>NW_026606101.1:1022500-1622500 GCF_029834395.1 Sorex fumeus | reverse complement strand
CAGGAGTGCCCAGGTCACAACTGAGCATTTATTCAGTCCTGACAATGGCCTGAGGTACCTACAGAGACATCCCCATTGTCACCATCACCCTGCTCTGCAACCCACAGAAACACTCCAGAATAGGGATAGCTCCCTGCATTGAGGGGGTTGGTTGGAAAAGGCTGTTCTAGTCCTTCAAGCACCACTAAAATTTCATGATTATTTATGATTGCCTCTCTTTCCCTTCTAGAAAATCAGAATGAATAATATACAGTTCATTGAAAACTGGGGTTGATAGTATTCTGCTCTTAAGTCTTTAGCCCACTTACCAAAAGAAGGTATCCAAGAGTTTTGATTCCTTGACTCAAGTTTCAGTATTCTCAGGAATGGAACACTTGCTAGGTGTCCTCAGAGTTGGGCCATGTCTTCTGCATGGGGTGCTCCTTCTCATGCCCCACTGTCTCTTCTCTTCTCCTGCAGGGAGACGCCAATTCATCCCCGCACCTGAGAAGATGTTCCTGCAAGCTCAGGCCTGCGTGCCAAGTCTCCAGTTCTCGGTGCTCCTCTCAGAGAAACATCCTGTTGCCCAGCTAAAGATTAATCAGTAGGAAACTCAATAAAGAAGCAAAGTGCTCTGTGTCAGCAACAGGGGGTCTTTTCTGCCTGTGTGTCTGTTGACTTTTCCTCTTCCTGCATTCATGGGGCTAGGGGATCATTTGGGTGTGTGAAAGGGACCTGATTGTTAGTGGTCACCTGCTTCCCTGGAACAACTCTGAATCTCTCTTCTTCATGCTTCCCTGACACAAGTCTGGGGGATTCTCAGTAACATCTAGGGATGTGTGGCACGTGTTTTCGTGTTCGGGTCACATATAGAGGTCCCATGTCAGACTGGAAAGACGCTTCTTTGGTTCCATTTTCTCTGGGAAGAGCGAGAGCTGCCTGAGTCCATTTGGTTTTTCAATGCAGTAAGCTCTGGGCTGTAGAGGGCGAGTGGGCCGGGAATGGAGACCTGGCCTTGGTTCTAGGCTACCTGAGACTCGAAGACTCAGGCTGTTCCAAAGTTGGAAAGGAAGTTGTGTCTGTGGACCTACAGAGTCCATTAGCCTGTTAGTTTCAGGCGCTGGCAGGGGAGAGACTCAAACGAGCGAGTAATGAACTGCTATTCAGTGTCATTGTTTTTCACCGAATTCTGTGATTTAGTCTTGACCATGAATCCTTGTAAATAGCCCTTGAAACTTTCGTTTTCCTCCACACATATGTCTTAAACTTTTGTTTTTGGGGTTCACTCAGAGGTGCTCAGGGGTTACTCCTGGCTCTGTACTCAAAAATCACACCAGTTTGGCTCAAGCATTGAACCTGAACCTGATTCTGCCACATTCAAGGCTCGAACGTTGCCTGCTAAGTCAAGTTGAAGTCAAGTTACTTCAGTGTAGTACAGCATTGCTTTGTCCTTTCTACCTTGCCACAGGGAGCTTAGGTTTTTTGGTTTACTCCCATCACAGTGCTCCCATTCCTCTGAGCTTACTTGTAACCTCTTTCTCTGTGCTCTGTTAACTTATAACTATCGCTTTTCTCTTCTCCGTAAGTCCTTTGGATAATTAATTCAGAGCAAAATCCTTTTTTTTATGGACACAGGAAGACAGTTAATGCTATGCTTTTGTAACTTGGGAGTTAATTGACTCTGAATAGTATTCACCCCTGGTCATATGTTCTCTCCACTTAAGCCTCAGCCACCCTTATTTCCTAGCACGTCCAAGAGAGATGAGCGGAGGAGACAGGGGGAAACGGAAATGAGGGGCAGTGTGAGACTGGAATGGGGAGCGTAGAGAGAATAGAACAAGCGGATGTGGGGGCATGAAATAAATGGCAACTGATCATCAAGCAGCTTGGCCCTCATTTTCTCCTTCGTCCGTCCATGGCATCAGCCATCCCGGGTAGGCGAAAAGCTCGAGTCCTTCAAACGCAGGCAGCGAGAGCGAGAGCCGCCAGGGCTTTACTTAGCCACCCAGGGATCACACACTTCAGTAGCAGCCTGTAAGAGAAATGGGAAAATCAGAAAGCTGGAGCTCCTGGTTAGGACCCAGACTTGGCGGAGAAAGATTGAACTTCCATTTTTGACACCTTTAGGAAACAAAACTCTTCATGGGAAACGTGCACCCTCATTTAGACCCAACACCCTTGCTTCCAATGCCTCTTCTTTCTGTGTCTGGCCACGACTCACTTTAGTATCCCCTAACTATGGCTGGGGTCACGTACAAGTTGAATTAGCTGGGTGCTAGGGTCTTAGGAAGCTTTGCCCCTGCATCTGGAGAAAGGGCTCCCTAAGATCGCCACCTCCCACTCCCTCATTTCCCAAGGTCAGGGGTGTCAGGAAGGAGAGGTCGGCAGGAGGGACCACAGAGGGGAGAAGGGACTTGGTTGGGCAGAAAAGACCTCTTAGCCAAGGGTAGAGACAGGAGCCCCCTGCTCACCCACACGCTGCCTCTCCACTGCCCCCTGGATTTCTGTCCCAGGTCTCCTCCTCGGCATATTCAGGCAGTGGGATTTCAGGTTTCTCACCACCTTGCGGGAACTTTATGGGGGAAAATGGCAGAAAACAGACCCCAAAGCCAGAGCCCTGGTCCCTTCTCTCACGCCGGAAGTGCAGGCTTCAGCTTCCAGGTACTTCAGGGCCCATGCTGCCAGCACAGTGCAGCCACTCCCCATCTGCACCCGGTCCCCTGTCCACTCACCCCCTCTGACAGTGGCCTGGACGCAGAAGCTGCTGGTCCTCAGGGTGTGAGGTGGGCGTGTAGGAAGAGCTGCAGCCAGCCTTGTCTCATAAGGCCTGGCTGGGCTGGGCTCCTGGGGCAGGGCTCTGGCTCTGCAAAGCACAGGCACTTCACACCCTTTCTGGTTCTTAATGGCCTGGAGCAACTCTGGGGGCAATATCCCTCTACCACTGTCTGTCTATCCCTTAGTCCCTTCCAGGGAATGCTTTGGGCTTGGCCACATAGTGCAACAGGGCCAGTTCCTGCTCTGTTTGGACTTTATTCTGATTTTAAATCAATCTATCTTTGTTATGTACATTTTTTTCCTTTTGGTTTTCTTGAGTCACACTCTGTGAAGCTCAGGGGTTACTCTTTGCTCTGTACTCAGGAATTTCTCCTGGCAGTGCTCCAGGGACCTTATGTGATGCCGGGTATCAAACCCAAGTTAGCATGTGCAAGGAAACGCCCTCCCCACTAGAGTATTGCTCTGACTCTGCCACATACTGTCACTTTCACTGTCACTGTCCTCCCGTTGTCTATTGATTTGCTAAAGCGTGCCCAGTAACCTCTCCATTGTTAGAGTGTTGTATGAGACTTGGACCCCAGTTCGGGGTAGCGCTGGCTCAGTCTAGTAATAAAGTTCCTTTACTTCTGCATTTTTGTGTGTGGAACTGGTTCTCTCTGCAATTGGGTATCTGAAACTTGGCACAACAGAGTTTTTAGAGTAAAGAACATAGATTTAATAAGATGAAGTCATCAAATATGATATAAGCTAGTTAGTTTCTATTTCAGATTTCTGAGGGTCTACCAACAATATGTATTTACTCCAAGTACTGACTCGCAGTTTTTCCCAGAGCCGAGACCAGCAGATTAGGCTAAGAACTCCTTGAAATGCAATTTGCTAAAAAGTGACTTTCCTCTGTACCCCTTGCCATATTCCCTCGAGAAAATACCTGAAATAACCCCATTCTAAGTGAGTAGTAGAAGAATTAGATGGCATTGATCTTACTGATGGACTAAAGAATAAAATCCTGTTTCATCCTGTGTGCAAAAGATACAGATCAAACTGTAGAGCGGAAATAAGAAAAATTCAAATGTTGGGTTCTTTAACAAGAAAACTGTAGGGCTGGAGTGGTAGCACAGCAGATAGGGCATTTGCCTTGCACACGGCAAGTCCGGGTTCAATTCCCAGCATCCCATATGGTTCCCCAAGCACCACAGGAGTAATTCCTGAGTACACGAGCCAGGGAGGAGTAACCCCTGTGCAATGCCGGATGTGACCAAAAAAGGTAACCCAAAAAAATTGTAAATATTGGTTTTGAGAGATAAAACCAGGGATAAACCACTTACCTTGCTCACAGTCAACCCCATTTCAATCTCCAGCAGTGCATATGGTCCTCTGAGCATCTCCAGGACTGATTCCTGAGCACAGAACTAGGAGTAATTCCTAAGCATAGAGACAAGAGTAAACCCTGAACACAGTTAGTTGTGACCCAAGCAAGCAAACAAACAACATGGAAAAAGTTGAAAGAAGAAACCAGATATGTGGGAAGCAGACAGAAGGGGAAAGAATAAATCTTAGGATATGTTACACTGGTAGGAAAGGAATAGCTCTTTCTAGAAAATCAAGAAAAATTAAAATTGCATATAAGGTTGAGAAAACATGTACAAATAAAACAAAGGAAAAATTCTAAGTTTTGCAAAATTGTATGAAAGACACAAATATAATAATAAATAACTCATATTAGGGGCTGGAGCAATATTATCATGTGTAGGGCACTTGCCTTGCATGTACCAACCTAGGTTTGATCCTCGGTATCCCGTACATTTCCAGAGTCTGCCAGGAGTTATTCCTGTGCTCATAGCAATGCTGGGTGTGACCCCAAAAGAAGCAAAACGAACTCATCTTCTTTGCTTAAGTAAAGTGGAAAACCTAAACTATTCAAATATATGAAAAAAGTATAGAAATTTGCTTTTAAAATTTTCTGTCCAGATTCTTCCAAGTGCACGATGCCTCTAATTTTATGTAGAGCCACTGAGTAGATAATTGCAGTAGAAAACTTGTGGGAATACTGTCCTAGGATGGAGGGAGAAATGGTTAGGGACAGTCCAAGGTCTCCATTACAATATGCAGGAAAAGAGAAGGGATTGTGTTGGCCTAGAACCTAGACAGTTTTTCCAAGGCTGGGTCAAGCCACTCTGTCAGTGTGTTTTGGAAAAGATTTTGAATCGCCTTGACTTGGTTTCTAGTTCAAAAATGATTGGAAATCCCAAAAACATCACTCTTAGCTTCGCGTCTGACTGTGTTCCCAGGAGAAAGGTGAAGTTGCAGTTTTCTGCAGAGAAACAGCAGGAATTTTATCTCCGAATTCAGTAAGAGGTTGTGGCACCTGTTCCCACCAGCAAAGAATCTGGTGCCTGTCCATGGTCCTTATCACTAAGGACATTTGGAGACAGACACACATGGATGGTCAGCACTGAGCCTGCAAGATATTGGATAGTGACACGCAGTCTAGAGATTAGCAAGAACACAGGGTGCTCTAGCCCTGGGTACACAAGGGGCCTGGCAGATGCCATCTGGGCCCCAACTCAGGACACCTGAGTACACTGTGAACTCAAAGTCTCTGAGTCAGCGGGCCACGAGCACTGTGCCTACCAATGACCTTGTTTTCTGCTGGTCACTCACAGGCTGCACTGAACAATCCAGCCACTGGGGAGGAAATTATTGAGAGCAGGACGAAAAGATGGCTCCCGGACACTGAAATGTCATCCTGCGCAGAGCGAGGGACTGACTTTCTATTTGGGGAGTATTGTGTTGTGATGTTGGGTTGCCGAAGAAAAGCCATCACACATGTTTACTTAACTGAAGAGCCATTTTAACGTGCAGGGCCAGCATAACCTCGAAGCAAGGGTCCTGTCTGCACGACAGTCCCATACCTGGGTCCAGGTCAAGTTTCATAGTGTCCTTTCTCACATCCCTTTTGGCCACAATAGGTACCTTTCTTTAAGCTAAGGTCAGCATTACAATTAGGCTACAGAAGCCAAATGTGTACCTGGGATATGTTTATTTCTCCTCTGGCAGCATCAGAGAATAAAATATATGCTTATTATTTTGTCTACAGGGCAGAGTCTGGCAAACTCCCCGTGGCGTACCAAATATGCCAAATACCAGTAACAATGATGGGTCTCATTCTCCTAAATAGCCTTGAATATAATCTCAGGGCTAGGATGAAAGAGACGTTACTGGGGCCTGCTCGAGGCAATCGACGAATAACAGGATGATGAAATGAAATGAAATGAAATTATTTTGTCTAAATGCAGTGTACGTTCAGGATATCTTCTAAATATGTCCTGAGTGTCCAGTTGTAAGGTTCCATGGGACCCCGTGGGAATTTCCAGAGCTAAATTCTGCTAATTAGTAACTCTTTCCTGCCCCTTCCCTAGCAAAGCCTTGAGATGTAAATCCTGCCCCCTCCCCAGTAGAGGCCTGAGAAGTAAATTCTGTCTCCAAAGTTGACTCTTCTTAATTGGGATGTAAATCTTGCCTCCACTGTTGAATCTTCCTTATCTGCCCCTCCACTAGTAACTCTCCCCTTACTCGCCTCCACCAAAATGCAGGTGTCCTGAGCTGTAAACCACAGGGAGCCGAGTGGACATGGAAGATAATCAGATGTCTGAGTTATGAGATGTCCGCTAGCCATAAGCCCATGTACACAAATGCTGATCTTTGAATCTATAGGCTAAGGAGTGATGTTCTTTCAAATGTATTGGTTAAGAAATTATACGTGTTATGAATCTATTGGCCATGAAATGCGTGGGCTCTGCTGTAATGGCAAGTGAAGGCCTAATAAGATCTCCTTTAAAGGAGTTCGGGGTCTTTCATAACCTATCGGACCTGCATGTCTGTTGGCGGCTCGACCCTGGCTAGCCAGTCTTACAATAAACCTTGCTTGCTGTTTGCAGTCTCTGGAGTCTCTTTGTCCTTAAAGGGATATCACAATCCACGTCCTAACACAGTCCCATGTTTCTCTCTTCCTGGGTCACCACATTCTTCAGCACCTTTTTACCATTGGATTCTTACGGGATTCCTCTCACTGTCAGGCTTCCACTTGTGCAGCTTCTTTGGCTTGAATCCACCACCTTTGAATTCCTGATTTCACCTTGACCGTGATTTCTGCTTCACTTAAGAAAAATAGTACAGCAAAGGACTCAGGGAGAAGAGAAAAATAATATTTACAAGTCAACAGAGAGCTTGGTCATGGACAAATGCTGTCATGATCAAAAGTAATATCTAGATTTGGACCCTGCTGGGGTTAGGAATGATTAATCAGTCTCTCACCCTGTTAGTTCCATTCTCAGCCATGGGTCCGGATGTGAAGTTCTTCAGCTGATCTTATCAGTCCTATATTGGTATTAAAATCACCTGCAATTATCTTGTACAAGGTGTGGTCTTCTTTATAGAACTTCTCCAGCTCCATGTAGAACTTCTCAATTTCTCCTTTATCATAATTAGATGTTGGTGCGTAGATTCTGCGAGGAATGCCAAGAGAGAGAAAGCCACAATAAAAGGCCTGTCTTCGAAAACTCTAGAGATTATTCGCCAACGTGGTTTGGCGCATGCCTCAGGCAACCGCAAGCTAATGTCCGATCTCGCAAAGCAGTGCAGAGATACGATCAAGGAAGACCTCAAAGAAGAAGAGCAGAAGTGCTGGTAGATGGGGCAGAAGCTGGGAAAAATATTTGTAACGCCCGCCTGTCCTTCGCCAACTACAAGACCAAGATGACTGCCCTCCGACATTCTGATTGATCTATCACATCCTCCAGAACGGCAAAGGAGAAGATTATCCATGACTTCTACTCAAATCTCTTCGATAGCCATGTCCACTTGCCGACATCCCAAATTCCACAGGATGGATATGTCATTCCCAATGTTCTCTTTTCTGAAATCCAACACGCCATTTCATCAGTAAAGAAACGAACAGCACCTGGCCCAGACAAGGTCAGACCTAAACACCTGGAGAACCTGACATCAGTACTCATCAATACACTGGATTGGCTCTTCACACGCTACCTGTCTGAATGCAAGGTTCCATCCCAATGGAAAACCAGCAGGACTGTACTACTGTTCAAGAAGGGAGACATCCATGACATTGGCAACTATTGCTCAATCTGCCTATTGTCTGTCATCTACAAGTTGTTCACTCTAGTCATCCTAAATAGGATTGGCAGAACACTCGATGAAGGACAACCATGCGAGTAAGCTGGATTCTGCAAAGTATTCAGCACCATCGACCATATCCACACAAGAACCAAGCTCATTGAGGTTTCTCTGGAGTTCAAGATGCTGCTCTGTGTAACGTTCATTGATTTAAAGAAGGCCTTTGATTCTAATGAGATGGAAGCAGTCATTGAAGCCCTAGCCAATCAGGGCATTCAAGCCCAATACATCAAGATCCTCCGTGAGCTGTATTGCGGATTCACTACCAGGATCTCACCATTCTACAAAGAAGTAATCATCGATGTCAAGAGAGAGGTTCAGCAGGGTGATACCATTTCACCGAAACTCTTCAGTGCCACCCTCGAGAACATCATGCGACGACTGGAATGGGAAGGAATGGGAGTGAAGATAGATGGTCGGCAACTACACCACCTCCTCTTTGCTGATGACATTGTTTTAATAACACCAAATATCAGCCAAGCGGCACAAATGCTGGCCAACTTTGACCGTGAGTGTGGAAAGGTCGGACTACAGCTGAATCTTACGAAGACAATGTTTATGATGAACAGCCTCATTCCTGATGCCCCATTCGCTCTCAATGGAACGACCATCTCCGAATGCAACAGCTATGTGTACCTAGGTCGAGAAGGCAACAAGACAAATGACCTAGCACCCAAGCTGTGCAGGAGGAAGAGAGCGGCTTGGAACGCCTTCAAGAACGTTGAAGAAATAGCTGAGAGGATGATGAACCTCCGGCTCTGGGCACATCTCTCTGATTCCACTGTTCTTCCTGCATTAACATATGCCTCAGAGACCTGGGCCCTACGCAAACAGGATGAGAATGCTATTCGGGTCTCCCAAATAGGAATTGAAAGAGTTATGCTTGGAATATCACGTTTCACTCAAATGAGAGAAAGAATCCGGAGTTTCGACATCCGTCGATGATCAACAATCGGGGATGCTGTCTCGTTTGCTAAGGTGTCAAAAATCAGATGGGTTGGTCACGTAATGAGATATAAAGACGACTGCTGGACTAGAGCTGTTACCGACTGGATTCCACGGGATGTCAAAAGACCACGTGGCCGCCCACCTAACAGATGGTCAGAATTCTTCATCAAGAACATGAACAATCGGTTTGCGGCTCTTCATGTTCCTAGAGCAAACAGATGCCATTGGGCTACACTAGCACGAGACAGGGGAAAATGGAGACGTTACTGGCCCCTGCTCAAGCAAATCGACGACTAATGGGAAGTTAAGTGATAAGTGATTATCTCCCAAGTTTTATCTGTACATTTTGCATACATGACTAGAAAATGGGTCTCCTGGGCCCCTGGATGTGGGTGCGGGAAGCAGGAGCGATTGATCTGATCTTACTAAACTGCTTCTGACTGGGGGAACTGAGCCCACAACCGTGGTGGTTGTGGGTAGGTAAAATACAAATGGCCTGCCTGCACCATCACAGGGCACAGAGCAGCATTATGAAGCGGAACAGCCTCTTGCCACTCATTCGGATCATCCTCATCCTCTGTCTGCATGTGGCACAACCTGGAGTCCAACAGAGGGCTACTGAGGGTCAGTCAGTGGGCTGCCCACATGTTTGGCTTAGCCCGAGAATCTTTCGTTCAAGGATTCTGTGGGATGAGCTGGCTCTGATAACCAGGTTGAGGTAACCATGCTCTGGGATTCCTACCTTTCTCCACTCAGTTTTCATTTCAATTTCAGTTATAGGCATACTGAAGCCTGGAAACTGCCCAGGAAAAACTTCCTCCTGCAATGAAGCTAACATTGTTCCAGTGTGCAGCAAAGATTCGGAATGTCCAGGGGTCCAGAAATGCTGTGTCAACGGATGCAGAGCATTGCAAGAATCCTGTGAGATAATAGAGTGGGTAGCATTTCTCCAATTCTCCCCAAGAGTCTCCTCCGCCTATCAGAGCTGGCTAACAAAGCAAGAGCCTTGCAGGAGTGCACAGGTCAGAGCAGGGCATTGATTCAGCCCGGATAGTGGCCTTACGTGCCTCTAGAGGGTCTCCAGTGTCACCCTAACCCTCGCCTGCAACACACACTATCATTCCGGGATACACGTAGCTCCCTGCCTTGATGGGACTTGGTTGGACTAGACTGTCTCTAGTTCTTCAGACGTTAGTAAAATATTATGATTATTTATAATTGCCTCTCTTTCCCTTTCAGCAAATCAGAAAAAATAATATATGGTTCATTGAAAACCGGTGTTAAGGACATTCTGCTTTTAAGTCTTTAGCTCACTTGCCAAAAAAAGGTATCCAGGAGTTTTGATTTCTGGACTAAGGTTTCAGTATTCTCAGGAATGGAGCACTTAGCTAGGAGTCCTGAGAGCTTTCCCATGTCTTCTGCATGGGGTGCTCCTTCACATGCCCCACTGTCTCTTCTCTGCTCCTGCAGGGAGACACCAATTCATCCCCGGGCCTGAGAAGATGTTGTTCCTGCAAACTCAGGACCTTGTGCCAGGTCTCCAGTTCTCAGGACTCCTCACTCAGAGACGTCCTGTTACTCAGCTAAAGGCCAATCAGCAGGAAACTCAATAAAGAAGCAAAATGCTCTGCACCAGCACTGTGAACGTCCAGGCTGCCTGCGTGTCTGTCGCCCTCCCTCCTTCTGCATTTATGGGATGAGGGGATCCTTTGGGCGTGTGTAAGGGCCCTGAATTCTAGAGATCACCCGCTTGCCTAGGCCAACCCTGCATCTCCCTTCTGCCATGCCTCCCTGGCACGTGACTGGGAGATTCTAGGTCACATGTCGGGTCGTGTGGCATTTGTTTTGGTGTTTGGGTCCTGATAGGGGACCCCTGTCAGATTAGAAGGATGCTCCTTTGCCTCCATTCTCTGAAAAGAGCATGATCTGCCTGTCTCCATTTGGCTTGTCAGTCAAGAAAATGCTAGGATGGAGATGGCCAGTGGGCAGGGAATGGAAGCCTGGCCTTTGTTCTAGGCTACATGAGGCTCAAAGCCCCAGACTGTTCTAAACCTGCTAGAGGACATCCGGTCAGCAGGGATACACACCAGCTGAGTTCCTTGGCATATTAGTTTGAGACAGGATTATCTGGTGGCAGGCACTAATCAGGCCATAATGAAGTGTTATTCAGCATGGTTGTATTTTTCACCATGCTCTCTGATTTAGTCTTGACTAAAAGTCCTGGTAAACAGCCCTCAAGTTTCACATTTCCCTCACACATATATTTTAAATTATTTCACCAGTCAGAAGAACCACACCCAATGGTTTCAGGGGTTCCTCCTGACTCTGTACTCAGGAAGTATTTCTTGCAGTGGTCAGAAGGACCAGATAGGATGTAGGGGACTGAACCGAGCTCGACCAAGGGCAAGACCAGCCCCTTATCCACTGTACTATCTCCTGGCGCATGTCTGAAACTTTTGAATACTACTACTCTGACGTTCAGAGAAGGCTTCCAAACAGGTGCCACCTTGTCACTCTGATTATTTTGAAGTCAAATTGCTTCATTAGCAGCTTGTGAGAGAAATCAGGAAACAGCTCCCTGTAACATTCTTTATCATCAGGAGCAGAGGAATGCCTGTGTGAAAAGGATTTCCACCCTTAACAGGGGCAGAAGGCAGCCATAGCTTGAAAATTGTAGGGCCACAATGGCAGTGTCCATGGAATTGGTCACTTTTTCATTAATCTGAAAATTTTCCATTTCTCCAACATTTACTGTCTAAAAAAGGACAAAACACAAAATCATTTGGGTTTTTCTCTAGAGCTCCTACTTTTGAGTGAGGGTGCACAAGATTCAAGTGATCCTCCCACGACTGTCAATCTGTGACACTAATTATTTTACCAGCCTGTAGAATTTGGAGAGAATGGGGATCTTTCCTCTCTCAACAAATCCTTCATTGTAGGTATTTCAATGTTCCCAAATCACTGTCTTCCCGGGATTATACAGAAAGTGACTCTTCTGAGAAAGAATAACAAAACTGATGTATCACACATAGACTTCTATTTTTTTTTATTTTTTTATTAGTGAAACACCATGAGGTACAGTTATAGGCTTACAAATTTTGTGCTTGGGTTTCAGTTATACAATGATCAAGTGCCCATCCCTCCACCAGTGCCCGTCATCCATCACCACGGGTCCCAGCATCCCCCCCACCCCTCATCCCCCCTGTCCCATCCTGCCTCTGTGGCAGGGTATTCCCCCTTGTTCTCTCTCTCTTCTTTTGGGTACTGTGTTTTGCAAGAGAGGTTTTGAGTGGCAATCATGTTTGGTCTATAGACTACTTTTAGCATGCTTCTCCCACCCTGGGAGGGTCCTCACAACACCCTTCATTTGGTGCTCTCTTCTCCATCTGAGTTTCTTTTCACCTAGAACGTGTGGCTGGCCTTCCATTCATGGAGCAAAATTCCTGGTACTAATCTCAGCCATTCCTGGGTGTTAATCTCTCTTTTTGTTGCTTTCTGTTCCCCAGATGAATGCAATCTTTCTGTATCTATCCCGCTCTTTCTGACTCATTTCGCTTAACATGATACTTTCCATGTAGTACCACTTGTATGTAAATTTTGTGACTTCCTCTTTTCTAACAGCTACATAGTGCTCCAGTGTGTAAATGTACCAAAGTTTCTTTAACCAGTCATCTGTTCTTGGGCACTCAGGTTTTTTCCAGATTCTGGCTATTGTAGAGTGCTGCAATGAACAAACAATTGCAGATGTCACTTCGACTATACCTTTTTGCCTCTCTGGGATATATTCCCAGGAGTGCTATAGCTGGGTCAAATGGCAGATCAAATTCTAATTTTTTGAGAGTCGTCCATACTGTTTTCCAAAAGGGTTGGACCAGCCTGCATTCCCACCAGCAGTGAAGGAGGGTCCCTTTCTCGCCACATCCGCGCCAGCACTGTTTGCTTTTGCTCTTGTGGATGTGGGCCAGTCTCTGTGGTGTGAAATGATATCTCATTGTGGTTTTGATCTGCATCTCTCTGATGATTAGTGATGTAGAGCATTTTCTCATGTGCCTTTTTGCCATTCGAATTTCTTCTTTGCGAAAGTTTCTGTTCATTTCCTCACCCCATTTTTTGATGGGGTTGGGTGATTTCTTCTTGTGGAGTTTAACCAGTACCTTGTATATCCTTGATATCAACCCCTTGTCGGATGTGTACTTGGTGAATATCCTTTCCAATTCTGTAGGCTGTCTTTGTATTTTGGTCACTGTTTCTTTTGAGGTGCAGAAGCTTCTTAGTTTAAGATAGTCCATTTGTCTAGCTCTGTTTTCACTTGCTCGGCCAGTGGCGTGACATCTTTGAAGATACCATTAGCTTCAATATCATGGAGAGTTTTGCCGACTTTGTCTTCAATAAACATTATAGATTCTGGTCTGATGTTGTAGACTACTATTTTTTTCATTTTGAAAATGTCTTTCTTATTTCAGAGTAGCCAATGAAACCTCTCTGCATCCTCTCCAAGTTCCCAGTACTCAAAGGAGAGCCTGGAGCAGTCAGTGTCTGTTCTTCGCCATGTGGAGAGAGTGAGAAATGACCTGTGCCCGCCAGCCCCAAAAACGCAGATGAAGATGAAGACAAATCAGTCCAAAGGGGGAGAAATTAAAGTTATAATCCAGAGAAATTAATGGTCTATATTACAACATTCTGTCCAAAAACCAATATACAGACTCACCAAAACAGATGGATTTGGGGGAATCAGAACAAATGGTTTTAGGGTTTGGTTGCCATTTTCAGCAAAGAGAAATATAGACTCACAGGTGAAATTTCATTTCAGTTCATCCGAGTCGCAGAGTTTGCTTTACAGACAAACACTTGGTGCCACAATTCTTTTTTTTTTCAAAATCGAGAACCTACAAGCTGACCCAGTGTCACTGCCCACAAATGGCCTCTCTGGCTTCTGATCAAGCTTCTTAATGGCCATGATCCCAGAGACTCAGTAACAAATCTCGGAACACAGCGACTTTTGGCAGCCATCCTCCAGAGGCCATTGGACTGTGAGTGACAAGACATGTGGGGCCTCATGAGATGGGGGTGGAGCTGCCCTATCCTCACAGCCCCAACAAGACCCCAAGTTGCCACCCACGCATGGCCTCTCTGGCTCCTAATCAAGCTGCTTAATGGCCATGATCCCAGAGACTCGGGAACAAATCCTGGTATCCAGCAAGTTTTGGAAGAAATCTCTCCAGATTTAATTGTTAAAATTTCAGAATTTCAAAATCGCATGACCAATACTGCAGCCGTGTGACATCATATGTTATTCATAACCAGCAATAGAAAAACTATCATCTACTGTTGCCTTTTCAGCAGATCTGAGTGTTGGGGTTTAATCCCAAATAATAATGGTGGGTCTGCTGTCCAAATATTGACTGTAATCAAAGTAGAGAGAGAGTAATGTGGAAATCAGCTGCCCCACAGGTAGGGGAAGTGTGTGGGATCGGGGTATACTGGGGTTTTTGGTGGTGGAGAATTGGCACTGGTGAAGGTACGGGTGTTTCATTGTATGACCAAGACTTAAACCCAATAACTTTGTAACTGCTCCAACGCTGGTTCAATAAATCACGAATCACGTCGAATCACGATCATCCTGTTATTCTTTGATTGCCTCGAGCAGGCCCCAATAACGTCTCCTTCATCCTAGCCCTGAGATTTTTAAGAAAGTGTAATATTCAATGCTCTTTAGGAGAATGAGACCCATCATTCTTACTGGTATTTGGCATATTAGGTATGCCACGGGGAGTTTGCCAGACTCTGCCATGTGGGCAGGTTACATTTGGTTGCCTGCAATTTTGTCCAAAGTAGGAATGAGATACAAAGATGTCATAATAAGATGTTGCATGGTGGTTCTGGGAGCTGGTTTTTAGTCTCTGAGTCTTGGCGTTGATGGGATTACATTGCGCCAGGGGGCCAGTTGGTGGGTGTGACCCCTGCCTACTGGAGTTCTGAGGATCTGGGTGGAGGATGCTCAGCCCTGATCCTAGTAGGCTTGGACATCTCAGCCCCAGGCGGGACCTGCTTGCCTTTATTCCTCTCTCGGTACCTTCAAGTGTGTGGAGAGTGGTCTCAGCATGGTGTTGGGTTGTCCTGGAGGTCTTTGGCTGCCGGACCCCTGGCTTGGTCGGAGGAAAGCTCAACTCGCTCCCCTCCAATGGGCCCCGTCGAGGACAGCCAGGTGCGGGGGCAGGAGACTGCACTGTTCTCTTCCGGGAGCTGGTTTTTATAGTCTCTGAGTCTTGGCCATTGATGGGATTACACGGCGCCAGGGGGTCAGTTGGTGGGTGGGATTCAATAAATAAAATTATTTTTAAAATGGGGGAAAATGTAAGGTGGAGTTCATGCCCAATTCAAGCATGAATCAGTAACTGAATGAATAGTAATTCTCCTATATTAAAAAAAAAAGAAGATGAATTTATAAGCTGGGAACATTTCCTGCTAGACCAGTATTTCTGATTCTTTGGAGTTCATCTCCTCATTGATCTCAGACTCTCCAGTTCTGGATAGACAGATGTGAGCGTTTTCCCAGTGACTTTCAGCCATTGTACCCCAGCCTCCATCCTGGTTGGATGGGGTTTTCTTCCCACACAAGGGCACCTGTTCCTTCAGTCCCCAAGCCTGACCACTGAGCCCCCGGAGGACCTCCTGCGTGTAGGATCTGAGTTCTTTGCTCACAGCCTTCAGGAGTGTCTGTGCTTTGCTTTATTTTTCCAGTTCCAATTTCTGTTTGTTTGGGCTGCAGTTCTCAGGACTGATTTCTGGCTGTGGGCTCACGGCTCACTCCGGGAGGTGCCAGGGGACAGTCTGCAGTGCTGGGATCAAACCGGAATCAGCAGCACCCAAGTCATGTGGCTTATCTCTGTCCTCTCTCTCCGGCCATCCTTCAGCAGTGTCAGACCCATTCGAAGCTCTCCTTTGCCATAGTCGCTTTGTGGCTCTGCCTCTGGTTTTCACTTTTCCTCTGTGCTTCATTTTACCCTCCTCTCTTCACCTTACTCTCACTCTCTGCTCCTTCTTCTCCTCCGTCGCACTGTCTCAGTGCTTTCTTGGTCTCCATCTGTCCCTCTCCATTGTGACTTTTCCACCTGCTTGTCTTCAATCTCCCACTCCCCCCCATTCCTGTCATTCTCTGCATACCTTCCATGATATGGGAAGATGTGACTGGAGTCAGTACAGTACCTGAGAGCCTTCTTCTGGAATATGCTGAAACGGTAGTCTTGGCTCCCCTCAGCCGGATTTCCCCCATCAGCCTTTCTAGAAACCTCATGGAGTCACCCTCTGCGTTGGGGTTTCCGAAATGGGTCTAAACCAGAGGCAAAGAAGAAACGGATTGGGGGGGGGGGGATGAAGGAAGGAAGACAGGACTGGGCCAGTGTCAGGGATTTTAGCCAGTTCTCCTCAGGACCCCGCAGCTAGGCCCAGTAGAACTGAGTCTGCATCTGTGGGTTGTGACTACAGGCCCCCAGTGTGGGACCTGGGTCAGCCACAGCTATTTGTCAGAACCACAGCTCCACAAAACCAACCAAGATGTACGCCCCTGTGTGGCTGCGGGTGGGGTTAGGGACAGGAAGGACCTGTAGCCCCCCTAAAAACTGGCTGCCTCCCTCCCCATGATCTTTTCTGGGGGCCCCAGAGGAGGAAAAGTTCCCAGGCCAGGCCTGCACTCCTGTTCTGTCCATCTCATAAACAGATGGGTAGATGGACAGTGGCACAGAAAATTCTGCTTCAAGAATGAACAAATATGAGATAATGCCCAGGGAGTTATCAAGCAGGGGGTAAATCATGGGTAAAGAGAATGTCCCTGCACAGCAGGGGAGAGGAGGAAGTCTGGCTCTCACCCCTTCATCCTTGAAGTCAACCTCCAGGTCCTCTCCCCCAGGAGTGGCTGCCTGCCTGGTTCTCCTGGCATGTTAAACTCAGGGTAAACAGGGACCCAGGATTCTCCCTAAACTCTAAAAAGCCCTGAAAGTCACCTTAAATTGGAAGAGAAATAGGCAGCAGGAGCTTTTCAATCGGAAAAAGACTGCTGTGGAATTCCAGGAAGATTAGGAAGGAGGACTGAGTGGTGAACCTCCGTTTTCTCTTCTGGAAAATGGGCATACTCTCATTTACTGGGGTAACACCCTACTTGGGATCTTGTAATCCAGAAAGTTCCAGGATACCAAGGGCTTCTCTGGGACCTAGAAGACAGCCAGATAAAAACCCGTCAGGGTCACCTGAGTTCAGGATCCTGATTTGACTCAATCCCAAATAGCTGCTGGGATTGAGCCTGAGACAAGTGATGCTTCTATTTCCCACCCTTTCTTTCCTGCTCCCTTGGGGCCGGAGTTGTTGTTGGCCAGAGTTTCCTAAGGAGGTGGGATGGTTGTCCCATCTGTGGCAGTCCTGAACGCCTGCTCTTTCAGAAAAGAGATTTTTGCTACTATGGACAAGTAGTGGCTGAAGCGATAGCACAGCGGGTGGAGTGTTTACATTGCATGCAGCTAAACCAGGTTCAATTCCTCCATCCCTCATGGAGAGCTCGTCAAGCTATCGAGGTTTCCCGCCTGCACAGCAGAACCTGGGCAGCTCTCCATGGTGTATTCGTTATGCAAAATAACAGTGATTACAAGTCTCACAATAGAGACAGTACTGGTGCCCGCTCAAGCAAAGTGATGAACAATGGGAGGACAGTGCTACAGTGGACAAGTAGAACATTCCGGGTGTGAGCGATCCCAGGAATTTTTTTTTCCACCCGAGTCTGGGATCTAAGGTGTTTTCAGAGCAAGCTCAGCTTCTCCCATGACTATTTCCTTTGTTTCTCGTCTTAGCACTCAGAAAAATGGTTGGACCTGTAACATCTAAGCGAATCCAGCTCATGCACCTGTGAGGTATGAGTCTCGTCTGAGCCGACAGCAAGCACAGAGCAGAGAATCCAAACTGCTGTGAGAATTCTCATCCCACAGACTTTCTATGCCCTGAACCACATATCTAGAAGTAAACTTGCTTTAGTTTTTCCCTCTGGCCAGGTTAGGTTGCTCCTATAGGAAAAAACAAGGAACTCACGCAAGTAATTGGGCCAATTTATCTCCTCTCTGTTCTTGGATCTTCCATGTCTTGGACCTTCTGAGAAAGGTGGGGCTTTGGTCTCTATAAAAATGGAAGGATAGAGGCAGGAGCAATAGTATAGTGGGTAGGGTATTTTCCTTGTACACGGCCAACCCAGGTTTGATTCCCAGCATTCCATATGGTCCCCTGAGCACGACTAGGGGTAATTCCTGACTGCAGAGCCAGGAGTAACTCCTGTGCATCGTCAGGTGTAACCCAAAAAGCAAAAAAAAAAAAAAAGGAGCATAACATGATGCTTACCATAACTAAACTGCCGAGCCCCGCGCCTGACTGTTTCACTCTGGGCGCCGCAGAGATGGATGGTTGAGACCCTTCCCTACTCCAAGGGACCCAGCTCTGACAGTTTAAAACCCAATGACTATCCTGCTCACAGCCGATCTCCACAGGCTTGGGATGATCCTTACCCACGAGTGAGCCTATTTCTGAACATAACATACCACACACTCTTCCCATACTCCAAGAGTACCGCAGCACATTTGATGGGGTTCAACATAGATGGCAAAGAATCTTAGAGGATAATTTATATATATATATTACAGATATATATAAAAGAACACAAGGTTCAACCTTTAACAACATGCTAGTTATATCGAATAGAATGTCTTAATGTCCCCTGTTAAAATAGAACAATGCTCACACTATTTCCTCTAAGGTACTTATTTATAGCATTTTCAGCGTTTTTTTCATAACAAACAACACAAAATATATTATTTGGGTTCTGCTTTGCGGCAGGGTTAGGGGTTCGGGGTAGAATCATTCAACATATGCTTGTGGGGCCATTTTCTTTTCATGAAGGGATACGTACAACAGGAAGAAATCAAAATCTTAAATGTATACGCACCTAATGAGGGAACAGCTAAATATTTAAAACGACTTCTAACAGATTTTAAGGAGGACATTGCTAGCAACAGAATGGTAGCCGGAGACTTCAAGATAGCCTTATCACCTCTGGATAGATCAACAAGAACAAAACTCAGCAAGGAAACATTAGCTATGAAGGAAGAAATAGAAGAGAAAGGGCTTATAGACCTATACAGGGCTTTAAACACCCCCCCCCCAAAGAAAGAGCACACATTCTTGTCAGTGCACACAGAACATATTCCAAAAAATACCATGTGCTAGGACACAAAACATACCTCAATAGAATCAGGAAGATAGAAATAGTATGAACAATCTTTTCAGACCACGATGCACTGAGAATAGAAGTGAATCACACACAGATTCGGAGAAAACCAAATCAAACACCTGTAAATTAAAGTACTCAATGTGGACAAACAAGTGGGTCAGGAAGGGAGTCAAGGATGAAATCAAAAGATATCTGGCAAGAAATAAGAATGAAGACACGAGCTACCAGAACCTATAGGATGCAGCTAAAGCCGTGTTAAAGCGTGTTAAGGGGAAAATTTGTAGCTCTGCAAGCATTTCTCAGGACGGAAGGTCCCACAAAAACAACTTGACTTCACAGCTCAAGATCTTCGAAAAAGACCAACAAAAGGAGCCGCAATCAGGCAGAAGGAAAGCAATCATAAAACTTTGAGCAGAAGCCAATGACATGGAAACCAAAAAAAAAAAAAATCCGAAAGATCAATGAAACCAAAAGCTGGTTCTTCGAGAAAATAAAAAGATAGATAAATCACTAGCAAGATTCACAAAGAAATAGAGAGAGAACCCTAATAAACTGAATCAGAAATTAAAAGGGGGTATCGCAACAGAAACCAGAGAAATTCAAAAGATCCTCAGTAACTACTTTGAAAGTCTGTATGCCACAAACAAGAGAACCTAGAAGAAATGCATGAATTCCTGGGTTCCTATAATCTCCCAAGGCTGAATCAAGACGATCTAAAGTATCTGAATAGACCTTTTAACATCAAAGAAATTGAAACTGTAATCAAAAGTCTTCCCAAAAATAAAATCCCAGGTCCAGATGGATTCACTAGCTATTTTTCCAAACATTTAAAGAGGACCTCTTGCCAATTCTTCTCAAGCTTTTACAGAAAATTGAAGGAACAGAAACTCTCCTAAACTCTCCTAAACAGATTTGATGAAGCCCATATCTCTCAAATACCAAAAGGAAACAATGACACCACAAGAAAATAAAACTACAGGTCGATATCCCTGATGAACACGTATGTGAAGATTCTCAACAAAATGCTAGTAAGTAGAATTCAACAACTCATCAAAAAGATCATACACCATGACCAAGTAGGATTCATCCTGGGGATGCAAGGATAGTTTAACATTCGGAAATCAACCAACATAATCCATCATATCAACAAAAGAAAAGAAAAAAACCATATGATCTTATCAATAGATGCATAGAAAGCATTTGACAAGATCCAGCACCTGTTTATGATGAAAACTCTTGCCAAAATGGGTATAGAGGGGACTTTCCTCAATATAGTTAAAACCATCTACCACAAGCCTACAACAAGCATTATCCTCAATGGGAAAAAACTGAGAGCCTCCCCTCTATGATCAGGGATGAGACAAGGATACCCACTCTTTCCACTGCCGTTCAATATAGTTCTGGAAGTACTTGCAATAGCGATTAGGCAAGAAAAAGATATTAAGGACACTCAGGTCGGAAAGGAAGAATTCAAACTCTCACTATTCACAGATGATATGATACTATACTTAGAGAACCCTAAAACCTCTACCAAGAAACTCCTAGAAACAATAGAATTGAATAGCAAAGTTGCAGGCGCTAAAATCAATACCCAAATGTCCATGACTTTCCTATACATAAATAGTGAGAGAGAAGAAAGCGACATAAAAAAAACTATTGTGCCCCAGAAAATCAAGTACCTAGGAATCAGCTTAACTATGAAGTAAAAGAACTCTACAAAGAAAACTTCAAAAAGCTACATCAGGAAGTGAAAGAGGACACGAGAAAAGGGAAAGATATCCCCTGTTCATAGATCGAGAGAATTAACATTGTCAAAATGGCAATACATCCCAAAGTATTGTACAAATTCAATATGATCCCTATAACAATACCCATGACATTCTTCAAAGAAATGGAGCAAACACTCCTGAAATTCATTTGGAACAATAAGCCCCCACGAATAGTTAAAGCAATACTTTGGAAAAAGAAAATGGGAGGATTCAACCTCCCTAACTTCAAACTCTACTATAAAGCAGTAATAATTAAAACAGCATGGCACTCGAACAAAGGCAGTTCTGCAGACCAATGGAAGAGGATTGACTATACTGACATCTCCCCCCAAACATATGATCATCTAATCTGTGACAAGGGAGCAAGAAATGTGAAATGGAGCAAGGAAAGCCTCTTTAACAAATGCTGCTGGCAAAACTGGATGGCTACATGCAAAAAAATTGGCTCAGATCTTTGCCTAACACCATGTACAAAAGTAAGATCAAAATAACTTAAAGACCTCAATACCAGACGGGAATTTATAAGGTACATTGAGGACAAGGTCGACAAAACACTCCACAACACTGAAGCTAATGGTATCTACAAAGAAGACATGCCCCTGACCAAACAAGTGAAAGCAGAGATAGATAATTGGGAATAACTCAAACTAAGAAGTTTCTGCACCTCAAAAGAAACAGTGACCAAAATACAAAGACAGTCTACAGAAAGGGAAAGAATATTTGCCCAATACGCATCAGACAAGGGGTTGATAGCAAGGATATACAAAGTACTGGATATACAAACTCCACAAGAAGAAAACATGCAACCCCATCGAAAAGTGGGGCAACGAAATGAACAGAAACTTTCTCAAATAAGAAATCCGAGCGGCTAAAAGGCACATGAGAAAAATGCTCTACATCTTTAATCATCAGGGGGATGCAGATCAAAACAACGAGATATCATTTCACACCACAGAGACTGGCCTGCATCCAAAAGAACAAAAACAACTGGTGTTAGGATGGATGTGGCGAGAAAGGGACCCTCCTTCATTGCTGTTGGGAATGCCAACTGGGTTAGCCCTTTTGGAAAACAGTATGGATGATTCACAAAAAAATTAGAAATTGAGTTCCCATTTGACCCAGCAATACCATTCCTGGGAATACATCCTAGAGGCAAAGAAGTATAGTCGAAGTGACGTGTGCCTTGTTTGCACTTTTTGCAGCACAGTTTACAGTAGCCAGAATGTGGGAAAAAAACCCGAATGCCTGAGAACAAATGACTGGTTAAAGAAACTTTGGTACATCTACACAATGGAGTACTATGTAGCTGTTAGAAAAGATGAAGTCATACAATTTACATACAAGTGGTACTATATTGGAAAGTATGCTAAGCGAAATGAGTCAGAAAGAGAGGGACAGACATAGAAAGATTGCATTCAACTGGGGAATATAAAGTAACAAAATAGGAGAAGAACACCCAAGAATAGCCGAGATAAGTACCAGGAGGTTTACTCCATGGCTTGGAAGCCAGTCGCACATGCGACGGGAAAAGGCAGCTCAGATCGAGAAGGGAGGACCAAGTATAGGGAGTTAGGAAGAACCTCCCAGAATGGGAAATGCATGCTGAAAGTAGACTATAGACCGAACGTGATTGCCACTCAACGCCTCTTTTGAAAACCACAGCACCTATAAAGAGAGAGAACAAAAGGGAATTCCCTGACACAGATGCAGGTTACGATGGTGGGGATAGGGGAATGGAAGGGATACTGAGATCATTGGTGGTGGAGAATGGGCCCTGGTGGAGGGATGGATACTCGATCATTGTATAACTGAAACAAAAGTACGAAAATTTCTAAGTCTACAACTGTACCTCATGGTGTTTACTAATAATTTTTATTAAAAGGGGAAAGATCTAAAGGGGTCGGAGCATAGTAGAGCAGAGATGGTATTTTCCTTGCACTCTGCTGACCCATGTTCAGTCCCATGCTCCCAATAAGTACCCTGAGCACCGCCAGGAATAATTCCTCACTTCGGAACCAAGAGTAACCCAAGCACTGCTGGGTTTTATCCAAAAGAGCCAAAATTAAGAAAGATGGAGGGATATGGACCCTGGGTGCTACCACCTCTCACATAGAGAAGGAACTGCAAGTGCAAATGAATGAAAAGCTACTCATGAATGAGGAGCTAGCTCTCTGCACCTCATTCTCACTCACCCCAGTCGAGATCCAGAATTTCCAGTTCACTATCAGTGTACCCCTCTCACTGAGAGAAAGGATTCTGGAGGAGCGTGGTCGATGGTGATCACCTTTTCCCATTCTAGAACACTACCTTCTTTGTTGGTGCTCCACTGTGACTTCTGTGAGGCCTTTACTGAGGCTTCAGAGGGTGTATTCTTTTGTAGTAGGCTTGCTCAGTTTCTTGTGTTCACTGTTCTTTTGGTGAGATTGGAATAGGCTGCTGGACTATTGGCCTAACGTAATTGGGATAGCCAGGGTGTTCTCCTCAGAATCAGGTAATGGAAACTTAGATGAGTTCAGGGTGCTGGAAAGGGGTAAAATAACTGCGACCCTGTGAACTGAGGCCAGCCCCTCCCCACCCAACCCCCGCCACTGCGTGATAACTGTGAGGAAGTTTGGCCACGTCTGTGCTATGCCAAATTAAAGTCCCATTTCTTATGCTGTCTAACACTTGCTGGGGTTCCCCTGGCCTGGGTGCTGGGGAGCACCTAGACCACGGTGGTGGTAACCTTGCAGACCCTGGATCTGTTTTCTCAAATATTTTACACTTTAAAAATGAACTGAGCAACAAGGGAAAAAATGCATGATTGAAAAATGGGCTGAGATGGAGCTGGACAGTCTAGGAAACATTTGGTCTCTACAGCATGACTGGATTGCCTCACGGGCTCTTCGACTAGCTAATATTTCTTAAGGCAACATTTCCGTCGCGACAAACATTTCTTGTAGCTCTAGAGCTTTGAGTTTCTCCCTGGAATTGACTTCCCAGTGATTACCTCCACTGCCCACCTGAGGATGGCATGAACTTGCAGTTCAATGAGGAATGCGTTCTGGGAACCAATGAAGAACATGTTCAGTATGGGAAACTAGTGTGTATTTTAGGCTGTAAAGTTGTTCAGGCAACAGAGGTGAAATGTTTTATATTGTGACACCATACAAAATAGAAATTATGGGAGGGTCAGGGATTCATTTACTACAGTTTTTGATAAATATTTTGCAATATATCTGAGCATCAGAATATCTTAATCCACCCCCAGCATTTTGGTGGTGACCCAGGGACCCCAGCACAACAGGGCACAAGCACCATTGCATCCTTTGGACTCTTGCGTGAACCCAATGTCCCGGTTCGCCAAGAATCACTTTTAGGATAGATACTTCCCGAGCAGCACTTGGGAGAACCATTCCTGCCCCCAAACACAATCCACAATTCAAACTCACAGGATATTATCTACAAAATTTTTCTCTAGAACGAAAGTAGGGGGTTGGATGAACACAAAGTTTTCACTTTTGGAAGAATATTACTAATTCTTCATTCATTTCTATATGCCGCATGAGGAGTCAGTCAGATTTCTACTGGAAGCGGTATAATTTTTATCATTGTACAAAAGGGTTTTCCTGTCTTCCATAGTCTGGCGCTTGTTTATTTCTAATAATAGCATTTCTCCAGAATGACTTAGTGTATGATTAACAGAACTTCTCATGCTAGAGGATTTTGAACAAAATTAAAGACAGGTGAATGACACTCAGCAGTGGTTTTCTCAGAGCAGTAAGTGAGACAGTGCATAGAAAATGCCTAGCCGACATCAGTCTTGCCACACTAAACGCTATTTTCACCACCGCCACCCCAGGGATGCTCAAACAATCCAGGGAGGTCGCAGTGGCCTTCTGTATAACAGTCGGTACTTTCTTCTGGTTAACTGAGAGAAGGCACCCCCCGGGGGGGCGGTGCGGGGCGCGGGTGCTGAGTTATGGTCTTTCTAAAGGAGGGACGAAGAGTTTGGGGCCGCCTGGTGTTCTCGAATAAAGAAAACACCAGAAAGTCCTACTCCGATGTGGTGTGCTTTGTCCTGATAGGGTGAGGATCGTGGGTGCTGCCCATTTACTTGATCCACTAGTGCTTTCTCCTTTAAGCTTTGTGTCAGAAAGAAGTGGAAGAGACGATAAGACAGACGCCTGGGAAAGAAAGAGGAGCTCCCTTCACTTTCAATCCAGAGACCTTCAAATCCTCTTGAATCCACCCTCTCAAAGCTCTCCAGGTCTCACCTATCAGATTATGGGAGGTCTGAGGGCTTCCAAGAAGTGACACGGGGAGCCACCCCCACCCATGCTTTGTTCAGCTCTGTGGGCCTTAAGATCCATGTTCAAGTCCAGCAATGCAGCCAGCTTTGGTCTTGTGGGCTGGGGACCCCATGGTCACCCCAACATCCAGGAAAACTTGTGAGGCAAGTTTTCAGACTCCCACCCTCCTTCCCTCTCAATACCACTCTTTCTTATTCTCTTACCTTTTTAAAATTTTTCCTGGCTCTCTTGGGCGACACCCATAAGTACACATGATTTCCTCTTGCCTCTGTGCTCAGGAGTCCTTTTATGGTGCTCAGAGCTTATGCGGAGATGGAAATTGAATAGGCAGTGGCTCGGAACAGGTCATGGGATTTACTCTTTGTACTGTCTCTCATGACTGTTTTAACTTATCTTATATGTTCTGAAAACATTTATCTCCCAAGTTTTATCTGTACATTTTGCACACATGATTTGACACTAGGTCTCCTGGGCCTCGGCGGTGGTGGGGATCAAGAGAGATTGTTCGAATTCAGGATCTGATCTTACTAAAGTGTTTATGACTGGGGGAACTGAGCTCCCAACCGTGGTGGCCGTGGGCAGGTACAATATAAATGCTCTGACCTGCACCATCACAAGGCAGAGAGCAGCATTATGAAGCCGAACAGCCTCATGCCACTTGCCATGATCTTCCTGCTTCTCTGTCTGCATGTGGTACAGCCTGAACAAGGTAAGAAGAAAACTGAGGGTCGGCCAGTGGGTTCCCGTGGTTTTGGCTTTGGCCCCAGAAACTTTCTTTCAAGGATTCTGTGTGATGAGCTGGCTCTGATGCCAGGAAGGGAGGTTGGGCTGATCATGCTCTACCCAGTTTTAATTCTAATTTCAGTTCCAAGTCTAAGAAAGCCTGGACGCTGCCCAGTAGATGTCAATAAATGCAAATTAAAGTACATTTTCTCAGAGTGCATCCAAGATTCTGAATGTCCAGGATCCAAGAAATGTTGTATCCTCGGATGTGCAGCAGTCTGCACTGTTGCTTTGGCAGACTAGAGTAAGTGGAGTTGTTCTAATTCTCCCCCCAAAAACCCTCTGCCTCTCGAGTTGGCTAAACACAGCCAGTGCCCTGCAGGAGTGCCCAGGTCACAGCTGGGCACTGATTCAGTCCTGACAATGGCCTGAGGTACCTACAGAGAGATCCCTTTGTCACCATCACCCTGCTCTGCAACACACACAAACACTCCGGAATAGGGGTAGCTCCCTGCATTGATGTGGTTGGTTGTACAAGGCTGTTCTAGTACTTCAAGCATCACGAAAATTTCATGATTATTTATGATTGCCTCTCTTTCCCTTTCAGCAAATCAGAATGAATAATATACGGTTCATTGAAAACTGGGGTTAAGGGTATTCTGCTCTTAAGTCTTTAGCCCACTTGCCAAAAAAGGTATCCAGGAGTTATGATTCCTCGACTCAAGTTTCAGTATTCTCAGGAATGGAACACTTGCTAGGTGTCCTCAGAGTTGGGCCATGTCTTCTGCATGGGGTGCTCCTTCTCATGCCCCACTGTCTCTTCTCTGCTCCTGCAGGGAGACGCCAATTCATCCCCGCACCTGAGAAGATGTTGTTCCTGCATGCTCAGGCCTGCGTGCTAGGACTCCAGTTCTTGGTGCTCCTCACAGAGAAACATCTTGTCACTCAGCTAAAGATTAATCAGTAGGAAACTCAATAAAGAAGCAAAGTTCTCTGTGCCAACAATATGGGTGTCTATGCTGCCTGTGTGTCAGTTGACGATTCCTCCTGCTACGTTCATGGGGCGAGGACATCATTTTGGTGTGTGAAAGGGACCTGACGGCTAGTTGTCACCCGTTTCCCTAGAAAAACCCTAAATCTCCCTTCCTCATGCTTCCCTGACACAAGACAGGGGTATTCTCAGTCACATCTAGGAGTGTGTGGTATGTGTTTTCATATTCAGGTCACATATAGAGGTCCCATGTCAGACTAGAAAGACGCTCCTTTGGTTCCATTTTCTCTGGGAAGAGCGAGAGCTGCCTGAGTTCATTTGGTTTTTCACTGCGGTAAGCTCTGGGCTGTACAGGGCAAGTGGGCCGGGAATGGAGACCTGGCCTTGGTTCTAGGCTACCTGAGACTCGAAGACTCAGGCTGTTCCAAAGTTGGAAAGGAAGTTGTGTCTGTGGACCCACTGAGTCCCTTGGCATGTTACTTTCAGATGCTGGCAGGGAGGACACTCAAACGAGCAAGTAATGAACTGCTATTCAGTGTCATTGTTTTTCTCCGAATTCTGTGATTTAGTCTTGACCAAGAATCCTTGTAAATAGCCCTTGAAACTTTCGTTTCCCTCCACACATATGTCTTAAACTTTTATTTTTGGGGTTCACTCAGAGGTGCTCAAGGGTTACTCCTGGCTCTGTACTCAAAAAATCACACCAGTTTGGCTCAAGGTTTGAACCTGGTTCTGCCATATTCAAGGCTAGCACATTGCCTGTTAAGTCAAGTTGAAGTCAAGTTACTTCAGTGTAGGATAGCATTGCTTTGTCCTTTCTGCCTTGCCACAGGGAGCTTAGGTTTCTTGGTTTACTCCCATCATAGTGCTCCCATTCCTCTGAGCTTACTTGTAACGTCTTTCTCTGTGCTCTGTTAACTTGTAACTATCGCTTTTCTCCTTAAGTCCTTTGGATAGTTAATTCAGAGCAAAATCATTATTGTATGGAAACAGGAAGACAGTTAATGCTATGCTTTTGTAACTTGGGAGTTAATTGACTCTGAATAGTATTCACCCCTGGTCATATGTTCTCTCGAATTAAGCCTCAGTCACCTTTATTTCCTAGCACGTCCAAGAGAGATGAGCGGAGGAGACAGGGGGAGATGGAAATGAGGTACAGTGTGAGACTGTATTGGGGAGCATAGAGAAACTAAAACAGCGGGTGGGGAGAATGAAATAAATGGCAACTGATCATCACCCAACTTGGCTCTCATCTTCTCCTTCGTCCGTCCATGGCATCAGCCATCCCGAGTGTGCAAGAAGATCGAGTCCTTCAAACACAGGTAGCGAGAGGGAGAGCCGCCAGGGCTTTACTTAGCCACCCACAGATCACACACTTCAGTAGCAGCCTGTAAGAGAAATTGGAAAATCAGAAAGCTAGAATTCCTGGGCAGGACCCAGACTTGGAGGAGAAAGATTGAACTTCCATTCTGTTGACACCTTTAGGAAACAAAACTCTTTTTCGGAAATGTCCACCCTCATTTGGACCCAACACCCTTGCTTCCAATGCCTCTTCTTCCTTCTGTGTCTGGCCGCAACTCACTTTAGTATCCCCCAACTATGGCTGGGGTCACGTACAAATTGAATTATCTGGGTGCTAGGGCCTTTGGAAGATTTACCCCTGCATCTAGAGAAAGGGGTCCCTCATATCGCCACCTCCCACTCCCTCATTTCCCAAGGGCAGGGGTCTCAGGAAGGAGGGGTCGGCAGGAGGGACCACAGAGGGGAGAAGGGACTTGGTTGGGCAGAAAAGACCCCTTGGTCAAGGGTAGAGACAGGAGCCCCCTGGATCTCTGTCCCCAGGTCTCCTCCTAGGCATATTCAGGCAGTGGGATTTCAGGTTCCTCACCCCCTTGTGGGTACTTTATGAGGGGAAAAAGGCAAGAAACAGACCCCAAAGCCAGAACCCTGGTCCCTTCTCTCACACCGAAAGTGCAGAATGCAGCTTCGAGGTTCCTCAGGGCCCATCCTGCCAGCACTGTGTAGACCCTCCCCATCTGCACCCGGTCCCCTGCCCACTCACCGCCTCTGACAGTGGCCTGGACGCAGAAGCTGCTGGACTTCATGGTGTCCGGTGGGCGTGTAGGAAGAGCTGCAGCCAGCCTGGTCTCATGCAGCCTGGCTGGGCTGGGCTCTTCGGGCTGGGCTCTGGGTCTGCAAAGCACAGGTACTTCACACCCTTTCTGATTCTTGATGGCCTGGAGTAACTCTGGGGGCAATATCCCTCTACCACTGTCTATCTATCCCTCAGTCCCTTCCTTGGAAGGTTTTCGGCTTGGCCACAAAATGCGACAGGCCCAGTTCCTGCTCTGTTTGGACTTTATTCTGATTTTAAATCAATCTAACTTTGTTATGTACATTTTTTTTTCCTTTTGGTTTTCTTGAGTCACACTCAGTGAAGCTCAGGAGTTACTCTTTGCTCTGCACTCAGGAATTTCTCTTGGCAGTGCTCTGGGGACCTTATGTGATGCCGGGTATCAAACCCAAGTCAGCGTGTGCAAGGAAATGCCCTCCCCACTGGAGTATTGCTCTGACGCTAGCACATATTGTCACTGTCACTGTCACTGTCGTCCCGTTGTTCACTGATTTGCTCAAGCGGGCCCAGTAATGTCTCCGTTGCGAGACTTGTTGTTACTGTGTTTGGCATATCAAATACATCATGGGGATCTAGGAAGGCTTTGCTGTGCAGGCAAGATACTCTCACAGTAGCTTGCCGGGCTCTCGGAGAGGGGCAGAGGGATTGAAGCCAGGTTGGTCGGTTCGGCCACACACGGGCAAATACCCAACGGCTGTACTCTCACTTCAGCCCTTCAGCCACATACATTTTCTTTTAATTTTTTAAAAACTATTTATATTTTATTGGCCATGACCTTAAACCTTATTTAAAAATATACATTATTTTTATTTCCTCTCTGAAATAGAATTACAGATATTAACAAGAATCTCAGAAAAGTGAGTACAGCGGTCAGGGTGTTTGTCTTGCAGTGGCCGACCCAGGTTTGATCCCCAGTATGCCATTAGGTCACCCAAGCAGCGCCAGGAGTAATATGTGAGTGCAGAGCCAGGTGTAACCCCTGAGCATCTCTGGGTGTGACCCATCCCCCCCAAAGAAAAGAAATAAAAGGGAGTCTTGTACTTAGTGTGTATTTCTTATTTTTCTCTTTTCTTTTTTATTGAATTACCGTGAGATACAGTTACAAAGCTTTCATGTTCGACTTTCAGTCATACAATGATTGAACACCCATCCCTCCTCCAGAGCACATTTTCCACCACCAATGTCCCCATTATCCCCCACCCACCCATTCCATCCCTCCCTCTGCCTCTATAGCAGACAATTTTCCCCATAGTCTCTCTCTACTTTTGCGCATCCTGGTTTGCAATATTGATACTGAGAAGCTTTCACGTTTGGTCTTCTATCTACTTTTGGCACACATCTCCCATCCCAAACAATCCCTCCAACCATCATTGACTTAGTGATCCCTTCCTATTTCAGCTGCCTTCTCCCCCAGCTCTGAAGACAGGCTTCTAAACATGGAACAATCTTCTTGGTTCTGACTCTACTTTGGGCTCACATTATGTTATTTGATATTCTGCCCACATACATTTTATAATTTCCCTGTACCTTCATTTTAGGTGAACAGTATAATAAAATAGGGAAGCTCAAGTGAGTTGTGAGGCTCAAAAACAGGCTCCTCAGAAGCCATGACAGGCTGTAACTAACATTAAGTCTCAGCCAGGCCTAAGTTTCTGTTTCCCTGGAGCAGGACTTGCAGTTTCTGGTAAACTCCCAGTTGAGTAATTGACCTAGATAAGAAACTGGGCAGTTGGATCTGGCCAGTCATGAGGGGTCATCGCACCCTTCTTGGAAAGAACCCCAAACCATTACTCGTACCTGTTGTCTAATTGCTGACCACTGTTGTAATAGGGTAATACAAAAAATAGGCCAGTATACAAACCGCTTCTTAACTGAACCCTACATAAACTGCTTGTGAGTTGGAGTTGGGGTCCTTGTCAAGACTCCCCAGTGTTGGATGAGACTTGGACCCCAGTTCGGTCTAGTGCTGGCTCTGTCTAGTAATAAAGTTCCTTTGCCTCTGCATTGAAAGAAGAAGTTTAAAGAAGAAACCAGAGATGTGGGAAGCAAACAGTAGGGGAAAGTATGAACATTTTTAGGATATGTTACACTGGTAGGAAAGGAATAGCTCTTTCTAGAAAATCAAGAAAAATTAAAATTCCATATAAGGTTGAGAAAACATGTACAATAACATGATCACTTGATCACTTGATCCCCTGTTATTCATCAAATTACTTGAGTGGGTGCCAGTAATGTCTCCATTCATCCCTGTTGCGTGCTAATGTAGCTCAATGGCATCTCTTCGTTCTAGGAACATGCAGAGCCTCAAACTGATCATTCATTGTCTTGACGGAGAAGTCTGACCATCTTGCAGGCGGGCCTCCACGCGATCTTTTGACGTCCCGTGGAATCCAGTCAGTAATGGCTCTAGTCCAGCTGTTGTCTGTAAACCGCATTACGTGTCCAGGCCATCTGATTTTTGATGCCTTGGCAAATGAGACAGCGTCCCTGATTCTTGAGCGTTGACGGAGATCAGAACTCCAGATTCTATCTCTCATTTGAGTGAATCGTGATATTCCAAGCATAGCTCTTTTGATTCCCTCTTGAACGTCCCGAATAGCGTTCTCATCCTATTTTCGTAGTGCCCAGGTTTCTAAGGCATATGTTAATACAGGAAGAGCAGTGAAATCGAAGAGATGTGCTCGTAGCTGGAGGTTCTTTTTCCTCTTAGTTATTTCTTCAACACTCTTGAAGGCATTACAAGCAGCTCTCTTCCTCATGCGCAACTCAGGTGCCAGGTCATTCATCATGTTGATTTCTCGACCTAGGTATATATAACTGTTGCATTCAGAGATGGTGGTTCCATTGAGAGCGAATGGAGCGTCCGGAACGAGGCTGTTTCTTATAAACATTGTCTTCGTAGTCCGACCTTTCCACACTCACGGTCGAGGTTGGTCAGCATTTGTGCCGCTTGGCTGATGTTTGGTGTTATTAGAACGATGTCATCAGCAAAGCGGAGGTGGTGTAGTTGCCGACCATCTATCTTCACTCCCATTCTTTCCCATTCCAGTCGTCTCATGATGTTCTAGAGGGTGGCACTGAAGAGCTTTGGTGAAATGGTATCACCCCGCCTAACCCCTCTCTTGACATGGATGATTATTTCTTTGTAGAATGGTGAGATCTTGGTAGTGAATGCATATTAGAGCTCACGAAGTATCCTGAGTTTGTACGCCCTGATTGGCTAGGGCTTCTATGACCGCTTCCGTCTCAACAGAATCAAAGGCCTTCTTTAAATCAATGAATGGTAGACAGAGCAGCAACTTGAACTCCTGAGAAACCTCAATGAGCTTAGTAATCATCTGGATATGGTCGATGGTACTGAATCCTTTTCGGAATCCAGCTTGTTCACAGGGTTGTCTTCATCCAGTGTTCTGCTAATCCTATTCAGGATGACTCAAGTGAATAGTTCGTAGATGACAGACAATAGGCAGATTGGGCGATAGTTGCCAATGTCGTGGATGTCTCCCTTCTTGTACAGTAGTACAGTCCTGCTGGTTTTCCACTGGGATGGAACCTTGCATACAGACAGGTAGCGTGTGAAGAGCCGAGCTAGTGTATTGATGAGTACTGATGGTAAGTTCTTCAGGTGTTCATGTCTGATCTTGTCTGGTCCAGGTGCACTTTGTTTCTCTACCGAAGGGATGGCATGTTGGATTTCGGAAGGGAGGTCATTGGGAATGACATATCCATCATGCGGAATGTGGTATGTGGGCAAGTGGACATGGCTATTAAAGAGATCTGAGTAGAAGTCCTGAATAATCTTCTCCATAGCCTTTCCGGAAGTTGTGATAGATCCATCAGGATGTCGGAGGGCAGTCATCTTGGTCTTGTATTTGGTGAAGGACAGGCGGGCATTACGAATGCTTTTCCAGGCTTCTGACTCATCTACCAGCACTGCTGCTCTCCTGTCTTTGAGGTATTCCTTGATGGCTTCTCTGCATTGTTTTGCAAGCTGGGACATTCGCTTGTGGTTGCCTGAGGCATGTGCCAAGCCACATTGGCGAATAAGTTCAAGAGTGTTCGAAGAAAGACTGTTTTTTGTGGTTATCTCTCTCTTGGCATTCCTCGCACAATCATGGAGGTGCTGAATCATTTGATCGTATTCCTCATCAATGTTGTCAATGACGGCATCTTCCCATGTTGCCGTGACAGAGCCAAAAAACTCCCAGTTGGTGGTCGTTCTGTGAGTTCTCTTCTTAAACTTTGCATTCTTTTCTCATCGTTCTGTGAGGTAGAATTTTGCACGAAAGAGACGGTGGTCTGATCCCGTTTGGAATTTTGGGACAACAGCAACATTGGTTAAGCAAAACTGCCGATTGAATATGATGTGGTCTATTTCATTGTGGAACCATCCACCGGGAGACTCCCATGTCCAAAGTTTAGATTCAGACTTTTGGAACTGTGAGTTACCATGGAAGGTCTTGGTTGACATGATGAACTCAGAAAGTCTGTCACCCTGTTCTTTCCATTCTAGGCCATGGGTCCCGATGTGGAGTTCATCTGCTGATCTTGTTGGTCCTATCTTGGCATTAAAATCACCGACAATGATCTTGTAGAAGGTTTGATCTTATTTGTAGAACTTCTCCAGCTCCAAGTAGAACTTCTCAATTTCTCTTTCACTATAATTGGATGTTGGTGCATAGACAACAAAGATAGAAACTGCCAGCAGTGAGCCACATCTATTCAAGTGTAATCGTCTGATTCGGGTTGTTAGGCATTCGAATGAATCAATGCTCATGGTTAAGTTTGTGTTGACAAGGATACCGACACCACCAACGCCTCTTTTGTCACATGTTCCAAGGAACTGTTCTTCTCCGGTGTCGAAAACGGCATGATGTGATTGATGTCGTCTCGTTTCAGTCAGACCAATGAGGTCATACTTGAACTTTCGCGCTTGTTATTTCTGTACCAATAACACAAAGGAAAAATTCTAAATTTTGCAAAATTGTATGAAAAACACAATAATAATAATAATAATAATAATAATAAAAGAACTCATTCAGCCGAAGAGAAGGACTACATGGAGGGCGGGATCCACAGATCCCGAAGGAAAAAAAAAACAGGTTCCAAAAAGAGCCAAGATCATTGCGAAGTCCCAGATGGGGTAAGTACCGCATCCCGCCTCCCCCAGATGGAACCCCGGTGACCAGAAGCCTCTACAACCACAGCTCGAGTATGCTTGAACTAGGACTTTTCTTCAAAACCGCGCAGCCGCATAAGCGGCCGCGCGACATCTCTCTATATACAAAGTGATCCATGGGAAGTAAACCACCCAACGTTTCTCTCTGAAAATCATAGTTAAGTTTGGAGCACGGCCACAGTCCCAGAAACACAAGGACTTAATGCATAATCCAGCAGCTTGGAGCAGAAAAGTGAACGGGCTATGCGTTAATCCAGGCCATCATGTCTGTCCGAAGGGGAAAGGGTGTTGCCCCATTCGCCTTCTCTTCTCTGGAAAGAAGGATGGCGGCTGCATGGGGGCCTTGTGGACAGCAGGTATGAGCCGGGAGTGTGGGGGCGACTAAAACCTCATGGGAAGGGGGGCGTTCCGGTCCGTCCTTCACGCCCTACCGAGGCCACCAGTTGCCCCCCACGAGCAGCTCTCCAGCACGACCACAGCCCCAGAAGCACAAGGATTTAATGCAGAACCCAGCAGCTTGGAGCAGAAAAGTGAACGGACTATGCGTTAATCCAGGCTATCATGTCTGTCCGGAGGGGAAAGGGTGTTGCCCCAGTCGCCTTCTCCTCTCTGGAAAGAAAGATGGCGGCCGCATGGGAGCCTTGTGGACAGCAGGTATGAGCCGGGGGAGTGGGGGCCACTAAAACCTCATGTGAAGGGGGGCGTTTTGGTCCCCTCTTCACGCCCTACCGAGGCCACCAGTTGCCCCCACTAGCGGCTCTCCAGCACGGCCACGACTCCAGAGCACAGAAACCAATTTCTTAACTATCTGACTTTCAGTAGAAATACTTCCAGGGTCAATAAGTAAAATAGTAGAAATCCAAAACCAACATGTAATTCTTGAACCCAGCTGTAGAAAGCAAATCACTTCACAATGCTTTTTCAGCATGTCTGATTGGGGGGGGGGGGGGGAGGTAAACTCTAAATAATAGTGGTGAATCTTTTATTGAAACAATGAATCTAATCAAAGCAGATAGAGTGTTAACTAGAATTCATCTGCCCCACAGGGACTGAGAGGGGTGGGGGGGTGGGGTTTTATTGGGGTTCTTCATGGTAAAAAATAAGTAATGTTAAAGGTAAATGTGTTTGATATTTGCATGACTGAGACCTAAACCTGAAAGCTTTGTAACATTTCCCACGGTGATTCAATAAATAAATAAATAAATAAGAAAAAAATAATAATAAATGAACTCACATTAGGGGCTGGAGCAATATTACCATGTGTAGGGCACTTGCCTTGCATGTACCAATCTAGGTTTGATCCCCGGTATTCCGTTCATTTCCCGAGTCTGCCAGGAGTTATTCCTGTGCTCATAGCACTGCTGGGTGTAACCCCAAAACAAACAAAAAGAACTTATATTCTTTGCTTAAGTAAAGTGTAAAGCCTAAACTATACATATATATGAAAAAAGTATAGAAATTTGCTTTTAAAATTTTCTGTCCAGATTCTTTAAAGTGCAAGATGCCTCTGACTTAATGTAGAGCCACTGAGGAGAGAAATTGCAGTAGAAAACTTGTGGAAATACTGTCCTAGGATGGAGTAAGAAATGGTTAGGGACAGTTCAAGGCCTACATTACAGCACCAAGGACAAGAAAGAGTATTGCGTTGGCCTAAAACCTAGAGAGTTTGTCCAAGGCTGGGTCAAGCCACTCTGTCAGTGTGTTTTGGAAAAGATTTTGAATCGCCTTGACTTGGTTTCTAGTTTAAAAATGATTGGAAATCCCAACGACAACCACTCTTAGCTCATTGTCTGACAGTGTTCCCAGGAGAAAGGTGAAGTTGCAGTTTTCTGCAGAGAAACAGCAGGAATTTTATCTCCAAATTCAGTAAGAGGTTGTGGCACCTGTTCCCACCAGCAAAGAACCTGGTGCCTGTCCATGGTCCTTGCAACTATGGACATTTGGAGACAGACACACATGGAAGGTCAGCACTGAGCCTGCAAGATCCTGGATAGTGAGTCGCAGTCCAGAGATTAGCAAGAACACAGGGTGCTCTAGCCCTGGGTACACAAGGGGCCTGGCAGATGCCATCTGGGCGCCAATTCAGGACACCTGAGTACAGTGTGACCTCAAAGTCTCTGAGTCAGCGGGCCACGAGCACTGTGCCTACCATTGACCTTGTTTTCTGACTGGTCACTCACAGGCCACACTGAACAGCCCAGCTGCTGGGGAGGAAATTGATGAGAACAGGAAGAAAAGATGGCTCCCGGATACTGAAATGTCATCCTGTGCAGAGCGAGGGACTGACTTGATGTTTGGGGAGTATTGTGTTATGATGTTGCATTGCCCAAGGAAAGCCATCACACTTTTTTACTTACAAGAAGAGTCATTTAACGTGCAGGGCCAGCGTAGCCTCGGAACAAGGGTCCCGTCTGCGTGACGGTCCCATACCTGGGTCCAGATCAATTTTCATAGTGTCCTTTCTCACATCCCTTTTGGTCACACCAGGTGCCTTTTTTTCAGCTAAAGTCACCACCACAACTTGGCTACAGAAGCCAAATGTGTACCTTGGATATGTTTTTGTCTCCTCGGGCAGCATCAGAGAATAACACATATGCTTATGATTTTGTCTAAATGCAGTGTGCGTTCAGGGTGTCTTCTAAATATGTCCTGGGTGTCCAGTTGTAAGGTCCCATGGGACCCCGAGGGAAATTCCAGAGCTAAATTCTGCTAATTAGTAACTCTTTCTTTCCTGCCCCCTCCCTAGGAAAGCCTTGTAATGTAAATCCTGCCCCCTCCCTAGTGAGGCCAGAGATGTAAATTCTGTCTCCAAAGTTGACTCTTCTTAATTTGGATGTAAATCTTGCCTCCAGTGTTGACTCTTCCTATCTGCTCCTCCACTAGTAACTCTCCCCTTACTCGCCTCCACCAAAATGCAGGTGTCCTGAGCTGTAAAGCACAGGGAGCCGAGTGGACATGGAAGATAACCAGATGTCTGAGTTATGAGATGCCCGCTAGCCACAATGCCCATGTACACAAATACTGATCTTTGAATCTATAGACTAAGGAGTGATGTACTTTCAAATGGATTGGTGAAGAAATTATACGTGTTATGAATCTATTGGCCATGAAATGCGCGGGCTCTTCTGTAACGGCCAGTGAAGGCCTACATAAGATCTCCTTTAAAGGAGTTCGGGGTCTTGCTTAACCTATCGGACCTGCATGTCTGTGTAGGCGGCTCGACCCTGGCTAGCCAGTCTTACAATAAACTTTGCTTGCTGTTTGCAGTCTCTGGAGTCTCTTTGTCGTTAAAGGGAGATCCCAATCCACGTCCTAACACAGTCCCATTTTTCTCCTCTCTTCCTGGGTCACCACATTCTTCAGCACCTTTTTACTATTGGATTCTTACGGGATTCCTCTCACTGTCAGGCTTCCACTTGTGCAGCTTCTTTGGCTTGAATCCACCACCTTTGAATTCCTGATTTCACCTTGGCCCTGATTTCTGCTTCACTTAAGAAAAATCGTACAGCAAAGGGTTCAGGGAGAAGAGAAAAATAATATTTACAAGGCAACAGATAGGTTGGTCATGGACAAATGCTGTCATGATCCAAAAGTAATATCTAGATTTGGTCCCTGCTGGGGTTAGGAATGATTAATCTGGCCTGAGTGCTTTAGTCTGAGTCTGTAGCAAGATGTTCCCAGGAGAGCTGCCCTACAAGTTTCAATGTTATCTCTTACTGTGTTCATACAAAAATGGCTAGTATAGATATGTTGATATTTATTGGACTGAGGAAAACAGAAAAACACCTTAAGGGGTATTTTGCCCTTAGGCAGTCAGGAAGGGCTTTGGAATATCCCAGGTGGTGTTCCCTCTGAACTTGGTGGACCCTCAGGAAGGGTTTTCTTATGTTGATTTGACTACCTGACTGGGGGCAGTATCAGCCTGGAGCTATAAGGGAGGGGGAGAAGATCAGAGCCAGAGCCAGGAAAGAGCAGTTCCAGATCTGGGGCCTGGAGAAGAGACAGAGAGACAGGAGTGAATGGGGATGACAATGGAATAAATGGCATCTGATCAAAAAAAAAGAAGAGGAAGAAGAAGAAGAAGAAGAAGAAGAAGAAGAAGAAGAAGAAGAAGAAGAAGAAGAAGAAGAAGAAGAAAAGAAAAATAGTACAAGAAGCATTTTTGAAAGTTTCAGTCCTCCTACCATTGTTGCCATCGTATGAAAGGAAATAATCACATAAAATCTGAACAGGTGGTTCCCAGCCCCAGATTTCTACAACTTCCTTTATGAATTTTGTGCCTTGGTTTTCATTTAATTACTTTTTTAGAGAGGGACTGTAGAGTCACACCCAGCAATGCTTAGACCAGATTCTTGGCTCTGTGTTCAGGGTCACTCTGGCAGTGCTCTGGGCAACATAGGCAATGCTGGGGATCCAACAGGGGGAGTTGCATCAAGGTAGCCTTAAACAATGCTAGAGCTCTCTGGCCATCCTCATGTGAATTTTGCTGTCCACATACTAGACTTCAGCTTTCTCATGTGAGGAGGAGGGTGAATGCCTGGACCAAACCTGATTCACTGTATGCTTAGAGCATAGAACAACTGTGTCAAGTAGAGAAGCACCCTGTACTACAAATATGCCTATCACTCCAGTCTCCAAGGGTCAGAAACACACGAATGACTAGAATAGTCTTCTCATCCAAAGACCTTAGGACAATGGTCCAGCTACTTCTCATCCAACAAAACTTTCCAAACTCCACTGCGGAAACACAAGTACCATGTTGTGTGTTGCACTGGTGGCTGAAGTAACTGGATCCCAAGTGTCACATGGAAAGGGGCACAGGCAGGAGCAGGAGATATAATGTCTCAAGCTCAACAGACAAGTGGAACTCAATCCGCTTTCACCTTATTTTTTTTGTTAAATATTCTACATATATATATATATATTCAACCACATTTTAAGAAAAACCTAGAGCTCTGTTGACTTGACTAGAACAAGCCCATGAGGAAGCAACCTCACACGACTCATATATGATTTCACCTCCAAGTCTGCACTAGTTGATGTGCTGGTGTGTCTGGACATGCCGAAGAACAGCAGGACCACGGACAAATGTAAGGTCCCTTGGGACCCTGAAGAAGATTCCAGAGTTAAAATTCTACTAATTAGTAATTCTCCCTTTCCTGCCCCCTCCCTAGTAGTGCCTTAGCTGTTAAGCCCATTCTTATTGGGATATAAATTCTGAAACCATTTGTTGACTCTTCCCTGCTGGGATGTAAATTTGGAAACCATTTGCTAGCCCTTCCTTATCTGTTACCTCTGTTAGGAACTTCTCCCTTATCTGCTTCCACCGAATCAAAGAGAGCCAGGTGATAACCAAATGTCCGAGGTACCACATGCCCAATAGCCACAATGCCTATGTACGTAAATGCTGATCTTTGAATCTATAGGCTAAGGAGTGATGTACTTTTAAATGGATTGGTTAAGAAAGTATATGTTGTTACAAATCTATTGGCTATGAAATGCGCGGGCTTTGCTGTAACGGCCAGTGAAGGCCTATATAAGATCCCCTTTGAAGAATTTCGGGGTCTTGCCTCACCTATCTGACATGCGTGTCTGTGTATGCGGCTTGACCCTGGCTAGCCAGTCTCACAATAAACCTTGCTTGCTGTTTGCCGTCTCTGGAGTCTCTTTGTCATTAAAGGGAGATCACAATCCACGTCCTAACACAACCGGCACCACTTGTGGCAACCACAGCATCACAGCCCTCTGCTGTAGTAAGAGAGCCCATCCTACACCCACCCAGTGACCACTAAGGCCAGCCCCACACTTTGATGTCCTCAAGCAAGTCCTGTCCAAGTCATCATGAGGACAATGCTCACACCAGGATATGTCTGTGTCCTCATGATGATTAGGATGAATTTGTTGTCCTCCTCACACATAAAAGGGATGCACAGGAAAAACATTTACTTGCTCCTTTAGTGCTTTCTCCTTTAAGCTTTGTGACAGAAAGAAGTGGAAGAGACTATAAGGAAGACGCCTAGAGAGACAAAGATGAGCTCTCTGCACTCCTCAAATCCTCTTGGACCTGCCATCTGGTAGCTCTGGGTCTCCCCTCTCACATGCTGGGATCCCTGGGGGCTTCCAAGAAGCGACAGGGGGAGCCACCCCACCAATTCTTTGCTCAGTTCTACTGGCCTTAAGGCCCATGTTCAGATCCAACAATGAAGCTGGCTCTGGTCTTGTGGGCTGGGGTCACCACGGTCACCCCAACATCCAGGAAAGCTTGTGGGGCAAGTTTTCAGACTCCCAAGAACCTGAAGGTGCACAAATATACAACCTGGAACTCATTCTGTTTCTTTCCTTCCTTCTTTCCTCCCTCCCTCCCTCCCTCCCTCCCTCCCTCCCTCCCTCCCTGTATCACTCTTTCTTTTTTCCTTTCTATTTTTTCCTTTTTCCTGGCTTCCCTGGGCGACACCCATCTGTACATATGGTTGGCTCCTACCTCTGCTCAGGCTTCACTTCTTATGGTGCTCAGAGCTTATGCGGGGATGGAAATCGAATCAGCACTGGCTGGGAGCAAGTCAAGTGATTTACTCCTTTCGTGATATCTCATGACTAATATTTTAAATTTCCTTATATTTTTGAAAGTATTTATCTCCCTACCTACCTACTGGGACCAGATAAATAACCCACTGGCAGACCTCCACTACCGACACTACCTCCACTACCCAGCTGCCGCCACACTCAAGGACTCTTTCCGCGACACATCATAAGACACTAAATACCCATCTTCCGGAATTGCCGTACCATATTTGATAGGGTTCAAATATGGTAACACCTACGAGGGCGATTAGAGGTCGCTCCAAAAGCCTCTATCCCTCTCTGAAAGACTGGCAAGATACCGAGAGTATTCCGCCTGCATGGAAGAGCCTGGCAAGCTATCCGTTGTGTATTCGATATGACAAAACCAGTAATTACAACTGATCTCATTCACCTGACCCTGAAGGTTTCACCAACATGGCAGCACGGAGGTAAAGGTAAAGGTAAAGGCCCTCCTGTTGATCGTCGATTTTCTCAAGCGGGCCCAGTAACATCTCCACTGGAGACTTTGTTGTTACTGTGTCTGGCATATCGAATGGCCGCTTGTAAGGCGAACGCCCTACCCGCTGTGCTATCGCTCCAGCCCACGGAGAAGGATGAGAAAGGAGAGGCCGATAAAATCTCAAGGCCAAACTAGACTGCCACAACGAAGGAAGACAAAAATGATCGTCTGTACTTTCAATGCATGTACGCTAGCATCAGATGCATCCATCGAGGACCTGATAGTACAAGTGCGAATGATCAAGTACAACATCATTGGTCTGACCAAGACAAGAAGGCACGAATCTCACCATGCCATTTTTGACACTGGAGAAGAATTGTTCCTCGGAACATGTGATAAAAGAGGTGTCGGAGGCGTCAGTGTCCTTGTCAACACAAACGTGGCCATGAGCATTGATTCATTCGAATGCCTAACAACCCGAATTGGACGTTTACATTTGAATAGATGTGGCACACTGCCAGCAGTTTCTATCTTCGTTCTCTACATACCAACATCTCATTATGATGAAAGAGAAATCGAGAAGTTCTACATGGAGCTGGAGAAGTTCTATAAAGAAGACCTCACCTTCTACAAGATCATTGTGAGTGAATTTAATGCCAAGATAGGACCAAGAAGATCAGCTGAAGAACTTCACATAGGGACCCATGACCTAGAATGGAACGAACAGGGTGAGAGACTGAGTTTATCATGTTGACCAAGACCATCCATTGTAACTCACAGTTCCAGTAGGCAGAATCTAAACGTTGGACATGGGAGTCTCCCGGTGGACAATTCCACAACGAAATAGACCACATCATATTCAATCGATGGTTTTGCCTGACCGATGTCGCTGTTGTCCCACGGGATCGAACCACCATCTCCTTCATGCAAAATTCTACTTCACAGAGTGGGGAGAAAGGGCTGCAATGTTTAAAAATAGAACTCCCAGAATGACCACCGACTTGGAGCTCTTTGGCACTATTGTGGGAAGATGGGAAGATGCCATTGTTGACAACATTGACGAGGAATACGATCGACTGGTTCAGCACCTCCATGATTGTGCAAGGAACACCAAGAGAGAGATAGCCACAAAAAAACACCTGTCTTCGAAAACTCTTGAGCTTATTTGCCAACGGGGTTTGGCACATGCATCAGGCAACCACAAGCTAACATCCTAGCTCGCAAAGCAGTGCACAGATGCGATCAAGGAAGACCTCAAAGAGAGAAGAGCAAAAGTGCTGGTAGATGTGGCAGAAGCCGGGGAAAATATTTGTAACACCCGCCTGTCCTTCGCCAACTACAAGACCAAGATGACTGCCCTCCGATGTCCAGATGGACCCATCATATCCTCCAGAATGGCAATGGAGAATATTATCCATGACTTCTACTCAAATCTCTTTGATAGCCATGTCGACTGGCCGACATACCAAATTCCACAGGATGGATATGTCGTTCCCAACGTTCTTCCTTCCGAAATCCGACACGTTATTTCGTCGGTAAAGAAACGAACAGCACCTGGCCCAGATAAGGTCAGACCTGAACACCTGAAGAACCTGCCGTCAGTACTCATCAATACACTGGCTCAGCTCTTCACACGCTACCTGTCTGAATGCAAGGTTCTGTCCCAATGGAAAACCAGAAGGACTGTACTACTGTTCAAGAAGGTAGACATCCATGACATTGGCAACTATTACCCGATCTGCCTATTGTCTATCATGAACAAGTTGTTCACTCGAGTCATCCTAAATAGGATTGGCAGAACACTAGATGAAGGACAACCATGCGAGCAAGCCGAGTTCCTCAAAGGATTCAGCACCATTGACCATATCCACATGATAACCAAGCTCATTGCAGTTTCTCGGGAGTTCAAGATGCTGCTCTGTTTAACGTTCATTGATTTAAAGAAGGCCTTTGATTCTGTTGAGACGGAAGCGGTCATTGAAGCCCTAGCCAATCAGGGCATTCAAGCCCAACACATCAAGATCCTCCGTGAGCTGTATTGCGGATTCACTACCAGGATCTAACCATTCTACAAAGAAGTAATCATCGATGTCAAGACAATGGTTAAGCAGGGTGATACCATTTCACCAAAACTCTTCAGTGCCACCCTCGAGAACATCATGCGACGACTGGAATGGGAAGGAATGGGACTGAAGATAGATGGTTGGCAACTACACCACCTCCGCTTTGCTGATGACATTGTTTTAATAACACCAAACATCAGCCAAGCGGCACAAATGCTGGCCAACTTTTACTGTGAGTGGGGAAAGGTCAGACTACAGCTGAATCTTACGAAGACAATGTCTATGAGAAAAAACCTCGTTCCTGATGCCCCATTCGCTCTCAATGGAACGACCATCTCCAAATGCAACCGCTATGTGTACCTAAATCTAGAAGTCAAACTGACAAATGACCTGGCACCCGAGCTGCGCAGGAGGAAAAGAGCGGCTTGGAACGCCTTCAAAAACGTCGAAGAAATAGCTAAAAGGGACGAAGAACCTCTGGCTCCGGGCACATCTCTTTGATTCCACTGTTCTTCCTGCATTAACATATGTCTCAGAGACCTGGGCCCTACGTAAACAGGATGAGAATGCTATTTGGGTCTCCCAAAGAGGAATTGAAAGAGCTATGCTTGGAATATAACATTTCACTCAAACGAGAGAAAGAATCCGGAGTTCCGACAACCGTCGACGATCAAGAATCAGGGACGCTGTCTTGTTTGCCAAGGTGTCAAAAATCAGATGGACTGATCACGTAATGAGATTTAAAGACGACTGCTGGACTAGAGCTGTTACCGACTGGATCCCAAGGTATGTCAAAAGACCCCATGGCCGCCCACCTACTAGATGATCAGACTTCTTCATCAAGATCATAAACAATCGGTTTAAGGCTCTTCATGTTCCCAGAGCGAACAGATGTCATTGGGCTACTACACTAGCACGCGACAGGGACAGATGGAGACATTACTGGCACCCGCTCGAGCAAATCGACGACTAACGGAAAGTTAAGTGATAACTGATTAATTATCTCCCAAGTTTTATCTGTACATTTTGCACACATGAATAGAAACCGGGTCTCCTGGGCCCCTGCATATGGGTGCGGGATGCAGGAGAGATTGATCTGATCTTACTAAACTGCTTCTGACTGGGGGAACTGAGCCCACAACCATGGTGGCTGTGGGTAGGTACAATATTAATGGTCCTGCCTGCACCATCACATGGCACGGAGCAGCATTATGAAGCAGAACAGCCTCTTGCCACTCACCCTGATCTTCCTCATCCTCTGTCTGCATGAGGCACAGCCTGGAGTCCATCAGAGGGCTACTGAGGGTCAGTCAGTGGGCTGCCCACATGGTTGGCTTAGGCCCGAGAATCTTTTGTTCAAGGATTCTGTGGGATGAGCTGGCTCTGATGCCAGGTTGAGGTAACCATGATCCGGAATTCCTATTTTTCTCCACTCAGTTTTCATTTCAATTTCAGTTACAGTCATAGTGAAGCCTGGAAACTGCCCAGGAAAAATTTCCTCTGGAGACACAGCCAACATTGTTCCAGTGTGCAGCAAAGATTCGGAATGTCCATGGGTCCAGAAATGCTGTGTCAAGGGATGCAGAGCAGATTGCAAGAATCCTGTGAGATAATAGAGGTGGTTGCATTTCTCCAGTTCTCCCCAAGAGCCTGCTCCTCCTATCAGAGCTAGCTAAACACAGCAAGTGCCTTGCAGGAGTGCACAGGTCAGAGCTGGGCATTGATTCAGCCCTGATAGTGGCCTGAGGTGCCTCCAGAGGGTCTCCAGTGTCACCCTCACCCTCGGCTGCAACACACACTATCATTCCGGGATACAGGTAGCTCCCTGCCTTGATGGGACTTGGTTGGACTAGACCATCTCTAGTTCTTCAGACGTTAGTAAAATGTTATGATTATTTACAATTGCCTCTCATTCCCTTTCAGCAAATCAGAATATATGATATATGTTTCATTGAAAATGGGGGTTAAGAACATTCTGCTTTTAAGTCTTTAGCCCACTTGCCAAAAATAAGGTATCCAGGAGTTTTGATTTCTGGACTAAGATTTCAGTGTTCTCAGGAATGGAGCACTTAGCTAGGAGTCCTGAGAGCTTTCCCATGTCTTCTGCATGGGGTGCTCCTTCTCGTGCCCCACTGTGTCTTCTCTGCTCCTGCAGGGAGACACCAATTCATCCCCGGGCCTGAGAAGATGTTCCTGCAAGCTCAGGCCCATGTGCCTGGTCTCCGGTTCTCGGGACTCCTCACTCAGAGGCGTCCTGTTACTCAGCTAAAGGTCAATCAGTAGAAAACTCAATAAAGGTAAAAGGTAAAGGCCCTCCCGTTGATCGTCGATTTGCTCGAGCGGGCCCAGTAACGTCTCCATTGGAGACTTTTTTGTTACTGTGTCTGGCATATCCAATACTCTCAGTAGCTTGCCGGGCTCTCCAAGAGTGGCGGAGGAATCGAACTCGGGTCGGCCATGTTGGCCGCTTGTAAGGCGAACGCCCTACCCTCTGTGCTATCGCTCCAGGCTGCCTGCGTGTCTCTCGCCCTCCCTCCTTCTGCATTCATGGGATGAGGGGATCGTTTAGGTGTGTGAAAGGGACCTGATTGCTAGCGGTCACCCGCTTGCCTGGGCCAACCCTGAATCTCCCTTCTGCCATGCCTCCCTGACACATGACTGGGAAATTATTGGTCACATGTAGGGGTGCGTGGCATTTGTTTTGGTGTTTGGGTCCTGATAGGGGACCCCTGTCAGATCAGAAGGATGCTCCTTTGCCTCCATTCTCTGAGAAGAGCATGATCTGCCTGTCTGCATTTGGCTTGTCAGTCAAGTAAATGCTGGGCTCGAGATGGCCAGTGGGCAGGGAATGGAGACCTGGCCTTCGTTCTAGGCTACAGGAGGCTCGAAGCCACAGACTGTTCTAAAGCTGCCAGAGGACATCCTGTCAGCAGGGATACACACCAGCTGAGTTCCTTGGCATGTTAGTTTGAGACAGGATTACTGGTTGGGAGGCACTAATCAGGCCATAATGAAGTGTTATTCAGCATTGTTGTATTCTTCACTGTGCTCTCTGATTTACTCTTGACTAAAAGTCCTGGTAAACAGCCCACAAGTTTCACTTTTCCCTCACACATATATTTTAAAGTATTTCACCAGCCAGAAGAACCACACCCAACGATTTCGGGGGTTCGTTCTGAATCTGTACTCAGGAATTATTTCTGGAGGTGGTCAGAAGGACCAGATAGGATGTAGGGGACTGAACCGAGCTCGGCCAAGGGCAAGACCAGCCCCTTATCCACTGTACTATCTCCTGGCACTTGTCTGAAACTTTTGAATACTACTACTCTGACGTTCAGAGAAGGCTTCCAAACAGGTGCCACCTTGGCACTCTGATTATTTTGAAGACAAATTGCTTCACTAGCAGCTTGTGAGAGAAATCAGGAAACAGCTCCCTGTAACAATCTTTATCATCAGGAGCAGAGGAATGCCTGTGTGAAAAGGACTTCCACCCTTAACAGGGGCAGAAGGAAGCCATGAGGAGAGAGAAAACAAAAGGAATGCCCTGCCACAGTGGCAGGGGGGGATGGGGGGATGGGAGGATGGGGGGGAGGGATATTATCCTGGTGGTGGAAAATGGGCACTGGTGGAGGGATGGGTATTTGATCGTGGTATGACCGAGATCCAAGCACAAAAATTTGTAAATCTACAACTGTACCTCATGGTGTTTCACTAATAAAAAAAAAAGAAAAGAAAAATGGGCTAAGATGGAGCTGTCTAGGAAACATCTGGTCTCTACAGCATGACTGGATTGCCTCATGGGCTCTTCGACTCGCCAATATTTCTTAAGACAACATTTCCGTCTCGACAAACATTTCTTGGCAGCTCTAGAGCTTTGAGTTTCTCCCTGGAATTGACTTCCCAGTGGTTACCTCCACTGCCCACCTGAGGATGGCATGAACTTGCAGTTCAATGAGGAATGCGTTCTGGGAACCATTAAAGAACATGGTCAGCACGGAAAACTAGTGTGTATTTTAGCCTGTAAAGTTGTTCAGGCAACAGAGATGAAATGTTCTATATTGTGGCACCATAAAAAATAGAAATTATGGGAGGGACGGGGTTTCATTTACTACTGTTTCTCGTAAATATTTTCCAATATATGTGAGTATCAAAATATCTTAATCCACCCCCAGCATTTTGGGGGTGATCCAGGGACCCCAGCACAACAGGGCACAAGCACCATTGCATCCTCTGGACTCTTGCATGAACCCAATGTCCCGGTTTGCCAAGAATCCCTGTTGGGATAGAGACTTCCCGAGCAGCACTTGGGAGAACCCTCCCTTCCCTCAACCACAATCCACAATTCAAACTCACAGGATATTATCTATCAAATTTTTCTCAAGAATGAAACAAGGGGGTTGGATGAACACACAGTTTTCACTTTTGTAAGTAAAGTAAAGGCCCTCCCGTTGTTCATTGATTTGCTCGAGCGGGCCTAGTAACGTCTCCATTGGAGATTTTGTTGTTACTGTGTTTGGCATATCGAATACATCACGGGTGGCTTGCCAGGCTCTTTCGTGCGGGCAAGATACTCTCGGTAGCTTGCCGGGCTCTCCGAGAGGGGTGGAGGAATCAAACTCGGGTCGGCCATGTTGGCTGCGTGCAAGGCAAAGGCCCTACCGCTGTGCTATCGCTCCAGCCCTTTTGGAAGAATATTACTAATTCCTCAATCATTTCTAGATGCCGCATGAGGAGTCAGTCAGATTTCTACGGGAAAGCGGTAGAATCTTTATCATGGTATAGATGAGTTTTTCTGTCTTCCATAGTCTGACGCTTAGTTGTTTCTAATAATAGCATTTCTCCAGAACGACTTAGATTCACAGAACTTCTCATGCTAGAGGTTTTTGAACTAAATTAAAGACAGGTGAATGATACTCAGCAGAGCTTTTCTCTGAGCAGTAAGTGAGACAGTGCATATAAAATGCCTAGCAGAGATCAGTCTTGCCACACTGAACGCCACTCCCACCACCCCCACCCCAGGGATGCTCAAATAATCCAGGGAGGTCACAGTGGCCTTTTGTATAACAGGCAGTACTTTCTTCTGGTTAACTGAGAGAAGGCAGGATTTTACGGGGGGTAAGAGGGGGCGAGTGCTGAGTTATGCAGTTTCTAAAGGAGGGACCAAAACTTTGGAGCCGCCTGGTGTTCTGGAATAAAGAAAACACCAGAAAGTCCTCCTCCAATCTGGCGTGCTTTGTCCTCATAGGGTAAGGAGCATGGGTGCTGCCCACTTTATGCAATGAAGACAATGTCCTGGAGGTCAAAGAGAAGCTTGATTGTATTCCGGAGAGAAGAGGCAGTGCGCCCCAACCTTACCCAGAGTCCCCATCCTCAACATCAACGCACTGCAATAGTCCAACGATGAAGAGATTTTTTTTTCCAAAAAGAGAAACAAAGCAATGGATATACTTTCCAATATTCTCCATCCCTCTCACATTCAGAGGTGAGAGAAAGACATTGGGATGAGTGAGAAACAGGCTGGAACCCGGGACCCGCGTCCACAGCATGTGCTGTTTCCAAGACCCATGTGGGAGCTCCTGCCAGGCTCATCCTCATGAGCCCCTGCAACAAGGGGACAGAGAAAGTGGCTCTACAGCAGAGTCAGGAGTGGGCCCAGCACCTGCCCAGCTCTCCATTACTACCGGAAACAGGTCTGGGGCAATACGCAAGCCTCCCAGAACACTGGTTGCCAGATCCAGTCACTCCGGAGCACCTAAGAGAGAGGCCCCTTCCCTCACTCGCATCTTTGTGCGACATCTGCGACAGGATCCTGCAAAGCAAAGAGTCTAGGTGTGCAAGGAAACCATTCAGGCGCGAGCAGTAATGTGAGTAGTGTGGTTAGGCCCTTCTTGTGTTTTGTCACTGGTGGCTGAAGTGGCTAGAACCGAAGTGTCACTGAGATCATGGGAAAGGGCACAGGCAGGAACAGGAGATATAGTGTCTCAGGCTCAGCAGGCAAGGGGAATTCAGTCAGCTTTCACTTTATTTTTATTTTAATAGTGAAATATCCTACTGACTTATGAATTTTCCATCAGGCAGTAAGCAAAACCTGGAGCTCTATTGACGTGACTCGAACAAGCCCATCAGGAGAGAACCACATAAGGCTCATATTGTAATTTCACCTCCAAGTCTGCACCGGTTGATGTGCTGGTGTGTCTGGACATGTCGAAGAACAGCAGGACCACGAAGGAGCAGCAGCACCACTTGTGGCAGCCACAGCATCACAGCCCTCTGCAGCAGTAAGAGAGCCCGTCCCACGCCCAACCAAATCTCATCTCCCAGTGACCACTAAGGCCAGCCCGACTCTCTGATGCCCTTCAGTAGCAAGTCCTGTCCAACTTATCACTAGGACAACGCTCACACCAGGATTCATCTGTGTCCTCCTGATGAAGAGGACAAGTTTATTGTTCTCCTCAAACATAGAATGGATGAACAGGAAAAACATTTACTTACTACATTAATGCTTTCTCCTTTAAGCTTTGTGTCAGAAAGAAGTGGAAGAGACGATAAGACAGATGCCTGGGAAAGAAAGAGGAGCTCCCTTCACTTTCAATCCAGAGACCTTCAAATCCTCTTGAATCCACCCTCTCAAAGCTCTCCAGGTCTCACCTATCAGATTATGGGAGGTCTGAGGACTTCCAAGAAGTCACACGGGGAGCCACCCCCACCAATGCTTTGTTCAGCTCTGTGGGCCTTAAGATCCATGTTCATGTCCAGCAATGCAGCCAGCTTTGGTCTTGTGGGCTGGGGTTCCCATGGTCACCCCAACATCCAGGACAACTTGTGAGGCAAGTTTTCAGACTCCCACCCTCTTTCCCTTCAATATCACTCTTTCTAATCTCTTACCATTTTTTGATGTTTCCTGACTCTCTTAGGCGAACCCATATGTGCACATGGTTTGCTCCTGACTCTGTGCTCAGGAGTCACTTCTTATGGTGCTCAGAGTTTACGCAGGGATGGAAATTGAATAGGCAGTGGCTCAGAGCAAGTCATGGGATTTACTCCTTGTGCTGTCTCTCATGACTGTTTTAACTTATCTTATATGTTCTGAAAACATTGATCTCCCAAGTTTTATCTGTACATTTTGCACACATGATTTGACACTGGATCTCCTTGGCCTCTGCGGTGGTGGGGATCAAGAGAGATTGCTCTGATTCAGGATCTGATCTTACTGAAGTGTTTATGACTGGGGGAACTGAGCCCCCAACCGTGCTGGCCGTGGGCAGGTACAATATAAATGCTCTAACCTGCACCATCACAAGGCAGAGAGCAGCATTATGAAGCGGAACAGCCTCATGCCACTCGCCTTGATCTTCCTGCTTCTCTGTCTGCATGTGGTACAGCCTGAACAAGGTGAGAAGAAGACTGAGGGTCAGCCAGTGGGTTCCCGTTGTTTTGGCTTTGGCCCCAGAAACTTTCTTTCAAGGATTCTGTGGGATGAGCTGACTCTGGTGCCAGGAAGGGAGGTTGCGCTAACCATGCTCTACCCAGTTTTAATTTTAATTTCAGTTCCAAGCCTAACCAAGTCTGGACGCTGCCCAATAGATATCAATAAATGCAAAGTAAAGCTCATTCTCTCAGAGTGCTTCCAAGATTCTGAATGTCAAGGGTCCAAGAAATGCTGTACCCTCGGTTGTGCAAGAGTCTGCACGGATTCTTTGACAGACTAGAGTAAGTGGAGTTGTTCTAATTCTCCCCCCAAAAACCCTATGCCTCTCGAGTTGGCGAAACACAGCCAGTGCCCTGCAGGATTGCCCAGGTCACAGCTGGGCACTGATTCAGTCCGACAATGGACTGAGGTGCCTACAGAGAGATCCCCATTGTCAAAATCACCCTGCTCTGCAACACACACAAACACTCCAGAATAGGGATATCTCCCTTCCTTGATTGGGTTGGTTGGACAAGGCTGTTCTAGTCCTTCAAGCATCAGTAAAATTTTATGATTATTTATGATTGCCTCTCTTTCCCCTCTAGCAAATCAGAATGAATAATATACGGTTCATTGACAACTGGGGTTAATGGTATTCTGTTTTTAAGTCTTTAGCCCACTTGCCAAAAGAATGTATCCAGGAGTTTTGATTCCTTGACTCAAGTTTCAGTATTCTCAAGAATGGAACACTTGCTAGGTGTCCTCAGAGTTGGCCCATGTCTTCTGCATGGGGTGCTCCTTCTCATGCCCCACTGTCTCTTTTCTCCTCCTACAGGGAGAAGCCAATTTATCCCCACACCTGAGAAGATGTTGTTCCTGCAAGCTCAGGCCTGCATGCCAGATCTCCAGTTCTCGGTGCTCCTCCTAGAGAAACATCCTGTTGCCCAGCTAAAAATTAATCAGTAGAAAACTCAATAAAGAAGCAAAGTGCTCTGTGCCAGCAACATGGGGGTCTGTGCTTCCTGTGTGTCGGTTGACCTTTCCTCCTCCTGCGTTCATGGGGCGAGGGGATCATTTGGGTGTGTGAAAGGGACCTGATTGCTAGTGGTCACCCGCTTCCCTGGAATAACCCTGAATCTCCCTTCTTCATGCTTCCGCGACACAAGACTGGGGGATTCTCGGTCACATCTAGGAGTGTGTGGCACGTGGTTTCGTGTTTCGGTCACATATAGAGGTCCCATGTCAGACTGGAAAGACGCTCCTTTGGGTCCATTTTCTGTGAGAAGATCGTGAGCTGCCTGAGTCCATTTGGTTTGTCACTGCGGTATGCTCTGGGCTGTAGAGGGCAAGTGGGCAGGGAATGGAGACCTGGCCTTGGTTGTAGGCTACCTGAGGCTCGAAGACTCAGGCTGTTCCAAAGTTGGAAAGGAAGTTGTTTCTGTGGACCCACTGAGTGTTAGTTTCAGACGCTGGCAGCAGGGAGACTCAAAAGAGTGAATGATGAACGCTATTCAATGTCATTCTTTTTCACCGAATTCTGGGAGTTAGTCTTGACCAAGAATCCTTGTAAATAGCCCTTGAAATTTTCGTTTCCCTCCACACAAATGTATTAACCTTTTGTTTTGGGGGTTCACTCAGAGGTGCTCAGGGGTTACTCCTGGCTCTGTACTCAAAAATCACACCAGTTTGGCTCAAGCATTGAACCTGGTTCTGCCACATTCAAGGCTGGCACGTTGCCTGATAAGTCAAGTTGAAGTCAAGTTACTTCAGTGTAGGATAGCATTGCTTTGCCTTTTCGGCCTTGCCACAGGGAGCTTAGGTTTCTTGGTTTACTCCCATCACAGTGCTCCCATTCCTCTGAGCTTACTTGTAACCTCTTTCTCTGTGCTCTGTTAACTTGTAACTATCGCTTTTCTCTTCTCCTTAAGTCCTTTGGATAGTTAATTCAGAGCAAAATACTTATTGTATGGACACGGGAAGACAGTTAATGATATGCTTTTGTAACTTGGGAGTTAATTGACTCTGAATGGTATTCACCCCTGGTCATATGTTCTCTCGACTTAAGCCTCAGCCACCCTTATTTCCTAGCACGTCCAAGAGAGATGAGCGGGAGAGACAGGGGGAGACGGAAATGAGGGGAAGTGTGAGACTGGAATGGGGAGCGTAGAGAGACTAGAACAGGCGGATTTCAGGGGATGAAATAAATGGCAACTGATCATCAAGCAGCTTGGCCCTCATTTTCTCCTTCGTCCGTCCATGGCATCAGTCATCCCAGTTGGGCGAAAAGCTCGAGTCCTTCAAATGCAGGCAGCGAGAGGGAGAGCCGGCAGGGCTTTACTTAGCAACCAACAGATCACACACTTCAGTAGCAGCCTGTAAGAGAAATGGGAAAAACAGAAATCTGGAGCTCCTGGGCAGGACCCAGACTTGGCGGAGAAAGATTGAACTTCCATTTTTGACACCTTTAGGAAACAAAACTCTCCATGGGAAATGTGCACCCTCATTTAGACCCAACACCCTTTCTTCCAATGCCTCTTTTTCCTTCTGTGTCTGGCCGCGACTCACTTTATTATCCCCGAACTCTGGCTGGGGTCTTGTACAATTTGAATTAGCTGGGTGCTAGGGTCTTAGGAAGCTTTGCCCCTGCATCTGGAGAAAGGGCTCCCTCAGATCACGACCTCCCACTCCCTATTTTCCCAAGGTCAGGGGTCTCAGGAAGGAGAGGTCGGCAGGAGGGACCCCAGAGGGGAGAAGGGACTTGGTTGGGCAGAAAAGACCTCTTAGCCAAGGGTAGAGACAGGAGCCCCCTCTCACCCGCACGCTGCCTCTCCACTGCCCCCTGGATCTCTGTCCCAAGGTCTCCTCCTAGGCATATTCAGGCAGTGGAATTTCAGGTTCCTCACCCCCTTGATGGAACTTTATAGGTGAAATAGGCAGGAAACGGACCCCAAAGCCAGAGCCCTGGTCCCTTCTCTCACGCCGGAAGTGCAGGCTACAGCTTCCAGGTTCTTCAGGGCTCATGCTGCCAGCACAGTGCAGCCCCTCCCCATCTGCACCCTGTCCCCTGCCCACTCACCCCCTGTGACAGTGGCCTGGACGCAGAAGCTGCTGGTCCTCATGGTGTCCGGTGGGCGTGTAGGAAGAGCTGCAGCCAGCCTGGTCTCATACAGCCTGGCTGGGCTGGGCTCCTGGGGCAGGGCTCTGGCTCTGCAAAGCACAGGCACTTCACACACTTTCTGGTTCTTGATGGCCTGGAGCAAAACTCTGGGGGCAATATCCCTCTACCGCTGTCTATCTATCCCTCAGTTCCTTCCAGGGAAGGTTTTGGGCTTGGCCACACAGTGCGACAGGCCCAGTTCCTGCTATGTTTGGACTTTAATGTGATTTTAAAGCAATCTATCTTTGTTATGTACATTTTTTTTCCTTTTGGTTTTCTTGAGTCACACTCAGTGAAGCTCAGGGGTTACTCTTTGCTCTGCACTCAGGAATTTCTCCTGGCAGTGCTCCCGGGAGCTTATATGATGCCTGGTATCAAAACCAAATCAGCGTGTGCAAGGAAACGCCCTCCCCACTAGAGTATTGCTCTGACTCTGCCACATACTGTCACTTTCACTGTCACTGTCCTCCCGTTGTTCATCGATTTGCATGAGCGGGCCAATAACATCTCCATTGTGAGTCTTGTTGTTACTGTGTTTGGCATATCGAATACATCACGGGGATCTTGGAAGGCTTTACCGTGCGGGCAAGATACTCTCACAGTAGCTTGCCGGGCTCTCCGAGAGGAGCGGATGGTTTGAAGCCAGGTTGGTCCAGTCGGCCTCGTACAGGCAAATACCCTATGGCTGTACTCTCACTTCAGCCCTTCAGTCATATACATTTTCTTTTAATTTTTTAAAAACTATTTATGTTTTATTGGTCATAACCTTAAACCATATTTGAAAATATACATTATTTTTATTTCCTCTCTGAAATAGAATTACAGATATTACAAGTATCTCAGAAAAGTGAGTACAGCGGTCAGGGTGTTTTTCTTGCAGTGGCCGACCCAGGTTTGATCCCCGGTATGCCATTAGGTCACCCAAGCAGCATCAGGAGTAATATCTGAGTGCAGAGCCAGGTGTAACCCCTGAGCATCTCTGGGTGTGACCCATCCCCCCAAAAAATAAGGAACAAAAGTGAGTCTTGTACTTAGTACTTAATTGCTATTTTTTCTTTTCTTTTTATTGAATTACCATGAGATACAGTTACAAGGCTTTTATGTTCAACTTTCAGTCATACAATGACTGAACACCCATCCCTCCACCAGAGCACATTTTCCACCACCAATGTCCCCATTATCTCCCCCCCAACCCATTCCATCCCTCCCTCTGCCTCTATAGCAGAAAATTTTCCCCATATTCTCTCTCTACTTTTGCGCGTCATGGTTTGCAATATAGATACTGAGAAGCTTTCACGTTTGGTCTTCTATCTACTTTTGGCACACATCCCCAATCCCAAACAATCCCTCCAACCATCACTGACTTAGTGATCCCTTCTGTATTCCAGCTGCCTTCTCCCCCCAGCTCAGGAGACAGGCTTCCAACCATGGAACAATCTTCTTGGCTCTGACTCTACTATCTTTGGGCTCACATTATGTTATTTGATATTCTCCCCACATACATTTTATAATTTCCATGTACCTTCATTTTAGGTGAACAGTATAATAAAAGAGGAAAGCTCAAGTGAGTTGGGAGGCTCAAAAACAGGCACCTTAGAAGCCATGACAGGCTGTAACTAATATTAAGTCTCAGCCAGGCCTCAGTTTCTGTTTCCCTGGAGTAGGACTTGCAGTTTCTGGTAAACTCCCAGTTGAGTAATTGACCTAGATAAGAAACTGGGCAGTTGGATCTGGCCAGTCATGAGGGGTCATCGCACCCTTCTTGGAACAAACCCCAAACCGTTACTGGTACCTGCTGTCTAATTGCTGATCATTGTTGTAATAGGAGACAAGAAGGCACATATCTCACCATGCCGTTTTCGACACTGGAGAAGAATTGTTCCTCGGAATATGCGATAAAAGAGGTGTCGGAGGCATCACTGTCCTTGTCAACACAAACTTGGCCATGAGCATTGATTCATCCGAATGCCTAACAACCCGAATCGGACGTTTACATTTGAATAGCTGTGATTCAGTGCCAGCAGTTTCTCTTTCTTGTCTATGCACCAACATCTCATTATGATGAAAGAGAAGTCGAGAAGTTCTACATGGAGATGGAGAAGTTCTATAAAGAAAACCACATCTTCTACAAGATTATTGTGGGTGATTTTAAGGCCAAGATAGGACCAAGAAGATCAACTGAAGAACTTCACATCGGGACCCATGGCCTAGAATGGAACAAACAGGTTGAGAGACTGTCTGAGTTCATCATGTGAAACAAGACCATACATGGTAACTCACAGTTCCAGAAGGCAAAACCTAAACGTTGGACATGGGAGTGTCCTGGTGTACGATTCCACAACGAAATAGACCACATCATATTCAATCGACGGTTTTGCCTGACCGATGTCGCTGTTGTCCCAAAATTCCAAATGGGATCGGAACACTGTCTCCTTCGTGAAAAAAATCTACTTCACAGAGCTGGGAGAAAGGGCTGCAAAGTTTAGAAAGAGAACTCCCAGGACAACCACCAACTGAGAGCTCTTTGGCACTAATGCGGCAACATGGGAAGATGCCAATGTTGACAACATTGACGAGAAATATGATCGACTACTTCAGCATCTCCATGATTGTGCGAGGAATGCCAAGAGAGAGACAGCCACAAAAAAACACCTGTCTTCGAAAACTCTTGAGCTTATTTGCCAATGGGGTTTGGCATATGACTCAAGCAACCGCAAGCTAACGTCCGAGGTCGCAAAACAGTGCACAGATGCAATCAAGGAAGACCTCAAAGAGAGAAGAGCAGAAGTGCTGGTAGATGCGGCAGAAGCCGGGAAAAATATTCATAATGCCCACCTGCCCTTCGCCAACTACAAGACCAATATGACTGCCCTCCGACGTCCTGATGTATCCATCACCTCCTCCAAAACGGCAATGGATAAAATTATCCATGACTTCTTCTCAAATCTCTTCAATAGCCATGTCGACTTGCCGACATACCAAATTCCACAGGATGGATATGTCATTCCCAACGTTCTCCCTTCCAAAATCCGACATGCCATTTCGTCAGTAAAGAAACGAATAGCACCCGACCCAGACAAGGTCAGACCTGAACACCTGAAGAACCTGCCATCGGTACTCATCAATACACTGGCTCAGCTCTTCACTCGCTACCTGTCTGAATGCAAAGTTCCGTCTCAATGGAAAACCAGCAGGACCGTACTACTGTTCAAGAAGGGAGACATCCATGACATTGGTAACTATCGCCCGATCTACTTATTGTCTGTCATCTACAAGTTGTTCACTCGAGTCATCCTAAATAGGATTGGCAGAACACGAGATGAAGAGAAACCATGTGAGTAAGCCGGTTCCGCAAAGGATTCAGCACCATCGACCATATCAACACGATAACCAAGCTCATAGAGGTTTCTCAGGAGTTCAAGTTGCCGCTCTGTTTAATGTTCATTGATTTAAAGAAGGCCTTTGATTCTGTTGAGACGGAAGCGGTCATTGAAGCCCTAGCCAATCAGGGCATTCAAGCCCAATACATCAAGATCCTCCGTGAGCTGTATTGCGTATTCACTACCAGGATCTCACCATTCTACAAAGAAGTAAACGTTGATGTCAAAACAGGGGTTCGGCAGGGTGATACCATTTCATCGAAACTCTTCAGTGCCACCCTCGAGAACATCATGCGACGACTGGAATGGGAAGGAATGGGACTGAAGATAGATGGTCGGCAACTACACCACCTCCGCTTTGCTGATGACATTGTTTTAATAACACCAAACATCAGCCAAGTGGCACAAATGCTGGCCGACTTTGACTGTGAGTGTGGAAAGGTCGGAATACAGCTGAACCTTACGAAGACAATGTTTATGAGAAACAGCCTCGTTCCTGATGCCCCATTCGCTCTCAATGGAACGACCATCTTCAAATGCAACAGCTATGTGTACCTAGGTCTAGAAGTCTACATGACAAATGACCTGGCACCCAGGCTGAGCAGGAGGAAGGAAGCGACTTGGAACGCCTTCAAGAACGTCGAAGAAATAGCTAGGAGGACGAAGAATCTCCAGCTCCGGCACATCTCTTTGATTCCACTGTTCTTCCTGCATTAAGGGCCTCAGAGACCTGGGCCCTACGTAAACAGGATGAGAACGCTATTCAGGTCTCCCAAAGAGGAATTGAAAGAACTATGCTTGGAATATCACGTTTTACTCAAATGAGAGAAAGAATCCGGAGTTCCAACATCCGTCAAAGATCAAGAATCAGGGACGCTGTCTCATTTGCCAAGGTGTCAAAAATCAGATGGGCTGGTCACGTAATGAGATTTAAAGATGACCGCTGGACTAGAGCTGTTACCAACTGGATCCCACAGGATGTCAAAAAACCGCGTGGCAACCCACCTACTAGATGATCAGACTTCTTCATCAAGATCATAAACAATCGGTTTAAGGCTCTTCATGTTCCCAGAGCGAACAGATGTCATTGGGCTACACTAGCACGCGACAGGGACAGATGGAGACATTACTGCCACCCGCTCAAGCAAATCGACGACTAACGGAAAGTTAAGTGATAACTGATTATCTCCCAAGTTTTATCTGTACATTTTGCACACATGACTAGAAACCGGGTCTCCTGGGCCCCTGCATATGGGTGCGGGAAGCAGGAGAGATTGATCTGATCTTACTAAACTGCTTCTGACTGGGGTAACTGAGTCCACAACCATGGTGGCTGTGGGTAGGTACAATATAAATGGTCCTGCCTGCACCATCACAGGGCACAGAGCAGCATTATGAAGCAGAACAGCCTCTTGCCACTCATTCTGATCTTCCTCATCCTCTGTCTGCATGTGGCATAGCCTGGAGTCCATCAGAGGGCTACTGAGGGTCAGCCAGTGGGATGCCAACATGTTTGGCTTAGCCCGAGAATCTTTTGTTCAAGGATTCTGTGGGATGAGCTGGCTCTGATGCCAGGTTGAGGTAACCATGCTCCGGGATTCCTATCTTTCTCCACTCAGTGTTAATTTCAATTTCAATTATAGGCATAGTGAAGCCTGGAAACTGCCCAGGAAAAACTTCCTTCTGCGACGCAGTTAACATTGTTCCAGTGTGCAGCAAAGAGTAGGAATGTCCATGGGTCCAGAAATGCTGTGTCAACGGATGCAGAGCAGATTGCAAGAATCCTGTGAGATAATAGAGTGGGTTACATTTCTCCAGTTCTCCCAAGGAGCCTCCTCCGCCTATCAGAGTTAGCTAAACACAGCCAGTGCCTTGCAGGAGTGCACAGGTCAGAGCTGGGCATTGACTCAGCCCTGATAGTGGCCTGAGGTGCCTCCAGAGGGTCTCCAGTGTCACCCTCACCCTCGCCTGCAACACACACTATCATTCCGGGATACAGGTAGCTCCTTGCCTTGACGGGACTTGGTTGGACTAGACAGTCTCTACTCCTTCAAACCTTAGTAAAATGTCTTGATTATTTATAATTGCCTCTCATTCCCTTTCAGCAAATCAGAATAAATAATTTATGGTTCATTGAAAACCAGGGTTAAGGACATTCTGCTTTTAAGTCTTTGACCCACTTGCCAAAAAATGATATCCAGGAGTTTTGATTTCTAGACTAAGGTTTCAGTATTCTCAGGAATGGAGCACTTAGTTAGGAGTCCTGAGAGCTGGCCCATGTCTTCTGCATGGGGTGCTCCTTCTCATGCCCCACTGTGTCTTCTCTGCTCCTGCAGGGAGACACCAATTCATCCCCGGGCCTGAGAAGATGTTGTCCCTGCAAGCTCAGTCCCGTGTGCCGGGTCTCCGATTCTCGGGACTCCTCACTCAGAGACGTCCTGTTACTCAGCTAAAGGCCAATCAGTAGGAAACTCAATAACGAAGCAAAATGCTCTGTGCCAGCACTGTGAGTATCCAGGCTGCCTGCGTGTCTGTCGCCCTCCCTCCTTCTGCATTCATGGGATGAGGGGATCTTTTGGGTGTGTGAAAGGGCCCTGATTGCTAGAGGTGACCCGCTTGCCTGGGCCAACCCTGAATCTCCCTTCTGCCATGCCTCCCTGGCACGTGACTGGAAGATTCTTGGTCACATTTAGGGGCACGTGGCATTTGTTTTGGTATTTGGGTCCTGATAGGGGACCCCTGTCAGATTAGAAGGATGCTCCTTTGCTTCCATTCTCCTAGAAGTGCATGATCTGCCTGTCTCCATTTGGCTTGTCAGTCAAGTAAATCCTGTGCTGGAGATGGCCAGTGGGCAGGGAATGGAGGCCTGGCCTTCGTTCTAGGCTACATGAGGCTCAAAGTCCCAGACTGTTCTAAAGCTGCCAGAGGACATCATGTCAGCTGGGATACACACCAGCTGAGTTCCTTGGCATGTTAGTTTCAGACAGGATTACTGGGTGGGAGGCACTAATCAGGCCATAATGAAGTGTTATTCAGCATGGTTGTATTCTTCACTGTGCTCTCTGATTTACTCTTGACTAAAAGTCCTGGTAAACAGCCCTCAAGTTTCACTTTTCCCTCACACATATATTTTAAATTATTTCACCAGTCAGAAGAACCACACCCAATGGTTTCAGGGGTTCCTCCTGACTCTGTACTCAGGAAGTATTTCTGGCAGTGGTCAGAAGGACCAGATAGGATGTAGGGGACTGAACCGAGCTCGGCCAAGGGCAAGACCAGCCCCTTATCCACTGTACTATCTCCTGGCGCTTGTCTGAAACTTTTGAATAATACTACTCTGACGTTCAGAGAAGGCTCCCAAACAGGTGCCACCTTGGCACTCTGATTATTTTGAAGTCAAATTGCTACATTAGCAGCTTGTGAGAGAAATCAGGAAACAGCTCCCTGTAACATTCTTTATCATCAGGAGCAGAGGAATGCCTGTGTGAAAAGGACTTCCACCCTTAACAAGGGCAGAAGGAAGCCATAGCTTGAAAATTGTAGGGCCACAATGGCAGTGTCCATGGAATTGTTCACTTTTTCATTAATCTGAAAATTTTCCATTTCTCCAACATTTACTGTCTAAAATGGACAAAACACAAAATCATTTGGGTTTTTCTCTAGAACTCCTACTATTGAGTGAGGGTGCACAAGATTCAAATGACCCTCCCACGACTGTCAATTCATGACACTGATTATTTTACCAGCCTGTAGAATTTGGAGAGAATGGGGATCTTTTCTCTCTCCACAAATCCTTCATTGTAGGTATTTCAATGTTCCCAAATCACTGTCTTCCCGGGATTATACAGAAAGTGACTCTTCTGAGAAAGAATAACAAAACTGATGTATCACACATAGACTTCTATTTTTTTCATTTTGAAAATGTCTTTCTTATTTCAGAGTAGCCAATGAAACCTCTCTGCATCCTCTCCAAGTTCCCGGTACTCAAAGGAGAGCCTGGAGCAGTCAGTGTCTGTTCTTCGCCATGTGGAGAGAGTGAGAAATGACCTGTGCCCGCCAGCCCCAAAGACGCAGATGAAGATGAAGAGAAATCAGTCCAAATGGGGAGAAATCCAAGTCATAATCCAGACATATTAATGGTCTATATTACAACTTTCTGTCCAGGAACCAATATACAGACTCACCCAAACAGAGGGGTTTGGGGGAATCAGAACAAATGGTTTTAGGGTTTGGTTGCCATTTTCAGCAAAGAGAAATATAGACTGACTTGTGAAATCTCATTTCAGTTCATCCGAGTCGCAGAGTTTGCTTTACAAACAAATACTTGGTGCCACAATTCTTTTTTTTTTACAAAATCGAGAACCTACAAGCTGACCCAGTGTCACTACCCACGAATGGCCTCTCTGGCTACTGATCAAGCTGCTTAACGGTCATTATCCCAGAGGCTCAATAACAAATCTCAGAACACAGTGGCTTTTGGCAGCCATCCTCCAGAGGCCATTGGACTGTGAGTGACAAGACACGTGGGGCCTCATGAGATGGGGGTGGAGTTGCCCTATCCTCACAGTCCCAACAAGACCCCAAGTTGCCACCCACGCATGGTCTCTCTGGCTCCTAATCAACCTGCTTGATGGCCATGATCCCAGAGACTCGGGAACAAATCCTGGAATCCAGCAAGTTTTGGAAGAAATCTCTCCAGATTCAATTGTTAAAATTTAGGAATTTCAAAATCGCAAGGCCAATACTGCAGCCATGCGACAACATATGTTATTCATAACCAGCAATAGAAAACCTATCATCTACTGTTGCCTTTTCAGCAGATCTGTGTGTTGGGGTTTAATCCCAAATAATAATGGTGGGTCTGCTGTCCAAATATTGACTGTAATCAAAGTAGAGAGAGAGTAATGTGGAAATCATCTGCCCCACAGGTAAGGGAAGTCTGTGGGATGGGGGTATACTGGGGTTTTTGGTGGTGGAGAATTGGCACTGGTGAAGGTACGGGTGTTTCATTGTATGACCAAGACTTAAACCTGATAACTTTGTAACTTCTCCAAAGCTGATTCAATAAATCACGAATCACGGCGAATAACGACCATCCCGTTATTCGTCGACTGCCTCGAGCAGGCCCCAGTAACATCTCCTTCATCCTAGTCCTGAGATTTTTAAGAAAGTGAAATATTCAAGGTTCTTTAGGAGAATGAGACCCATAATTCTTACTGGTATTTGGCATATTGGGTATGCCACGGGGAGGTTGCCAGACTCTGCCGTGTGGGCAGGTTACATTCGGTAGCCTGCAATTTTGTCCAAAGTAGGAATGAGATAATGAGATGTCATAATAAGATGTTGTGCGGCCGGTTCTGGAAGCTGGTTTTTATAGTCTCTGAGTCTTGGCCGTTGATGGGATTGCATATTGCCTGGGGGCCAGTTGGTGGGTGTGACCCCCGCCTACTGGAATTCGGAGGATCTGGGTGAAGGATGCTCAGCCCCGATCCTAGTAGGCTTGGAGATCTCAGCCCCGGGCGGGACCCGCTTGCCTTTGTTCCTCTGCCGGAACCTTCAGGTGTGCGGAGAATCGTCTCAGCATGGTGGTGTCTTGTCCTGGAGGTCTTCAGCTGCCGGAGCCCTGGTCGGGGCGGGGAGGAAAGCTCAACCCGCTCCCCTCCAAAGGGCCCCAGCGAGGACAGCCAGGTGCGGGGGCAGGAGACTGCACTGTTCTCTTCCAGGAGCTGGTTTTTATAGTCTCTGAGTCTTGGCCGTTGATGGGATTACACGACACCAGGGGGCCAGTTGGTTGGTGTGATTCAAAAAATAAAATTATTTTTTAAAATGGGGAAAAATGTAAGGTGGAGTTCATGCCCAATTCAAGCATGAATCAGTAACTGAATAAATAGCAATTCTCCTATATTAAAAAAAATAAGAACCTACAAGCTGGGAAAATTTCCTGCTAGATGAGTATTTCTGATTCTTTGGAGTTCATCTCCTCATTGATCTCAGACTCTCCAGTTCTGGATAGACAGATGTGAGAGTTTTCCCAGTGACATTCCTGGTTGGATGGGGTTTTCTTCCCACACAAGAGCACCTGTTTCTTCAGTCCCCAAGCCTCAGTAGCCCCCAGGGGACCTCCTACGTGCAGGATCTGAGTTCTTTGCTCACGCAGCCTTCAGGAGTGTCTGTGCTTTGCTTTATTTTTCCAGTTCCAATTTCTGTTTGTTTGGGTCTGCAATTATCAGGACTGATTCCTGGCTGTGGGCTCAGGGCTCACTCCAGGAGGTGCCAGGGGACAGTCTGCAGTGTTTGGATCAAACCGGACTCAGCAGCATCCAAGTCATGTGCCTTAACTCTGTCCTCTCCCTCTCCGGCCATCCTTCAGCAGTGTCAGACCCATTCGAAGCTCTCCTTTGCCATAGTTGCTTTGTGGCTCTGCCTCTGGTTTTCACTTTTCCTCTGTCCTTCATTTTACCCTACTCTCTTCACCTTTCTCTCATTCTCTGCTCCTTCTTCTCCATCGTGCTGTCTTGGTTCCGCTCAGCCTAATTTCCCCCATCAGCCTTTCTAGAAACCTCATGGAGTCACCCTCTGCGTTGGGGTTTCCGAAATGGGTCTAAATCAGGGGCAAAGGAGAAACGGATGGGGGGGGGGGATGAAGGAAGGAAGACAGGACTGGGCCAGTGTCAGGGCTTCAGCCAGTTCTCCTCAGGACCCCACAGCTAGGCCCGGTAGAACTCAGTCTACATCTGAGGGTTGTGGCTACAGGCCCCCAGTGTGGGCCCTGGGTCAGCCACAGCTATTTGTCAGAACCACAGCTCCACAAAACAAACCAAGATGTGTACCACTGTGTGGCTGTGGGCAGGGTTAAGCACAGGAATGATCTGTAGCCTCCCTGGAAACTGGCTGCCTTCCTCCGCATGATCATTTCTGGGGGCCCCAGAGGAGGAAAAGTTCCCAGGCCAGGCCGGCTCTCCAGTTCCGTCCATCGCATTAACAGATGGGCAGATGGGCAGTTGCACAGAAAATTCTGCTTCAAGGATGAACAAATATGAGATAATGCCCAGGGAGTTATCAAGCGTGGGGGAGATCATGGGTAGAGAGAATGTCCCTGCCCGGCAGGGGAGAGGAAGAGGTCTAGCTCTCACCTCTTCATCCTTGGCGTCAACCTCCAGTTCCTCTCCCCCAGGAGTGGCTGCCTGCCTTGTTCTCCTGGCATGTTAAACTCAGGGTAAACAGGGACCCAGGATTCTCCCTGAACTCTAAAAAGCCCTGAAAGTCACCTTAAATTGGAAGAGAAATATAGAACAGGAGCTTTTGAATCAGAATAAAAATGCTGTGGAATTCCAGGAAGATTAGGAAGGATGACTTGAGTAGTGAACCTCCATTTTCTCTTCTGGAAATTGGGCATACTCTCATTGACGGCGGCCACACCCTACCTGGGATCTTGTAAACCAGAAAGTTTCAGGACACCAAGTGCTTCTCTTGGACCTAGGAGACAGCCAGATAAAAACCCATCAGGGTCACCTGAGTTCAGGATCCTGATTTGACTCAATCCCAAACCGCTGCTGGGATTGAGCCTGAGACAAGTGATGCTTCTATTTACCACCCTTTCTTTCCTGCTCCCTTGGGGCCCGGGTTGTTGTTGGCCAGAGGTTTTCATGGAGGTGGGATGGTTGTCCCATCTGTGGCATTCCTGAACGCCTGCTCTTTCAGAAAAGAGATTTTTGCTACTGTGGACAAGTAGTGGCTGAAGCAATAGCACAGCGGGTAGAGTGTTGATATTGCATGCAGCTAAACCGGGTTCAATTCCTCTATCCCTCTTGGAGAGTCCAGCAAGCTACCGAGGTTTCCCACCTGCACAGCAGAACCTGGCCAGCTCTCCGTGGTGTATTCGTTATGCAAAAAAACAGTGATTACAAGTCTCACAATAGAGACAGTACTGGTTCCTGCTCAAGCAACTTGATGAACAACGGGAGGACAGTGCTACAGTGCTACAGTGGACAAGTAGAACATTCCGGGTGTGAGCGATCCCAGGAGTTTGTTTTCCACCCGAGTCTGGGATCTCAGGTGCTTTCAGAGCAAGTTCAGCTTCTCCCATGAATATATCCATTGTTTCTCGTCTTAACACCCAGAAAAATGGTTGGACCTGTAACATCTAAGCAAATCCAGCTCATGCACCTGTAAGGCATGAGTCTCGTCTGGGCCGGAAGCAAGCACAGAGCAGAGAATCCAAGCTCCTGTGAGAGTTCTCATCCCACAGACTTTCTCTGCCCTGAACCATGTATCTAGAAGTAAACTTGCTTTAGTTTTTCCCCTCTGGGAAGGTTAGGTTGCTCCTATAGGAAAAAAACAAGAAACTCATGCAAGTAATTGGGCCAAATTATCTCCTCTCTGTTCTTGGATCTTCAGATGTCTTGGACCTTCCAAGAAAGGTGGGGCTTTGGTCTCTATAAAAATGGAAGGATAGAGACTGGAGAATAGTATAGTGGGTAGGGCATTTTCCTTGTACGCGGCCAACCCGGGTTCGATTCCCAGCATTCCATATGATCCCCTGACCACCACTAGGGGTAATTTCTGACTGCAAAGCCAGGAGAAACCCCTGTGCATCCTCAGGTGTAACCCAAAAAAGCAAAAAAAAAAGAAGGGAGCATAACATGATGCTTACCATAACTAAGCTTACGAGCCCCGCAACTGGCTGTTTCACTCTGGGCACCCCACAGGTGGACGGGTGAGACCCCTCCCTACCCCAAGGGTCCCAGCTCTGGCAGTTTGAAACCTACAGAACCTAATGACTGCCCTACTCACAGCCACTCTCCACAGGCTTGGGCTGATCCTTACCCACGTGTGAGCCTATTTCTGGACATAACATACCACACACTCAACCCATATTCCAAGAGTACCGCAGCACTTATGATGGGGTTCAACATAGATGGCAAACAATCTTAGAGGATAATTTATATATCTATGTATATATATTAAAGATATATATAAAAGAACACAAGGCTCAACCTTTAACAACATGCTAGTTATATCAAATAGAAGGTCTTAATGGCCCCTGTAGAAATAGAAAAATGCTCACACTATTTCCACTAAGGTTACTTATTTATAGCATTTTCTGCGGTTTTTCATAACAAACAACACAAAATACATTATTTGGGTTCTGCTTTGCGGCAGGGTTAGAGGTTTGGTATAGAAACATTCGACATATGCTTGTGGGGCCATTTTCTATTCACCAAGGGATATGTACAACAGGAAGAAATCACACTCTTAAATGTATACACACCTAATGAGGGAACAGCTAAATATTGAAAACAACTTCTAACAGATTTTAAGGAGGACATTGCTAGCAACACAGTAGTCACCGGAGACTTCAACATAGCCTTATAACCTCTGGATAGATCAACAAGAACAAAACTCAGCAAGGAAACATTGGCTTTGAAGGAAGAAATAGAAGAGAAAGGGCTTGTAGACCTATACAGGGCTTTACACCCCCAAAAGAAAGCACACACATTCTTCTCAGTGCACATGGAACATTTTCCAAAAAAGATCATGTGCTAGGACACAAAACATACCTCAATAGAATCAGGAAGATAGAAAAAGTATCATGTAGCTCTTAGAAAAGATGAAGTCATGAAATTTACATACAAGTGGTACAATATGGAAAGTATCATGCTAAGCGAAATGAGTCAGAAAGAGAGGGATAGACATAGAAAGATTGCATTCATCTGGGGGATATAAAGTAACAAAGTATGAGATTAATACCCAAGAATAGCTGAGATCAGCACCAGGAGGATTACTCCATAACTTAGAGGCCAGCCGGGTATCCTCAAGGAAAGGGCAGTTCAGAGAGAGAAGGGAGCACCAAATAAAGGATGTTTGGAGGATCTTCCCAGGAGGGGAGATGCATGTCGAAAGTAGACTATGGACTGAACATGTTTGCCACTCAATGCCTCTTTTGCAGACCACAACACCCAAAAGGAGAGAGAGAACACAGGGGATTGCCCTGCCACAGAGACGGGGGGGGGGGAGATGGGGGGATGGGGGTGGGAGGGATATTATCCATGGTGGTGGAAAATGGGCACTGGTGGAGGGATGGGTATCTGATCATTGTATAATTGAAACCAAAGCACAAAAAATTGTAAATCTACAACTTTAAAAAAAAATAAAATATAATAAAGGGAAAAAAAAGATAGAAAAAGTATCAACAATCCTTTCAGACCACGATGCACTGAGAATAGAAGTGAATCACACACAGATTCGGAGAACCAAATCAAACACCTGTAAATTAAAGTACTCAATGTGGAAAACCAAATGGGTCAGGAAAGGAGTCAAGGATGAAATCAAAACATACCTGGCAAGAAATAAGAATGAAGACACGAGCTACCAGAACCTATAGGATGCAGCTAAAGCCGTGTTAAGGGGAAAATTTGTAGCTCTGCTAGCATTTCTCAGGAAGGAAGGGCACACAAAAACAACTTGACTTCACAGCTCAAGATCTTCGAAAAGGACCAACAAAAGGAGCCGCAATCAGGCAAAAGGAAAGAAATTGTAAAACTTTGAGCAGAAACCAATAACATGGAAACCAAAAAAAAAAAATACGAAAGATCAATGAAACCAAAAGCTGGTTCTTCGAGAAAATAAAAAGATAGATAAATCACTAGTGAGATTCACAAAGAAATAGAGAGAAAACTAATAAACTGAATCAGAAATTAAAAGGGGGATATCACAACAGAAACCAGAGAAATTCAAAAGATCCTCAGAAACTACTTTAAAAGTCTGTATGCTACAAACAAGAGAACATAGAAGAAATGCATGAATTCCTGGATTGCTATAATCTCCCAAGGCTGAATCAAGAAGATCTGAGTACCTGAATAGACTTATTAACATCAAAGAAATTGAAACTGTAACAAAAGTCTTCCCAAAAATAAAAGCCCAGGTCCAGATGGATTCACTAGCTATTTTTTCCAGACATTTAAAGAGGACCTCTTGCCAATTCTTCTCAAACTTTTCCAGAAAATTGAAGGAACAGAAACTCTCCTAAACAGTTTCTATGAAGCCCATATCTCTCAAATACCAAAAGGAAACAAAGACACCACAAGAAAATAAAACTACAGGTCGATATCCCTGATGAACACGTATGTGAAGATTCTCAACAAAATGCTAGCAAATAGAATTCAACAACTCATCAAAAAGATCATACACCAGGACCAAGTAGGATTCATGCTGGGGATGCAAGGATAGTTTAACATTCGGAAATCAATCAACATAATCCATCATATCACCAAAATAAAAGAAAAAACCATATGATCATATCAATAGATGCAGAGAAAGCATTTGACAAGATCCAACACCCGTTTATGATGAAAACCCTCGCCAAAATGTGTATAGAGGGGACTTTCCTCAATATCGTTAAAAGGATCTACCACAAGCCTACAACAAGCATTATACTCAATGGGCAAAAACTGAGAGCCTTCCCTCTAAGATCAGGGATGAGACAAGGATACCCACTCTCTCCACTGCTGTTCACTATAGTACTGGAAGTACTTGCAATAGCGATTAGGCAAGAAAAAGATATTAAGGACACTCAGGTCGGAAAGGAAGAAATTAAACTCTCACTCTTCGCAGATGATATGATACTATACTTGGAGAACCCTAAAACCTCTACCAAGAAACTCCTAGAAACAATAAAATTGTATAGTAAAGTTGCAGGCTTTAAAATCAATACCCAAATTTCCATAGCTTTCCTATACATAAATAGTGAGAGAGAAGAACGTGACATAAAAAAAACTATTGTGCCCCAGAAAATCAAGTACCTAGGAATCAACTTAACCAAGGAAGTAAAAGATCTCTACACAGAAAACTTCAAAACGCTACATCAGGGAGTAAAAGAGGACACGAGAAAAGGGAAAGATATCCCCTGCTCTTAGATCAGGAGAATTAACATTGTCAAAATAGTAATACTTCCCAAAGTATTGTACAAATTCAATATGATCCCTAAAACAATACCCATGACATTCTTCAAAGAAATGGAGCAAACAATCCTGAAATTCATATGGAACAATAAGCCCCCACGAATAACTAAAGCAATTCTTGGGAAAAAGAAAATGGGAGGATTCAACCTCCCTAACTTCAAACTTTACTACAAAGCAGTAATAATTAAAACAGCATGGTACTGGAACAAAGGCAGGGCTGCAGACCAATGGAACAGGATTGAATATACTGACATCTCCCCCCAAACATATGATCATCTAATCTTTGACAAGAGAGCAAGAAATGTGAAATGGAGCAAGAAAAGCCTCTTTAACAAATGGTGCTGGCAAAACTGGACGGCTTCATGCAAAAAAAATGGTCTCAGATCTTTCCCTAACACCATGTACAAAAGTAAGATCAAAATGGCTTGAAGACCTCAATACCAGACCGGAGTTCATAAGGTACATTGAAGACAAGGTCGACAAAACCCTTCACAACACTGAAGCTAATGGTATCTACAAATAAGACACGTCCCTGACCAAGCAAGTGAAAACATAGATAGACAAATGGGAGAACTTAAACTAAGACGCTTCTGCACCTCAAAAGAAACAGTGACCAATATACAAAGACAGTCGACAGAATGGGAAAGAATGCTTGTCCAATACACATCAGACAAAGGGTTGATAGCAAGGATATACAAAGTACTGGATATATAAACTCCACAAGAAGAAAACATCCAACCCCATTGAAAAGTGGGGCAACGAAATGAACAGAAACTTTCTCAAATAAGAAATCCGAACGGCTATATGGCACATGAGAAAATGCTTTACATCGTTAATCATCAGGGGAATGCAGATCAGAACAACGAGATATCATTTCACACCACAGAGACTGGCCCACATCCAAAAGAACAAAAGCAACAGGTGTTGGCATGGATGTGGCAAGAAAGGGACCCTCCTTCACTGCTGGTGGGAATGCCAACTGGTGTACCCCTTTTGGAAAACAGTATGGATGATTCACAAAATATTAGAAATTGAGTTCACATTTGACCCATCAATACCGCTCCTGGGAATATATCCTAGAGGCAAAAAAGTATAGTCGAAGTGACATCTGCCTTGTTTGCACCTTTTACAGCACTGTTTACAATAGCCAGAAAGTGGGGGGGAAAAAACCGAGTGCCTGAGAACAAATAACTGGTTAAAGAAACTTTGGTACATCGACACAATGGAGTACTATATAGCTGTTAGAAAAGAATAAGTCATAAAATTTACATACAAGTGGTACTACATTGGAAAGTATCAAGCTAAGCGAAATGAGTCAGAAAGAGTGGGACAGACATAGAAAGATTGCATTCGTCTGGGGAACATAAAGTAACAAAATAGGAGACGAACACCCAAGAATAGACGAGATTAGTACCAGGAGGTTTACTCCATGGCTTGGAAGCCAGTCACACATGGGAGGGGAAAAGGCAGCTCAGATAGAGAAGGGAGGACCAAATAAAGGATGTTAGGAAGATGCTCCCAGGATGGGAAATGCATGCTGAAAGTAGACTATAGACTGAACATGATTGCCACTCAACGCCTCTTTTGAAAACCACAGCACCCATAAAGAGAGAGAACAAACGGGAATGCCCTGACAGAGAAGCAGGTTAGGATGGTGGGTATAGGGGAATGGGAGGGATACTGGGATATTGGTGGTGGAGAATGGGCCTTGGTGGAGGGATGGGTACCCGATCATTGTATAATTGAAACACAAGTATGAAAATTTCTAAGTCTACAACTGTACCTCATGGTGTTTACTAATAATTTTTATTAAAAGGGGAAAGATCTAAAGGGGTCGGAGCATAGTAGAGCAGAGATGGTATTTTCCATGCACTCTGCTGACCCATGTTCAGTCCCATGCTCCCAATAAGTACCCTGAGCACCGCCGGGAATAATTCCTCACTTCGGAACCAAGAGTAACCCAAGCGCTGCTGGGTTTTATCCAAAAGAGCCAAAATTAAGAAAGATGGAGGGATATGGACCCTGGGTGCTACCACCTCTCACAGAGAGAAGGAACTGCAAGTGCAAATGAATGAAAAGCTACTCGTGAATGAGGAGCTAGCTCTCTGCACCTCATTCTCACTCACCCCAGTCGAGATCCAGAATTTCCAGTTCACTATCAGTGTAACCCTCTCACTGAGAGAAAGGATTCTGGAGTAGCGTGGTCGATGGTGACCACCTTTTCCCATTTTAGAACACTACCTTCTTTGTTGGTGCTCCACTGTGACTTCTGTGAGGCCTTTACTGAGGCTTCAGAGGGTGTATTCTTTTATAGTAGGCTTGCTCAGTTTCTTGTGTTCACTGTTCTGTTGGTGAGATTGGAATTGGCTGCTGGACTATTGGCCTAACGTAATTGGGATAGCCAGGGTGTTCTCCACAGAATCAGGTAATGGAAACTTAGATGAGTTCAGGGTGCTGGAAAGGGGTAAAATAACTGCGACCCTGTGAACTGAGGCCAGCCCCTCCCCACCAAACCCCCGCCACTGCGTGATAACTGTGAGGAAGTTTGGCCACGTCTGTGCTATGCCAAATTAAAGTCCCATTTCTTATGCTGTCTAACACTTGCTGGGGTTCCTCTGGCCTGGGTGCTGGGGAGCATCTAAGCCACGGTGGTGGTAAACTTGCAGTCCCTGGGACTGTTTTCTCAAATATTTTACACTTTAAAAATGAACTGAGCAACAAGGAAAGAAAATGCATGATTGAAAAATGGGCTGAGATGGAGCTGGACAGTCTAGGAAACATCTGGTCTCTACTTCATGACTGGATTGCCTCACGGGCTCTTCGACTCACCAATATTTCTTAAGAAAACATTTCCGTCTCGACAAACATATCTTGGTAGCTCTAGAGCTTTGAGTTTCTCCCTAGAATTGACTTCCCAGTGGTTACCTCCCCTGCCCACCTGCGGATGGCATGATCTTGCAGTTCAATGAGGAATCTGTTCTGGAAACCAATGAAGAACATGGTCCGCATGGGAAACTAGTGTGTATTTTAGCCTGTAAAGTTGTTCAGGCAACAGAGATGAAACGTTTTATATTGTGATACCATAAAAAATGAAAATTATGGAAGGGACGGGGATTCATTTACTACTGTTTCTCGTAAACATTTTCCAATATATGTGAGTATCAAAATATCTTAATCCATCCCCAGCATTTTGTGGGTGACCCAGGGACCCCAGTGCAACAGGGCAGAAGCACCATTGCATTCTTTGGACTCTTGCGTGAACCCAATGTCCCGGTTCACCAAGAATCCCTGTTGGGATAGAGATTTCCCGAGCAGCACTTGGGAGAACGCTCCCCTGCCCCCAACCACAATCCACAATTCAAACTCACAGGATATTATCTATCAAATTTTTCTCAAGAACTAAAGAAGGGGGTTGGATTAACACACAGTTTTCACTTTTGGAAGAATATTACTAATTCCTCAATCATTTCTATATGCCGCATGAGCAGTCAGTCAGATTTCTACGGGAAAGCGGTAGAATTTTTATCATGGTAAAGATGAGTTTTTCTGTCTTCCATACTCTGACGCTTGGTTATTTCTAATAATAGCATTTTCCAGAATGACTTAGTGTATGATTCACAGAATTTCTCATGCTAGAGGTTTTTGAACTAAATTAAAGACAGGTGAATGATACTCAGCAGAGCTTTTCTCTGAGCAGTAAGTGAGACAGTGCATATAAAATGCCTAGCAGAGATCAGTCTTGCCACACTGAACGCCACTCCCACCACCCCCACCCCAGGGATGCTCAAACAATCCAGGGAGGTCACAGTGGCCTTCTGTATAACAATCGGTACTTTCTTCTGGTTAACAGAGAGAAGGCAGGATTTTACGGGGGAGGGGGAAGGGGGGGCGGTGCTGAGTTATGCTGTTTCTAAACGAAGTTTGGGGCCGCCTGGTGTTCTGGAATAAAGAAAACACCAGAAAGTCCTACTCTGATCTGGCGTGCTTTGTCCTCATAGGGTCAGGAGAGTGGGTGCTGCCCACTTTACACAATGAAGACAGTGTCCTGGAGGTCAAAGAGAATCCTGATTGTATTCTGGAGAGAAGAGGCAGTGCGGCCTAACCTCACCCTGAGTCCCCATCCTCAACATCATTTCATTTTTTTTTTCATTTCATCATCCTGTTAATCGTCGATTGCCTCGAGCAGGCCCCAGTAACGTCTCTTTCATCCTAGCCCTGAGATTATATTCACGGCTCTTTAGGAGAATGAGACCCATCATTGTTACTGGTATTTGGCATATTTGGTAGGCCACGGGGAGTTTGCCAGACTCTGCCCTGTGGGCAGGCTACATTCAATAGCCTGCAAATTTGTCCAAAGTAGGAATGAGATAATAAGATGTCGCGCGGCCGCGAATGCGGCCGTGCGGTTCCAGGATCTGGATTTTATAGTCTCTGAGTCTTGGCCGCTGATGGGATTACACGGCGCCAGGGGGCCAGGTGGTGGGTGTGACCCCCGCCTACTGGAATTTGGAGGATCTGGGTGGAAGATGCTCGACTCCAAATCGAGTAGGCTTGGAGGTCTCGGCCCCGGAACCCGCGTGGCTTTGTCCCTCTGCCAGTACCTTCAGGTGTGCGGAGAGTGGTCTCAGCATGGTGGTGGCTGGTCCTGGAGGTCTTCGGCTGCCGTAGCCCTGGTCGGGGCGGGGAGGAAAGCTCAACCTGCTCCCCTCCAAGGGACTCCGGGAAGGAACACCCAGGCGCGGGGGCAGAGACTGCACTTTTCTCGTCCGGGATCTGGATTTTATAGTCTCTGAGTCTTGGCCGCTGATGGGATTACACGGCGCCAGGGGGCCAGGTGGTGGGTGTGACCCCCGCCTACTGGAATTTGGAGGATCTGGGTGGAAGATGCTCGACTCCAAATCGAGTAGGCTTGGAGGTCTCGGCCCCGGAACCCGCGTGGCTTTGTCCCTCTGCCAGTACCTTCAGGTGTGCGGAGAGTGGTCTCAGCATGGTGGTGGCTGGTCCTGGAGGTCTTCGGCTGCCGTAGCCCTGGTCGGGGCGGGGAGGAAAGCTCAACCTGCTCCCCTCCAAGGGACTCCGGGAAGGAACACCCAGGCGCGGGGGCAGAGACTGCACTTTTCTCGTCCGGGATCTGGATTTTATAGTCTCTGAGTCTTGGCCGCTGATGGGATTACACGGCGCCAGGGGGCCAGGTGGTGGGTGTGACCCCCGCCTACTGGAATTTGGAGGATCTGGGTGGAAGATGCTCGACTCCAAATCGAGTAGGCTTGGAGGTCTCGGCCCCGGAACCCGCGTGGCTTTGTCCCTCTGCCAGTACCTTCAGGTGTGCGGAGAGTGGTCTCAGCATGGTGGTGGCTGGTCCTGGAGGTCTTCGGCTGCCGTAGCCCTGGTCGGGGCGGGGAGGAAAGCTCAACCTGCTCCCCTCCAAGGGACTCCGGGAAGGAACACCCAGGCGCGGGGGCAGAGACTGCACTTTTCTCGTCCGGGATCTGGATTTTATAGTCTCTGAGTCTTGGCCGCTGATGGGATTACACGGCGCCAGGGGGCCAGGTGGTGGGTGTGACCCCCGCCTACTGGAATTTGGAGGATCTGGGTGGAAGATGCTCGACTCCAAATCGAGTAGGCTTGGAGGTCTCGGCCCCGGAACCCGCGTGGCTTTGTCCCTCTGCCAGTACCTTCAGGTGTGCGGAGAGTGGTCTCAGCATGGTGGTGGCTGGTCCTGGAGGTCTTCGGCTGCCGTAGCCCTGGTCGGGGCGGGGAGGAAAGCTCAACCTGCTCCCCTCCAAGGGACTCCGGGAAGGAACACCCAGGCGCGGGGGCAGAGACTGCACTTTTCTCGTCCGGGATCTGGATTTTATAGTCTCTGAGTCTTGGCCGCTGATGGGATTACACGGCGCCAGGGGGCCAGGTGGTGGGTGTGACCCCCGCCTACTGGAATTTGGAGGATCTGGGTGGAAGATGCTCGACTCCAAATCGAGTAGGCTTGGAGGTCTCGGCCCCGGAACCCGCGTGGCTTTGTCCCTCTGCCAGTACCTTCAGGTGTGCGGAGAGTGGTCTCAGCATGGTGGTGGCTGGTCCTGGAGGTCTTCGGCTGCCGTAGCCCTGGTCGGGGCGGGGAGGAAAGCTCAACCTGCTCCCCTCCAAGGGACTCCGGGAAGGAACACCCAGGCGCGGGGGCAGAGACTGCACTTTTCTCGTCCGGGATCTGGATTTTATAGTCTCTGAGTCTTGGCCGCTGATGGGATTACACGGCGCCAGGGGGCCAGGTGGTGGGTGTGACCCCCGCCTACTGGAATTTGGAGGATCTGGGTGGAAGATGCTCGACTCCAAATCGAGTAGGCTTGGAGGTCTCGGCCCCGGAACCCGCGTGGCTTTGTCCCTCTGCCAGTACCTTCAGGTGTGCGGAGAGTGGTCTCAGCATGGTGGTGGCTGGTCCTGGAGGTCTTCGGCTGCCGTAGCCCTGGTCGGGGCGGGGAGGAAAGCTCAACCTGCTCCCCTCCAAGGGACTCCGGGAAGGAACACCCAGGCGCGGGGGCAGAGACTGCACTTTTCTCGTCCGGGATCTGGATTTTATAGTCTCTGAGTCTTGGCCGCTGATGGGATTACACGGCGCCAGGGGGCCAGGTGGTGGGTGTGACCCCCGCCTACTGGAATTTGGAGGATCTGGGTGGAAGATGCTCGACTCCAAATCGAGTAGGCTTGGAGGTCTCGGCCCCGGAACCCGCGTGGCTTTGTCCCTCTGCCAGTACCTTCAGGTGTGCGGAGAGTGGTCTCAGCATGGTGGTGGCTGGTCCTGGAGGTCTTCGGCTGCCGTAGCCCTGGTCGGGGCGGGGAGGAAAGCTCAACCTGCTCCCCTCCAAGGGACTCCGGGAAGGAACACCCAGGCGCGGGGGCAGAGACTGCACTTTTCTCGTCCGGGATCTGGATTTTATAGTCTCTGAGTCTTGGCCGCTGATGGGATTACACGGCGCCAGGGGGCCAGGTGGTGGGTGTGACCCCCGCCTACTGGAATTTGGAGGATCTGGGTGGAAGATGCTCGACTCCAAATCGAGTAGGCTTGGAGGTCTCGGCCCCGGAACCCGCGTGGCTTTGTCCCTCTGCCAGTACCTTCAGGTGTGCGGAGAGTGGTCTCAGCATGGTGGTGGCTGGTCCTGGAGGTCTTCGGCTGCCGTAGCCCTGGTCGGGGCGGGGAGGAAAGCTCAACCTGCTCCCCTCCAAGGGACTCCGGGAAGGAACACCCAGGCGCGGGGGCAGAGACTGCACTTTTCTCGTCCGGGATCTGGATTTTATAGTCTCTGAGTCTTGGCCGCTGATGGGATTACACGGCGCCAGGGGGCCAGGTGGTGGGTGTGACCCCCGCCTACTGGAATTTGGAGGATCTGGGTGGAAGATGCTCGACTCCAAATCGAGTAGGCTTGGAGGTCTCGGCCCCGGAACCCGCGTGGCTTTGTCCCTCTGCCAGTACCTTCAGGTGTGCGGAGAGTGGTCTCAGCATGGTGGTGGCTGGTCCTGGAGGTCTTCGGCTGCCGTAGCCCTGGTCGGGGCGGGGAGGAAAGCTCAACCTGCTCCCCTCCAAGGGACTCCGGGAAGGAACACCCAGGCGCGGGGGCAGAGACTGCACTTTTCTCGTCCGGGATCTGGATTTTATAGTCTCTGAGTCTTGGCCGCTGATGGGATTACACGGCGCCAGGGGGCCAGGTGGTGGGTGTGACCCCCGCCTACTGGAATTTGGAGGATCTGGGTGGAAGATGCTCGACTCCAAATCGAGTAGGCTTGGAGGTCTCGGCCCCGGAACCCGCGTGGCTTTGTCCCTCTGCCAGTACCTTCAGGTGTGCGGAGAGTGGTCTCAGCATGGTGGTGGCTGGTCCTGGAGGTCTTCGGCTGCCGTAGCCCTGGTCGGGGCGGGGAGGAAAGCTCAACCCGCTCCCCTCCAAGGGACTCCGGGAAGGAACACCCAGGCGCGGGGGCAGAGACTGCACTTTTCTCGTCCGGGATCTGGATTTTATAGTCTCTGAGTCTTGGCCGCTGATGGGATTACACGGCGCCAGGGGGCCAGGTGGTGTGTGTGACCCCCGCCTACTGGAATTTGGAGGATCTGGGTGGAAGATGCTCGACTCCAAATCGAGTAGGCTTGGAGGTCTCGGCCCCGGAACCCGCGTGGCTTTGTCCCTCTGCCAGTACCTTCAGGTGTGCGGAGAGTGGTCTCAGCATGGTGGTGGCTGGTCCTGGAGGTCTTCGGCTGCCGTAGCCCTGGTCGGGGCGGGGAGGAAAGCTCAACCCGCTCCCCTCCAAGGGACTCCGGGAAGGAACACCCAGGCGCGGGGGCAGAGACTGCACTTTTCTCGTCCGGGATCTGGATTTTATAGTCTCTGAGTCTTGGCCGCTGATGGGATTACACGGCGCCAGGGGGCCAGGTGGTGGGTGTGACCCCCGCCTACTGGAATTTGGAGGATCTGGGTGGAAGATGCTCGACTCCAAATCGAGTAGGCTTGGAGGTCTCGGCCCCGGAACCCGCGTGGCTTTGTCCCTCTGCCAGTACCTTCAGGTGTGCGGAGAGTGGTCTCAGCATGGTGGTGGCTGGTCCTGGAGGTCTTCGGCTGCCGTAGCCCTGGTCGGGGCGGGGAGGAAAGCTCAACCTGCTCCCCTCCAAGGGACTCCGGGAAGGAACACCCAGGCGCGGGGGCAGAGACTGCACTTTTCTCGTCCGGGATCTGGATTTTATAGTCTCTGAGTCTTGGCCGCTGATGGGATTACACGGCGCCAGGGGGCCAGGTGGTGGGTGTGACCCCCGCCTACTGGAATTTGGAGGATCTGGGTGGAAGATGCTCGACTCCAAATCGAGTAGGCTTGGAGGTCTCGACCCCGGAACCCGCGTGGCTTTGTCCCTCTGCCAGTACCTTCAGGTGTGCGGAGAGTGGTCTCAGCATGGTGGTGGCTGGTCCTGGAGGTCTTCGGCTGCCGTAGCCCTGGTCGGGGCGGGGAGGAAAGCTCAACCTGCTCCCCTCCAAGGGACTCCGGGAAGGAACACCCAGGCGCGGGGGCAGAGACTGCACTTTTCTCGTCCGGGATCTGGATTTTATAGTCTCTGAGTCTTGGCCGCTGATGGGATTACACGGCGCCAGGGGGCCAGGTGGTGGGTGTGACCCCCGCCTACTGGAATTTGGAGGATCTGGGTGGAAGATGCTCGACTCCAAATCGAGTAGGCTTGGAGGTCTCGGCCCCGGAACCCGCGTGGCTTTGTCCCTCTGCCAGTACCTTCAGGTGTGCGGAGAGTGGTCTCAGCATGGTGGTGGCTGGTCCTGGAGGTCTTCGGCTGCCGTAGCCCTGGTCGGGGCGGGGAGGAAAGCTCAACCCGCTCCCCTCCAAGGGACTCCGGGAAGGAACACCCAGGCGCGGGGGCAGAGACTGCACTTTTCTCGTCCGGGATCTGGATTTTATAGTCTCTGAGTCTTGGCCGCTGATGGGATTACACGGCGCCAGGGGGCCAGGTGGTGGGTGTGACCCCCGCCTACTGGAATTTGGAGGATCTGGGTGGAAGATGCTCGACTCCAAATCGAGTAGGCTTGGAGGTCTCGGCCCCGGAACCCGCGTGGCTTTGTCCCTCTGCCAGTACCTTCAGGTGTGCGGAGAGTGGTCTCAGCATGGTGGTGGCTGGTCCTGGAGGTCTTCGGCTGCCGTAGCCCTGGTCGGGGCGGGGAGGAAAGCTCAACCTGCTCCCCTCCAAGGGACTCCGGGAAGGAACACCCAGGCGCGGGGGCAGAGACTGCACTTTTCTCGTCCGGGATCTGGATTTTATAGTCTCTGAGTCTTGGCCGCTGATGGGATTACACGGCGCCAGGGGGCCAGGTGGTGGGTGTGACCCCCGCCTACTGGAATTTGGAGGATCTGGGTGGAAGATGCTCGACTCCAAATCGAGTAGGCTTGGAGGTCTCGGCCCCGGAACCCGCGTGGCTTTGTCCCTCTGCCAGTACCTTCAGGTGTGCGGAGAGTGGTCTCAGCATGGTGGTGGCTGGTCCTGGAGGTCTTCGGCTGCCGTAGCCCTGGTCGGGGCGGGGAGGAAAGCTCAACCTGCTCCCCTCCAAGGGACTCCGGGAAGGAACACCCAGGCGCGGGGGCAGAGACTGCACTTTTCTCGTCCGGGATCTGGATTTTATAGTCTCTGAGTCTTGGCCGCTGATGGGATTACACGGCGCCAGGGGGCCAGGTTGTGGGTGTGACCCCCGCCTACTGGAATTTGGAGGATCTGGGTGGAAGATGCTCGACTCCAAATCGAGTAGGCTTGGAGGTCTCGGCCCCGGAACCCGCGTGGCTTTGTCCCTCTGCCAGTACCTTCAGGTGTGCGGAGAGTGGTCTCAGCATGGTGGTGGCTGGTCCTGGAGGTCTTCGGCTGCCGTAGCCCTGGTCGGGGCGGGGAGGAAAGCTCAACCTGCTCCCCTCCAAGGGACTCCGGGAAGGAACACCCAGGCGCGGGGGCAGAGACTGCACTTATCTCGTCCGGGATCTGGATTTTATAGTCTCTGAGTCTTGGCCGCTGATGGGATTACACGGCGCCAGGGGGCCAGGTGGTGGGTGTGACCCCCGCCTACTGGAATTTGGAGGATCTGGGTGGAAGATGCTCGACTCCAAATCGAGTAGGCTTGGAGGTCTCGGCCCCGGAACCCGCGTGGCTTTGTCCCTCTGCCAGTACCTTCAGGTGTGCGGAGAGTGGTCTCAGCATGGTGGTGGCTGGTCCTGGAGGTCTTCGGCTGCCGTAGCCCTGGTCGGGGCGGGGAGGAAAGCTCAACCCGCTCCCCTCCAAGGGACTCCGGGAAGGAACACCCAGGCGCGGGGGCAGAGACTGCACTTTTCTCGTCCGGGATCTGGATTTTATAGTCTCTGAGTCTTGGCCGCTGATGGGATTACACGGCGCCAGGGGGCCAGGTGGTGGGTGTGACCCCCGCCTACTGGAATTTGGAGGATCTGGGTGGAAGATGCTCGACTCCAAATCGAGTAGGCTTGGAGGTCTCGGCCCCGGAACCCGCGTGGCTTTGTCCCTCTGCCAGTACCTTCAGGTGTGCGGAGAGTGGTCTCAGCATGGTGGTGGCTGGTCCTGGAGGTCTTCGGCTGCCGTAGCCCTGGTCGGGGCGGGGAGGAAAGCTCAACCCGCTCCCCTCCAAGGGACTCCGGGAAGGAACACCCAGGCGCGGGGGCAGAGACTGCACTTTTCTCATCCGGGATCTGGATTTTATAGTCTCTGAGTCTTGGCCGCTGATGGGATTACACGGCGCCAGGGGGCCAGGTGGTGGGTGTGACCCCCGCCTACTGGAATTTGGAGGATCTGGGTGGAAGATGCTCGACTCCAAATCGAGTAGGCTTGGAGGTCTCGGCCCCGGAACCCGCGTGGCTTTGTCCCTCTGCCAGTACCTTCAGGTGTGCGGAGAGTGGTCTCAGCATGGTGGTGGCTGGTCCTGGAGGTCTTCGGCTGCCGTAGCCCTGGTCGGGGCGGGGAGGAAAGCTCAACCCGCTCCCCTCCAAGGGACTCCGGGAAGGAACACCCAGGCGCGGGGGCAGAGACTGCACTTTTCTCGTCCGGGATCTGGATTTTATAGTCTCTGAGTCTTGGCCGCTGATGGGATTACACGGCGCCAGGGGGCCAGGTGGTGGGTGTGACCCCCGCCTACTGGAATTTGGAGGATCTGGGTGGAAGATGCTCGACTCCAAATCGAGTAGGCTTGGAGGTCTCGGCCCCGGAACCCGCGTGGCTTTGTCCCTCTGCCAGTACCTTCAGGTGTGCGGAGAGTGGTCTCAGCATGGTGGTGGCTGGTCCTGGAGGTCTTCGGCTGCCGTAGCCCTGGTCGGGGCGGGGAGGAAAGCTCAACCTGCTCCCCTCCAAGGGACTCCGGGAAGGAACACCCAGGCGCGGGGGCAGAGACTGCACTTTTCTCGTCCGGGATCTGGATTTTATAGTCTCTGAGTCTTGGCCGCTGATGGGATTACACGGCGCCAGGGGGCCAGGTGGTGGGTGTGACCCCCGCCTACTGGAATTTGGAGGATCTGGGTGGAAGATGCTCGACTCCAAATCGAGTAGGCTTGGAGGTCTCGGCCCCGGAACCCGCGTGGCTTTGTCCCTCTGCCAGTACCTTCAGGTGTGCGGAGAGTGGTCTCAGCATGGTGGTGGCTGGTCCTGGAGGTCTTCGGCTGCCGTAGCCCTGGTCGGGGCGGGGAGGAAAGCTCAACCTGCTCCCCTCCAAGGGACTCCGGGAAGGAACACCCAGGCGCGGGGGCAGAGACTGCACTTTTCTCGTCCGGGATCTGGATTTTATAGTCTCTGAGTCTTGGCCGCTGATGGGATTACACGGCGCCAGGGGGCCAGGTGGTGGGTGTGACCCCCGCCTACTGGAATTTGGAGGATCTGGGTGGAAGATGCTCGACTCCAAATCGAGTAGGCTTGGAGGTCTCGGCCCCGGAACCCGCGTGGCTTTGTCCCTCTGCCAGTACCTTCAGGTGTGCGGAGAGTGGTCTCAGCATGGTGGTGGCTGGTCCTGGAGGTCTTCGGCTGCCGTAGCCCTGGTCGGGGCGGGGAGGAAAGCTCAACCCGCTCCCCTCCAAGGGACTCCGGGAAGGAACACCCAGGCGCGGGGGCAGAGACTGCACTTTTCTCGTCCGGGATCTGGATTTTATAGTCTCTGAGTCTTGGCCGCTGATGGGATTACACGGCGCCAGGGGGCCAGGTGGTGGGTGTGACCCCCGCCTACTGGAATTTGGAGGATCTGGGTGGAAGATGCTCGACTCCAAATCGAGTAGGCTTGGAGGTCTCGGCCCCGGAACCCGCGTGGCTTTGTCCCTCTGCCAGTACCTTCAGGTGTGCGGAGAGTGGTCTCAGCATGGTGGTGGCTGGTCCTGGAGGTCTTCGGCTGCCGTAGCCCTGGTCGGGGCGGGGAGGAAAGCTCAACCCGCTCCCCTCCAAGGGACTCCGGGAAGGAACACCCAGGCGCGGGGGCAGAGACTGCACTTTTCTCGTCCGGGATCTGGATTTTATAGTCTCTGAGTCTTGGCCGCTGATGGGATTACACGGCGCCAGGGGGCCAGGTGGTGGGTGTGACCCCCGCCTACTGGAATTTGGAGGATCTGGGTGGAAGATGCTCGACTCCAAATCGAGTAGGCTTGGAGGTCTCGGCCCCGGAACCCGCGTGGCTTTGTCCCTCTGCCAGTACCTTCAGGTGTGCGGAGAGTGGTCTCAGCATGGTGGTGGCTGGTCCTGGAGGTCTTCGGCTGCCGTAGCCCTGGTCGGGGCGGGGAGGAAAGCTCAACCCGCTCCCCTCCAAGGGACTCCGGGAAGGAACACCCAGGCGCGGGGGCAGAGACTGCACTTTTCTCGTCCGGGATCTGGATTTTATAGTCTCTGAGTCTTGGCCGCTGATGGGATTACACGGCGCCAGGGGGCCAGGTGGTGGGTGTGACCCCCGCCTACTGGAATTTGGAGGATCTGGGTGGAAGATGCTCGACTCCAAATCGAGTAGGCTTGGAGGTCTCGGCCCCGGAACCCGCGTGGCTTTGTCCCTCTGCCAGTACCTTCAGGTGTGCGGAGAGTGGTCTCAGCATGGTGGTGGCTGGTCCTGGAGGTCTTCGGCTGCCGTAGCCCTGGTCGGGGCGGGGAGGAAAGCTCAACCTGCTCCCCTCCAAGGGACTCCGGGAAGGAACACCCAGGCGCGGGGGCAGAGACTGCACTTTTCTCGTCCGGGATCTGGATTTTATAGTCTCTGAGTCTTGGCCGCTGATGGGATTACACGGCGCCAGGGGGCCAGGTGGTGGGTGTGACCCCCGCCTACTGGAATTTGGAGGATCTGGGTGGAAGATGCTCGACTCCAAATCGAGTAGGCTTGGAGGTCTCGGCCCCGGAACCCGCGTGGCTTTGTCCCTCTGCCAGTACCTTCAGGTGTGCGGAGAGTGGTCTCAGCATGGTGGTGGCTGGTCCTGGAGGTCTTCGGCTGCCGTAGCCCTGGTCGGGGCGGGGAGGAAAGCTCAACCTGCTCCCCTCCAAGGGACTCCGGGAAGGAACACCCAGGCGCGGGGGCAGAGACTGCACTTTTCTCGTCCGGGATCTGGATTTTATAGTCTCTGAGTCTTGGCCGCTGATGGGATTACACGGCGCCAGGGGGCCAGGTGGTGGGTGTGACCCCCGCCTACTGGAATTTGGAGGATCTGGGTGGAAGATGCTCGACTCCAAATCGAGTAGGCTTGGAGGTCTCGGCCCCGGAACCCGCGTGGCTTTGTCCCTCTGCCAGTACCTTCAGGTGTGCGGAGAGTGGTCTCAGCATGGTGGTGGCTGGTCCTGGAGGTCTTCGGCTGCCGTAGCCCTGGTCGGGGCGGGGAGGAAAGCTCAACCTGCTCCCCTCCAAGGGACTCCGGGAAGGAACACCCAGGCGCGGGGGCAGAGACTGCACTTTTCTCGTCCGGGATCTGGATTTTATAGTCTCTGAGTCTTGGCCGCTGATGGGATTACACGGCGCCAGGGGGCCAGGTGGTGGGTGTGACCCCCGCCTACTGGAATTTGGAGGATCTGGGTGGAAGATGCTCGACTCCAAATCGAGTAGGCTTGGAGGTCTCGGCCCCGGAACCCGCGTGGCTTTGTCCCTCTGCCAGTACCTTCAGGTGTGCGGAGAGTGGTCTCAGCATGGTGGTGGCTGGTCCTGGAGGTCTTCGGCTGCCGTAGCCCTGGTCGGGGCGGGGAGGAAAGCTCAACCTGCTCCCCTCCAAGGGACTCCGGGAAGGAACACCCAGGCGCGGGGGCAGAGACTGCACTTTTCTCGTCCGGGATCTGGATTTTATAGTCTCTGAGTCTTGGCAGCTGATGGGATTACACGGCGCCAGGGGGCCAGGTGGTGGGTGTGACCCCCGCCTACTGGAATTTGGAGGATCTGGGTGGAAGATGCTCGACTCCAAATCGAGTAGGCTTGGAGGTCTCGGCCCCGGAACCCGCGTGGCTTTGTCCCTCTGCCAGTACCTTCAGGTGTGCGGAGAGTGGTCTCAGCATGGTGGTGGCTGGTCCTGGAGGTCTTCGGCTGCCGTAGCCCTGGTCGGGGCGGGGAGGAAAGCTCAACCTGCTCCCCTCCAAGGGACTCCGGGAAGGAACACCCAGGCGCGGGGGCAGAGACTGCACTTTTCTCGTCCGGGATCTGGATTTTATAGTCTCTGAGTCTTGGCCGCTGATGGGATTACACGGCGCCAGGGGGCCAGGTGGTGGGTGTGACCCCCGCCTACTGGAATTTGGAGGATCTGGGTGGAAGATGCTCGACTCCAAATCGAGTAGGCTTGGAGGTCTCGGCCCCGGAACCCGCGTGGCTTTGTCCCTCTGCCAGTACCTTCAGGTGTGCGGAGAGTGGTCTCAGCATGGTGGTGGCTGGTCCTGGAGGTCTTCGGCTGCCGTAGCCCTGGTCGGGGCGGGGAGGAAAGCTCAACCTGCTCCCCTCCAAGGGACTCCGGGAAGGAACACCCAGGCGCGGGGGCAGAGACTGCACTTTTCTCGTCCGGGATCTGGATTTTATAGTCTCTGAGTCTTGGCCGCTGATGGGATTACACGGCGCCAGGGGGCCAGGTGGTGGGTGTGACCCCCGCCTACTGGAATTTGGAGGATCTGGGTGGAAGATGCTCGACTCCAAATCGAGTAGGCTTGGAGGTCTCGGCCCCGGAACCCGCGTGGCTTTGTCCCTCTGCCAGTACCTTCAGGTGTGCGGAGAGTGGTCTCAGCATGGTGGTGGCTGGTCCTGGAGGTCTTCGGCTGCCGTAGCCCTGGTCGGGGCGGGGAGGAAAGCTCAACCTGCTCCCCTCCAAGGGACTCCGGGAAGGAACACCCAGGCGCGGGGGCAGAGACTGCACTTTTCTCGTCCGGGATCTGGATTTTATAGTCTCTGAGTCTTGGCCGCTGATGGGATTACACGGCGCCAGGGGGCCAGGTGGTGGGTGTGACCCCCGCCTACTGGAATTTGGAGGATCTGGGTGGAAGATGCTCGACTCCAAATCGAGTAGGCTTGGAGGTCTCGGCCCCGGAACCCGCGTGGCTTTGTCCCTCTGCCAGTACCTTCAGGTGTGCGGAGAGTGGTCTCAGCATGGTGGTGGCTGGTCCTGGAGGTCTTCGGCTGCCGTAGCCCTGGTCGGGGCGGGGAGGAAAGCTCAACCTGCTCCCCTCCAAGGGACTCCGGGAAGGAACACCCAGGCGCGGGGGCAGAGACTGCACTTTTCTCGTCCGGGATCTGGATTTTATAGTCTCTGAGTCTTGGCCGCTGATGGGATTACACGGCGCCAGGGGGCCAGGTGGTGGGTGTGACCCCCGCCTACTGGAATTTGGAGGATCTGGGTGGAAGATGCTCGACTCCAAATCGAGTAGGCTTGGAGGTCTCGGCCCCGGAACCCGCGTGGCTTTGTCCCTCTGCCAGTACCTTCAGGTGTGCGGAGAGTGGTCTCAGCATGGTGGTGGCTGGTCCTGGAGGTCTTCGGCTGCCGTAGCCCTGGTCGGGGCGGGGAGGAAAGCTCAACCTGCTCCCCTCCAAGGGACTCCGGGAAGGAACACCCAGGCGCGGGGGCAGAGACTGCACTTTTCTCGTCCGGGATCTGGATTTTATAGTCTCTGAGTCTTGGCCGCTGATGGGATTACACGGCGCCAGGGGGCCAGGTGGTGGGTGTGACCCCCGCCTACTGGAATTTGGAGGATCTGGGTGGAAGATGCTCGACTCCAAATCGAGTAGGCTTGGAGGTCTCGGCCCCGGAACCCGCGTGGCTTTGTCCCTCTGCCAGTACCTTCAGGTGTGCGGAGAGTGGTCTCAGCATGGTGGTGGCTGGTCCTGGAGGTCTTCGGCTGCCGTAGCCCTGGTCGGGGCGGGGAGGAAAGCTCAACCCGCTCCCCTCCAAGGGACTCCGGGAAGGAACACCCAGGCGCGGGGGCAGAGACTGCACTTTTCTCGTCCGGGATCTGGATTTTATAGTCTCTGAGTCTTGGCCGCTGATGGGATTACACGGCGCCAGGGGGCCAGGTGGTGGGTGTGACCCCCGCCTACTGGAATTTGGAGGATCTGGGTGGAAGATGCTCGACTCCAAATCGAGTAGGCTTGGAGGTCTCGGCCCCGGAACCCGCGTGGCTTTGTCCCTCTGCCAGTACCTTCAGGTGTGCGGAGAGTGGTCTCAGCATGGTGGTGGCTGGTCCTGGAGGTCTTCGGCTGCCGTAGCCCTGGTCGGGGCGGGGAGGAAAGCTCAACCCGCTCCCCTCCAAGGGACTCCGGGAAGGAACACCCAGGCGCGGGGGCAGAGACTGCACTTTTCTCGTCCGGGATCTGGATTTTATAGTCTCTGAGTCTTGGCCGCTGATGGGATTACACGGCGCCAGGGGGCCAGGTGGTGGGTGTGACCCCCGCCTACTGGAATTTGGAGGATCTGGGTGGAAGATGCTCGACTCCAAATCGAGTAGGCTTGGAGGTCTCGGCCCCGGAACCCGCGTGGCTTTGTCCCTCTGCCAGTACCTTCAGGTGTGCGGAGAGTGGTCTCAGCATGGTGGTGGCTGGTCCTGGAGGTCTTCGGCTGCCGTAGCCCTGGTCGGGGCGGGGAGGAAAGCTCAACCCGCTCCCCTCCAAGGGACTCCGGGAAGGAACACCCAGGCGCGGGGGCAGAGACTGCACTTTTCTCGTCCGGGATCTGGATTTTATAGTCTCTGAGTCTTGGCCGCTGATGGGATTACACGGCGCCAGGGGGCCAGGTGGTGGGTGTGACCCCCGCCTACTGGAATTTGGAGGATCTGGGTGGAAGATGCTCGACTCCAAATCGAGTAGGCTTGGAGGTCTCGGCCCCGGAACCCGCGTGGCTTTGTCCCTCTGCCAGTACCTTCAGGTGTGCGGAGAGTGGTCTCAGCATGGTGGTGGCTGGTCCTGGAGGTCTTCGGCTGCCGTAGCCCTGGTCGGGGCGGGGAGGAAAGCTCAACCTGCTCCCCTCCAAGGGACTCCGGGAAGGAACACCCAGGCGCGGGGGCAGAGACTGCACTTTTCTCGTCCGGGATCTGGATTTTATAGTCTCTGAGTCTTGGCCGCTGATGGGATTACACGGCGCCAGGGGGCCAGGTGGTGGGTGTGACCCCCGCCTACTGGAATTTGGAGGATCTGGGTGGAAGATGCTCGACTCCAAATCGAGTAGGCTTGGAGGTCTCGGCCCCGGAACCCGCGTGGCTTTGTCCCTCTGCCAGTACCTTCAGGTGTGCGGAGAGTGGTCTCAGCATGGTGGTGGCTGGTCCTGGAGGTCTTCGGCTGCCGTAGCCCTGGTCGGGGCGGGGAGGAAAGCTCAACCTGCTCCCCTCCAAGGGACTCCGGGAAGGAACACCCAGGCGCGGGGGCAGAGACTGCACTTTTCTCGTCCGGGATCTGGATTTTATAGTCTCTGAGTCTTGGCCGCTGATGGGATTACACGGCGCCAGGGGGCCAGGTGGTGGGTGTGACCCCCGCCTACTGGAATTTGGAGGATCTGGGTGGAAGATGCTCGACTCCAAATCGAGTAGGCTTGGAGGTCTCGGCCCCGGAACCCGCGTGGCTTTGTCCCTCTGCCAGTACCTTCAGGTGTGCGGAGAGTGGTCTCAGCATGGTGGTGGCTGGTCCTGGAGGTCTTCGGCTGCCGTAGCCCTGGTCGGGGCGGGGAGGAAAGCTCAACCCGCTCCCCTCCAAGGGACTCCGGGAAGGAACACCCAGGCGCGGGGGCAGAGACTGCACTTTTCTCGTCCGGGATCTGGATTTTATAGTCTCTGAGTCTTGGCCGCTGATGGGATTACACGGCGCCAGGGGGCCAGGTGGTGGGTGTGACCCCCGCCTACTGGAATTTGGAGGATCTGGGTGGAAGATGCTCGACTCCAAATCGAGTAGGCTTGGAGGTCTCGGCCCCGGAACCCGCGTGGCTTTGTCCCTCTGCCAGTACCTTCAGGTGTGCGGAGAGTGGTCTCAGCATGGTGGTGGCTGGTCCTGGAGGTCTTCGGCTGCCGTAGCCCTGGTCGGGGCGGGGAGGAAAGCTCAACCCGCTCCCCTCCAAGGGACTCCGGGAAGGAACACCCAGGCGCGGGGGCAGAGACTGCACTTTTCTCGTCCGGGATCTGGATTTTATAGTCTCTGAGTCTTGGCCGCTGATGGGATTACACGGCGCCAGGGGGCCAGGTGGTGGGTGTGACCCCCGCCTACTGGAATTTGGAGGATCTGGGTGGAAGATGCTCGACTCCAAATCGAGTAGGCTTGGAGGTCTCGGCCCCGGAACCCGCGTGGCTTTGTCCCTCTGCCAGTACCTTCAGGTGTGCGGAGAGTGGTCTCAGCATGGTGGTGGCTGGTCCTGGAGGTCTTCGGCTGCCGTAGCCCTGGTCGGGGCGGGGAGGAAAGCTCAACCCGCTCCCCTCCAAGGGACTCCGGGAAGGAACACCCAGGCGCGGGGGCAGAGACTGCACTTTTCTCGTCCGGGATCTGGATTTTATAGTCTCTGAGTCTTGGCCGCTGATGGGATTACACGGCGCCAGGGGGCCAGGTGGTGGGTGTGACCCCCGCCTACTGGAATTTGGAGGATCTGGGTGGAAGATGCTCGACTCCAAATCGAGTAGGCTTGGAGGTCTCGGCCCCGGAACCCGCGTGGCTTTGTCCCTCTGCCAGTACCTTCAGGTGTGCGGAGAGTGGTCTCAGCATGGTGGTGGCTGGTCCTGGAGGTCTTCGGCTGCCGTAGCCCTGGTCGGGGCGGGGAGGAAAGCTCAACCTGCTCCCCTCCAAGGGACTCCGGGAAGGAACACCCAGGCGCGGGGGCAGAGACTGCACTTTTCTCGTCCGGGATCTGGATTTTATAGTCTCTGAGTCTTGGCCGCTGATGGGATTACATGGCGCCAGGGGGCCAGGTGGTGAGTGTGACCCCCGCCTACTGGAATTTGGAGGATCTGGGTGGAAGATGCTCGACTCCAAATCGAGTAGGCTTGGAGGTCTCGGCCCCGGAACCCGCGTGGCTTTGTCCCTCTGCCAGTACCTTCAGGTGTGCGGAGAGTGGTCTCAGCATGGTGGTGGCTGGTCCTGGAGGTCTTCGGCTGCCGTAGCCCTGGTCGGGGCGGGGAGGAAAGCTCAACCTGCTCCCCTCCAAGGGACTCCGGGAAGGAACACCCAGGCGCGGGGGCAGAGACTGCACTTTTCTCGTCCGGGATCTGGATTTTATAGTCTCTGAGTCTTGGCCGCTGATGGGATTACACGGCGCCAGGGGGCCAGGTGGTGGGTGTGACCCCCGCCTACTGGAATTTGGAGGATCTGGGTGGAAGATGCTCGACTCCAAATCGAGTAGGCTTGGAGGTCTCGGCCCCGGAACCCGCGTGGCTTTGTCCCTCTGCCAGTACCTTCAGGTGTGCGGAGAGTGGTCTCAGCATGGTGGTGGCTGGTCCTGGAGGTCTTCGGCTGCCGTAGCCCTGGTCGGGGCGGGGAGGAAAGCTCAACCTGCTCCCCTCCAAGGGACTCCGGGAAGGAACACCCAGGCGCGGGGGCAGAGACTGCACTTTTCTCGTCCGGGATCTGGATTTTATAGTCTCTGAGTCTTGGCCGCTGATGGGATTACACGGCGCCAGGGGGCCAGGTGGTGGGTGTGACCCCCGCCTACTGGAATTTGGAGGATCTGGGTGGAAGATGCTCGACTCCAAATCGAGTAGGCTTGGAGGTCTCGGCCCCGGAACCCGCGTGGCTTTGTCCCTCTGCCAGTACCTTCAGGTGTGCGGAGAGTGGTCTCAGCATGGTGGTGGCTGGTCCTGGAGGTCTTCGGCTGCCGTAGCCCTGGTCGGGGCGGGGAGGAAAGCTCAACCTGCTCCCCTCCAAGGGACTCCGGGAAGGAACACCCAGGCGCGGGGGCAGAGACTGCACTTTTCTCGTCCGGGATCTGGATTTTATAGTCTCTGAGTCTTGGCCGCTGATGGGATTACACGGCGCCAGGGGGCCAGGTGGTGGGTGTGACCCCCGCCTACTGGAATTTGGAGGATCTGGGTGGAAGATGCTCGACTCCAAATCGAGTAGGCTTGGAGGTCTCGGCCCCGGAACCCGCGTGGCTTTGTCCCTCTGCCAGTACCTTCAGGTGTGCGGAGAGTGGTCTCAGCATGGTGGTGGCTGGTCCTGGAGGTCTTCGGCTGCCGTAGCCCTGGTCGGGGCGGGGAGGAAAGCTCAACCTGCTCCCCTCCAAGGGACTCCGGGAAGGAACACCCAGGCGCGGGGGCAGAGACTGCACTTTTCTCGTCCGGGATCTGGATTTTATAGTCTCTGAGTCTTGGCCGCTGATGGGATTACACGGCGCCAGGGGGCCAGGTGGTGGGTGTGACCCCCGCCTACTGGAATTTGGAGGATCTGGGTGGAAGATGCTCGACTCCAAATCGAGTAGGCTTGGAGGTCTCGGCCCCGGAACCCGCGTGGCTTTGTCCCTCTGCCAGTACCTTCAGGTGTGCGGAGAGTGGTCTCAGCATGGTGGTGGCTGGTCCTGGAGGTCTTCGGCTGCCGTAGCCCTGGTCGGGGCGGGGAGGAAAGCTCAACCTGCTCCCCTCCAAGGGACTCCGGGAAGGAACACCCAGGCGCGGGGGCAGAGACTGCACTTTTCTCGTCCGGGATCTGGATTTTATAGTCTCTGAGTCTTGGCCGCTGATGGGATTACACGGCGCCAGGGGGCCAGGTGGTGGGTGTGACCCCCGCCTACTGGAATTTGGAGGATCTGGGTGGAAGATGCTCGACTCCAAATCGAGTAGGCTTGGAGGTCTCGGCCCCGGAACCCGCGTGGCTTTGTCCCTCTGCCAGTACCTTCAGGTGTGCGGAGAGTGGTCTCAGCATGGTGGTGGCTGGTCCTGGAGGTCTTCGGCTGCCGTAGCCCTGGTCGGGGCGGGGAGGAAAGCTCAACCTGCTCCCCTCCAAGGGACTCCGGGAAGGAACACCCAGGCGCGGGGGCAGAGACTGCACTTTTCTCGTCCGGGATCTGGATTTTATAGTCTCTGAGTCTTGGCCGCTGATGGGATTACACGGCGCCAGGGGGCCAGGTGGTGGGTGTGACCCCCGCCTACTGGAATTTGGAGGATCTGGGTGGAAGATGCTCGACTCCAAATCGAGTAGGCTTGGAGGTCTCGGCCCCGGAACCCGCGTGGCTTTGTCCCTCTGCCAGTACCTTCAGGTGTGCGGAGAGTGGTCTCAGCATGGTGGTGGCTGGTCCTGGAGGTCTTCGGCTGCCGTAGCCCTGGTCGGGGCGGGGAGGAAAGCTCAACCTGCTCCCCTCCAAGGGACTCCGGGAAGGAACACCCAGGCGCGGGGGCAGAGACTGCACTTTTCTCGTCCGGGATCTGGATTTTATAGTCTCTGAGTCTTGGCCGCTGATGGGATTACACGGCGCCAGGGGGCCAGGTGGTGGGTGTGACCCCCGCCTACTGGAATTTGGAGGATCTGGGTGGAAGATGCTCGACTCCAAATCGAGTAGGCTTGGAGGTCTCGGCCCCGGAACCCGCGTGGCTTTGTCCCTCTGCCAGTACCTTCAGGTGTGCGGAGAGTGGTCTCAGCATGGTGGTGGCTGGTCCTGGAGGTCTTCGGCTGCCGTAGCCCTGGTCGGGGCGGGGAGGAAAGCTCAACCTGCTCCCCTCCAAGGGACTCCGGGAAGGAACACCCAGGCGCGGGGGCAGAGACTGCACTTTTCTCGTCCGGGATCTGGATTTTATAGTCTCTGAGTCTTGGCCGCTGATGGGATTACACGGCGCCAGGGGGCCAGGTGGTGGGTGTGACCCCCGCCTACTGGAATTTGGAGGATCTGGGTGGAAGATGCTCGACTCCAAATCGAGTAGGCTTGGAGGTCTCGGCCCCGGAACCCGCGTGGCTTTGTCCCTCTGCCAGTACCTTCAGGTGTGCGGAGAGTGGTCTCAGCATGGTGGTGGCTGGTCCTGGAGGTCTTCGGCTGCCGTAGCCCTGGTCGGGGCGGGGAGGAAAGCTCAACCTGCTCCCCTCCAAGGGACTCCGGGAAGGAACACCCAGGCGCGGGGGCAGAGACTGCACTTTTCTCGTCCGGGATCTGGATTTTATAGTCTCTGAGTCTTGGCCGCTGATGGGATTACACGGCGCCAGGGGGCCAGGTGGTGGGTGTGACCCCCGCCTACTGGAATTTGGAGGATCTGGGTGGAAGATGCTCGACTCCAAATCGAGTAGGCTTGGAGGTCTCGGCCCCGGAACCCGCGTGGCTTTGTCCCTCTGCCAGTACCTTCAGGTGTGCGGAGAGTGGTCTCAGCATGGTGGTGGCTGGTCCTGGAGGTCTTCGGCTGCCGTAGCCCTGGTCGGGGCGGGGAGGAAAGCTCAACCTGCTCCCCTCCAAGGGACTCCGGGAAGGAACACCCAGGCGCGGGGGCAGAGACTGCACTTTTCTCGTCCGGGATCTGGATTTTATAGTCTCTGAGTCTTGGCCGCTGATGGGATTACACGGCGCCAGGGGGCCAGGTGGTGGGTGTGACCCCCGCCTACTGGAATTTGGAGGATCTGGGTGGAAGATGCTCGACTCCAAATCGAGTAGGCTTGGAGGTCTCGGCCCCGGAACCCGCGTGGCTTTGTCCCTCTGCCAGTACCTTCAGGTGTGCGGAGAGTGGTCTCAGCATGGTGGTGGCTGGTCCTGGAGGTCTTCGGCTGCCGTAGCCCTGGTCGGGGCGGGGAGGAAAGCTCAACCCGCTCCCCTCCAAGGGACTCCGGGAAGGAACACCCAGGCGCGGGGGCAGAGACTGCACTTTTCTCGTCCGGGATCTGGATTTTATAGTCTCTGAGTCTTGGCCGCTGATGGGATTACACGGCGCCAGGGGGCCAGGTGGTGGGTGTGACCCCCGCCTACTGGAATTTGGAGGATCTGGGTGGAAGATGCTCGACTCCAAATCGAGTAGGCTTGGAGGTCTCGGCCCCGGAACCCGCGTGGCTTTGTCCCTCTGCCAGTACCTTCAGGTGTGCGGAGAGTGGTCTCAGCATGGTGGTGGCTGGTCCTGGAGGTCTTCGGCTGCCGTAGCCCTGGTCGGGGCGGGGAGGAAAGCTCAACCCGCTCCCCTCCAAGGGACTCCGGGAAGGAACACCCAGGCGCGGGGGCAGAGACTGCACTTTTCTCGTCCGGGATCTGGATTTTATAGTCTCTGAGTCTTGGCCGCTGATGGGATTACACGGCGCCAGGGGGCCAGGTGGTGGGTGTGACCCCCGCCTACTGGAATTTGGAGGATCTGGGTGGAAGATGCTCGACTCCAAATCGAGTAGGCTTGGAGGTCTCGGCCCCGGAACCCGCGTGGCTTTGTCCCTCTGCCAGTACCTTCAGGTGTGCGGAGAGTGGTCTCAGCATGGTGGTGGCTGGTCCTGGAGGTCTTCGGCTGCCGTAGCCCTGGTCGGGGCGGGGAGGAAAGCTCAACCCGCTCCCCTCCAAGGGACTCCGGGAAGGAACACCCAGGCGCGGGGGCAGAGACTGCACTTTTCTCGTCCGGGATCTGGATTTTATAGTCTCTGAGTCTTGGCCGCTGATGGGATTACACGGCGCCAGGGGGCCAGGTGGTGGGTGTGACCCCCGCCTACTGGAATTTGGAGGATCTGGGTGGAAGATGCTCGACTCCAAATCGAGTAGGCTTGGAGGTCTCGGCCCCGGAACCCGCGTGGCTTTGTCCCTCTGCCAGTACCTTCAGGTGTGCGGAGAGTGGTCTCAGCATGGTGGTGGCTGGTCCTGGAGGTCTTCGGCTGCCGTAGCCCTGGTCGGGGCGGGGAGGAAAGCTCAACCTGCTCCCCTCCAAGGGACTCCGGGAAGGAACACCCAGGCGCGGGGGCAGAGACTGCACTTTTCTCGTCCGGGATCTGGATTTTATAGTCTCTGAGTCTTGGCCGCTGATGGGATTACATGGCGCCAGGGGGCCAGGTGGTGAGTGTGACCCCCGCCTACTGGAATTTGGAGGATCTGGGTGGAAGATGCTCGACTCCAAATCGAGTAGGCTTGGAGGTCTCGGCCCCGGAACCCGCGTGGCTTTGTCCCTCTGCCAGTACCTTCAGGTGTGCGGAGAGTGGTCTCAGCATGGTGGTGGCTGGTCCTGGAGGTCTTCGGCTGCCGTAGCCCTGGTCGGGGCGGGGAGGAAAGCTCAACCTGCTCCCCTCCAAGGGACTCCGGGAAGGAACACCCAGGCGCGGGGGCAGAGACTGCACTTTTCTCGTCCGGGATCTGGATTTTATAGTCTCTGAGTCTTGGCCGCTGATGGGATTACACGGCGCCAGGGGGCCAGGTGGTGGGTGTGACCCCCGCCTACTGGAATTTGGAGGATCTGGGTGGAAGATGCTCGACTCCAAATCGAGTAGGCTTGGAGGTCTCGGCCCCGGAACCCGCGTGGCTTTGTCCCTCTGCCAGTACCTTCAGGTGTGCGGAGAGTGGTCTCAGCATGGTGGTGGCTGGTCCTGGAGGTCTTCGGCTGCCGTAGCCCTGGTCGGGGCGGGGAGGAAAGCTCAACCTGCTCCCCTCCAAGGGACTCCGGGAAGGAACACCCAGGCGCGGGGGCAGAGACTGCACTTTTCTCGTCCGGGATCTGGATTTTATAGTCTCTGAGTCTTGGCCGCTGATGGGATTACACGGCGCCAGGGGGCCAGGTGGTGGGTGTGACCCCCGCCTACTGGAATTTGGAGGATCTGGGTGGAAGATGCTCGACTCCAAATCGAGTAGGCTTGGAGGTCTCGGCCCCGGAACCCGCGTGGCTTTGTCCCTCTGCCAGTACCTTCAGGTGTGCGGAGAGTGGTCTCAGCATGGTGGTGGCTGGTCCTGGAGGTCTTCGGCTGCCGTAGCCCTGGTCGGGGCGGGGAGGAAAGCTCAACCTGCTCCCCTCCAAGGGACTCCGGGAAGGAACACCCAGGCGCGGGGGCAGAGACTGCACTTTTCTCGTCCGGGATCTGGATTTTATAGTCTCTGAGTCTTGGCCGCTGATGGGATTACACGGCGCCAGGGGGCCAGGTGGTGGGTGTGACCCCCGCCTACTGGAATTTGGAGGATCTGGGTGGAAGATGCTCGACTCCAAATCGAGTAGGCTTGGAGGTCTCGGCCCCGGAACCCGCGTGGCTTTGTCCCTCTGCCAGTACCTTCAGGTGTGCGGAGAGTGGTCTCAGCATGGTGGTGGCTGGTCCTGGAGGTCTTCGGCTGCCGTAGCCCTGGTCGGGGCGGGGAGGAAAGCTCAACCTGCTCCCCTCCAAGGGACTCCGGGAAGGAACACCCAGGCGCGGGGGCAGAGACTGCACTTTTCTCGTCCGGGATCTGGATTTTATAGTCTCTGAGTCTTGGCCGCTGATGGGATTACACGGCGCCAGGGGGCCAGGTGGTGGGTGTGACCCCCGCCTACTGGAATTTGGAGGATCTGGGTGGAAGATGCTCGACTCCAAATCGAGTAGGCTTGGAGGTCTCGGCCCCGGAACCCGCGTGGCTTTGTCCCTCTGCCAGTACCTTCAGGTGTGCGGAGAGTGGTCTCAGCATGGTGGTGGCTGGTCCTGGAGGTCTTCGGCTGCCGTAGCCCTGGTCGGGGCGGGGAGGAAAGCTCAACCTGCTCCCCTCCAAGGGACTCCGGGAAGGAACACCCAGGCGCGGGGGCAGAGACTGCACTTTTCTCGTCCGGGATCTGGATTTTATAGTCTCTGAGTCTTGGCCGCTGATGGGATTACACGGCGCCAGGGGGCCAGGTGGTGGGTGTGACCCCCGCCTACTGGAATTTGGAGGATCTGGGTGGAAGATGCTCGACTCCAAATCGAGTAGGCTTGGAGGTCTCGGCCCCGGAACCCGCGTGGCTTTGTCCCTCTGCCAGTACCTTCAGGTGTGCGGAGAGTGGTCTCAGCATGGTGGTGGCTGGTCCTGGAGGTCTTCGGCTGCCGTAGCCCTGGTCGGGGCGGGGAGGAAAGCTCAACCTGCTCCCCTCCAAGGGACTCCGGGAAGGAACACCCAGGCGCGGGGGCAGAGACTGCACTTTTCTCGTCCGGGATCTGGATTTTATAGTCTCTGAGTCTTGGCCGCTGATGGGATTACACGGCGCCAGGGGGCCAGGTGGTGGGTGTGACCCCCGCCTACTGGAATTTGGAGGATCTGGGTGGAAGATGCTCGACTCCAAATCGAGTAGGCTTGGAGGTCTCGGCCCCGGAACCCGCGTGGCTTTGTCCCTCTGCCAGTACCTTCAGGTGTGCGGAGAGTGGTCTCAGCATGGTGGTGGCTGGTCCTGGAGGTCTTCGGCTGCCGTAGCCCTGGTCGGGGCGGGGAGGAAAGCTCAACCTGCTCCCCTCCAAGGGACTCCGGGAAGGAACACCCAGGCGCGGGGGCAGAGACTGCACTTTTCTCGTCCGGGATCTGGATTTTATAGTCTCTGAGTCTTGGCCGCTGATGGGATTACACGGCGCCAGGGGGCCAGGTGGTGGGTGTGACCCCCGCCTACTGGAATTTGGAGGATCTGGGTGGAAGATGCTCGACTCCAAATCGAGTAGGCTTGGAGGTCTCGGCCCCGGAACCCGCGTGGCTTTGTCCCTCTGCCAGTACCTTCAGGTGTGCGGAGAGTGGTCTCAGCATGGTGGTGGCTGGTCCTGGAGGTCTTCGGCTGCCGTAGCCCTGGTCGGGGCGGGGAGGAAAGCTCAACCTGCTCCCCTCCAAGGGACTCCGGGAAGGAACACCCAGGCGCGGGGGCAGAGACTGCACTTTTCTCGTCCGGGATCTGGATTTTATAGTCTCTGAGTCTTGGCCGCTGATGGGATTACACGGCGCCAGGGGGCCAGGTGGTGGGTGTGACCCCCGCCTACTGGAATTTGGAGGATCTGGGTGGAAGATGCTCGACTCCAAATCGAGTAGGCTTGGAGGTCTCGGCCCCGGAACCCGCGTGGCTTTGTCCCTCTGCCAGTACCTTCAGGTGTGCGGAGAGTGGTCTCAGCATGGTGGTGGCTGGTCCTGGAGGTCTTCGGCTGCCGTAGCCCTGGTCGGGGCGGGGAGGAAAGCTCAACCTGCTCCCCTCCAAGGGACTCCGGGAAGGAACACCCAGGCGCGGGGGCAGAGACTGCACTTTTCTCGTCCGGGATCTGGATTTTATAGTCTCTGAGTCTTGGCCGCTGATGGGATTACACGGCGCCAGGGGGCCAGGTGGTGGGTGTGACCCCCGCCTACTGGAATTTGGAGGATCTGGGTGGAAGATGCTCGACTCCAAATCGAGTAGGCTTGGAGGTCTCGGCCCCGGAACCCGCGTGGCTTTGTCCCTCTGCCAGTACCTTCAGGTGTGCGGAGAGTGGTCTCAGCATGGTGGTGGCTGGTCCTGGAGGTCTTCGGCTGCCGTAGCCCTGGTCGGGGCGGGGAGGAAAGCTCAACCTGCTCCCCTCCAAGGGACTCCGGGAAGGAACACCCAGGCGCGGGGGCAGAGACTGCACTTTTCTCGTCCGGGATCTGGATTTTATAGTCTCTGAGTCTTGGCCGCTGATGGGATTACACGGCGCCAGGGGGCCAGGTGGTGGGTGTGACCCCCGCCTACTGGAATTTGGAGGATCTGGGTGGAAGATGCTCGACTCCAAATCGAGTAGGCTTGGAGGTCTCGGCCCCGGAACCCGCGTGGCTTTGTCCCTCTGCCAGTACCTTCAGGTGTGCGGAGAGTGGTCTCAGCATGGTGGTGGCTGGTCCTGGAGGTCTTCGGCTGCCGTAGCCCTGGTCGGGGCGGGGAGGAAAGCTCAACCCGCTCCCCTCCAAGGGACTCCGGGAAGGAACACCCAGGCGCGGGGGCAGAGACTGCACTTTTCTCGTCCGGGATCTGGATTTTATAGTCTCTGAGTCTTGGCCGCTGATGGGATTACACGGCGCCAGGGGGCCAGGTGGTGGGTGTGACCCCCGCCTACTGGAATTTGGAGGATCTGGGTGGAAGATGCTCGACTCCAAATCGAGTAGGCTTGGAGGTCTCGGCCCCGGAACCCGCGTGGCTTTGTCCCTCTGCCAGTACCTTCAGGTGTGCGGAGAGTGGTCTCAGCATGGTGGTGGCTGGTCCTGGAGGTCTTCGGCTGCCGTAGCCCTGGTCGGGGCGGGGAGGAAAGCTCAACCCGCTCCCCTCCAAGGGACTCCGGGAAGGAACACCCAGGCGCGGGGGCAGAGACTGCACTTTTCTCGTCCGGGATCTGGATTTTATAGTCTCTGAGTCTTGGCCGCTGATGGGATTACACGGCGCCAGGGGGCCAGGTGGTGGGTGTGACCCCCGCCTACTGGAATTTGGAGGATCTGGGTGGAAGATGCTCGACTCCAAATCGAGTAGGCTTGGAGGTCTCGGCCCCGGAACCCGCGTGGCTTTGTCCCTCTGCCAGTACCTTCAGGTGTGCGGAGAGTGGTCTCAGCATGGTGGTGGCTGGTCCTGGAGGTCTTCGGCTGCCGTAGCCCTGGTCGGGGCGGGGAGGAAAGCTCAACCCGCTCCCCTCCAAGGGACTCCGGGAAGGAACACCCAGGCGCGGGGGCAGAGACTGCACTTTTCTCGTCCGGGATCTGGATTTTATAGTCTCTGAGTCTTGGCCGCTGATGGGATTACACGGCGCCAGGGGGCCAGGTGGTGGGTGTGACCCCCGCCTACTGGAATTTGGAGGATCTGGGTGGAAGATGCTCGACTCCAAATCGAGTAGGCTTGGAGGTCTCGGCCCCGGAACCCGCGTGGCTTTGTCCCTCTGCCAGTACCTTCAGGTGTGCGGAGAGTGGTCTCAGCATGGTGGTGGCTGGTCCTGGAGGTCTTCGGCTGCCGTAGCCCTGGTCGGGGCGGGGAGGAAAGCTCAACCCGCTCCCCTCCAAGGGACTCCGGGAAGGAACACCCAGGCGCGGGGGCAGAGACTGCACTTTTCTCGTCCGGGATCTGGATTTTATAGTCTCTGAGTCTTGGCCGCTGATGGGATTACACGGCGCCAGGGGGCCAGGTGGTGGGTGTGACCCCCGCCTACTGGAATTTGGAGGATCTGGGTGGAAGATGCTCGACTCCAAATCGAGTAGGCTTGGAGGTCTCGGCCCCGGAACCCGCGTGGCTTTGTCCCTCTGCCAGTACCTTCAGGTGTGCGGAGAGTGGTCTCAGCATGGTGGTGGCTGGTCCTGGAGGTCTTCGGCTGCCGTAGCCCTGGTCGGGGCAGGGAGGAAAGCTCAACCCGCTCCCCTCCAAGGGACTCCGGGAAGGAACACCCTGGCGCGGGGGCAGAGACTGCACTTTTCTCGTCCGGGATCCTCAACATCAATTCACTGCAATAGTCCAACCCTGAAGAGATTTTTTTTTTCAAAAAAGAAGCGCAGCACTGAATGTACTTTCCAATATTCTCCATCCCGCTCACATTCAGAGGTGAGAGAAAGACATTGGGATGAGTGAGAAACAGGCTGGAATCCGGGACCCTCTTCCTCAGCATGTGCTGTTTCCAAGACCCATGTAGGAACTCCTGCCAGGCTCATTCTCATGAGCCCCTGCGACAAGGGGACAGAGAAAGTGGCTCTACAGCAGAGTCAGAAGTGGGCCCAGCACCTACCCAGCTCTCCATCACTACCAGAAACAGGTCTGGGGCAATACGCGAGCCTCCCAGAACACTGGTTGCCAGATCCAGTCACTGCAGAGCACCTGAGAGAGCGGCCCCTTCAATCACTCGCATCTTTGTGCGACATCTGGGACAGGATCCTGCAGAGAAAAGGGTCTAGGTGTGCAAGGAAACAATTCAGGCGTGAGCAGTGATGTGAGCAGAGTGGTTAGGCCCTTCTTGTGTTTTGTTATTGGTGGCTGAAGTGGCTGGAACCAAAGTGTCACTGAGATCATGGGAAAGGGCACAGGCAGGAGCAGGAGATATAATGTCTCAGGCTCAGCAGGCAAGGGGAATTCAGTCAGTTTTCACTTTATTTTTTATTTTAATCATGAAATATCCTACTTACTTATGAATTTTCCATCAGGCAGTAAGCAAAACCTGGAGCTCTATTGACGTGACTCGAACAAGCCCATCAGGAGAGAACCACATAAGGCTCATATTGTAATTTCACCTCCAAGTCTGCACCGGTTGATGTGCTGGTGTTTCTGGACATGTCGAAGAACAGCAGGAGCACGAAGGAGCAGCAGCACCACTTGTGGCAGCCACAGCATCACAGCCCTCTGCAGCAGTAAGAGAGCCCGTCCCACGCCCAAACAAATCTCATCTCCCAGTGACCACTAAGGCCAGCCCGACTCTCTGATGCCCTCAGTGGCAAGTCCTGTCCAACTTATCACGAGGACAACGCTCACACCAGGATTCATCTGTGTCCTCCTGATGAAGAGGACAAGTTTATTGTTCTCCTCACACGTAGAATGGATGAACAGGAAAAACATTTACTTACTACATTAATGCTTTCTCCTTTAAGCTTTGTGTCAGAAAGGAGTGGAAGAGACGATAAGACAGACGCCTGGGAAAGAAAGAGGAGCTCCCTTCACTTTCAATCCAGAGACCTTCAAATCCTCTTGAATCCACCCTCTCAAAGCTCTCCAGGTCTCACCTATCAGATTATGGGAGGTCTGAGGGCTTCCAAGAAGTCACACGGGGAGCCACCCCCACCAATGCTTTGCTCAGCTCTCTGGGCCTTAAGATCCATGTTCAAGTCCAGGAATGCAGCCTGCTTTGGTCTTGTGGGCTGGGGTCCCCATGGTCACCCCAACATCCAGGACAACTTGTGAGGCAAGTTTTCAGACTCCCACCCTCCTGCCCTCTCAATACCACTCTTTCTTATTCTCTTACCTTTTTTTAATTTTTCCTGGCTCTCTTAGGCGACACCCATCTGTACACATGGTTTGCTCCTGACTCTGTGCTCAGGAGTCACTTCTTATGGTGCTCAGAGCTTACGCGGGGATGGAAATTGAATAGGCAGTGGCTCAGAGCAAGTCATGGGATTTACTCCTTGTGCTGTCTCTAATGAATGTTTTAACTTATATGTTCTGAAAACATTGATCTCCCAAGTTTTATCTGTACATTTTGCACACATGATTTGACACTGGGTCTCCTTGGCCTCTGCGGTGGTGGGGATCAAGAGAGATTGCTCTGATTCAGGATCTGATCTTCCTAAAGTGTTTATGACTGGGGGAACTGAGCTCCCAACCGTGCTGGCTGTGGGCAGGTACAATATAAATGCTCTGACCTGCACCATCACAAGGCAGAGAGAAGAATTATGAAGCCGAACAGCCTCATGCCACTCGCCATGATCTTCCTGCTTCTCTGTCTGCATGTGGTACAGCCTGAACAAGGTGAGAAGAAGACAGAGCATAAGCCAGTGGGTTCCCGTGGTTTTGGCTTTGGCACCAGAAACTTTCTTTCAAGGATTCTGTGGGCTGAGCTGGCTCTGATGCCAGGAAGGGAGGTTGCGCTAACCATGCTCTACCCAGTTTTAATTTTAATTTCAGTTCCAAGCCTAACCAAGCCTGGACGCTGCCCAGTAGATATCAATAAATGCAAAGTAAAGTTCATTCTCTCAGAGTGCTTCCAAGATTCTGAATGTCAAGGGTCCAAGAAATGCTGTACCCTCGGTTGTGCAGCAGTCTGCACGGATTCTTTGACAGACTAGAGTAAGTGGAGTTGTTCTAATTCTCCCCCCAAAAACCCTATGCCTCTCGAGTTGGCTAAACACAGCCAGTGCCCTGCAGGAGTGCCCAGGTCACAGCTGGGCACTGATTCAGTCCTGACAATGGCCTGAGGTGCCTACAGAGAGATCCCTTTGTCACCATCACCCTGCTCTGCAACACACACATTCACTCCGGAATAGGGGTAGCTCCCTTCCTTGATGGGGTTGGTTGGACAAGGCTGTTGTAGTCCAAGCATCAGTAAAATTTTATGATTATTTATGACTGCCTCTCTTTCCCTTCTAGCAAAACAGAATGAATAATATACGGTTCATTGACAACTGGGGTTAATGGTATTCTGCTTTTAAGTCTTTAGCCCCCTTGCCAAAAAAAAGGCATCCAGGAGTTCCAGGAGTTTTGATTCCTTGACTCAAGTTTCAGTATTCTCAGGAATGGAACACTTGCTAGGTGTCCTCAGAGTTGGCCCATGTCTTCTGCATGGGGTGCTCCTTCTCATGCCCCACTGTCTCTTTTCTCCTCCTACAGGGAGAAGCCAATTTATCCCCGCACCTGAGAAGATGTTGTTCCTGCAAGCTCAGGCCTGCATGCCAGGTCTCCAGTTCTCAGTGCTCCTCCCAGAGAAACATCCTGTTGCCCAGCTAAAGATTAATCAGTAGGAAACTCAATAAAGAAGCAAAGTGCTCTGTGCCAGCAACATGGGGGTCTGTGCTGCCTGTGCGTCGGTTGACCTTACCTCCTCCTGCGTTCATGGGGCGAGGGGATCATTTGGGTGTGTGAAAGGGAACTGATTGCTAGTGGTCACCCGCTTCCCTGGAACAACCCTGAATCTCCCTTCTTCATGCTTCCGCAACACAGGACTGGGGGATTCTTGGTCACATCTAGGGGTGTGTAGCACGTGTTTTTGTGTTCGGGTCACATATAGAGGTCCCATGTCAGACTGGAAAGACGCTCCCTTGGTTCCATTTTCTGTGAAAAGAGCGTGAGCTGCCTGAGTCTATTTGGTTTGTCACTGCGGTAAGCTCTGGGCTGTAGAGGGCGAGTGGGAGGGAATGGAGACCTGGCCTTGGTTCTAGGCTACCTGAGGCTCGAAGACTCAGGCTGTTCCAAAGTTGGAAAGGAAATTGTGTCTGTGGACCCACTGAGTCCCTTGGCATGTTACTTTCAGTCGCTGTCAGGTGGGAGACTCGAAGGAGCAAGTAATGAACTGCTATTCAGTGTCGTTGTTTTTCACTGAATTCTGTGATTTACTCTTGACCAAGAATCCTTGTAAATAGCCCTGAAACTTTCGCTTCCCTCCCTCCACACATGTCTTAAACTTTTGTTTTTGGAGTTCACTCAGAGGTGCTCAGGGGTTACTCCTGGCTCTGTACTCAAAAATCACACCAGTTTGGTTCAAGCATTGAACCTGGTTCTGCCACATTCAAGGCTAGCACCTTGCCACTAAGTCAAGTTGAAGTCAAGTTACTTCAGTGTAGGATAACATTGCTTTGTCCTTTCTGCCTTGCCACAGGGAGCTTGGATTTCTTGGTTTACTCCCATTACAGTGCTCCCATTCCTCTGAGTTAACTTGTAACCTCTTTCTCTGTGCTCTGTTTACTTATAACTATCGCTTTTCTCTTCTCCTTAAATCCTTTGGATAGTTAATTCAGAGCAAAATCCTTTTTGTATGGACACAGGAAGACAGTTAATGCTATGCTTTTGTAACTTGGGAGTTAATTGACTCTGAATGGTATTCACCCCTGGACATATGTTCTCTCGACTTAAGCCTCATCAACCCTTATTTCCTAGCACGTCCAAGAGAGATGAGCGGGAGAGACAGGGGGAGACGGAAATGAGGAGCAGTGTGAGACTGGATTGGGGAGTGTAGAGAGACTAGAACAGTCGGGTGGGGAGAATGAAATAAATGGCAACTGATCATCAACCAGCTTGGCCCTCATTTCCTCCTTCCTTCGTCCATGGCATCAGCCATCCCGGGTGGGCGAGCAGCTTGAGTCCTCAAAAGCAGGCAGTGAGAGGGAGAGCCACCAGGGCTTTACTTAGCCACCCACAGATCACACACTTCAGTAGCAGCCTGTAAGAGAAATGGGAAAATCAGAAAACTGGAGCTCCTGGGCAGGACCCAGACTGGTAGGAGAAAGATTGAACTTCCATTTTTACACCTTTAGGAAACAAAACTCTTCATGGGAAATGTGCACCCTCATTTGGACCCAACACCCTTGCTTCCAATGCCTCTTCTTCCTTCTGTGTCTGGTCACGACTCACTTTAGTATCCCCGAACTATGGCTGGGGTCACGTACAAGTTGAACTAGCTGGGTGCTTGTGTCTTAGGAAGCTTTACCCCTGCATCTGGAGAAAGGGCTCCCTCAGATCGCCACCTCACACTCCCTCATTTCCCAAGGTCAGGGGTCTCAGGCAGGAGGGCTCAGCAGGAGGGACTCTAGAGGGGAGAAGGGACTTGGTTGGGGAGAAAAGGCCCCTTAGCCAAGGGTAGAGACAGGAGCCCCCTGCTCACCCGCACACTGCCTCTCCACTCCCCCCTGGATCTCTGTCCCCAGGTCTCCTCCTAGGCATATTCAGGTAGTGGAATTTTTGGTTCTTGAGTCCCATTGGTTCCTCACCCCTCGCGGGAACTTTATGGGGGAAATAGGCAGGAAACGGACCCCAATGCCAGAGCCCTGGTCCCTTCTCTCAAGTCGGAAGTGCAGGCTGCAGCCTCCAGCTTTTCCAGGGCCCATGCTGCCGGCACTGTGCAGCCCTCCCCATCTGCACCCGGTCCCCTGCCCACTCACCCCCTGTGACAGTGGCCTGGACGCAGAAGCTGCTGGTCCTCATGGTGTCAGGTGGGCGTGGAGGAAGAGCTGCAGCCAGCCTGGTCTCATACAGCCTGGCTGGGCTGGGCTCCTGGGGCAGGGCTCTGGCTCTGCAAAGCACAGGCACTTCACACCCTTTCTGGTTCTTGATGGCCTGGAGCAACTCTGGGGGCAATATCCCTCTACCACTGTCTGTATATCTATCCTTTGATCCCTTCCAGGGAAGGTTTTGGGCTTGGCCACAAAGTGAGACAGGTCCAGTTCCTGCTCTGTTTGGACTTTCTTCTGATTATGTACATTTTTTTTCCTTTTGGTTTTCTTGGGTCACACTCAGTGAAGCTCAGTGGTTACTCTTTGCTCTGCACTCAGAAATTTCTCCTGGTAGTGCTCAGGGGACCTTATGTGGTGCCGAGTATCAAACCCAAGTCAGCGTGTGCAAGGAAACGCCCTCCCCACTGGAGTATTGCTCTGACTCTGCCACATACTGTCACTGTCACTGTCACTGTTCTCCCATTGTTCATCGATTTGCTTGAGCGGGCCCAGTAACGTCTCCTTTTTGAGACTTGTTGTTACTGTGTTTGGCATATCGAATACATCACAGGGATCTTGGAAGGCTTTGCCATGCGGGCAAGATACTCTCACTGTAGCTTGCTGGGCTATTCGAGAAGGTGGGAGGGATTGAACCCGGGTCAGTTGGGTCGACCACATACAAGGAAAATGCCTTATGGCTGTGCTATCACTCCAGCCCTCCAGCCGCATACATTTTTTAAAAAAAATTTTAAACTATATTTTATTGGCCATAACCTTATACCTTATTGAAAAATATACATTATTTTTATTTCCTCTCTGATATAGAAGTATAAATATTACAAGTATCTCAGAAAAGTGAGTACAGCAGTCAGGGTGTTTGCCTTGCATGCGGCTGACCCAAGTTTGATCCCTGATAGCCATATGGTCACCAGGAGTAATAGCTGAGTGCCGAGCCAGGTGTAACCCCTCAGCATCTCTGGGTGTGACCCCTAAAAAAAGAAATAAAAGTGATTCTTGTACTTAGTACTTACCTCTGCTATTTTTTTCTTTTCTTTTTTATTGAATTACCATGAGATACAGTTACAAAGCTTTCATGTTCGACTTTCAGTCATACAATGATTTAACACCCATCCCTCCACCAGTGCACATTTTTCACCACCAATGTCCCCAGTATCTCCCCCCCATCCCACCCTCCCCCTGCCTCTATAGCAGGCAATTTCCCCCATACTCTCTACTTTTGCGCATCATGGTTTGCTATATAGATACTGAGAAGCTTTCATGTTTGGTCCTCTATCTACTTTCAGCACACATCTCCCATCCCAAATGATCCCTCCAATCATCGTTGACTTAGTGATCTCTTCTCTATTCCAGCTGCCTTCTCCCCCAGCTCAGGAGGCAGGCTTCCAACCATGGAGCAATGTTCCTGGCCCTATATCTACTGTCTTTGGTTTCATATTATGTTATTTTATATTCTGCCACATGCATTTTATAATCGGCTGGAGTGATAGGACAGTGGGTAGGGCGTTTGCCTGCAAGCGGCCAACATGGCTGACACGAGTTCAATTCCTCTGCCCCTCTCGGAGAGCCCGGCAAGCTACTGAGAGTATCTCACCCGCAAAGCAAAGCCTGACAAGCTACCCATGACAGATTCGATATGCGAAACACAGTAATGTCACAATGGAGACATTACTAGTACCGCTCAAGCAAATCGATGAACAAGGAGAGGACAGTGACAGTGACAGTGACATTTTATAATTACCCTGTACCTTCATTTTAGGTGAACAGTATAATGAAAGAGGAAAGCTCAAGTGAGTTGTGAGGCCCAAAAACAAGCTGAAGTTGCAATTATCCGCAGAGAAACAGCAGGAATTTTATTTCCAAATTCAGTAAGAGGTTGTGGCACCCATTCCCACCAGCAAAGAACCTGGTGCCTATCCATGGTCCTTATCACTGTGGACATTTGGAGACAGACACACATGGATGGTCAGCACTGAGCCTGCAAGATCCCAGAAAGTGATTCACAGTCCAGAGATTAGCAAGAACACAGGGTGCTCAAGCCCCGGGTACACAAGGGGCCTGGCAGATGCTATCTGGGCCCCGATTCAGGACTCCTGAGTATGCTGTGAACTCGAAGTCTCTGAGGCAGAGTGCCACGTGCACTGTGCCTACCAATGACCTTGTTTTCTGGCTGGTCACTCACAGGCTGCACTGAACAGTGCAGCTAGTGGGGAGGAAACTAGTGAGAGAAAGAAAAATGATGGCCCCAGGAAACTAAAATGGCATCCCACGCAGAACCAGAGAGGAGTGACTTTCTGTTTGGGGAGTATTGTGTTGTTATGTTGGGTCACCCAAGAAACACGATCACACTTTTTTACAGAACTGAAGAGCCTTTTATTTTTTTTTAATGTAGAAGCATTGCTATTTATTCAGCCATTGATTAGACTGATTGAATTGTGCATGAACTCCACCTTACTTTTTTTTCCTTTTTTATAATTTTATTTATTGAATCAGCATTAGAGCAGTTACAAAGCTTTCGATTTAAGTCTCGGTCATATAATGAAACACCTATATCTTCACCAGGCCTTTGATTCTGTTGAGACGGAAGCGGTCATTGAAGCCCTAGCCAATCAGGGCATTCAAGCCCAATACATCAAGATCCTCCGTGCGCTGTATTGCGGATTCACTACCAGGATCTCACCATTCTACAAAGAAGTAATCATTGATGTCAAGAGAGGGGTTCGGCAGGGTGATACCATTTCACCGAAACTCTTCAGTGCCACCCTCGAGAACATCACGCGACGGCTGGAATGGGAAAGAATGGGACTGAAGATAGATGGTCGGCAACTACACCACCTCCTCTTTGCTGATGACATTGTTTTAATAACACCAAACATCAGCCAAGCAGCACAAATGCTGGCCGACTTTGACCGTGAGTGTGGAAAGGTCGGACTGCAGCTGAATCTTACAAAGACAATGTTTATGAGAAACAGCCTCGTTCCTGATGCCCCATTCGCTCTCAACGTAACAACCATCTCCGAATGCAACAGCTATGTGTACCTAGGTCGAGAAGTCAACATGACAAATGACCTTGCACCCGAGCTGCACAGGAGGAAGAGAGCCGCTTGGAACACCTTCAAGAACGTCGAAGAAATAGCTAAGAGGACGAAAAACCTCCGGCTCCAGGCACATCTCTTTGATTCCACTGTTCTTCCTGCATTAACATATGCCTCAGAGACCTGGGTCCTACGTAAACAGGATGAGAACGCTATTCGGGTCTCCCAAAGAGGAATTGAAAGAGCTATGCTTGGAATATCACGTTTCACTCAAATGAGAGAAAGAATCCGGAGTTCCGAAATCCGTCAAAGATCAAGAATCAGGGACGCTGTCTCATTTGCCAAGGTGTCAAAAATCAGATGGGCTGGTCACTTAATGAGATTTAAAGACGACCACTGGACTAGAGCTGTTACCAACTGGATCCCATGGGATGTCAAAAGACCGCATGGCCACCCACCTACCAGATGGTCAGACTTCTTCATCAAGATCATGAACGAACACTTTGAGGCTCTTCATTTTCCCAGAGCGAACAGATGCCATTGGGCTACACTAGCAGGCTACAGGGACAGATGGAGACGTTACTGGCGCCCGCTCGAGCAAATCAACGACTAACGGGAAGTTAAGTGATTAAGTGATACCTTCACCAGTGCCCGTTCTCCACCACCAAAACCCCCAGCATACTCCCTATCCCACACCCTCCTCTACCTGTGGGGCAGATGATTTCCACATTACTTTCTCTATACTTTGATTACATTCATTATTTCGATACCAGACCCACCTTTATTATTTGGGATTTTACCCCAACACTCAAATCTGCCGAAATGGCAACTGTAGACAATTTGTTTTCTATTGCTGATTATGAAAAACATATGATGTCGCACGGCTGCAGCAGTGGCCGTGTGAGTTTGGAATTCCGAAATTTTAACAATTAAATCTGGAAGAATTTCTGCCCAAACCTGCTGGGTTCTGAGATTTGTTCCTGAGTCTCTGGGATCATGGTCATTAAGCAGCTTGATCAGGAGCTAGAGAGGCCATTCTTGGGTGGCAACTTGGGATCTCATTGGGGCAGGGAGAAAAGGGCCAGCTCCACCCCCATCCCCTGAGGTCCCGCATGTCTCGTCACTGAGGGCCCAAACCTAACTGTCAAATGGCCTCTGGAGATTGGCGACCACCAAGCCGCCAAGAGGGAGCAGGCTGTGGGAAAGATCCTTTCCCCCATGAGTGGCCCGGCGACAGTAATCTACTGCAGTGTCTGGATGCATTTCTGCCAAAAGCCGATGGGTTTTGAGATATGTTTCTGAGTCTCTGGGGTCATGGCCGTTAATCAGCTTGATCAAGAGCCATAGAGGCCATTTGTGGGTGGTGACTTGGGGTCTTATTGGGTGGAGGAGGAAAGGTCAGCTCCAACCCTTCCCGTGAGGCCTTGTCACTGTGGGCCCAAACCTGACCATCTAATGGCCTCTGGAGGATGACTGCCACCAAGCCGCCAAGGGGAGCAGGCCAAGGCACAAAACCTATTCCCACCGGTAACCTACTGCAGGGACTGGACACATTTCTGCCAAAAGCCACTGGGTTCCGAGATTTGTTTTTGAGTCTCTGGGATCATGACCGTCAATCAGCTTGATCAGGAAACAGAGAGACCATTCGTTTGCAGTGACTTGGGATCTTGTTGGGGTGGGGAGGAAAGGGATGGCTCCACCCCATCCCATGAGGCCCCGCATGTCTCATCACTGTGGGCCCAAACCTGACTGTCCAATGGCCTGTGGAGGATGGTGGCCAATGGGGAGCAGGCAGAGGGACAACACCCTTTCCCCCTGGGGTGGTCCAGTACCAACAACCCATTGCAGGGACTAGACGCATCTCTGCCAAAAGCTGCTGAGTTCCAAGATTTGTCTCTGAGTCTCTGGGATCATGGCCATTAAGCAGTTCGATCAGGAACCAGAGAGGCCTTGCCTCCAATCATATAGCTGAGCCGGAGGTGGTTTGTGGGTTTGTCTGCCACAACCTAACTTTTGGCCGTTTGTTTTCTTGGTAAACTTTGCCCCAAGTTGTTAGGGTCTGGCCAAAGGCACAGCAGCAATTTTGGGTGTCTGGAAGTCTAAAGGCACCATCAGGCTGCTGATGCACTTACTCACAGGTACAGATTGACCTGCTGGAGGAACCATACCCCCTCTGAAGAGCCGTTTTAACGTGCAGGACCACTGCAGCCTCAGAGCAAGTGTCCCATCTGCTAGACAGTCCCAAACCTAGATCCAGGTCAAGTTTCATGGCGTCCTTTCTCACATCCCGTTTGGCCACAACAGATGCCTTTATTTCAGCGAAGATCAGCACCACAACTTGGCTACAGAAGCCAAATGTGCTGCGCTTTCCCTTGAGTGCTTACCTTATGCTTTTTTCTCCTCTGGCAGCATCAGAGAAAAACACATGCTGACTATCTTGTCTAAATACAGTGTGTGTCCAGAGTGTCTTCTAAATATGTCTGGGTAGACCTGTTTTTCTCTTCTCTTCCTGGGTCACCTCATCCATCAGCACCTTGTCACAATTGGATTCTAGTGGGATTCCTCTCACTGTCACCTCCCACTTGTGAAGCTTCTTTGGCTTGAATCCACTGCCTTTGAATTCCTGATTCCACCTTGACCTTGATTTCTGCTTCACTTAAGAAAAATAGTACAAGAAGCATTTTTGAAAGTTTTAGTCCTCCTACCTTCATTAACATCCTATGAAAGGAAATAATCACATAGTATCTTGACAGTTGGTTCCCAATCCCAGTTTTCCTAAACTCCAAGTGTGAATTTTGTGCCTTGGTTTTCATTTAATTATTTTTAAAGAGGGACTGTAGAGTCACACCCAGCAATGCTTAGACCAGATTCTTGGCTCTGTGTTCAGCGTCACTCTGGCAGTGGTCTGGACAACATAGGCAATGCTGGGGATCCAACAGGGGGAACTACATCAAGGCAGCCTTAAACAATGCTAGAGCTAGAGCTCTCTAGAGCATGCTAGAGCCCATGCTCATGTGAAGTTTGCTGTTCACACACTAGACTTCAGCTTTCTCATGTGAGGAGGAGGGTGATGGCCTGGATCAAACCAGAGTCATTGCATGCTTAGAGCTTAGGGCAACTCTGTCAAGTGGAGGAGCACCCTGTGCTGGCAAATATGCCTAAATCACTCCAGTGTCCAAGGGTCAGAAATACACCAATGACCAGAATAGTCTTCTCATCCAAAGACCTTAGGACAATGGTCCAGCGAATTCTCATCCAACAAAACTTTCCAAACTCCACTGCGTAAACACAAGTACCATATTGTGTGTTGCGCTGGTGGCTGAAGTGACTGGATCCCAAGTGTCACATGGCAAGGGGCACAGGCAGGAGCAAGAGATATAATGTCTCAAGCTCAGCAGACAAGGGGAACTCAATCAGCTTTCACCTTATTTTTTATTTTAATAGTTAAATATTCTACTTATTTATATATATTCAATCAAGCTTTAAGCAAAACCTAGAGCTTTATTGATGTGACTAGAACAAGCCCATCAGGAGGTGACCGCACATGGCTCATATGTGATTTCACCTCCAAGTCTGCACCGGTTGATGTGCTGGTGTGTCTGGACATGCCGAAGAACAGCAGGACCACAAAGGAGCACCGGCACCACTTGTGCAACCACAGCATCACAACCCTCTGCAGCAGTAAGAAAGCCCGTCCCACGCCCACCCACATCTCATCTCCCAGTGACCTCTAAAGCCAACCCCACACTCTGATGCCCTCAGTAGCAAGTCCTGTCCAAGTAATCATGAGGACAATACTCGCACAGGATATTTCTGTGTCCTCCTGATGAAGAGGACGGATTTATTGTTCTCCTCACACAGAGAATGGATGAACAGGAAAAACATTTACTTGCTTCATTGCTGCTTTCTCCTTGAAGCTTTGTGTCAGAAAGAGGTGGAAGAGACACATAGTAAGACTCCTGGAGAGAGAAAAATGAGCACTCTTCACTCCTTCAATCCAAAGACCTTCAAATCCTCTTGGATCCACCACCTAGAAGCTCTCCGGGTCTCACCTCTCAGATAATGGGAGGCCTAGGGGCTTCCAAGAAGCGAAAAAGGGAGCAAGTCCACCAATGCTTTGCTCTGTTCTGTGGGCCTTAAGGTCCGTATTCAGGTCTAACAATACAGTTGACTTTGGACTTGTGGCCTGGGGTCACCATGGTCACCCCAACATCCAGGAAAGCTTGTGGAGCAACTTTTCAGACTCCCAAGAAACTGAAGGTGCACAAATATACAACCTGGAACTCTTATGTGTAGAGGTTCTGCTCTGCATTGTCAGGCTGATGGTGGGAACAGGAGATACCAGGAGCCCTCCAGATGCTTCTGCCTGGCAGTGAGTGGCAGAGAGGTGACCACAGCTGCCCATGATGTTGCAAGTCGAAAGTGCGCAATGACCCTCTGAGTTGCCTAGATTTTATATTTGGTTCCATTTTCATTTTATTTTATTTTTTGGTTTTGGGGCCACACCGATCAATGCTCAAGACTCATACCTAGATTTGTGTTCAGGAAGAACTAATGGGGGGGATGTAAGTGTACTATAAGGGATGCTGGGGATTGAAAACAGGTCTACTGTGTGCAAGGCAAATGGCCTACCTGCTGTACCAGACCTCTAATTCTGGTCTCATTTCTAGTGTTATAATTGCTTCATAATCTTGTAATCCGGAGTTCTGACATCCGTCGACGATCAAGGATCAGGGACGCTGTCTCATTTGCCAAGGTGTCGAAAATCAGATGGGCTGGTCACGTAATGAGATTTAAAGACGACCGTTGGACTAGAGCTGTTACTGATTGGATTCCACGGGATGTCAAGAGACCGCGTGGCCGCCCACCTACCAGATGGTCAGACTTCTTTGTCAAGGTCATGAACGATCGGTTTGAGGCCCTCCATGTTCCCGGAGCGAAGAGATGCCATTGGGCTACACTAGCACGCGACAGGGACAAATGGAGACGTTACTGGCGCCCGCTCGAGCAAATCGACGACTAACGGGAAGTTAAGTGATAAGTGATAAGTGAATCTTGTGACTGGTAACACATTTTCTTTTCCCAGATTCTTGCGGAGTGCCTGCCATGGCTAAGGGCTAAGTAAAGCAAACACAAAGTCCCCTATTAAATCATGGTTGCTTTTCTACTTTCCTTTGGCACCAAATACACCAGAGAGGGTAAATGAATAGTGAATTTTAAAAAAATTTTTTTCTCACATTCTACGAGTCAACTCTCTTGACTTGAATAATTTGAAACCAACTCCACAATTTTAGTTGGTGCCACAATTCTTTTTTTTTTTTTTCAAAATCAAGAACCTACAAGCTGACCATGAGTTGCTGCCCACGAATGGCCTCTCTGGCTCCTGATCAAGCTGCTTAATGGCTATGATCCCAGAGACTCAGGAACAAATCTTGGAACCCAGTGGCTTTTGAGAGCCAGTCAGGTTTGGGTCTTCAGTGACGCGAGACAGGCGGAGCCTCACAGGATGGGGGTGGAGCCGGCCTTCTCCTCACAGTCCCAACAAGACCCTGATTGCCGCCCACAAACAGCATCTCTGGCTCCTGATCAAGCTGCTTAACGGCCCCATGATCCCAGAGACTCAGGAACAAATCCTGGAATCCAGCAGATTTTGGCAGAAATCACTCCAGATTTAAAAATTGTTAAAATTTCGGAATTTCAAAATCGCACAGCCACTACTGCAGCCATGCAACATCACATGTTATTCATAACCAGCAATAGAAAACAAATTGTCTACGGTTGCCTTTTCAGCAGATCTGAGTGTTGGGGTAAAATCCCAAATAATAATGGTGGATCTGGTGTCAAAATATTGAAGGTAATCAACACAGAGAGAGAGAGTAATGTGGAAATCATCTGCCCCACAGGTGGGGGGGAGCATGTGGGATGGGGGTATACTGGGGTTTTTGGTGGTAGAGAACGGGTACTGGTGAAGGTACGGGTGTTTCATTGTATGACCAAGACTTAAACCAGAAAGCTTTGTAACTGCTCTCATGCTGATTCAATAAATCATGGTCATAGTCCTCCCATTGTTCATGGATTTGCTTGAGTGGGATAGTAATATATAATTTAAAAAATGAAAAAAAAGTAAGGTGGAGTTTATGCCCCATTCAATCAGCCTAATCAGTGGCTGAATAAATAGCAGTACTCCTACATTTAAAAAAAACCTACAAGCTGGAAAAATTTCACGCTAGGCCATTATTTCTGCTTCTCTGGAGTCTATCTCCTCCTTGATCTCTGACTTTCCAGTTCTGGGTGGACGGACGTGAGGGTTTTCCCAGTGACTTTCAGCCATTGCACCCCAGCCTCCATCCTGGCTGGATGGGGTTTGTTTCCCACACAAGGGCACCTGTTCCTTCTGTCCCCAAGCCTGACCACTGAGCCCCCAGGGGACCTCCTGCATGTGGGATCTGAGTTCTTTGCTCACGCAGCTTTCAGGAGTGTCTGTGTTTTGCTTTATATTTCCAGTTCCAGTTTTTGTTTGTTTGGGCCTGAAGTGCTCAGGACTGATTCCTGGCTGTGTGCTTAGGGATCACTCCTCGAGGTGCTAGAGGATTGTCTGCGGTGCTGGGATCAAACCTGACTCAGCAGCACCCAAGTCATGTTCCTTAGCGCTGTCCCCTCTCTCCAGCCATTCTTCAGGAGTGTCAGACCCATTCGAAGCTCTTCTTTGCCATAGCTGCTTTGTGGCTCTGCATCTGGTTTTCACTTTTCCTCTGTGCTTCATTTTACCCTGCTTTCTTCACCTTTCTCTCCCTCTCTGCTCCTTCTTCTCCATCGTGCTGTCTCAGTGCTTTCTCTGTCTCCATCTGTCCCTCTCCATTGTGACTTTTCCATCTGCTTATCTTCAATCTCCCACTCCCACCGATTCCTGTCATTCTCTGAGTCCTCCCTGAGATGGGAAGATGTGACTGGAGTCAGTACACTACCTGAGAGCCTTAGTCTGGAATATGCTGATCTGGTGGTCTGGGTTCTCCTCAGCCAGACTGCCCCCATCAGCCTCCCTGCATGGCATTCTGTACCTACTGAGGAGGCTGCTCTTTATGTCCCAAATTGACATCAGTGGAACTGTGCCCAGGACACAGAGACACTGCCCTGGTCTCCATGACACCACTCGCATAGATTCTGTGGATATTCAGGGTCCCAAAGAAAGGGTCTTCCCTAGAAAGAGTGGGGGACCCATATCAGCGCTCAGAGTTCATGACCCTGGTGGTTAGATTTGTGGGAGAGTGGGTGTTGCTTCAACAAACGTAGGCATTTGGGGGAAAGTGATGCCAGTGTGGTCCTGGGGTGACTTGTGTGAAGCGGAGAAGAGAAAGGAAATCTGCCACTTTTCCCTGATCGACCTGTGCCACCCGGGAAGAAGGCGGGGAACTCTAGGGCTGATAAGAGTCTGCTGTGAGCCTCACTCCTTGCAGGAAAGGAAAGTCAGTCCTAGTCCTTACTCAGGCCTTTGGGGTCCTCGCCTTTACCGCATAGAAAAGAATTTCAGGAGGAGACAAACAATGAAGTATAACCAATTTTATTTGGAAGTTTTGAGGAGGAGAGAGACAGACATAGACAGACAGAGACTGACAGAGACAGAGAGAGAAACTCACTCAAGAGACAGAGAACACCGGCTTCTCCGGGGTGAAGAGAGAGTCCCAAGACACCACTCAGCGTTAGATATGCAAGTACACCTCTCAAGTGAGGAGATGTGGGTGACACGTGCTCAAACACCACATGTGCTCTGCAGCAACCCATGGGCATGGGAAACACATGGGCTCAGGCAGCATCTGTTCACCCTTCCTTTGTTAGAAGGTTTCTCCCAATCTGCCACGTGGGGCTGCTCTCTGCCTTGGCAAGAATCTCTTGCTAGGGTGCTTGCCAACGGGGAGAGCTGGGAGTGGTTGATGCTCTTTGATATTCCTTTCCCAATCTTTGGTCCTACAGGAGCTTCTCCCAGAGGGGTCCAGTCTTCTCTGGGTCTGTGCTGGCCAGGTCTGTCAGGGCCTGATATGTCCAGATAAAGGTTTTATCAAACCTTTGTTCATAAAGTGGATTTTTAGGAGTACTGGGGCTATTGGTTTTATTCATTGCCATGGGGCTGGAGATGCCCCTCCATATCTACCTGCCTGCCTGTTTCAGAAGGAAGCAACTGGCACACGGGAGGTGGTTGGGCCTCAGTTTGCAGAGGAGACACGGGAGTCACTGGTTTCTAGGAGGAAGCAGAGTCAGAACTGGGGTTTTGTGCTACAACAGGGGCACCCAGGATTTCTGTGACCTGCACCTCTGCTTGTCCACTACAGGCAAAACCGGAGGAGTGACCAGAGGTATCTGGTCTCCTGGAGCAGACACATACCCTCCCACCCTCCCCCAGTGGTGCCTGCACAACCTCAAAGCCATTTGGGCTGGGGTGTGCCCTGGGGTCCTGGCTCAGTTCATCTCCATCCAGAGACCTGGGAAGGGGCCCTTGGTCACTCCTGCTGACGAGTCTAAGCCCTGTCGACCCACAGAGTCAGTATCTTGATGGGGTTGACGGCAATGGGACAGAACCATCAGTGCGAGTGCTTCCAGAAGGGAATGAGAGAAATAAGCCAGGTGGTGGTGCAATGTTCAGGCAAGTCCTGGCCTCTGCCCAATCTCACAAGGACCTTGCAGCTAATGTGGGGTTTGTTTCAACCTCCACACTTGCTACACATTGTCTGCAAGCTGTGGGAAGTGGGCACAGTCTCCTCAGCGTGAGGTCCCTGTTGTTGCAGGTGCAGAGTCAATATTGGGGTTCTTAAACATGTCCTGTGGTCTGCCCACAAGCTCATCTTTACAGGGAAAAATGAAGAAAGAAAGGGAGGGAGGGAATGCAGGAATAAGGGGAGGAAGGAAAGAAGGAGGGAAAGAATGGGGAAGAAAGAAAGGAAGGAGAGAAGAAGGAAAGAAAGGAGGGAAGAGAAGTAGGAATTAGCTTGATAACTCAGTGGAAAGATGATTTTTTCTAAATGTAGTGTGGAACTTAGAGTGGATTGGCCAAGTTAGAGCGAGAAAGATGCAGTGAGAACTTGGAAAGCCAGAAGAAAGTGAGGATGTGCATTAAGGTGCATTCATACATAGACCACATGGTCCCCTTAGCATTGCTAGAAGCAGCCCTTTAAGGCCTCTTAAGGCCTATGGTTGGATCTCCTGAGCATAATTTTGGAGGAAAACCAAAATATGCATGGGGACAAGTAAACTCTAGGAGGCAACAACTTAAAGACTCACTAGGAAGAAAGATTGTTGGTTATGGGGGGTGGGGGCTGTGGAGGGCTGCTCCCTGGATGCCTTTTGCTCTGTGTCCCTCTGATTCTCCCCTCTGGTAGATGTCCTCCTGGTACATCCATAAAACTGTTCCTTCTTCTTGCTCAAGATATTTTTTATTGAGATGGAGTGATAGTACAGTGGGAGGGTGTTTTCTTTGCAGCTAACATGGGTTACATCCTGGACATTCTGTATGTACTCTTCCAGGAGTAATTTCTGAGTGAAGAGCCAGGAGTAACCCCTGAGCATCCTTGGGTGTGTGTGATCAATAAGATGAAAAAGGAGGAGGAGGAGGAAGAAAAGGAGTAGAAGGAGGAGAGAGGAGGAGGTGGAGGAGGGGGATGAGGAAGAGGAGGAGGAGGAGGAGGAAGAAGACGAAGAAAAAAGAAGAGAGAAGAAAAGAGAAGAAGAAGAAGAAGATGATGATCATGATGAAGAAGAAGAAGACGATGACGAAGAAGAAGAAGAAGAAGAAGAAGAAGAAGAAGAAGAAGAAGAAGAAGAAGAAGAAGAAGAAGAAGAAGAAGAAGAAGAAGAAGAAGAAGAAGAAGAAGGAGGAGGAGGAGGAGGAGGAGGAGGAAGAGGAGGAGGAGGAAGAGGAGGAGGAAGAGGAGGAGGAAGAAGAAGAAGAAATGACTTCCATAGAGGCTGGCTATGAGGTGGTTGATGGGAGTGAACCTGGGGTCACCAGCACTGGGAAATTACAGTTGTGGAGGGATGGATGAGTGTTGGAACACTGTATGATTGACACATAACCATGAACAGCTGCATAAGGGTCTATCTCACAGTAATTCAATAATTTTTTAAAAAAAAAAGATGTTCTGTTATTTGTTCTGTGCCAATGGGGAACAACAAACAGTTTTTCTAGGAGTGCAACTAGATCAGCGTGCCTGAGATTCACATTTCAAGCTCAATTCAGGAAAGACTTTTACACATACGCAGTCCAGGCAGAGGGGAACAGCAATAGGGTTCGAGGAGAGAAAATTCCTTCCCGCCCTGAGATGCACTGGTGGCCTCTGCAGAGAACCCACATGCCAGAGGGCCTCCTGATACCCATGTGTTTCAACGGTTGGTCAAGAGCAAACTCTCCCCATGGACTCACTTCCAGACACTTTGGGGAGGGCTGGGTGTAAAGTGCTATAAATTCGGGGAAAGAGGAGTGGAGCATACCAGGATGGGAGAAGATGCCCGGGGAAGCTGACCGGGTCATCTTTCCCAATGTGAATGCGACCAACGGCCAGCCAGCCCTGACACTCACTGAAAAAAGACCGAGCAGTCAGAAGTGATGTTCCTGAGGGGGACACAGGGCCTCTGCCTGTGAGTAGCCAAGGCAAGTGTGGGCCTGACCCTGGGGACTGATTAGGTGCTCCTGACCTTGGGCTCTGGGAATCAGAGCTCCTTCTGTCGGCGGGCGCGGGCGGAGACATATAAACAGGCTAGGCCTGCACCAGGACAGACACAGCGAGCGGCATTATGAAGCAGAAAGGCCTCTTACTCCTCAGCCTGGTCTTCCTGGTCCTCTGCCTCCATGTGGCGCAACCTGGACTCAGGGGTCGTGAGTGCCGGGTGTGGGGGTGACTGTAGTGGTTGGGTGAGGGTGGGGGGTGAGATTTTTTTTGCGACTTTGTTAAATGAACTGGCTTTAGTACAGGGGAGGGGATGTGGGGATGGAGATAGAAGTTGGGGTGACCATGCTCTGGGGTTCCCCCTCTTCCGTCATCCCTGATCTTTCCCTTCAGCCTCAAAGAAACTTGGATACTGCCCAGAATTCACCTTGAGCTGCCCCTTCAAGATGTTGCCTTCCTGCTGGAGCGATTCCAATTGTGGGGGGCACAAGAAGTGCTGCTTCTACAATTGCAGGAAACAGTGCATGGACCCCGACATGGTCAATGATTGAGGTGAGCTCCCCCACCCCGCTTACTCTCACCTTGGCCCCAAAGCTCCCGGAGGGCTCTGGGAGCTGGTTCAAGACTGCCAGTGTCCTCCAGAAATTCTCACGATCAGAGCTCTACATTAACACCAGGCTCTAACTTCGGTCTGAGACTCCTACAGAGGCCCACAGCCTCGCCACACTATGCACAATCCATTCCAGGGCATGGTAGTGATTCTTGAGAGGGAGGTTGGACAAGATCACCTCTAGCTCCTCAAGCGTTAGTGAATATTTCTGACTATTTTTGATGACTTGTTTCTGCCCCAATGGTAGCTTGTAATAATGAATGTTGTCCTCATGTTAAAATTCTGACATAAAGGATCTTATAATTTTAAATCTCTAGGTCAGTTTGCCTAAAATAAGGTCTCCAGGAATTTCGATTCCTTGGCAGATTGTCTCAGTGTTCTTGGAAGAGGAGCACTGGGCTGGGAGTCTTGTAGCTGGCCCATGTCTCCTGCATGGGGTGCCACTTCTCATGCCCCACTGTCTCTTCTCTCCTCCTGCAGGGAGATGCCAATTCATTCTCAGAACTGAAAGGATGTTGTTCCTGCAAGCTCAGGACTCCTGTTTTCGGGGCTCCTCACACAGAGATATCCTGTGACTCAGCTAAAGGAGAATCAGTAGGAAACTCAATAAAGAAGTAAAGTGCTCTGTGGCAGCACTATGGGGTCGGTGTTGGCTGCGTGTCTCTCATCCTTCTCTCTGTCTGTAGTCTTTGAGGCAAGGGGACCTTTGAGGGCGTGTGAAGGGGTCCTACTTACAAATGATTTACTGCTTTCCTCAGCTAATGCCAGCCCAGGAGAACCCTGGGAAGTGACCAGGAGTATCTGGTCTCGTGCTGCAGGCAAAACACGCTCCCACCCCCACCAATATGAGGACAGTTCGAGCCTGCACAGTCTTCGAGCTGCAAGGCCCAGAGTCTGCCCTGGGGAAAGCTAGGAGTCCCAACGTGGTTCTTCTCCACCAGATCCAGAGTCCTGGTTCTTCTAGGCCATGCAGCCCCCCCCCACCCCCAACACACACACATCGAGTTACCCTCTGTGGTGGCGTTCCTGGCAATGGGTCTAAACTAGGGTACTGGAGAAACAGGAGGTGAGGGGTGAAGGAAGGAAGTCAGGGCTGGCCCAGTGTCAGGGCTTCAGCCCAGTGTCCTAAGGACCCCTCAGCTAGGCCCAGTAGCCACTCAGTCTGCAGCTGTGGGGAGTGGCTACAGACTCCCAGTGTGGGCCCTGGTCCACCCACAAGTTGTTTGTCAGACCTACAGCCCCACAAGACCCACCAAGGTGTATGTCCCTGTGTGACTCCAGTGGGAGGATAGGGACGAGGAGTTTTTACAGCCTCCTGGGAAACTTGTGATCTCCCATCCCATGATCTTTGATCTGGGGGCCCCAAAGGAGGAAAAGTTCCAGGCCAGGCCTGCTCTCCTGTTCTGTCCATCTCATTAACAGATGGGCAGATGGTCAGTGGCACAGAAAATTCTGCTTCAAGGATGAACAAATATGAGATAATGCCCAGTGAATTATCAAGCGGAGGGGAGATCATGGGTAAAGAGAACGTCCCTGCCCGGGAGGGGAGAAGAGGAAGTCTGGCTCTCACCCATTCATTCTTGGCGTCAACCTCTGGGTCCCCTCCCCCAGGCTGCCTGACCAGTTCTGAAGGCATGCTAAACTCAGGGTAATCAGGGACCCAGCTTCCTCCCTAAACCCTAAAAAGTCCTGAAATTGGAAGAGAAATAGACAGCAGGAGCTTTGAATCAGAATAAAACTGCTGTGGAATTCCAGGAAGATTAGGAAGGATGACTGAGTGGTGAACCTCCGTTTTCTCTTCTGGAAAATGGGCATACTCTCTTTGATTGAGGCAACACTCTATCTGGGATCTTATAATCCAGAAAGTTCCAGGACATCAAGGGCTTCTCTGGGACCTAGGAGACAGTCAGATTAAAACCTGGCAGGATCGCCTGAGTTCAGGATCCTGATTTGACTCAATTCCAAACAGCTACTGGGATTAAGCCTGAGACCAGTGATGCTTTTATTGCCCACCCAGGACCCTTTCTTTCCTGCCCCGTTGGGGCCCGAGTAGTTGATAGCCAGAGTTTCCCATGGAGGTGGAATGGCTGTCCCATCTGTGGCAGTCCTGAATGCCTGATCTTTCAGAAGAGATTTTTGCTACTGTGGACAAGTAGTGTCTGGAGCAATAGCACAGCAGATAGATGTTTACATTGCATGCAGCCAACCCGGGTTTGATTCCTCCATCCCTCTCGGAGAGCCCGGCAAGCGACCGAGAGTTTCCCACCTGCACAGCAGGGCCTGGGAAGATCCCCATGGTGTATTCGATATGCCAAAAAACAGTAACACGTCTCACAATGGAGAGACAAGTTACTAGTGCCCACTCAAGCAAATCAATGAACAACGGGAGGACAGTGCTACAGTGCTACAGTGGACAAGTAGAACATTCCGGGTGTGAGCGATCCCAGGAGTTTGTTTTCCACCCGAGTCTGGGATCTCAGGTGCTTTCAGAGCAAGCTCAGCTTCTCCCATGACTATTTCCATTGTTTCTCGTCTTAGCACCCAGAAAAATGGTTGGACCTGTAACATCTAAGTGGAATCCAGCTCATGCACCTGTGAGGCATGAGTCACGTCTGGGCCGGCAGCAAGCACAGAGCAGAGAATCCAAGCTGCTGTGAGAATTCTCACCCCACAGACTTTCTTTGCCCTGAACCATGTATCTAGAACTAAATTTACTTTAGTTTTTCCCTCTGGCAAGGTTAGGTTGCTCCTGTAGGAAAAAACAAGAAACTCACACAAGTAATTGGGTCAATTTATCTCCTCTCTGGTCTTTGATCTTCCATGTCTTGGATCTTCCTAGAAAGGTGGGGCTTTGGTCTCTATAAAAATGGAAAGATATTTCTCTCCCAGAAGGGAGCATAACATGACACTGGCCATAACCAAGTCGCCAGACCCCACACCAGGCTGTTTTACTTGGGGCGCCCCAGAAGTAGGATGGGAGAGAGCCCTCCTGCCCCAAGGGACCCTGCCTCAGCAGCTAAAAACCTCCAGAACCCAATCACTGCCATGCTCATGGCCAATGTCCACACACCTGGACCGAGCCTAACCCATGAGTAAACCTATTCCTGGACACTTCATACCACTTCATACCACTTCTCCTTCTTAGGGAAGGAGGAAGGGAGGGAGGGAGGGGGGAACAGAGGAACAGAGGAACGAAGGAACGAAGGAACAAAGGAACGAAGGAACAAAGGAACAAAGGAAGCCAATGCACAAATTCTCTCGTCCTGTATCCCATTTGTTAAGAAATACCAGACTTATTTATTGAGTTAGAATATGACACAACTATACTGTAGGACTTGCTTCTGGGTTTTTTGTTCTTTTGATGGGTTTGTCTGACTCCTTCATCTTCTAAAATAATCTTCATAATTAATTTTCTCTCTTATTTATTTGTTTTGTGTCTGGTGATTTTTTTTTAGATTTTTATTAGTGAAACACCATGAGGTACAGTTGATTTACAAATTTTTGTGCTTGGGTTTCAGTTATACAATGATCGAGTACCCATCCCTTCACCAGCGCCCATTCTCCACCACCACGGATCCCAGTATCCCTCCCACCCCCCATCCCCCCAATCCCACCCTGCCTCTGTGACAAGGCATTCCCCTTTGTTCTCTCTCTTCTTTTGGGTGCTGTGGTTTGCAAAAGAGGCATTGAGTGGCAATCATGTTCGGTCTAAAGTCTATTCTCAGCACGCATCTCCCATCCTGGGAGGATCCTCCCAACACCCTTTATTTGGTCCTCCCTTCTCTATCTGAGCTGCCTTTTCCACTAGAATGTGCAGCTGGCCTCCAAGCCGTGGAGTAAACATCCTGGTACGTTTCTCTGCTATTCTTGGGTGTTAGTCTCCAATTTTGTTACTTTATGTTCCCCAGATGAATGCAATCTTTCTATGTCTGTCCCTCTCTTTCTGACTCATTTTGCTTAGCATGATACTTTCTATGTAGTATCACTTGTATATAAATTTCATGACTTCATCTTTTCTAACAGCTACATAGTACTCCATTGTGTATATGTACCAAAGTTTCTTTAACCAGTCATCTGTTCTTGTGTATTCAGATTTTTCCCAGATTCTAGCTATTGTAAACAGAGCTGCAATGAACAAGTGCAGACGTCACTTCGACTATACTTTTTTGCCTCTCTGGGATATATTCCCAGGAGTGGTATTGCTGGGTCAAATGGGAGCTCAATTTCTAACTTTTTGAGAATCATCCATACTGTTTTCCAAAAGGGCTGAACCAGTAGGCATTCCCACCAGCAGTGAAGGAGGGTCCCTTTCTAGCCACATCCTCGCCAACACCGATTGCTTTTGTTCTTTTGGATGTGGGCCAGTCTCTGTGGTGTGAAATGATATCTCATTGTTGTTTTGATCTGCATCTCCCTGTTGATTAATGATGTAGAGAATTTTCTTATGTGCCTTTTAAGCCATTCGGATTTCTTTTTTGAGAAAGTGTCTGTTAATTCCGTCGCCCCATATTCTGATAGGGTTGGATGTTTTCTTCTTGGGGAGTTCAACCAGTACTTTGTATATCCTTGATATCAATCCCATGTCAGATGTGTATTGGGCAAATATCCTTTCCTATTCTGTAGACTGTCTTTGTATTTTGGTCATTGTTTCTTTTGAGGTGCAGAAGCTTCTTAGTTTAAGATAGTCCCATTTGTCTATCTCTGTTTTCACTTGCTTGGCCAGTGGTGTGACATCTTTGAAGATACCATTAGCTTTAATGTCATGGAGGGTTTTACCCACTTTGTCTTCAATGTACCTTATGGATTCTGGTCTAATGTTGAGGTCTTTAATCCATTTTGATCTTACTTTTGCACATAGTGTTGGGCAGAGATCTGAGCCAAGTTTTTTGCATGTAGCTGTCCAGTTTTGGGTCTGGTGATTTTTGGGAGTTAAGTCTGACTCAGCGTGCAGAAAAACATGCAGTGGGAGGATCAAACCCAAGCCCCCTGAAGGCAAAGCATGCTCTCCAGCCCGCTTTCTCATATTTGTTAAGGTAAGAGTTTTAAACACTTTAAAATAAATCTGTCTTTTTCAAACGTTCTTGTATAATTATCAGGGTGTTTCCTTCTGTAATGAACTAATGTATGACTTTTCAGTTCCTTGAATCATCACCAATATATGGCCCACAGACTAAAAAATAATTGGTGTTTTGAATATGTTACACTTTTTTTTCTTTTTAAAAAAATTTTTAATGAAACACCGTGAGATAGAATTACAGACTTACACACTTTCGTGATTACATTTCAGTCATACAATGGCCACATATCCATCCTTCCACCAGTACCCATTTTCCGCCATCAGTGTTCCCAGTATCCCTCCAGCTACCCCCACCCCACCCCACTTCCCTGCCTCTATCGCAGGCACATTCCTTTTTACTCTATCTCTCTCCTTTTCGGTTTTATGGTTTGCAATACAGGAGAGTGGCCATATTGTTCAGTCTATAATCTAGTTTCAGCACGCATCTCCCATCTCGAGAGAGCCCTCCAAGCATCCTTTGCTTGGTGGTCCCTTCTTTATCTCAGCTGCCTTTTCTCCCAACATGTGAGGGAGGATTAAAGACCTCAACATCATACCAGAATCAACCTCCCCAACATCCATCCAAGCTGTGGAGGTATCCTTCTGAAGCTTATCCCTACTATCATTTGATGTTAGTCTCCCATTACATTACTTTATATTACACAAATGAGTGCTGTCATCCTATGTCTGTCGCTCTCTTTCTGACTCATTTCATTTAACATGATACTCTCTATGTCGATCCACTTATATGCATATTTCATGACTTCATCTTTTCTAACAGCTGCATAGTATTCCATTGTATAGATGTACCAGACTTTCTTTAACCAGTCATCTGTTCTTGGGCACTTGGGTGTTTTCCATATTCGGGCTATTGTAAATAGTGCTGCAATGAACATACAAGTACAGATATCATTTCTACTGTACTTTTTTGTATCTCCGGGATATATTCCCAGAAGTGGTATCTCTGGGTCAAATGGGAGCTCAATTCCTAATTTTTTGAGAAACGTCTATATTGTTTTCCAAAAGAACTGAGCCAGTTGGCATTATGCCCAGCAGTGAAGGAGAGTCCCCTTTTCCCAACACCCACGCCAACACTGGTTACCTTTGTTCTCTTGGATGTGTGCCAATGTCTATGGTGTGAGATGATATTTCATTCTTGTTTTGATCTGCATCTCCCGATGATTAGTTGTGAAGAGCATCTTTTCATGTGCCTTTTGGCAATTTGGATTTCTTCTTTGAGAAAGTTTCTGTTCATTTCATCGCCTCATTTTCTGATGGGTTTGGATGTATTCTTCCGATAGAGTTGAACCAGTGCCTGGTATGTCCTTGATATTAACCCCTTATCATATGGTTATTGGGTGAATATCCTTTCCCATTCTGTAGATTGTCTTTGTATTTTGGTCACTGTTTCTTTTGAGGTGTAGAAGCTTCTTAGTATAAGATAGTCCCATTTGTTTATCTGTTTCTACTTGCTTGGCGTGTCATCTTTGAATATACCTTTAGCTCAACGTCATGGAGGGTTTTGCCAAACTTGACTTCAATGTACCTGATAGATTTTGGTCTGATGTTGAGGTCTTTAATCCATTTTTATCTGACTTTTATGCATGGTGTTAGCTAGAGGTTGGAGCTCATTTTTTGCATGTAGCTGTCCAGTTTTGCCAGCACCATTTGTTGAAGAGGATTTTCTTGCGCCACTTCACATTTCTTGCTCCCTTATCAACGATTAGATGAACATATATTTAAGAGTGTAAGGATATTCCACCCTGTTCCTTTGGTTTACAGCTCTCCCTTTGTTACAGTACTATGCTCTTTTAATTATTACTGCTTTATAGTAGAGTTTGAGGTTGCCTCCCATTTTCTTTTTCTTAAGAATTGTTTTAGTTTATTTTTTATTGTTCCATATGAATTTCAGGTGAATTAAAGGGCTGGAGCAATAGCACAGCGGTAGGGCGTTCGCCTTACAAGCAGCCAGCATGGCCGACCAGAGTTTGATTTCTCTGCCCCTCCTGGAGAGCCCGGCAAGCTACCGAGAGTATTCGATATGCCAGACACAGTAACAACAAAGTCTCCAATGGAGACGTTACTGGGCCCGCTCAAGCAAATCGACGATCAACGGGAGGGCCTATGAATTTCAGGAGTGTTTGATCCATTTCTTTGAAGAATTTCATGGAGATCCTTATAGGAATTGCATTGAATCTGTATAATGCTTTGGGGAGTATTGCCATTTTGACAATGTTAATTCTATCAATCCGTGAGCAGGGTATATTTTTCAATTTCTTTGTGTCCTCTTTTATTTCTTGAAGTAATGTTTTGTAGTTTTCTCTGTACAGGTTCTTTACCTCCTTAGTTAACCTGACTCTGAGGTGTTTGATTTTCTGAGGCATGATGGTGAACAGGACTGCGTTTTACATATTGCCTTCTTCTCTCTCATTATCTGGGTATAGGAAAGCCATAGACATTTGATATTGATTTTATACCCTGCGACTTTACTATACAAGTCTATTGTTTGTAGGAGCTTCTTGGTAGAGACTTTAGGGTTCTCTAAATAGAGTATCATACCATCTGCAAATAGTGAGAATTTATTTCTTCCATTCCTATCTGGATGCCCTAAATATCTTTTTCTTGCCTAAGCGCTATTGAAAGTACTTCCAATACTATATTGAATAGAAGTGGTGAGAGTGGGCATCCTTGTTTTGTCCCTGATCTTAAAGGGTAGGTTCTCAGTTTCTCCCCAATGAGGATAATGCTTGCCATAGGATTGTGGTAGATGGCTTTGACTCTATTGAGGAAATTTCCTTAATTACCTTCCTCTTTGGTGTTCCTCTGTGACTTATGTAAGACCTCTACTGAAGCTTCAGAGGATGTGTTCTTTTATATTAGGCTTGCTCAGTTTCTTCTGTTCACCGTTCTTTTGCTGAGATTGGAATAGGCTCCTGGACTATTGGCCTTATGTAATTGGGATTGCCAGAATGTTCTTGCAGAATTAGGTAATGGAAATTGAGATGAGTCCAGGGACCTGGGAAAGGGGAAAATAACTGTGGCCGTGTGAACTAAGGCCAGGCCCCCTGCCAACTCACCATACCTGTGAGGAAGTTGGCTGCATCTATGTTGAACCGAATTAAAGTCCCATTTCTGATGCCATCATAACACATGCCGGGGTTCCTCTGACCTGAGTGCTGAGGAGCACCTAGGTTGAGAGAGGGGGGGTGAACTTGCAGTACCTGGGTATGTTTTCTCAAATATGTTACACTTTAAAAATGAACTGGACAACAAGAAAAGAAAATGCATGATTGAAAAATGGACTGAGATGGAGCTGGACAGTATAGGGATTAAGGTGTCCCTGTTGCAGGTGGCTGACCTCCATTCAATCCCAGCATTGCTTAGGGTCCACCAAGAATGCCCAGGCATAATCCCTGATTCCAGAGTTAGGAGAAAGTCCTCCCCACCCTCAAAAGAAAGAAAAAGGAAAATGAGCTGAGGAATTGAAACAACAGTTTCTCCAAAGAAGACAGCGGATGGCCAAGACATAGAGGTTGAAGAGTGCTCAGTATTGGGAATCAGCCAGGTAATGAGATTCCCTCTCCCAAGATGACTGATATCCTCATGTCGAGTTCCATTCCTGTGAGCCTATGTATCAGTGGGCAGATGGATGGATGAAGAAAATGTGAGACTGATACACATTATAATAGTGTTCCTCCATACCAAATAAAGAAGTCCTTCAATCTGCCTCTGAAAATAATTCATGAGGATATTAGGCATAATGAACTCAGTCAGAGGATGGAAGACAAATATTGTAGGTCACTCATGTGAGATGTGAAAAGGCGAAATTGAGAATAGTGGGTAGAATAGTAACAGAGAGAACGGTGGAGACAGCAACGTTCAGAGTAATGTGGAGGAACTGGTGGGTGCAGATAAGGGGGGGGTCATCGGTGGTGAGGGGGGCTGTGGAGAGCAGGTCAGGGGCATCGTTTTGTCTTTTTGCAGGGTGGGGATGCTCAGTGGCCAGAAATGGGTCTCAGGTTCTTCTCTCTGTGTCACAGGAAAGGTTTTCTAGAGAAGACAGAGAGTGAAGCCAAGTAGTTTTATTTAGAAAATATGAGAGGGGGCTGGAGCGATAGCACACTGGAGAGGAAATTTTCCTTGCACATGACCGATGCAGGTTTGATTTCCAGCATCCCATATAATCCCCTGAGCACTGCCATGAGTAATGCCTGAGTGCAGAGCCAGGAGTAATGCCTGTGCATCACTAGGTCTGACCAAAAAGAAAAAAGAAGAAAATATGAAAGCAAGGGGCATGGTGCGGGGGGGGGGGGGAGAGAAAGTGAGAGAGAGAGAGAAAGAGAGAGTGAGAGAGAGAGAGAGAGAGAGAGAGAGAGAGAGACTTCCAAGTGCAAAGGGCAAGGAAGCTCAGGGAACAAACAGGGGAGTGCTCTAAGGAAGAATTTACACAGTCGAGTCCACAAAGGACAGTTCTAAGCTAGAAGGGCCCCAGCTGCTTCCGGAGACTGATTTGATATAGTACTTATCTGTTGCATTTTTGCACTGGCCCCCTCCCTTCCCACCCCTGCCACTCAAGTTGTTTCTGCTGGTACTGAGGTCAAGAGGAGGACTCTCTTAGTCTGGGAGTTTCTTTCTCCCTCTCCTTCTCCTAGGACCCGTTCCTGGCCATCAATGATCTCAGATAGACTCAGAGCTGGCAGCATGTATGTCTGCTCAGGAAATGTCTGGTCTCTGCAAGCATGACTGGATTGCTTCACGGGCTTTCGACTCACCAATATTTCTTAAGGCAACATTTCAATCTCGACAAACATTTCTTGGAAACTCTAGAGCTTTGAGTTTATCCCTGGAATTGACTTCCTAGTGGTTACCCCCACTGCCCACCTCAAGATGGCATGAACTTGCAGTTCAATGGGGAATGCGTTCTGGGAACCAATGGAGAACATGGTCAGCATGGGAAACTAGTGTTTATTTTAGCCTGTAAAGTTGTTCAGGCATTAGAGATGAAATATTTTATTATACTGTGACACCATAACAAAATGGAAATTATGGGAGGGGCGGGTATTCGTTAACTCCTGTCACTGGTAAACATTTTTCAATATATGTGAGCATCAAAATATCTCAATTGGGGGGGTGGCCCAGGGATCCCTAACACAACAGGGCACAAGCAGCATTGCATCCTTTGGACTATTGCATGCATGAACCCAATGGTCTGGTTCGCCAAGAATCCCTGTTGGGTTAGAGACTTCCAGAGCAGTACTTGGGAGAATCCTCCCCTGCCCTCAACCAAAATCCACACCTCAAACTCACACGATGTTATCTATCAAAGTTTTCTCAAGAACTACAGAAGAAGGGGCTTGGATGAACACATAGTCTTCACATTTGGGAGGATATTACTAATTCATCAATCATTTCTATATGCCTCATGAGGAGTCGGTCAGATTTCTATGGAAAGTGGTACAAATTTTAACGTAGTACAGTTGAGTTTTTCTCTCTTCCATTGTCTGAGGCTTGGTTATTTCTAATAATAGCATTTCTCCAGAACGACTTTGTGTATGATTCACAGAACGTCTAGTGCTAGAGGTCTTTAATCAAAATTAAAGACTAGAGAATGATACTCAGTAGATGTTTTCTCAGAGCAGTAAGTGAGACCGTGCATATAAAATGCCTAGCAGAGATCTGTCTTAAGGCACCGAACACTATTCCCTCACCCCCACCCCAGGGATGCTCAAACAATTCAGGTAGGTCGCAATGGCCTTGCGTACAACAGTTGGTGCTTTCTTCTGGTTAACTGAGAGAAGGCAGGTTTCTTCGGGGGGATGGTGCTGAATTTTGCTGCTACTAAAGGAGAGATGGGAAGTTTGGGGGTGCCTGGTGTTCTGGAATAAAGAAAACACAAGAAGCTCCACTTCTGACCAGGCATGCTTGATCTTCATAAAGCCAGAAGCGTAGGCGCTGCCCTAACCATGCAGTGAAGACAGTGCCTTGGAGGCGAGAAGCCTGACTGTGTGCCGGAGAGAAGAGGTAGTGCACCCCAACCTCTCCCTGAGTCCCCATCCCCCAACTTCAACTCACTAGAGGAGTTTTTTTTCAAGACCAGAGCATCAGGATCCGATGTTCTTTCCTATGCTCTCCATGCCCCTCATGTTCAGCAGTCAACAGAGGCTGCGAGAAAGACAATGGGCTGGAGTGAGAAACAGGCTGGAACCCGGGCCCCCCCTCGTCCTGAGCGTGTACTGTTTCCAAGACCCCTGTGGGGGATCCTGCCAGGCTCATCCTCATGAGCCCCTGTGACAAGGGTGCAGAGCAAGTGGCTCTACTGCAGAGTCAGGAGTGGGCCCAGCACCTGCCCAGCCCTCCATCACTATCAGAAACGGCTCTGAGGCAACACACGGGTCTTCCGGAACACTTCCGGAACACTGGTCGCCCAATCGAGTCACCCAGGAGCACTTGAGTGAGCAACTGCCTCACTCCCATCTCAGAGGGATATCTGGGACAGGACCCAGCAAAGCAAAGGGTCTGGGTGTGCAAGAAAGCCATTCAGGCATGAGCGGGGATGTGAGCAGAGTGGCAAGGACCTTATCGTGTTTTGTAGCTGGTGGCTGAAGTGGCTGGAACCAAAGTGTCAGTGAAATCATGGGAAAGGGCACAGGCAGGAGCAGGAGATATAGTGTCTCAAGCTCAGCAGGCAAGGGGAATTCAGTCAGCTTTCACTTTATTTTTTATTTTAATCGTTAAATATCCTACTTCAGTCAGTCACTGTCCTCCCGTTGTTCATCGATTTGCTTGAGCGGGCCCAGTAACATCTCCATTGGAGACTTTGTTGTTACTGTGATTGGCATATCGAATACATCATGGGTAGCTTTCCAAGCTCTGCCTTACAGGCGAGATACTCTTGGTAGCTTGCCAGGCTCTCCGAGAGGGGCGGAGGAATTGAACTCGCATCGGCCATGTTGGCTGCGTGCAAGGCAAATGCCCTACCACTGTGCTATCGCTCCAGCCCAATATCCTACTTAATTATGAATTTTTCAAACAGGTTTTAAGCAAAACCTGGAGCTCTATAGATGTGACTAGAACAAGCCCTCAGGAGAGGACCGCACACGTCTCATATGTGATTTCACCTCTAAGTCTGCACCGGTTGATGTGCTGGCGTGTCTGGATATGTCGAAGAACAGCAGGACCATGAAGGGGCACCGGCACCACTTGTGGAAACCACAGCATCACAGCCCTCTGCAGCAGTAAGAAAGCCCGTCCCACGCCCACCCACATCTCATCTCCCAGTGACCTCTAAGGCTAGCCCCACACTCTGATGCCCTCAGTAGCAAGTCCTGTCCAAGTCATCATGAGGACGGTTGCAGCAGGATTCATCTGTGTCCTCCTGATGAAGAGGACGGGTTTATTGTCTCCTCAAACGTAGAATGGATGAACAGGGAAAACACTTACTTGCTCCATTACTGCTTTCTCCTTGAAGCTTTGTGTCAGAAAGAGGTGGAAGAGACGAACAGGAAGACACCTGGGAGAGAAAGATGAGCTCTCTCACTCCTTCAATCCAAAGAGTTTCAAGTCCTCTTGAATCCGCTCTCTGGAAGCTCTCCAGGTCTCACCTCTCAGATGATGGGAGGCCTGGGGGCTTCCAGAAATGACAAGAGAAGCCACCACCACCAGTACTTTGCTCAGCTTTGTGGGCCTTAGATTCATGTTCAGGTCCAACAATGCAGCCAGCTTTGGTCTTGTGGGCTGGGGTCACCACGGTCACCCCAACATCCAGGAAAACTTGTGGGGCAAGTTTTCAGACTCCCAAAAACCTGAAGGTGTACAAATATACAAGCAGGAACTCATTCTGTTCCTTTCCTTCCTTCTTTCCTTCCCTCCCTTCCTCCCTCTCAGTATCACTCTTTCTTTTTCTCTTTCTGTTTTTTCTTTATCTTGGCTTCCTTGGGTGACACTCATCTGTATACATAGTTTGCTCCTGCATTTGTGCTCAGGAGTCACTTCTTATGGTGCTCAGAGCTTATGCAGGGTCGAAAATCGAATTAGCACTGGCTATGAGTAAGTCAAGTGATTTATTTCCTTGCACTATCTCTCATGACTAATATTTTAAATTTTCTTATATGTTTTGAAAACTTCCATCTCCAAACTTTTATCTGTGCATTTTTACACACATGACTAGACACCAGGTCTCCTGGGCCTCTGCATGTGGGTGTGGGACTCAGGAGAGATTGATCTGACTTGGGATCTGATCTTATTAAAGTGCTTCTGACCAGGAAAAGTGAGCCCCCAACCATGGTGGCCGTGGGAAGTCACAATATAAATAGTCTGGCCTGCACCATCACAGGTCAGGGAACAGCATTATGAAGCAGAACAGCCTCTTGCCACTTGCCCTGATCTTCCTGGTTCTCTGTTTGCATGAGGCACAGCCTGGAGTCAATGAGAAGAAGAGTGAGTGTCAGCCAGTGTGGTCCCGCGTGGTTGGCTCAAGCCCGAGAAGCTTTTTTTCAAGGATTCTGTGGGATGAGCTGACTCTGATGCCAGGAAGGAAAGTTGGGATAACCATGCTCCAGGGGTCCCATCTTCCTCCACCCAGTTTTAATTTCAATTTTAGGTCTAAATCTAAACAAAGCTGGACGCTGCCCAAGAAGTGAGATGACCTGCAACCAAAAGATCATTGTTCCAGTGTGCCTCAGAGATTCCGAATGTCCAGGGAAGCAGAAATGCTGTACCCACGATTGTGTAACAGACTGCAAGGATCCTCGATAAATAGAGTAAGTTGCATTGCTCCAATTCTCCCCCCAAAGCCCCCTCCTTCTCTCAGAGCTGGCTAAAGACAGCCAGTGCCCTGCAGGAGTGCCCGGGTCAAAGCTGGGCATTGATTCAGCCCAGACAGTGGCCTGAGGTGCCTACAGAGAGGTCCCCGGTGTCACCCTCACCCTCGCCTGCAACACGCACTATCACTCCGGGATACAGGAAGCTCCCTGCCTTGAGGGGGTTGGTTGGACAAGACCATCTCTAGTTCATCAAACGTTAGTAAAATTTTATGACTATTTACTATTGCTTCTCTTTCCCTTTTAGCACATCATAATGAATAATATCTGGTTCATTGAAAGTCGAGGTTAAGGATTTTGTGCTTTTAAGTCTCTAGCCCACTTGCCAAAAGTAAGGTATCCAGGAGTTTTGAATCCTTGACTAAGGTTTCAGTATTCTCAGGAATGGAGCACTTGGTAGGAATCCTGGGAGCTGGAGCATGTCTCCTGCATGGGGTGCTCCTTCTCATGCCCCACTGTCTCTTCTCTCCTCCTGCAGGGAGACACCAATTCCTCCCCACACCTGAGAAGATGTTGTTCCTGCAAGCTCAGGCCTGCGTGCCAGGACTCTGGTTCTCAGGGGTCCTCACGCAGATACATCCTGTTACTCAGCTAAAGGCTAATCAGTAGGAAACTCAATAAAGGAGCAAAGTGCTCTTGCCAGCACCGTGGGGGTCTTTGCTGCCTGTGCGTCGGTCGCCCTCCTCTACCTCTTCGTTCATGGGGGAGGGGACCCTTTGGGTGTGTGAAAGGGACCTGATTGCTAGAGGTCACCTGCTTCCATTGGCCAACCTGCATCTCCCTTCTGTCATGCCTTCCTGACAGATGAATGGGTGATTCTCGGTCACATCTAAGGGCGGGTGGCATGTGTTTTGGTGTTTTGATCCCGTGTAGGGGACTCCTGTCAGATTGGAAGGACGCTCCTTTGGTTACTTCTCTCTGAGACGAGTGTGAGCTGCCAGTGTCTATATGGCTTGTCACTGCAGTAAGCTCTGGGCTGGAGAGGGCGAGTGGGCAGGGAATGGAGGCCTGAACTTGTTCTAGGGTACTTGAGGCTCAAAGACCCAGGCTGTTCCAAAGTGGGAAAGGACGTCTTTTCTGTGGACCCATTGAGTCCCTTGGCGTGTTAGCTTCAGACGTTGGCAGGTCGGAGGCTCGAATTGAGCCAATAATGAAGTGTTATTTAGCGTTGTTAGTTTTCACCAAGCTCTGTGATTTAGTCTTGACTAAGGATCCTTGTAAACAGCCCTCAGACTTTCATTTTCTCTCCACACATAGGTCTTAAACTTTCGTTTTGTTTTTGGGGTCCACTTAGAGGTGCTCAGGGGTTACTCCTGGCTCTGTACTCAAAACTCACACTTTGTTGTTCAGGCCTTGAACCTGCTTCTGCCACGTTCAAGACTAGCACCTTGCCTGCTAAGCTATTTCGCTGACCCCTATATAAAACTTTTTTTCCCTTTATTTTATTTTATTTTTTTAAAAGTTGTAGATTTACAATTTTTTTCTTTGGTTTCAATCATACAATGATCAGATACCCATCCCTCCACCAGTGCCCATCTTCCACCACCATGGATAATATCCCTCCCACCCCCATCCCTCCATCCCCCCTGTCTCTGTGGCAGGGCAATCCCCTGTGTTCTCTCTCTCCTTTTGGGTGTTGTGGTCTGCAAAAGAGGCATTGAGTGGCAAACATGTTCAGTCCATAGTCTACTTTCGACACGCATCTCCCCTCCTGGGAGGATCCTCCAAACATCCTTTATTTGGTGCTCCCTTCTCTATCTGAACTGCCCTTTCCTCTAGGATACCCGGCTGGCCTCTAAGTTATGGAGTAATCCTCCTGGTGCTGATCTCAGCTATTCTTGGGTATTAATCTCATACTTTGTTACTTTATATCCCCCGGATGAATGCAATCTTTCTATGTCTATCCCTCTCTTTCTGACTCATTTCGCTTAGCATGATACTTTCCATATTGTACCACTTGTATGTAAATTTCATGACTTCATCTTTTCTAAGAGCTACATAGTACTCCATTGTGTAGATGTACCAAAGTTTCTTTAACCAGTCATCTGTTCTTGGGCATTCAGGTTTCTTCCAGTTTCTGGCTATTGTAAAGAGTGCTGCAATGAACAAACAATTGCAGATGTCACTTCGACTATACATTTTTGCCTCTCTGGGATATATTCCCAGGAGTGGTATTGCTGGGTCAAATGGGAGCTCAATTTCTAATTTTTTGAGAATCGTCCATACTGTTTTCCAGAAGGGCTGAACCAGTGGACATTCCCACCAACAGTGAAGGAGTGTCCCTTTCTCGCCACATCCACGCCAGCATCGGTTGCTTTTGTTCTTTTGAATGTGGGCCAGTCTCTGAGGTGTGAGATGGTATCTCATTGTGGTTTTGATCTGCATCTCCCTGATGATTAATGATGTAGAGCATTTTCTCATGTGCTTTTTTGCCATTCGGATTTCTTCTTTGAGAAAGTTTCTGTTCATTTCATTGCCCCATTTTTGGATGGGGTTGGATGTTTTCTTCTTGTGGAGTTTAACCAGTATTCTGTATATCCTGGATATCAACCCCTTGTCAGATGTGTATTCGGTGAATATCCTTTCCCATTCTGTAGACTGTCTTTGTATTTTGGTCACTGTTTCTTTGGAGGTGCAGAAGCTTCTTAGTTTAAGATAGTCCCATTTATCTATCTCTGTTTTCACTTGCTCGGCCAGTGGCATGGCATCTTTGAAGATACCATTAGCTTCAATGTCATGGAGGGTTTTGCCAACTTTATCTTCAATGTACCTTATGGTTTCTGGTCTGATGTTGAGGTCTTTAATCCATTTTGATCTTACTTTTGTACATGGTGTTAGGCAGAGTTCTGAGCCTATTTTTTTGCATGTAGCCGTCCAGTGATGCCAACACAATTTATTAAAGAGGCTTTCCTTACTCCACTTCACATTACTTGCACCTTTATCAAAGATTAGATGAGCATATGATTGAGGAGAGATGTCAGTGTATTCAACCCTGTTCCATTGGTCTGCAGTTCTGCCTTTGTTCCAGTACCATGCTGTTATAATTATTACTGCTTTGTAGTACAGTTTGAAGTTCGGGAGGTTGATTCCTCCCATTTTCTTTTTCCCAAGAATTGCTTTAGCTATTCGTGGGGGCTTATTGTTCCATATAAATTTCAGGAGTGTTTGCTCCATTTCTTTGAAGAATGTCATGGGTATCCTTATAGGGATTGCATTGAATTTATACAATGCTTTCGGTAGTATTGCCATTTTGACAATGTTAAGTCTCCCGACCCATGAGCAGGGGATATCTTTCCATTTCCTCATGTCCTCTTTTATTTCCTGAAGTAGCGTTTTGTAGTTTTCTTTGTACAGGTCCTTTACTTCCTTAGTTAAGCTGATTCCTAGGTACTTGATTTTCTGGGGCACAATTGTGAATGGGATTGTTTTTTTCATGTTGCTTTCTTCTCTCTCACTGTTTGCGTATAGGAAAGCCATGGACTTTTGGGTATTGATTTTATAACCTGCAACTTTACTATACGAGTCTATTGTTTCTAGGAGTTTTTTGGTGGAAGTTATTGGGTTCTCTAAGTAGAGTATCATATCATCTGCGAATAGTAAGAGCTTGATTTCTTCCTTTCCTACCTGAATGCCCTTAATATCTTTTTCCTGCCTAATCGCTATTGCAAGTACTTCCAGTACTATATTGAACAGCAGTGGAGAGAGTGGGCATCCCTGTCTCGTCCCTGATCTTAGAGGGAAGGCTCTCAGTTTTTCCCCATTGAGGATGATGCTTGCTGTAGGTTTGTGGTAGATGGCTTTAATTATGTTGAGGAAGGTCCCCTCTATACCCATTTTGGCTAGGGTTTTCATCATAAAGGGGTGCTGGATCTTATCAAATGCTTTCTCTGCATCTATTGATATGATCATATGCTTTTTATCTTTTCTTTTGTTGATATGGTGGATTATGTTGATTGATTTCCGAATGTTAAACCATCCTTGCATCCCTGGGATGAATCCTACTTGGTCATGGTGTATGATCTTTTTGATGAGTAGTTGGATTCTATTTGCTAGTAGTTTGTTGAGGATCTTTGCATCTGTGTTCATCAGGGATATCGGCCTGTAATTCTCTTTCTTTGTGGTATCTCTGTCTGCTTTTGGTATCAGTGTGATATTTGCTTCGAAGCCAAGAGGGATAACATAAGAATTATTGGAGTCCCAGAGGGACAGGAAGAAAACCTCGATGAAGAAGAAACTGTCAAAGAAATCATTGCTACAACATTTCCAGAGCTGAAGAAAACTTGTGACCACATTCAGGAGGCCCGAAGGGTACCAGCTAGAAGAAATCCGAATAAAAATACCCCAAGACACATTCTGATCAAAATGACCAAAACCTTAGACAGAGACAAAATTCTGAAAGCAGCAAGATCGAAGAAAGAAATCTCTTACAAAGGAGCATCCTTAAAATTCACAGCTGATTTTTCTGATGAAACCCTCATGGCCCGAAAACAGTGGTGGGACATAGTAAAAAAACTCAATGAAATAAATGCCTCCCCCAAAATACTTTTCCCAGCAAGACTCTCATTCATAATAGAAGGAACAACACACAGTTTCACAGACAAACAACAGCTCAGGAACTTCATAGACTCAAAACCATGGTTACAAGAACAACTAAATGGGCTACTTTAAGGCAAGAAAGGCCCTTTAAATACACCAAATTTTAACAGAACAATGGGACAAAATCCCATAACAATAATCTCTCTCAATGTCAATGGGCTATATAAAACTTTTAAATAATAACTATGATGAAGATGAGAGCACAATTCCAGAAATGGGACACTTTGGTACTCTGATTCTGTTGAAGTCAAGTTACTTCAGTGTAGGATAACATTGGTTTGTCCTTTCTGTCTTGCCGCAAGGAGCTCAGGTTTATTGTGGTACTCCCATCACAGTGCTCCCATTCCTCTCTGTTTATTTCTAACCTCTTTCTTTGTGCTCTGTCAGATTGTAAATATTGCTTTTCTCTTCTCCTGAAGTCCAATGCCTAGTTAATTTAAAGCAATGTCCTTTTTGTATGGACACAGAAAAACAGTTAACGCTATGCTTTTGTAACTTGGGAGTTAACTGATTCTGAATGATAGTCACCCCTGGGCATCTGTTCTCTGGACTTATGCCTCAGTTACCCTTACTTCCTACCACCCCAAAAGCAGGGTCCCAACGAAAGAGTAGATGAACCCAGGGCAAGCGTGAGCTACCCTGGCATCAATATGGGCCTGCCCAAAGTGCCATAATACTTAATTATAAGTTAAGAGCATGGTCATGAACATATTCTGTCATGATCCTAAAAGTAACAACTAGAGTAGGAGCCTGCTAGTCTTAGGAATGATTAATCCGGCCTGAGCACTATAGTCTGAGTCTGTAGTGAGATGTCCCCAGGAGAGCCACCTTACAAGTTCAATGTATCTCTTACTGTGTTCATACAAATTAACTAATATTAAGAAGTAGAATTCAGTTGTTAATTAAGTTATTGGACTAAGGAGAGGAGAAACACCCCTAGGTGGTATTCCCCGCCTTGAGCCTGATCTGGAACGGCTTTTGATGTCTTGATTGTGCTACCAGACTGGGTATGGTTACTATCCCCAGTGTGAGGAATTGGAGTGAGACAAGAGAGAGACCAGGGTTGTAAGATGGAGTGTGGAGAGACTAGCAAGGGGGACAAAGGGAGAAGAATGTAGGGGTAGAATGCAGAAGCAGGCTTGTGGAGAGATGCAGCTGCGAGAGGGAGCATAGAGAGATGAGCGGGAGGAATAGGAGGAGACGGGAATGTGGGGCAGTGTGAGACTAGAAGGGGGAGTTTAGAGAGACTGGAAAAGGCAGGTGAGGATAACAGAATGAATGGCAACTGATCATCGACCAGCTTGGCCCTCATTTCCTCCTTTGTCCACCCATTCCATCGGCCATCCTGGGTGGGCTAGTGGCTCAAATCCACATAATGCAGGCTGCGAGAGGGAGAGCCACTGGGGCTGTCCCTAGCCGCCCAGAGATTACAGACTTCAGTAGCAGCCTGTAAGAGAAATCAGCAAGTAGCTCCCTGTAACATTCTTTATCGTCACAAGCAGAGGAATGCCTCTGTGAAAAGAACTTCCACCCTTAACAGGGTCAAAATGCAGCCATATCTTGCCCTAAAATGAAAATGTAGGGTCAAAATGGCAATGTCCAAGGAATTGGTCACTTTTTCATTCATCTGGAAATTTTCCATTTCTCCAACATGTATTGTCTAAAAAGGAGAAAACAAAATCATTTGGGGTTTTCTCTATAGCTCATACTCCTGGGTCAGGGACGCATGAGATTAAAGTATTGGTTTGACGAGAACCTAGAAGAAATGGATAAATTCCTGGATTCTTCTCATCTCCCAAAGCTGAATCAAGAAGATATAGAGTACCTGAATAGACCTATTCACATCAAGGAAACTGAAACTGTAATCAAATCACTTAATCACTTAACTTCCTGTTAGTCGTCGATTTGCTCGAGCGGACGCCAGTAACGTCTCCATTTGTCCCTGTCGCATGCTAGTGTAGCCCAATGGCATCTGTTCGCTCTGGGAACATGAAGAGCCTCAGATCGATCATTCATGATCTTGATGAAGAAGTCTGACCATCTGGTAAGTGGGCGGCCACGCGGTTATCCCTCTCGGAAAGACTGGCAAGCTACCGAGAGTATTCCGCCCGCATGGAAGAGCCTGGCAAGCTATCCGTTGTGTATTCGATATGCCAAAACGAGTAACCAGTAATCAAAAGTCTTCCCAAAAACAAAAGCCCAGGCCCTGATGGATTTACTAGCGAATTTTTCCAAACATGTAAAGAGGACCTATTGCCAGTTCTTCTCAAGCTTTTCCAGGAAAATGAAAAAACAGAAACTCTCCCAAACAGTTTCTATGAAGCTCATATCTCTCTAATACCAAAAGGAAACAAAGACACCACAAGAAAAGAAACCTACAGTCTGATATCCCTGATGAACACAGATGCGAAGATTCTCAACAAAATACTAGCCAATAGAATTCAACAACTCATCAAGAAGATTATACATCATGACCAAGTAGGATTCATCCCAGGGATGCAAGGATGGTTCAACATTCGGAAATCAATCAACATAATCCATCATATCAACAAAAGAAAAGATAAAAATCATATGATCATATCAATAGATGCAGAGAAAGCATTTGACAAGATCCAGCACCCATTCATGATGAAAACCCTTGCCAAAATGGGGATAGAGGGGACTTTCCTCAATATAGTTAAAGCCATCTACCACAAACCTCATCCTCAATGGGGAAAAACTGAGAGCCTTCCCCCTAAGGTCAGGGACGAGACAAAGATGCCCACTCTCTCCACTACTGTTCAATATAGTACTGGAAGTACTTGCAATAGCAATTAGGCAAGAAAAAGATATTAAGGGCATCCAGATAGGGAAAGAAGAAATTAAGCTCTCACTATTTGCAGATGATATGATACTATACTTAGAGAACCCTAAAACCTCTACCAAGAAACTTCTAGAAACAATAGGCTTGTATAGTAAAGTGGCAAGCTATAAAATCAATACCCAAAAATCCATGGCTTTCCTATACGCAAATAGTGAAAGAGAAGAAAGTGGCATCAAGAAAACAATCCCATTCACAATTGTGCCCACGAAAATCAAGTACCTAGGAATCAGCTTAACTAAGGAAGTAAAGGACCTGTACAAAGAAAAATACAAAACGCTACTTCAGGAAATAAAAGAGGACTCAAGGAAATGGAAAAATATCCCCTGTTCATGGATGGGGAGAATCAACATTATCAAAATGGCAATACTTCCCAAAGCACTGTACAAATTCAATGCAATCCCTATAAGGATACCCATGACATTCTTCAAAGAAATGGAGCAAACATTCCTGAAATTTATATGGAACAATAAGCCCCCACGAATAGCTAAAGCAATTCTTGGGAAAAAGAAAATGGGAGGAATCAACCTCCCTAACTTCAAACTCTACTACAAGGCAGTAATAATTAAAACAGCATGGTACTGGAACAAAGGCAGAGCTGCAGACCAATGGAACAGAGTTGAATATTCTGACATTTTCTCCCAAACATATAATCATCTAATCTTTGATAAGGGGGCAAGAAAAGTGAAATGGAGCAGGGAAAGCCTCTTTAATAAACTGTGCTGGTAAAACTGGATGGCTACATGCAAAAAAGTGGGCTCAGATCTCTGCCTAACACCATGCACAAAAGTAAGATCGAAATGGATTTATGACCTCAACATCAGACCGGAATCCATAATGTTTATTGAAGACAAAGTTGGCAAAACTCTCCATGATATTGAAGCTAATGGTATCTTCAAAGATGTCACGCCACTGGCCGAGCAAGTGAAAACAGAGATAGACAAATGGGACTATCTTAAACTAAGAAGCTTCTGCACCTCAAAAGAAACAGTGACTAAAATACAAAGACAGCCTACAGAATGGGAAAGGATATTCATCAAATACACATCCGACAAGGGGTTGATATCAAGGATATACAAGGTACTGGTTAAACTACACAAGAAGAAATCACCCAACCCCATCAAAAAATGGGACGAGGAAATGAACAGAAATCTTCGCAAAGAAGAAATCCAAATGGCAAAAAGGCACATGAGAAAATGCTCTACATCACTAATCATCAGGGAGATGCAGATCAAAACAACAATGAGATATCATTTCACACCACAGAAACTGGCCCACATCCACAAGAACAAAAGCAACAGGTGCTGGCGCGGATGTGGCGAGAAAGGGACCCTCCTTCACTGCTGGTGGGAATGCGGGCTGGTCCAACCCTTTTGGAAAACAGTATGGACGATTCTCAAAAAATTAGAATTTGACCTCCCATTTGACCCAGCTATAGCACTCCTGGGAATATATCCCAGAGAGGCAAAAAGGTATAGTCGAAGTGACATCTGCAATTGTTTGTTCATTGCAGCACTCTTTACAATAGCCAGAATCTGGAAAAAACCTGACTGTCCAAGAACAGATGACTGGTTAAAGAAACTTTGGTACATTTACACAATGGAGTACTATGTAGCTGTTAGAAAAGAGGAAGTCACAAAATTTACATACAAGTGGTACTACATGGAAAGTATCATGTTAAGCGAAATGAGTCAGAAAGAGTGGGATAGACACAGAAAGATTGCATTCATCTGGGGAACATAAAGCAACAAAATGGGAGACTAACACCCAGGAATGGCTCAGATTAGTACCAGGAATTTTGCTCCATGACTTGAAGGCCAGCCACACGTGCTAGGTGTAAAGGAAGCTCAGATAGAGAAGAGAGCACCAAATAAAGGGTGTTGTGAGGACCCTCCCAGGGTGGGAGAAGCATGCTAAAAGTAGTCTATAGACCAAACATGATTGCCACTCAATGCCTCTCTTACAAAACACAGTACCCAAAAGAAGAGAGAGAGAGAGCAAGGGGGAATGCCCTGCCACAGAGGCAGGGTGGGACGCGGGGCATGGAGGGTGGGGGGGATGCTGGGACCCGTGGTGGTGGAGGATGGGCACTGGTGGAGGGATGGGTACTTGATCATTGTATAACTGAAACCCAAGCACAAAAATTTATAAGTCTATAACTACCTCATGGTGTTTCATGCTCGCTTCGGCAGCACATATACTAAAATTGGAACGATACAGAGAAGATTAGCTTGATGTTTCACTAATAAAAAAAAATAACTGCCCTTGTCAGAAGTAAGCATTAACTCTTAGAATTTGCAATTAGTATATATATACTCATAAAAATAAAATAAAAAGTATACCCATAAAAAAATAAAGTATTGGTTTGTCCTTTCTGTCTTGCCGCAAAGAGCTCAGGTTTATTGTGGTACTCCCATCACAGTGCTCCCATTCCTCTCTGTTTATTTCTAACCTCTTTCTTTGTGCCCTGTCAATTTGTAAATATTGCTTTTCTCTTCTCCTGAAGTCCATTGCCTAGTTAATTTAAAGCAATGTCCTTTTTGTATGGACACAGAAAAACAGTTAACGCTATGCTTTTGTAACTTGGGAATTAACTGATTCTGAATGATAGTCACCCCTGGGCATCTGTTCTCTGGACTTATGCCTCAGTTACCCTTACTTCCTAGCACCCCAAAAGCAGTCACTTTCCCGTCACCCACGGCTGTCAATCCGTGACACTAATTATTTCACCAGCCAGTGGTGTTTGGAGAGAATGGGGACCTCTCCTCTCTCCAACAAATCTTTCATTGTAAATATTTTAATGTTCCCAAATCACTGTCTTCCAGGGATTCTGCATAGAGTGACTCTTCCTTCTCAGAGAAGGAATGACAAAACTGATGCATCAGCATATAGACTTCTATTTTTTATTTTTTAAAGGCTTTTCCTATTTCAGAATAGCCAGTGAAAGCTCTCTGCCTCCTCTGCAAGTTCCCAATACTCAAAGGAGAGCCTGGAGCAGAGTCAGTGTCTACTCTTCAGCATGTGGAGAGAGTGAGAAATGTCTGCCAGCCCCAAACACGCAGATGGGAAGGAAGATAAATCAGTACAAAGAGGGGGAAATCAAAGTCATAATCCAGAGACAATTATAGTCTATATTATAACTTTCTGTTCAGTAACCAATATACAGACTCACCCAAATAGAAGGATTTGGGGGAATCAGGACCAATGGTTTTGGGGTTCAGGTTGCCATTTTCAGCAAAGAGAAATATGGGCTGACTGGTGAAATATGACTTCAGTTCATCCGAGTAGCAGAATTTAGTTTACAAACAAACAAGGGGAATTCATTGAGATTCTCACACACAAAAAAAGTCTTATTTGAAATTTGGGTTCAACAGAGTGGTCCTGCCCTTCAGCTGCCTTTTAGAACAGTCTCCGGACGTCTCTGTGGGAGTGTTAGGTGCAGAGGTTCTGCTCTGCCATTGTGAGGCTGATGGTGGAGACAGGAGACACCAGGAGCCCTCCAGATGCTTCTGCCTGGCAGTGAGTGGGAGAGAGGTGACCACAGCTGCCTGCAATGGTACAAGTGCAAAGTTTACAATGACCCCTGCAATTTGACTAGAATTTTACATTTGGTCTGATTTTGATTTTATTTTGTTTTCCTTCATTTTTGGGTTTTGAGGTTCATCCTTTCAGTGATCGGGGCTTACTCCTATTCTAGATCTGAGTTCATGGATCAGTCCTGGGTGGGGCTAGAGGTACTATAAGGGGTGGGGAACAAAACTAAGTCAGATGTGTACAAGGCCAATGCCCATCCTGCTGTACCCTTCTAGGGAATTGGTCCCGTTTCTACTGTTCTGTTGCTTCATTCTCTTCTAACTGTTAACACATTTTCTTATCCCTGCTATTTGCTGAGGGCTGCAATGACTAAAGGATGAAGAAAGCAAACACAAAGACCCTTATTAAATGCTGACTCATTTTCTCCTCTCTCCCTGACCCACAAATCCAGAGGAGAGTGTAAATAAATGATGAATTTGTTTTATTTTTTCCTCACATTCTATCAGTTGATTCCCTTGACTTGGATATTTGAAATCAACTCTACAACTGCTCTTGGTGGTACAATTCTCTTTGTCAAAACCAAGAATCCACTGCTGGAAAAATTTCCCACTAAACTCTGACTTCCTCTTCTTCGGGGTACATCTACTCCTAGCTTCTGAAACCCCAGTTCTAGATGGAAACAGTGGGAGATATTCCCAGTGAATTTCAGTCATTGCACCAGTCTCTCTGTGAAGTCTGACTGGCACTTGGTTCCCACACAAAGGCACCTCCAGGGGACTAACTGGGTGCAAGATTAGAGTCCTTTGCTGAAGCTTCCTTCAGGAATGTCTGTGCTCAGTTTTATTTTGCTTTGTTTTGGTTAGCTTGTTTGCTTGCACAGGACAAATTCTGGTTCTATGCTTGGTGATCACTCCTGGAGGTTCTGGGGGTCTATTTGATGTGCAGAATCAAACCTGGATCAACAGCATCTAGGAAATTGGGGCCACTGTGCAGCCACTGACCTGGAACCTTCCCTTCTGAGTGCTAGTGGGGGATCACAGGTACCTGCTTCCCACCCAGACCCTTGGGATTCATCAGGCCAGAGTTGTGGTCACTGATTTCTCCAAGCACAGAAATGCCCCATGTAGACAGTGCCCAGGAGACTGATCTGAAGCCTTGTTGTTTCTGGGCTGTGCTGGGGTAAAGTGCCTCGGTCTCTCCCTGAATCTTCACTCACCCAGTTTCAACTCATTACACGAGACTAACCACACTTCTCTTAGCCCAGGACAAGAACAGCAGGACCAGAAGGACTTTCCAATGCTTTCTCTCTGTCCCCCTTCTGATCAGCAGCCAACAGAGGCTGAGAAAAATATGCTGGACTGGAGTGAGAAGCAGGCTGGAACCCAGGCCCCCTCGTCCTGAGAGTGTGCTGTTTTCAAGACCCCTGTGGGAGCTCCTGCCAGGCTCATCCTCATGAGCCCCTGTGACAAGAGTGCAGAGCAAGTGGCTCTACTGCAGAGTCAGGAGTGGGCCCAGACCTGCCCACCTCTCCATCACTACCGGAAACGGCTCTGTGGCAACGCACAGGCCTCCCAGAACACTGGTCGCCCAATCCAGTCATGCGGGAGCACCTGAGTGAGTAGCCCCCTCACTCCCATCACAGGGGGACATCTGGGACAAGACCCTGCAAAGCCAAGGGTCTGGATGTGCAGGGAGGCCTCTCAGACAGGAGTGGGGACTGTGAACAGAGTGGCCCTAGCAGCCACCTGTCCATGTGGGTGATGAAGGGGCAGGGAGACGGGCAGGGAGGGAGCATCAGGAGTGAGAGGCTGAGTCACAAGGGAGCTGGGGTCCCCTGTGAGGGCTGACAGTACCAGGCCAGGTCTGGGGGGCGTCGATGGGGGGAAGGTCACTGACTGCTATTTCAGCCACAAGTCTCCCTCCTCCCAACCTGGCCCAGCCCAACTTTGGCTTTCCCTGTCCTGGTGAAGTGGATTCCACCATGGGGTTGATTCCTGGAGTCTGATGTGAAGCCCCAGGCCTGGGTGCCCGGGCCCTGCCCTTGCTTTTCTCAGGCAGCAGAGACAGTCCCAGTGGTTTCTCTTTTCTCTCTCTGCAGAGACTCACATCAGCCTTGGCTCTCCACAAAGTTGACTCAGGAGAGACAGAAGCATGTGGAGCCAACCTAGATCTTTATTGGAAGCTCTTGAGAGAGGCCAGAAAAGGGGAGGCATCCGGAAAGCTACAAGGAGGCCGGTGGTGCCCAGGAACTGGGAACTCAGCCATGGGTCTGAGGAGATGCAACAATCACAGGTCTACCTGCAAGAGAACAGACACCTGGAGAAGAGGGGCACAGGTGAGAGCAGAGGGAATGGGATAAAACCTCAGCAGTCCTCTTAGGATGTCTGTCTCTGCCCACCTCCTCCCCCAGCTGCTGTCTCCTGCCACCCCAGGATCGTTCCCCACCCAGTTTTCTCTGAGCCCCAGGATACCTCCTGCCCTCCCCAGTTCCCACCTCACTGGATCCGTACAGTGATTCCCACAAGAGTGCTCTCAGCACTTCCAGATTCCCTCACACTGAACATCGTGCTGACGGGTGTAGAGGGGGTCAACACAACCCATCTAACTGGAGCTCCTGGGAAGGACCCAGACTGGGAGGAGAAAGATGGAACTTTGATTCTGTTGACACCATTAGGGAAAAAACTCTTCGTGGGAAACGTGCACCCTCATTTAGACCCAGCACTCTTGCTTCCAATCCCTCTTCTTCCCTCTGTGTCCAGCCACGACTCACTTTAGCATCCCCTAACTATGGCCGGGGTGGGGATGCAAGTTGAACTAGCTGGGTTCTGGGGTCTTAGGAAGCTGTACCCCTGCATCTGGAGAAACAGACCCTCCCAGATCGCCACCTCCCTCTAAAAGGTGAAGTCATCAAATATGAGACGAGTGAGCTAGTTGGTTTCTATTTAAGATTTCTGAGGGTCTACCAACAACGTCTATTGCTCCAAGTATTGACTGGCAGTTTTTCCCAGAGCTGAGAGCTCAGCAGCTTAGGCTAAAATCTCCCTGAAATGCAATTTGCAAAAAAGTGACTTTCCTCTGTACTCTTCCCATATTCCCTTGAGAAAATACCAGAAATAACCCCATTCCAAGTGAATAGTGAAAGAAATAGATAGCACTGATCTTATTTATGGACACAGGGATAAAATCCTTGTCTCATCCTGTGTGCAAAAGATACAGATAAAACTGTAGAGCTGAAATAAGAAAATTTCAAAGGTTAAGTTCCTAAACAAGAAAATTGTAAATATTGAGTTTGAGAGATAGAACCAGGGCTAAACTATTTACCTTGCTCACAGTCAACCCCATTTCGATCTCCAGCAGTGCATATGGTCCTCTGAGCATCTTCAGGACTGATTCCTGAACACAGAACTAGGAGTAATTCCTAAGCACAGAGACACGAATAAACCCTGAGCACAGTTAGGTGTGGCCCAAGCAAGCAAACAAACAACATGGGAAAAGTTGAAAGCAGAAACCAGTGATGTGGGAAGCAGACGGAAGAGGGAAAAAATAAATCTTAGGATATGTTTCACTGGTAGGGAAGGAATAGCTCTTTCTGGAAAAGCAAGAAAAAATTAAAATTGTATATAAGGTTGAGAAAACATGTACAAATAACACAAAGAAAAATTTCTAAATTTTGCAAAATTATTTGAAAGACATGAAATAATGATAAAAGAACTCACATTAGGGGCTGGAGCAATATTACCATAGGCAGGGTGGTTGCCTTGCATGTGGACAACCTAAGTTTGATCCTTGATATCCCATACATTTCCAAGAGTTATCCCTGAGCACATAGCCAGGGGTAAGCCCAGAGCACTGCTGGTTGTGGCCCCAAAACAAGCAAAAAGAAATCATCTTCATTGCTTAAGGACAGATGGAAAGCCTAAACTATACAAATACATGGGGGGGAAAAGTGTAGAAAGTTGCTTTAAAAATTTTCTGCTCCTGGGGGCTGGAGCAATAGCACAGCTGGTAGGGCGTTTGCCTTGCACGCAGCCAACCCGGGTTTGATTCCCATCATCCCTCGAGGATCGTCGATTGCCTCGAGCATGACCCAGTAACGTCTCCTTTGCCCTAGCCCTGAGATTTTTTTTAAAAGTGCCATATTCAAGGCTCTTTCAGAGTTAAGAGAATGAGACCCATCATTGTTACTGGTATTTGGCATATTGGGTACGCCGCAGAGAGTTTGCCAGACTCTGCCATGTGGGCGGGCTACATTCGGTAGACTGCCAGTCTGTCCAAAGTAGGAATGAGATAATAAGATGTCCCGTGGCCGCAAATGCAGCCACGTGCTTCCGGGGTCTGGGTTTTATAGTCTCTGAGTTTTGGCCGTTGATGGGATCCTCTAGGATCATCAAGCATAATTCCTGAGTGCAAAGCCAGGAGTAACTCCTGAGCATCTCCGGGTATGACCCAAAAAGAAAAAAAAAAATTCCTGTCCAGACTCTGCCAAGTGCAAGGTGCCTATGATTTAATGTAGAACAACAGAGGAGAGAAATTGTCGTAGAAAACTTGTGCAAATACTCTCTTAGGATGGAGAAAGAAATGGTTACAGACAGTCCAGGCCTCCATTAAAGCACCAGGAGAAGAGAGGGGACTGCGTTGGCCTAGAACCTAGAGAGTTTGTCCAGGGTTGGGTCAAGTCACTCTGTTGTGTATTTTGGAAAAGATTTTAAATCCCTTTGTCTTGGTTTCTAGTTCAAAAATGATTGGATATCCAAACAATGTCTACTCTCAGTTCCGCATCTGTGTTCCCAGGAGAAAGGTGAAGTTGCAGTTTTCTGCAGAAGAACAGCAGGAATTTTATCTCAAATTCAGTGTGAGGTTGTGGCACCTGTTCCCACCAGCAAAGAACCTGGTGCCTGTCTATGGACCTTATCACTGTGGACATTTGGAGACAGACACACATGAATGGTCAGCACTGAGCCTGCAAGATCCCAGAGAGTGACTCACAGTCCAGAGATTAGCAAGAACACAGGGTGCTCAAGCCCTGGGTACACAAGGGGCCTGGCAGATGCCATCTGGGCCCCGACTCGGGACACCTGAGTGCGCTATGAACTCTAAGTCTCAGCAGAGGGCCACGTGCACTGTGCCTACCAATGACCTTGTTTTCTGGCTGGTCACTCACAGGCCGCACTGAAAGGAAACTGGTGATAACAGGAAAAATGATGGCCCCAGGACACTGAAATGCCTTCCCATGCAGAGCCAGGAACTGACTTTCTGTTTGTGGAGTATTGTGTTGTGATCTGCGGTCTCCCAAGAAAAACCATCACACTTGTTCATTGAACTGAAGAGCTGCTTTTACGTGCAGAGCCAGCGCAGCCTCAGACCAAGGGTCCCATCTGCTCAACAGTCTCAAACCTGGTCAAGTTTTGTAGAGTCCTTTCTCACATCCCGTTTGACCACACCAGGTACCTTTCTATCAGCTAACGTCAGCACCACAACTTGACTACAGAAGCCAAATGTGCTGCACTTCCCTGAGTACTTACCTTGGATATGTTTTTTTCTCCTCTGGCAGCTGCAGAGAATAACACATACTAGCTATTTTTTCTAAAGACAGTGGGTGTTCAGGGTATCTCCTAAATACATCCTGGGTGTCCAGTCCCGTTTTTCTCCTCTCTTCCTGGGTCACCTTATCCATCAGCACCTTGTCACAATTGGATTCTAGTGGGATTCCTCTCACTGTCACCTCCCGCTTGTGAAGCTTCTTTGGCTTGAATCCACTGCCTTTGAATTCCTTATTCCACCTTGGCCCTGATTTCTGCTTCACTTAAGAAAACTCGTGGGACCAGAGCGATAGTACAGCAGGGAGGGCATTTGCTTTGCACGCAGTGGACCCTAGTTTGATTCCTAGCATCCCATATTGTCCCCCCAAGCAACGCCAGGAGTGAATCATGAGTGCAGAGCCAGGAGTATCCCCTGAGCATCGCAGGGGGTGACCCATCCCCCCCAAAAAAGAAAAAAATTGTAAGAGAAACAGTTTTGAAAGATTCAGTCCTCCTACCTTACTCGACATCCAATGAGGGGAAGATAATCACATAATATTTGGACAGGTGTTTGCCAACCACAACCTCCTCAACTCCGTATGTGAATTGTGTGCCTTGATTTTTTTTTTGAAGAGAGAGGGACTATAGAGTCACACCTAGCAGTGCTTAGAGGAAATTCTTGACTCTGTGTTCAGGGTCATTCTTGGCAGTGCTCTAAAAAACATAGGCAATTCTGGGGATTCAGCCAGGGGGAGCTGCATCAAGGCAGACTTACCCACTGCTAGATCTCTTGGCCCATCCTCTTGTGAATTTTTCTGTCCCCACACTACACTTCAGCTTTCTCCTGTGAGGAAGAGGGTAACTGCCAGGATCAAGCCAGAGTCACTGCATGCTTAGAGCTTACGGCAACTGTGTCAAGTGGAGGAGCACCCGTTGCTGAAAAATACACCTTATTCTGGCTCTCCGAGGGCCAGAAACACATCATTGACTACAATACTCTTCTCTTCCAAAGAGCTTAGGACAGTGTTCAACATATTCTCATCCAACAAGATTTTCCAAGCTCCACTGCGAAGCCCAAGCACCAAATTTGGGTTGGCACCCAAACTGGCTGGAATGCAAGTGTCACTGAGATCATGGCAAGGGGCACAGGCAGAGCAGGACATATAATGTCCCAAGCTAAGCAGACAATAAAGCTTTCACTTTATTTTTCATGTTAAATTTTAAATGTTCTACTTATTTGTTACTTTTCAATCAAGTTTTAAGCAAAACCTGGAGCTGCAATGACGTGACTAGAACAAGCCCATCAGGAGGTGACCACACACGGCTCGTAGTGTAATTTTACCTCCAAGTCTGCACCGGTTGATGTACTGGTGTGTCTGGAAATGCCGAAGAACAGCAGGATCAAGAAGGAGCACCAGCACCACTTGCAGCAACCACAGCACCACAGCCCTCTGCAGCATTTGGAAAGGTCATCCCAAGCCCACCAAAATCTCATCTTCCAGTGACCACTAAGGCCAGCCCCACACTCTGGTGCTCTCCGTAACAAGTCCTGTCCAAGTCTTAATGAGAAAGAACAATGCTTGCACCAGGATTCATCTGTGTCCTCCTGATGAAGACGACGGGTTTATTGTCTCCTCACACAGAGAATGGATGAACAGGAAAAACATTTACCTGCTCCATTAGTGCTCTCTGCTTTAAGTTTTGTGTCAGAAAGAGGAGGAAGCGACGCATAGGAAGACACCTGGGAGAGAAAGATGAGCTCTCTGCGCTCCTTTAATCCCGGGATCCTCAAACCCTCTTGGACCCACCCTCTGGAAGCTCTCTGGATCTCACCTCTCAGATGATGGGAGGCCTGGGGGATTCCAAGAAGTGACTAGGGGAGCCACCCCCACCAATGCTTTGTTCAGATCTGTGAGCCTTAAGGTCTTTGTTCAGGTCCAGCAATGCAGTCGGCTTTGGTCTTCTGGGCTGGGGTCACCATGGTCACCCCAACACCCAGGAAAATTTGTGGGGCAAGTTTTCAGACTCCAAAAAACTGAAAGGTGCATGAATATACAATCAGGAACTCATTCTGCTCCTTTCCTTCCTTCTTTCCTTCTCTCCTTCCTTCCCTCTCAGTATCACTCTTTCATTTTCTCTATTTTTTTCTTTTTTTTTTTTTGGCTTCCTTGGGCAATAGCCATCTGTACACATGGTTTACTCCTGCCCCTGCCTCTGTGCTCAGAAGTCACTTCTTATGGTGACTTTCAGAGCTTATTCAGGGATGGAAATCAATTTGGCACTGGCTGTGAGCAAGACAAGTGATTTACTCCTTGTACTATCTCTCATGCCTAATATTTTAAATTTTCTTATATGTTTTGAAAGGACACCAACCTCTGCGCATTCCCCGCCAAGCGCATCACCATTATGCCCAAGGACATCCAGCTGGCGTGCCGCCGCATTGGTGGAGAGAGAGCATCAAATTTACCATGCTAAAATATCAGGGCTGGGACCAATGGAGACGCTATTGGTGCCCACTTGAGTAAATCCATGATTAACGGGATAACAGTGACAGTGACAGTGACGGTTTTGAAAGCATTTATCTCCAAAGTTTCATCTGTACATTTTGCACACATGACAAGACACCGGGTTTCCTGGGCCTCTGCGCGTGGGTATGGGAAGCCAGAAAGATTGATCTGACTGATGATCTGATATTAGTAAAGTGCTTCTGACAGGGGAACTGAGCCCCCAGCTGTCGCAGGGCAGGGTCAGGTACAATATAAATGATCCTGCCTGCACCATCACAGAGCAGGGAGCAGCAGTATGAAGCAGAACAGCCTCTTGCCACTCGCCCTGATCTTCCTGGTCCTCTGTCTGCATGTGGTGCAGCCTTGGCTCAGTAATAAGGCAACTGAGAGTCAGTAAGCGGGATCCTGCGTGGTTGGCTTAGGCCCGAGAAGCTTTTTTTCAAGGATTCTGTGGGATGAGCTGTCTCTGAGGCCAGGAAGGGAGGTTGGGATAACCGTGTTCCGAGGTTTCCATCTTCCTCCACCCAGTTTTAATTTCAATTTTAATTTCAGCCCCAACGAAGGTTGGAGTCTGCCCAGATTTCCAGGGAATATGCAATGGATTTGCTGGTGATTCATTGTGCATTAGGGATGCCAATTGTCCAGGAGCTCAGAAATGCTGTTTTTACGAATGCCGTATACAATGCAAGGATCCTCTGTTATCCACGTGAGTTGAGTTGTTCCAATTCTCCCCCAAAGTCCCCTCTGCCTCTCAAAGCTGGCAAAATACTGCCAGTGCCCTGCAGGAGTGCCCAGGTCAGAGCTGGGCATGGATTCAGCCCTGACAGTGGCCTGAGGCGCCTACAGAGAGGTCCCTAGTGTCACCCTCACCCTTGTCTGCAACACTTACAATCACTCCGGGACACGGGTCGCTCCCTGCCTTGAGGGGGTTGATTGGACAAGACCATCCCTAGTCCATCAAACATTAGTAAAATTGTGTGATTTTTTATAATTGCCTCTCTTTCCCTTTTAGCACATCATAATCAATAATATCTGGTTCATTAAAAAAACAAGAGAAAAAGAAAGAAAGAAAGAAAGAAAGAAAGAAAGAAAGAAAGAAAGAAAGAAAGAAAGAAAAGGCCCTCCCGTTGATCATCGATTTGCTCGAGTGGGCCCAGTAACGTCTCCATTGGAGACTTTGTTGTTACTGTGCCTGGCATATCGAATACGTCACGGGGAGCTTGCCAGGCTCTGCCATGCGGGCGAGATACTCTCGGTAGCTTGCCGGGCTCTCTGAGAGGGGCGGAGGACTCGAACTCGGGTTGGCCATGTTGGCTGCGTGCAAGGCAAACGCCTTATGCTTTTAAGTCTTTAGCTCACTTGCCAAAAATAAGGTATCCAGGAGTTTTGATTTCTGGACTAAGGTTTCAGTATTCTCAGGAATGGAGCACTTGGCTAGGAGTCCTGGGAGCTGGCCCATGTCTCCTGCTTGGGGTGTTCCTTCTCATGTCCCACTGTCTCTACTCTCTTCCTGCAGGAAGAAGCCAGTTCCTCTCCACAACTGAGAAGATGTTGTTCCTGCAAGCTCTGGCCTGCGTTCTGGATCCCCAGTTCTCAGTGCTCCTCACGCAGAGACATCCTGTTACTCAGCTAAAGGCTAATCAGTAGGAAACTCAATAAAGAAGCAAAGTGCTCTATGCCAGCACCGTGAGGGTCTGTGCTGCCTGTGTGTCGGTCACCCTCCCCTCCCTCTGCATTCATGGGGCGAGGGGATCCTTTGGGTGTGTGAAAGGGACCTGATTGCTAGAGGTCACCCGCTTCCCTGGACCAGCCCTGCCTCTCCCTTCTGCCATGCCTCCCTGGCACGTGACTGGGAGATTCTCGGTCACATGTAAGAGCGCGTGGCATGTGTTTTGGTGTTTGGATCCCGTGTAGGGGACCCCCTGTCATAATGGAAGTATGCGCCTTTGGCTCCATTCTCTCTAAGAGCGTGAGCTCTGTGTGTCCATTTGTCAAGTCAGTGTAGTAAGCTCTGGGCTGGAGAAGGCGAGTGGGCAGGGAATGGAGGCCTGGCCTTCATTCTAGGCTATCTGAGGCTCAAATCCTCAGGCTGTTCCAAAGCAGGTCAGGACGTCGTGTCAGCAGGGAAAGACAACTGCTGAGACCCTTGACATGTTAGTTTGAGACAGGGTTGGTGGGTGGGAAGCACTAATGAAGCTAATAATAAAGTGTTATTCAATCTTGGGTGGTTTCATTTTTTTTTTTCACTTTTCTCTGTGATTTAGTCTTGACTAAGGATCTTGGTAAATAACCCTCTAACTTTTGCTTTAGCTTCACACATACATCTTAATCTCTTGTTTTTAGGTCACACCCAGAGGTGCTCAGGAATTACTCCTGACTTTGCACTCAAATAGTACACCTGATTTGATTCAGGGGGACCCTATGGGATACTGGGGATGGTACCTAGCTTGGCCTCATGCAAGGCAAGCACCTTCCCACTATGCTATCTCTCTCACCCCTATCAACTTTTGAATAATTTCTGGAGTGGAGGTCAGAGCAAACTCTCCAAATGCACCACCTTGGTACTCCGATTATCTGGAGTCAAGTTACTTAAGTAGTAGCCTGGAGACAATCAATAAGTAGTTCTCTGTAGCACTCCTTGTTGTCATGAGCAGTTAAATTCCTGTGTGGAATAGGACTTCCTCCCTTTCACTAGGGCACAAAACAGGTATGTCTTTCCCTAAATAGAAACTTTAGGGTCAAAAAGTACTTGTCACCCATCTCAGTGGTTACTTTGCTCATCTGAAAACTTTCCTTTCTCTCAGTTATTTTTTTTCCTATAAAGGAAAAAATGCAAAAAAAAAATTGTCTTTTCTCTAGTGCTCAGACTCATGGGCTTCTGGATCATCAGATTCAAGTAACCTTCCTATTAATCTGTGTTAAAGTCATTATTTGACCAGCCAGTAGAATCTATATAAAGGGGACTTTTTCTCTCCCCAACATCATATTCTCCCCAACATAATATTGCCTGTCCTCAAGTCACTCAGTCCTACCAGGATTCTGCAGATAATAACTGTTCCTGGAGAATGAAAACCAAAAATGAGTGACTTGCAGACAGTCCCATATGTTTGATTTTGAAAACATCTTTTTTGTTTTAGAATAGCCAGTGTAATCTTTCTGCCTTGTCTCTAAGAATCCCAACAAGCCAAAGAGAGCATGGAAGCATAGTCATGCATCAGCTCGACCTGTGGAGGATGTTAGAAATGACCTGTAACAGGGACGGAGAGATAGTACAGGAGGTGGGGTGTTTGCCTTGCATGATGCCAACCCAGCTTCCCATAAGTTCTCCTGAGCACCACCAGGAGTAATTCCTGAGTACACAGCCAGAAGTAACCCCTGAGCACCACCACCTGTGGCAAAAGAGAGAGAGAGAGAGAGAGAGAGAGAAGAGAAGAAATGACCTGTGTCTGCCAACCCAAACTGTGCAAATGGAGAGGAAAGATAAATAAGTATAAAAGAGAGAAAACCAGGAGGCTGGAGCGATAGCACAGCGGGTAGGGCGTTTGCCTTGCACGCAGCCAACATGGTCGACCCAGGTTTGATTCCCAGCATCCCATATGGTCCCCCGAGCACTGCCAGGAGTATTTCCTGAGTGCATGAGCCAGAAGTAACCCCTGAGCATCGCCGGGTGTGACCCAAAAAGCAAAAAGAGAGAGAGAGAGAGAGGGAGGGAGGGAGGGAGGGAGGGAGAGAAAACCAAACTTGATGGTTAAGATACAATAATGTGCTTGAATACAACTCTCTGCCCAATAACCAATATTCAGACGCACCCAAACACATGCGGGGACTCAGAAAATCAAAATGCATGTTTTGGTGGTGCGAGTTGCCATTTTTAGCAAAGAGAAATAATATTGACTGACCAGGGCAATTTAATTTCAGTTAATCAGATTAACAGATTTTTTTTCTTTAGAAATCAAAGGGGGTGGGCATTCATTGAGAAACACTAAAGAAAGTGTTAGTGAGAAGCAAATTGAACAGAGTGTCCTGTACCTCAGCTGCCTTTTAGAAGAGTCCTTGGATGTCTCTGAGGGAGTGTTAGGTTCAGAGACTCTGCTCTGCCATTGTCAGACTGGGTGGGGACAAGAGACACCAGAAGCCCTCCAGATGTTTCTGCCTGGCAGTGAGTTGACCCAGAGGTGCCCACAGCTGCCTGCAAAGGTCAAGAGGAACGTTAGCAGTGACTCCAGGCATTGCCTAGATTATACCATTTGGTCCCATTTCTGTTTTGATTAATTGAGTTTTGGTTTGGGGGGGTAATAGCTTACGATAACCAGGGGTAACTTTTGGCTTTGCACTAAGAAATTACTCCTAGAGGTTCTTGGGGAAAATAAGGAATGACACAAATGAATCCCAGGTTGGCTGTGTTCAAGGCCAATACCCTCCCCACTGTATTATCTCTCTAGATTTCTTCCTGTTTCTAGTATCCCGATTGTTTCATTATGTTGTAACTATTAACGCATTACTTATCCCTGCCGTAGTGCGGAGTGAAAAAGCAAACACAAAGGCCCTTGTGAAATCTGGCTGCTTTTCTCCTTTCTCCCATATCTCCAAAGCCAGCATTCCCCACACCCTGCCACCACCCCTTACCACACACACTATGATAGGGTCAGTGAATAATAAATTCAAAGTATTTTTTTCTCCCTATTCATATCTGGACTCCCTTGACTAAGAGAAATGAAATTTAACTTTCTAACTTCTGTTGGCGACACTCAAACCTAAGAACCTGATGTCAGTGGGCCCCACGGTTGGCTCATGTGAAGTGGGGAGGAGAAAGACGGTCACTTTCTCCCGATGCACCTCTGCCACCAGGACCCAGGGTTACTGGGCTCTTGTCTTGCCTCGAAGAAAGGAATTTCAGGAGTAGATGAGCAGTGAAAATTAAAGTTTTTATTTGGAGGTTTTAAAGAGAAGGAGGAAGAGAAAGTGGGAGAGAGGGGAGAGTAACCTGCTCAAGAGAGAGCCCCGGCAGAGAGAGCCCCTACACACATCCCAGCATTAGACAGGAAGGCATGAAAGTACATATCTCAAGAGGGGAGATGTGCTCGGGCACCACATGTGCTGACCACATAGGCAGAAGCAGCACATGGACTCGGGCAGCATATGTGCGCCCTTCTTTTGTTCAAGGTGGCCTTTATAGGGTTTCTCCAACCTGCCCCCATGTGGAGCTTCTACCTAGGTAAAAGTCGTTGCTAGGGAGGTTACCACGGGGGTTGGGGGTGGTGATAGTCTTCTTCGAAATTCCTTCCTGACTTTTGTTTCTGCAGGAGCTTCTGTTGGAGGGGGTTGGTTCAGCCTTCCCAGGGTCTGTTACAGACTGGCAAAAGTTCTCCATGAATGAGGTCAGGGCTATGACTTCCCAGGAGATCTACGGCCATTGCCTTGGGAAGGGGTCTTCCCTATCTGCCTGCTTACATCATAAGAACCCACCAGCTGGCACATTTTCCCACTGGACCATGACTTCCTCTCTTTGGGGTCCAAACTTTTCCTTGGTTGCTGACTCTCCAAGGTGGACAGATGTGGTGGTTTTCCCAGTGAGTTTCAGTCATTGCACCCCAGCTTCCACCTGGCTGGATGGGGTTTGCTTCCCTCACAAGGACACCTGTTCCTTCTGTCCCCAAGCCTGAGCACTGAGCCCCCAGGGGGCCTCCTGGGTGCAGGATCCAAGTCCTTTGCTCAAGCTGCCTTCAGGAGTGTCTGTGCTTTGCTTTATTTTGTTTCTGTTTGTTTGGGCCACACTGGCGGTGCTCAGGGCTGATTCCTGGTTCTGTGCTCAGGGATCACTCCTGCAGGTGCTGAGGACTATGTGGCATGCTGAGATCAAACCTGGGTGAGCAGCCTCCAAGGCAACTGGTGACACTGGGCTGCCACAGGCCTGGAGCTTCCATTCATGGCTTATCGTGAGGGCTCCCAGGAATCTGGTTCCTGATTGTGGGCTCCATTGCCTGCCTGTGCCCCGCAAAAGTTCCCAAAGGATGAGTCTTCAGAGAGGAAACTAAGAACCAACAGAGGCCGAATATCTGACATCACTGATAGGAGATGCCTAAGGAGGACAACTGGGGACAGAGACCCAGGGGGCAGCAGGCAGGTAGCAGGCCGGTTGAGCAGAGGACTCCCATCTCCACCCTTGGCTTAGGGCATTTTCTGCCCAACCAAGTCCACTGAGATGACAGCATGTCCTTCTCCCCTCTGGGGTCTCTCCTGCCTGTCCCTCCTTCCTGAGACCCCTGTCCCTGGGAATTGTCCCTGGTGCTCTGAGGGAGCCACTTTCTCCAGGCCTCAAGTAGACCTTTCTAAGATCTTAGGCACCAGCTGGGCAGAGGGACGCTTTTTTTTTTTTTTTTTTTTTTTTGCTTTTTTGGTCACTCCTGGCAATGCTCAGGGTCTACTACTGGCTTTGCACTCAGGAATTACTCCTGGCATGCTCAGGGGAATCTATGGGATGCTGGGAATCGAACCCAGATCGGCCACGTGCAAGACAAACGCCCTACCCACTGTGCTATCACTCCAGCCCCTGGAGATATCTTCTCCCCTCTGAGGTACCTGGATGAAATTAGCCTGACATGGGGTGGGGAGACATTAATGTGAGTTCTTTCAATACTTTTTTATGTTTTAAAATAATTTTGCATAGTGATAATAATATTCATTTTTGTGTGTGTTCTTTGGACATAGATTGCAAACAACTCTCAGCTCTCCACTCTCAGCTCCATGTCTGACTGTGTTCCCAGGAGAAAGGTGAAGTTGCAGTTTTCTGCAGAAGAACAGCAGGAATTTATTTCATCTCCAAATTCAGTGCAAGGTTGTGGCACCTGTTACCATCAGCAAAGAACCTGGTGCCTGTCCATGACCCTCATCTCTGCGGATGTTTGGAGACAGACACACATGGATGGTCAGCACTGAGCCTGCAAGATCAGATCCCGGCACAGAGATTAGCAAGAACATGGGGTGCTCCAGCCCTGAGTGCACAAGGGGGCTGGCAAATGCCATCAGGGCCCTGACTTAGAACACCTGAGTGCGCTGTGAACTCTAAGTCTCAGCAGGGGACCACTTGCACTGTGCCTACCAATGACCTTGTTTTCTGACTGGTCACTCACAGGCCGCACTGAACAGTCCAGCTGCCTGGGAGGAAACTGTTGAGAGCTGGGCAAAAAATGGTCCCAGGACACTGAAATGGCATCCCACGCAGAGCCAGGGACTGACTTTCTGGTTTTTCGGGTAATTTTTATTTTCTATTTTTTTATAAAGTAGTTCACAATATTTGGTTACATTTAACATTCGAACACCAATCCCACCACCGTTACACTTTCCCACCACCATATCACTCAAATGAGAGAAAGAATCCAGAGTTCCGACATCCGTCGACAATCAAGAATCAGGGACGCTGTCTCGTTTGCCAAGGTGTCAAAAACCAGATGGGCTGGTCACGTAATGAGATTTAGAGATGACTGCTGGACTAGAGCCGTTACCGACTGGATTCCACGGGATGTCAAAAGACCGCGTGGCCGCCCACCTACCAGATGGTCAGACTTCTTCATCAAGATCATGAACGATCGGTTTGAGGCTCTTCGTGTTCCCAGAGCGAACAGACGCCATTGGGCTACACTAGCATGCGACAGGGACGAATGGAGACGTTACTGGCGCCCGCTCGAGCAAATCAACAATTAACGGGAAGTCAAGTGATCAAGTGATATTCCAGATGTTTCCATCCCGAACCCCAACCTCTGCCCCAAAGCGGAACTGAAATAATTCATTTTGTATTGTTTGTTATGAATAAACAGCTGAAAGGGATCCAAGAAAGTTTCCTTAGAGAAAAGTGTGTGAAGATGGTGGTATTTCACCCAGGGGCCATTAAGCCCTGCTATGAGAGGTTACTAACGTTTTGTTGAAGGTTGAGCCTTGTGCGCATATATATATATATATATATATATATATATATCTGTAAAATATATATTTTACTCTAAGATTGGTTGCCTTCTACTCTAAACCCCACCAAATCTTGGAATATTCGTGGTGTGAGGTGTGACATTCGTGGCCACACGGTCCAGGAGAAAGTTCATTTGTGGGTGAGGCTCGGCCGGGGCATGAAGAGAGTAGCATGAGCATGGTGGCAGTTGAGTTCTGGAGGTTTTCAGCTGGGGTGGGCAGAGGCCTCACCCACCCCTCTTCAGGGTGCCCAGAATGAAACAGCCTGGCTCGAGGGAGGGACCAACTTTCTGTGTGGGGCATATCCATTTATGGTTGGATTCTTCTCATTGTCACCTCACCAAATACACACCATCTTTAGCTTGACTCACTTCCCCACCTTGCAGTTCCTGCTTTGGACCCGATTTCTGGTTCAGTTAAGAAAAACATACTGTTAAGAAAAATAGTTAAGAAAAAAATACTGAGGCTGGAATGATAGCACAGCAGGTAGAGCATTTGCCTTGCACACGACCAACCGGGTTTGATTCCCAGCATCTCATATGGTCCCCTGAGCATCACCAGAAGCAATTGCTGAGTGCAGAGCCAGGAGGAGCCCCTGAGCATTGCCAGGTGTGACCCAAAAAGAAAAAAAAAGAGAGTAAGAAAAAATATACTGTTTTCTCATATAGGTTTCTCTCAGAAAGGATTGGAAGAGAAGGAGAGAGGGAGGCCGAGGGAAGGAAGGAAGGATCAGCTCTCTCCACTTCTTAATTCTGGGTACCCTCAAATCCTCCTGGTCCACACTATGGGAGTCTCTGAGTCCCACCCTCTCAGATTTTGGGAGGCATACAGGCTCCAAGAAGTGGTCAGAGGGGGGCTGGAGCAATAGCACAGCTGGTAGGGCATTTGCCTTGCACGCAGCCTACCCAGGTTTGATTCCCAGCATCCCACATGGACCCCTGAGCACTGCCAGGGGTAATTCCTGAGTGCAGAGCTAGGAGTAACCCCTGTGCATTGCCAGGTGTGACCCAAAAAGGAAAAAAAAAGTGGTCAGAGGACCCACTCCCAACAATACTTGGTCCAGCTGTGTGGTTCTGAAGTATCAATACTCCAGGTCCAACAATGGAGCCTGCTTTGGATTTATTTGGGGGCTGGGTCATAAAGGCCACCCCAGTGTTCATCAAACCTTGTGGGGCAATTCAGAGCCTCTCAAGGACAAAACTAGAGATGAACCTACAGCCTGAAACCTGTTCTTTTTCATTTTGTCATTTGGATTGGGAGGATGGGGCCATACCTGGTGGTTCTCAGGGTTTTACTCCTGGCAGTGCCAGGGCCAGGGACTGAACAGGGGTCGGCAGAGCACAAGGCAAGTGCTTTACATACTGTACCCCCAAAGTCTTTTGAAAGTCATGCACTGTCTGTCCACTGTCCTCCCGCTATTCATCAATTTGCTCGAGCGGGCACCAGTAACATCTCACAACAAATTGTGAGATTTGTTGTTAACTGTTTTTGGCATATCGAATACATCACAGGTAGCTTGCCAGACTTTGCCATGCAGGCGAGATACTCTCGGTAGCTTGTTGGACTCTCTGAGAGGGGCAGAGGAATCAAACCCAGGTTGGCCGCGTGCAAGGCCAACGCTCTACCCACTGTGCTATTGTTCCAAGGTATCAGGATGGCCAAGTGGTCTAAGGCACCAGACTTAGCTCCACTTGAAAGTCAAAATTACTAAAAAAAATGAAAAAAATGGGGTAAAGAAAAGAGAAGAGAAAAAAATGATACCACCAGTTTTGCAACCTGCTTTTTGGTGTAGCCCAGTTTTTGCCTCTGTAGAGGCCAATGCATTTCCTGAAAATTCTCAGTGATCAGATGATATGCTAGGGTCTCCCCCTAGAATAATCCTCACTGGGGGGAGGAGGGTGAAGGAAGAGGACAGCAGGCTGGTTTGGGGAGGTCTTTGGACTTCCACATTTTCCCTAAATAATTCACAGTAGGCATCAATGGAATATGAACATTTAACCTTCTGCAATTACAGGTAACTTTATTTTTCAGAGTGACAGTGAATGAGATAACAGACCTGTGATACTCCAAGCATAGCTCTTTCGATTCCTCTTTGGGAGACCCGAATAGAGTTCTCATCCTGTTTTTGTAGGACCCAGGTCTCTGAGGCGTATGTTAATGCAGGAAGAATGGTGGAGTCAAAGTGATGTGCCCGGAGGCAGAGTTTCTTCACCCTCTTAACTATTTCTTCGACGCTCTTGAAGGCATTCCATGCTGCTCTCTACTTCCTGTGCAACTCAGGTACCAGTCTCATATTATGCTATTTTATATTCCATAAATGAGTGCAGTCATTTTATGTCTGTCCCTATCTTTCTAACTTATTTCACTTAACATGATACTCTCCATAACCATCCACTTATAAGCAAATTTCATAACTTCATCTTTCCTAGCAGCTGCATAGTATTCCATTGTGTAGATGTACCAAAGTTTTTTAACCATTCATCTGTTCTCGGGCACTCGGGTTGTTTCCAGATTCTGACTATTGTGAACAGTGCTGCAATGAATATACAGGTGTAGATGTCACTTCTAAGGTGCTTTTTTTGCACCCTCGGTAACTCTTAATTCTTGATTTCTACTACAGATTGAGTATTTGCTTCAGTCCTTGCACTTGAACCATTTTTCTTCTTTCATTTTTTTTCTCCCCTCACCCCAAACCCTTCCCTTAATAGCTGTTACAGTGTTAGCTGGGAATAACATAGCTTGGCTATGGTGCTGGCCAGGGGCTGCCCACTATAGTGTTTTGGGTTCTTTTGTTTATTTGCTTTTAGTCCATACCCAGAAGTGCTTAGGGCTTATTCCTGGATCTGCACTCAGGAATCACTCTTGCTGGGGCTAGGGTAACCACATGGGGTGCCATGGATAGAACCCAGGTCAATTACATGCAAGGCAAGTGCCCACTGTACTCTCTGACCCCAGGATCATAAGTTCTGACAGAACATGCCTTGCAATCATCTTCTCCCGTCTCTAGCTTTCCTTTCCATTTTCTAAACCTCCTGGTAAACAAAGAAACAAAAATTTGAATTTCGGGACCAGAGAGAGAGCACAGTGGGTAGGGCACTTGCACCACATGGAGCACATGCTTTATGCAGGGTGTGACTCGTCCTCTCCAAAGAAGGTCTTGCACCCATGCCTGTGTCTGATCAACTCTTTCCTTCATTTACAAGTGCCATCTGGCTTGTCATCCATTGGTGCCTAGGGCTTGGATGGGGAGTGTTGGGGTCTCCTAATTCCTTTCAATTTGGGATGGCTCCCCTCTTTGCCTCACTACCCCTTTCATGTCTCCACATTGAACTACTGTGTCCTTGAGGGAGAAAATTTATTTCAATTCTGTTTTTTTAGGGTATGTGTATGTGCGTGTGGTTTTAGTACTGATAAAATAGAAGCAGTAAATTCACTGAGTTGACACGTTGTTTCTCTTTGGTTGAGGTTGTGTGAGTATTCATTCAGTCGGAGGGCTGAGACAAGGAAAACTAGAGAAATTACTTTCACGGAGGATCATGGGGTTCTCTCAGACTCTGTAGAGCATTCTGAGATCTCCTTTTATTATCATCCTACTGTTCATACCTCTAAAAGGCTCAATACAGTGAGGTCATCAATAAAGAAGTTACAGGAAGAATGTGCAAAGACAACGAAGTTACAGGAAGTATGTGCAAAGACAAAGAAGTTACAGGAAGAACATGCAAAGCCGAAAGCTTTGCTGCATACTGAAAACAAAGAGACTAAGTACCTGGGATCTGCACAGGCTAAGTAAGCATCTGGGATCTGTGAGAAGAGGAAAGACTGACTCTTCCAGTATACTGAAATTTATGAAATTATTTACTGAAGGCAGCTTAAAGAAAGAGATGTTCAGCCTCATCCAAACCAGTCAGAACACACGAGTAATCTCACCCATTTTCATGGGACCCGTTGTTCCTGGTCGTTTGCAGGTCATTCTACATGAGTTCATCCTGACAGCCTGGTCCAGCCCCAACAGGTTCTTGGCCCTACTTAACCCACAGTCTGAGACATAAAATCTATTTAATGACTAACTTACTGAAGTGACCCATGAAAAAAATGACTGACTGACTAAACCCAGGCAAAGGCCACAAGAAAGCAACAGTTTATATGTTAATCTGTTTGTCCTGCATATTTTCCTTTCCTGAATGAACTACCCAAGACCAGGAGTCGTGAGAGAGTGGCAGCCGTAGGCATGGCACTGGTAGTTAGATGTTTAGGGAGAAATGCTTGCAGGATTGGGGCACAGAGAGGCTGAGGAAGGGATGACCATATAGAGTCCACTTTCCCAGAATCAGGTGAGAGCAGGGAGTTCTACCCCTCTGGAGCTCCACTCCAGCCCCTGGTTGGAATTTCAACTGTTTGTCTGGATTGCTTCTTCTTTGTAGTTCCAGGAAGCAGACTCAGAAAAGTAGTTTCTCTCAGAGAAGTAACCAGTGCAAAGGAGAGGCAGGGAGCCCAGAGATAAGGAAAACTGGTCTGAGGACAATGACAGCAGTGTCTGATGCTGACACTAATGAAGTGAAAGGGCTGAAGTTTGAGGTTCTCCCCTAGAAATGATATGCGATAGTGTCCCATTTCTCTCCCCATGGGCTTGAGTATTTCCCCCACAGAGATGTCTGTTTACTCTGGGATCAACAAAACAGAAATCAGAACCTTTATTTCAATAAGGAAGTTTTGGTGGATAGTTTGATAAAAAAAAAATTTAAAAACAGACTTGAATGATATTGGATTGTGTTATGAATGTGCATGTGTTTGTTGAACAATTTTTTAATAATTATTCTCTGAAATCATGTACTTTTCCAAATGATTTATTTTATAATGTATATAATTTATATTTCTGAATGTGTGTTTAATTTAAAACATTGGGTAGAAGAATAAGTGATAGAGATTAGGTGATTTTCAGATAACTAGAGAGGAGGAAATAAAACCATTAGACTCTAGAAAAAGGAGAATATAGTATCCAAGCTCCAAATCGGGAAAATACTCCCCTCAATGATCTACGTTTGATTCCGTTTGCTTGATTTTAATGACTTTCATTAAGAGATAGAAAGCTTTGGAATTAGACTGATCTGGCTTCAACTCCGGACTCACTTTTAAGTGTTCTATTAGTGAACTACAGTTAATAATTACTGATTGTGTCAAGTATTTTTCATGAGTGGTCACCTTAAACATCATAACAATGAATGACCAGAGATGTGGCCTCTCAACTGTGACCTTGGACGGAATGCCCTATTTCTCACATTCCTGTATTTTCAAAGATTGTGAAACTTTACAACTGTTTAAAACCATTTCCTTCTCAAAAGTTCAGATGAAACAGAAATCAGCCAATTTGATTTTTCTTAAGTATTTTCACTAGAGCATCTCCTTTCTCTATTCTGCTTCCAGTACTTAAAAAGTGCCCACTAAACAGTTGTCAATGAAAGGAGAAGAAAGAGCTCTACCCCCAGAAATCCCTTGAGGCTTAATTTTTCCAATTGAGCTCTTCAACAAATAAATCCTTCTAAGAGAGTTGAGAGCTTGAAACAAGAAGGGATTCTGAGGGAGGATAAGGCCAGCATCAAGTGGGGTACAGAGAGGCTGAATTTACAAGTAATCAGGTCAACAAAGAGCTCTGAGGGAGAACAACTCTTGCTACCTGCCCTGGGCCATAAGAGGTCCAACGAACTCCAGATCTTTGGGACCTCTGCACTCAAGGTCTATTCTAATGTGCAGTGGTCCCAGGTACTCACTGTGGTCCCAAGTGCCCGCTGGTCACACCCACTCTTCCATCACCCAACCATGGCATTAATGAGTTAGGTCCAATGAAAGAAACAAACAAACAAACAAAAACTAATGCTACAGTGCCATCTTCTGGAAAACAAAAGAAACACTCCTAATTTCCTAATGACTAGTCTAATAAAATAAAAATTAAAGAATGTTTGCCTACATACCAGAAAGGTGTTAAGGCCAGGAAAGTGCTACAGCACATGGTTCAAATGTGGAAACCCTACATTCTATGCCTGGTATTGTGTGCCCACGCCCTCCCCGCACCCAGTATGCTAGAGTTCTAACCAAAACAATGCATAGTTCCTCAGCTAGATGTGGACTGCCCCCCCAACCCCGCATGCCAATCTGTACGTTTAAAAAGTTTTGATTTTTTTATTATAATACTATTATTAATGGTTTCTCATGAACATAATTTTGACACCTGACCCATCTCCCTCCCCTCCCGCTCACCCTCCCTCTTCACTCAATCACTCAACTCAGTTGTGTGGGTCAGATCCCCACTTATGCTGCCTTTGGATCTTTGTTGTTACCTTGCTGTTTGTCTTTAGGTCCCACATATGAGAAAGATCATTCTGTATCTACCCTCCCTCTTTCCTTTTGACCCACTTCATTCATGATATCCTCTAGTTCTATCCATGTTGCTACAAATTGTATGATTTTGCTCTTTCTTAGAACTGCGTAGTATTTCAGTGTGTGTATATACCACAATTTTTTTTACTTTTTATTAGTGAGACAGTGAGACACCATGAGATATACCACAATTTCTTAACCTATTCATTTGTAGTTGGGCATTTGTGCTGTTTACATATCTTAAATATTGTACTAATTGCGACAATGAACATAGGTGTGTTTTAAGTTCAAGCTCTCCCCCAAAGATTATGACCACGCGGTGTTCTGGGGCTGCAGTCACTACACTAACCAGGAACTAAGAAGTCTTCTTCCAAGTTTGCTCACCTGTGGGTGCTGGGTCTCACTTCCATCAGACTGCTGCCCAGAAACAATGGCATGCTCCCTGCGGGCCACTCCTCATTTAGTCAAGCATCCTCAGAAAAGAGCAGCTGAGTTCTGCCAGAGTAAAGGATCAGAAAGTGTATGCCCCCTAAATGCACACTGTAAGCTTTCCATCATACACTTGATTTCCCCAACAAAGACAAAAAGTAACTCTAGCTCTGCAATACTTGATTAGCCACACAGACCACCCCTGCAGAAATATGGGAAAGGATCAAACAGGGCATGAGTACCCAGGGTGAGGGTCATGGGAGCCAGCCTAGAGCATGGCTTGACCACATGCAGAAATGAATAAAATCTCTCCACCTCTTTTCTTCTTTCTGACATGGCTAGTTTAACACTTCCAGCTGCTACCCTGGCAACACCAATTGAGTGCAGTATCAAATATTCTCTTAAACAATTTTTATGAAAGGGTATGATTACATTTTAAAATCATTATCTAATCAAGTGGATAATCTAATCAAACTGCAGCAATAACACAGCGGTAGGGCGTTTGCCTTGCGTGCAGCCAGCCTGACAGAGCCAGGTTCGATTCCTCCGCCCCTCTCGGAGAGCCTGGCAAGCTATAGAGAGTATTCAATATGCCAAACACAGTAACAAGAAGTCTCACAATGGAGAAGTTAGTGGGCCCGCTCAAGCAAATCGATGAACAACGGGAGGACAGTGTATGTGTATGTATCTAATCAAGTGCTCTAGTTCTTGTCAAATACAGAGGGTGCTGTTGTAGACCATGCAAGGGTGCAGTTCCTTATGCTCGGAGTTCAGCTTTCTTGACACTTTCTGTTCCATGAAATCAAGAACACTACCCTTATGTGGCATTGGCCAACAGCATGTCATCCAAGTGACTTCTGAGACAATATTCTTATTGTTGGGGAAAAAGCAACCACATGCACGCATGCTCCACTCAGCTGATGAGAATAAACCTTCACATTCCTCTGCCAAGAGATGAGCTTCCCAAAGAGGCTGAGCCAGGTTGATTGTCTGTAGGACAGTATCCTGCAGTGTTTCCAGTTCAATGTGTGCTCCATTGTTCTGCACAAGTGCACACACCACACAACATCTCCCAAAAGGTTTGTAGCATCTTTCCTTGTTGGCAAAAAGTTGGGGTCCCTCTATTGCTGCATTAGAGGGGTTCATGCAGACAAATCACCCTGAATTTGCTTATGGGAAAGACACATTTGTCATGGAGTCTAGGTTTACTATGGAGACTGACCTTGTTTGTTTCTTCTCTGTGTGGGTCAAGCATTTTTCCATGGAGCACTTGGCCTATTGTCTTTTCCTTCACGGTTCTGATACTAAGAAGCAATAGAGAGAATTATTTGGAGTCCTCTCTTGGAATTGATACGTGGTACAGAGTGTTCTGTTCTATTTATTTAAGATAAAATAGTGTCTTGAAAGAGAGAAGGAGTGAAAGAAGTTCAAGATCACTACAGGAGGCAAGTGTCCATCATTGTTCAACATCTGGCTGTTGACCATTAGCCCTGCCTGCAGTTGCCCATACACTGCCTTCAACAATGCTCCAAACACTGGGAAAAAGTGATTTGCGTTGTACTTAACAGAAAAAAAAATAAGATATAAGTTTGGAGCATTGTTGAAGGCAGTGTACAGGCAAAACCACAATGCCTCTATTTTCAGGCTCTGGATATAAATTCAAACCTAAGCCTTTTTTCCTCAATTCTGCAGCTGAATGTGTGTGTGTAAGCATTACCATAAAGATTTTGTCTTGGAGCTGGAGCGATAGCACAGCGGGTAGGGCGTTTGCCTTGCACACAGCCAACATGGCCGACCCAGGTTCTATTCCCAGCATCCCATATGGTCCCCTGAGCACTGCCAGGAGTAATTCCTGAGTGCATGAGCCAGGAGTAACCCCTGAGCAACGCCGGGTGTGACCCAAAAAGAAAAAAAAAAAGATTTTGTCTCCCACTTCCCACTCAACTCATAAGCTTCAGTGAACCACAGATGCAGTATATGTAGAGATGAAATGCTTCTTTATTTATTCACAAATCAACAAACCCATCCCCCAAGGGAAATACTTTGCAGAAACAAGTCTTTGCCACTGCATCTTCCCATGATTCCACTCTAGGGTCAAATAGGGAATTCCCAGAACACCTAGAGTGGAATATGGAGCCTCTTGTAGTAGCAGAATCAAGTTGACAAAGGAGAGCAAATCAAGCTTCAGCTTAGAAACCAGGAAATTATCTTCACCATCTTAGTCCCTTAGAAAACCTTTCTGAAATAAAGAAAATAATAGAACAATGGAATAGTTTTTAGAAAGAGTTGAGATTAATGCAACAGACAGAATCTAGGTATCAGATTTACTCTCAACTAAGAGCACTGAGCTTGGTTATCAAAACCCACAGATCTTTGGGCTTGGACACTGGCCAGTAGACCAAAGGTAAGTTTAGTATCTTAGTAATCCATTCTTCACGCACATAATGCATTACAAAGCTCTCATATGCTTTTCCTCTTTTGTTTTTTTGTTTTTGTTTGGGGCCACACCAGGCTGTGCTCAGAGCTTATTCCTGGCTCTGTGCCCAGGGATCCCTCCTGGTGGTAATCAGTGAACCAAATGAGATTCCAGGGAATCAAATTCAAGTGGACACAAGACATGCAAGACAAATGCGCTACCCACTGTACTGTCTCTCCCTTTGTCATCGTCAATTTACCGAAAAGGAGACTCAAAGCCACGTGTTTAGGGCCTTTCCCCACGAGACTGAAAATGAATTCTTGCCAGGTGGTAATTCACAGAAGTTCTTGTCCTAAATCCGGACAAGTGAACAAGAGTTTCATACCTCCAGAAGGCTAAAGGAGTCTTGGCTCTGCCTCCAGTTACCTCGGACAGGGTTGACACAGGCTTTCCCACACATGCCCTTGCAACACTTGAGTTTGCCCTGGCACTGGCTGTCGGTCTCACAGTGATTGGGAGGGTTAATCATCATGCATTCTCCATACACCTGAGGACACTTCCCAGGCTTTTTCCTAGCTGGGGAGAGAAGAATCAAAGGTCAGAGATCAGAGGCCCTGCATCCCCCCCCCACACACACGCAGTCGCCCCCTCAGCAGTGTTTCAAGTTCAAGGTTTGCTCCATTTCTCTCTCTCAAAGCCACCCTGTGCCAGCGAGCAAGAGGATCCAGCTGCTCCCCTCCCCTATGACCATGAATTCCTTCCTTTGCTGAGGCCCATATGTATTTTTTGGAAGAAAAATTTGGCTTTCCTCTACCTCAGTACCAGTTATCCAGAGCTGCCTGGCTACTTGAACAAACAAATCGTAGTTACTAGAAAACAGGCCTTGTGTGAACTGGAGCTCCACCAGCAAGAAAGATCACTTCCTGTCTGGCACTCCCTGACCCAGGGACAACCTTGACTCAACTATTCTTGAGATGGTAAACCCCATGACCATTCCTGTCCCCCAGAATGCTATGTTCTCAGACCCCTTCCTCCCCATCACTTCTCCGGCCTCACCTTGTGTGGGGAGTTCCATGGGATCCACACATTTGATGCCACAAACATCCTGGCAGCATTTCTGGTTTCCTGAACACTGCCAGTCACTCTGGCACTGGGGTTCCTCATACCGAAAGCAGCGGACACTATTAACAGGAGGACACTTCCCAGCTTTCTTAGCTGAGGGAGAAAAGGACAAAGATCAGGAGGCTGCTGATAAGCCATCTTGGATAACAAAGTGAGCACCATTTCCAAGAGAGGCCCCCAACCTTGGAGGTCCATAAGGAGAAGACTGTGTAGCTGCCAGGAGAATGATGGGTACCATGAAACCACACATGAAAAGGAGAAAGCTCAACCCTTGGAGGAAAAAGCTGAATGCTCTCAGCCAATGTATCCAGGCAAAACACGTGTGTACAGAGCCAGGAAACATGTAGTAACAGAGGTATAGAGACATAAACAAAGGTAAACAAGCCAACGGGACTGGTTGAGAGTTAGTGAGAGGCAGGAAAACAGATGAAAGATCAAGAAGCAGAGAGATGACCAAGGAGAGCCTGCACCAGACAGGTCCAAGTGCAGAGAAGATTAGGACAAAGAGAGAGACAGAGGCAGAGTCAGACAAGAGACAGAGAGAGAAATAGTGGTCAAATCAGAGAGGGGTACCCCCAAGAGGTAGTAGAGGAGTAAAGGCACATGCCTTGCACACAGTTGACACAGGTTTGATCCCAAAAACTCAATATGGTCCCCAAGCACAGCCAGGAGTGATCCCTGAGTGCAAAGCCAAGAGAAAACCCTTAGCACTACCAGCTGTGGTACCCCCATCACAGGTGAAAAAAAAGTGGGAAAGAGACTTTTGCTGCTAGAGTAGAAGAATAAGAAACATTTTCAGATGCTCAGAAACCACAGACTTGGGTTCATGTGGACACGAGTCCACACTTAGGGAGGGCTGAGACTTCAGAGCCTAGAGAAGTCAAGACCATACCAGGAAAATTTCAACTCACAATTCTGAGCACCTTCCACGGTCCATGATGCCAGAGTTCCCAGGAGAAGAACTACCAGGGGGAAGAGGCTGATGGACTTCATGACGAGGATGGACTGGCTCTGATGACCAATGCCAAACCTCACTATTTATCCCTCTCTAGAAGGCGGGGCTGTACTAAGCTGTGTCTGGTCCCTCCCAGCTGTAATTTCATGGGCGGGAAGTTCAGGAAGAGAAATCCTGATCCCAGGGGACAGTGGCTCCCTTTTGTCCAAGGCCAGATTGCGACATCAACTTAGTAACACGTAGAGAGAATAGAAGAGATTGGCCTAGAGTATTGCAGCAGTCTCATAAAGAGATCATCTTAGAGGTACATATTACTGCAGAATATGGCATTTCCAGGTCATTTGTCTTAAAAGTGGAGAGGGCACAAGAGGTCAGCTGCCAAGATTTTATTGAGATCTGGAGCTAAAACTAGAGACGTGGAACTCTCAAATGTGACCTGAATAATTGCACCCTCTTTCTCACATTCCTGGACTCTCAAAGATTATGAAACTCTACAACTGTCTAAAGACATTTCCTTCTCAAAGTTCAGATGACACATTACTCAACATACAAATAGTGTTTCTCTGAATTAATGGCACTGTTATATCTACAGTATCTATTCCATGTATTCCATGTCCAAGAAGGTTGTCAAAAGAAGGGAGCAGAAGGAAGAGCTCTGTTCTTAGTCAATCTTTGGAGCTCAGTGTTCCAAACTTTCAATGTGGTGCTAATAACACAAAAGAGAGCCGAGAGATTTCATGAGTAAAAGAACTCTGAAAAGAATAATTGGGGTCAAAGAAACAGCTCAATTGGCTGAGGAAATTCTTTGTATGCAGAAGGCCTGGGCTCAATCCCCAGCATTACACGGTTCTGAAGCACTGTCAGGTGTGACCCCCCCCCCCCAACACTGAGTTATGAGTAACTCCTGACCACTTCTTGGTAGGGCCACAAAACAAAACAAAATAAATGAATTGAATCTCTTATGACTGAAGAGAACTGAAATGAGTTTGAGATAGAGAGTATAAGCAAGGTTGGAGAAATTCCTCTACAGGCTGAGCACATGCTTTGTAAAGGTAAGGTAAAGGCCCTCCCGTTGATTGTCGATTTGCTCGAGCGGGCCCAGTAACGTCTCCATTGGAGACTTTGTTGTTACTGTGTTTGGCATATCGAATACTCTCGGTAGCTTGCCGGGCTCTCCGAGAGGGGGGAGGAATCGAACTCGGGTCGGCCATGTTGGCCTCTTGTAAGGCGAACGCCCTACCAGCTGTGCTATCGCTCCAGCCTATAGTAAATACATAGTATATATATACCATATACTATATAGTATATATATATAGTAAATCTAAGTCCCATCTCCAGAACCACAGGATGGTCCACTGAGCCCCATGGGTAGTGATCTCACTTAGGGAGGGAGGGAGGGAGGCATGAATAGCCTCTGAGTAGCACAGGGTGTGACGCCAAAACTAACAAAGAAGGTGATTACATTGCTATAATGAATTTACAGTTACAAGAATGAACTTTCAGCTCTCTGTGTAATTTCATGTTCAAGGAATTCTTTCTGCCCTCAAACCTTCTGCAGACATCACATGATCTAAAAATTTATGGCTGCATTATATAAATTCCTTTATCTATGTTACCCAGTCCACTTACATTGCTTATCATTATCAAGAGAATGCTCTAATTACTTCTAGAATTCAACCCAAACTTGTCTAACTGCACAGCCCAAGCTCTTGCCTCAGTACCATGTGAGTTCTTGAAACTGGGAATTTCCCACTGATTTCTCAGAGAAGGTCTGTTGAAATCCAAGAAGATGTGAACGAATCAAGCTTTGTCTATTAGTGACAACTCCTCATGAACTCATTTATAAAGTATTTCCCAACTAGACAGTCAACTGGCAGCAGGCCCTTCTATTGGAATTTTATTACTCTGGCACAGGGAGGAGAGGCTAATAACTGTCAAACTTCCTCCTTTCTTTTTCTTTATCATCTTCAGAAGACAGTCTCTTGAGGCAAACTCAAGAGGGTCTCTAAAGGACCAGTACAGTAGGGAGGGGACTAGCCTTGAAATACATGGCATATTGATGATCCACAGTGCTATTACTTTTAGGTAGACTATATAAAATTGTAAAGTAAAACCTTTCACTGACTTTCTGATCACTGGTCCACCATCCCACATCGAGGTGAGGCTTGCCTCTGACTGATATCACTGGCCCTATTCTGGAATGGGAGCAGAGTCTCTTCCTACTAGGTGAGTTCCAGAGCCTCCACACCCAACCTGTGCCATATTAAGGGCCCACACCACAGAAGCTCAGCTGTGTGACAGCTCTACTTGACAAATTGTGGCAAAAACAGTATCACTGAAGGTGAAAACAACACCTCAGACAGTGTCTTTAGCAATACTATGATGAGGATGTTCAATGAGTTCAAAGAAACAATAGCACAAGTAGCACAGCACAAGAAGGTATGAGAGTTGAAATGAAAAAGGAACTATAGTCGGAAATGACAGAAATGAAGAACATGGTAGGTGGTGTTAAAAAGTCAATAGAAGCTCTGAACATCAGGATAACAGAAGCTGAGCAAACGATTGAGGAACTCCAGGTGAGAAAGAGAAAACCACTATGAAACAGCAGACAGTGAAAAATAGCCTGAAATGAACAGCAGACTAGACAACTATGGGATGAGTTTCAATAGGAACAATCTAAGAATCAGAGTCCCTGAAGAACAGGAAGGCAAATGTAATGATGAAACATTAAAGAAATTACTGATTAAAAAAATTCCCTTAGTGAGGATTACAGGTACTGAGATCCAAGAGTCCCAAAAGGACCCAGTGAAAATAGACATGATTAGAAAAACGGCAAGACACATTATACTCAGAATAACAAAATCCAAAGTTGGTGTCAGAATACTGAATGCCGCAAGATTTTAAAAGGAACTTGTATATATAAAGGAAAGCTCATTAAATGTGGAGCTGATATGTCAAATGAAACTCCATGAGTATGAAGACTTTGGAAGGAGATAGTATAAAAACTCAAAGAAAAAATGGTGAAATGTTAATTTCTTTGAGTTTTTATACTATCTCCTTTCAAATTCTTCATCTTTATGGAGGCTATCCAGGGGGCTGGAGTGATAGCACAGCGATAGGCATTTGCCTTGCACATGGCCAACCCGACTGACCCAGGTTCAATTCCTCCTCTCCTCTCAGAGAGCCCGGCAAGCTACCGAGAGTATCTCGCCTGCACAGCAAAGCCTGGCAAACTCCCCGTGACGTATTCAATATGCCAAACACAGTAACAACAAGTCTCACAATGGAGACGTTACTGGGCCAGCTCAAGCAAATCAATGAACAACTGGAGGACAGTGACAGTGATGCTACCCAGCTTGATTATCAAATTTGAAAGAACTTTACAGAGTTGTTTCATGGACAGGCAACAGTTTAGGGAATTCATAGCCTTGAAACCAGGTTTTAAGAAAATTAAAAGAGCTTCTTTAAAGGACAGGAGAAACTTCCCTTCATGTGGCCTTGAGTATGGCACTCAGTAACGACGCTTGTGGTTTTCAGCTACTAGATTAAGAAAGGTTTAAAGCATCTAGCAATTCATCATCACAAACTGACTTTGATTGATTGATTTTCCAGCAGTTCTATTTGCAATTCCTTTAAGCTTCATTGAACCAAGTAATATTAAATAAATTATTATATCCTGCCAAGGGGGTAGGCTGGGGGTGAGAGGGAACCTGGAAAGGTTGGTGATGGGATGGGACTTGGAATACTGTATGCCTGAAACAACTCTACTGTGAATAATTTTGTAAATCATGGTGTCTCAATAAAAATTCCTGGAGAAAAAAAAGTAAAATAAAAACCTTTCACAATAACTTATCAAGAGAAGAAAAGTTGGGGGTCAGGAGAGATAGAACAGTGAGTGGGATACTGTTGTCTTGCACACAGCCAACCCAATTTAATCCCTGCACCCCATATGTCCCCTGAACCACACCGGGTGTGATCCTGAGCACAGAGCTGGAAGTAAGCCCTGAGCACCACCAGGTGTGGCCCCAAACCCAACCACACCCAAAATAAAGGTAAGACAAGTAGGTTGATGAAAGTTGAGGTTTAATTCTTTTTCCTAAGTACACTATTTATGTTAAAGTTTATAATTGGGGGGGGGGGCTGGAGTGATAGTACAGCGGGTAGGGCATTTGCCTTGCACATGGCCAACCTAGGTTCAATTCCCAACATCCCATATGGTCCCCTGAGCACTGCCAGGAGTAATTCCTGAGTGCAGAGCCAGGAGTAACCCCTGAGAATCGCCAGGTGTGACCCAAAAAGCAAAATAAAAGAAAATAAAATAAAGTTCATAATTTTGTATTTTGTCCAGTGAACCCAACAAGGTTCATTCACTTCTGTTCTTTTGAAAACCACCAAATGATTTTTAAAATCCATCCAAATAAATCCAGAAATCAAATTTTCTTTCTTAAAGGTTTGTTACTCCCTAGCTAGCAAATAGACAGGCATCAACTTAGACATTGTTTTTAAAAATGTTCTTCCATGTTGCTTTGGTTTTTGTTGTTTTAACTTCTGTCTCATCATTCCAGAGAGAGTGTTTTCTAAAGCAGCAAACCCCTCTGCCCTCCCAAGGACAGGGGGGTTGAAGGAAGGCTTTTCCCTCCTCCAGTTCTAATGCTCTTCTCTCTTTTCAGACTTTCAAACTGACAACTCTGAAACCCAGTGAATCGTTGCCATTAAAACTAAGGTAGCACAAGGTTTCACTCTTTATGCACACAGGGTCCACAGTTCTTTTCTCAGCTGAAGAAGCTCCAGAAGATGGACCTTCACTCATTTTCCCCTTAAAGATTTAAGGTGTCAAAATTCCTAGCAGGGGTTGGGGGATGGGTATGAAGCAGGAAGACAGGTAGTTAGGGAAGAGCCCCCTGGCAATGAGTTCTCAGGAAGTAATAAAATCAACTTGACTGAAGTCTATCAAGAACTACCTTGTGAGTACAAGAACTAAGGCCTGATGAGACCTTTCCCTGGAGCCAGCACAGACCCAGAGAAGGATAAATCCCCCTTGTAGAGAAGCCCCAGCAGGAGTAAGGTCTGGAAAGGAATATCAAAGAAAACCGTCAAACACTCCAAGTCTACTCCTTGACAACCACCCTAACAATGGACTCCTATTTAGGTAGAAAGCCCCACATTGGGGGCTGGGGGGTGGGAGGAGCAGCTTGGAAGAAACCCTATAAAAGCCAAATTGAAATAAGGGAGTGTTTGCATATGCCGACCATATATTGCTGCTAAGCACACGTGGTGCCCTAGCACTTGTCCCCTGCATCTCCCTTCTTGAGATCACTTAATCACTTAATCACTTAACTTCCCGTTAGTCGTCGATTTGCTCGAGCTGGCGCCAGTAACGTCTCCATTTGTCCCTGTCGTGTGCTAGTGTAGCCCAATGGCATCTGTTCGCTCCGGGAACATGAAGGGCCTCAAATCGATCGTTCATGATCTTGACGAAGAAGTCTGACCATCTGGTAGGTGGGCGGCCACGCGGTCTTTTGACATCCCGTGGAATCCAGTCAGTAACAGCTCTAGTCCAACGGTCGTCTTTAAATCTCATTACGTGACCAGCCCATCTGATTTTCGACACCTTGGCAAATGAGACAGCGTCCCTGATCCTTGATCGTCGACGGATGTCAGAACTCTGGATTCGTTCTCTCATTTGAGTGAAACGTGATATTCCAAGCATAGCTCTTTCTATTCTTCTTTGGGAGACCTGAATAGCGTTCTCATCTTGTTTGCGTAGGGCCCAGGTCTCTGAGGCATATGTTAATGCAGGAAGAACAATGGAATCAAAGAGATGTGCCCGGAGCCGGAGATTCTTCGTCCTCTTAGCTATTTCTTCAACGTTCTTGAAGGCCTTCCAAGCCGCTCTCTTCCTCCTGCGCAGCTCGGGTGCCAGGTCATTTGTCATGTTGACCTCTCGACCTAGGTACACATAGCTGTTGCATTCGGAGATAGTCGTTCCGTTGAGAGCGAATGGGGCGTCAGGAACAAGGCTGTTTCTCATAAACATTGTCTTCGTAAGATTCAGCTGTAGTCCTACCTTTCCACACTCACGGTCAAAGTCGGCCAGCATTTGTGCTGCTTGGCTGATGTTTGGTGTTATTAAAACAATGTCATCAGCAAAGCGGAGGTGGTGTAGTTGCCGACCATCTATCTTCACTCCCATTTCTTCCCATTCCAGTCATCGCATGATGTTCTCGAGGGTGGCACTGAAGAGTTTCGGTGAAATGGTATCACCCTGTCATACCCCTCTCTTGACATCAACGATCACTTCTTTGTAGAATGCTGAGATCCTGGTAGTGAATCCGCAATACAGCTCACGGAGGATCCTGATGTATTGGGCTTGAATGCCCTGATTGGCTAGGGCTTCAATGACCGCTTCCGTCTCAACAGAATCAAAGGCCTTCTTTAAATCAATGAACGTTAAACAGAGCGGCATCTTGAACTCCCGAGAAACCTCAATGAGCTTGGTTATCGTGCGGATATGGTCGACTGTGCTGAATCCTTTGCGGAACCCTGCTTGCTCGCATGGTTGTCCTTCATCTAGTGTTCTGCCAATCCTATTTAGGATGACTCGAGTGAACAACTTGTAGATGACAGACAATAGGCAGATCGGGCGATAATTGCCAATGTCATGGATGTCTCCCTTCTTGAACAGTAGCACGGTCCTGCTGGTTTTCCATTGGGACGGAACCTTGCATTCAGACAGGTAGCGAGTGAAGAGCCGAGCCAGTGTATTGATGAGTACTGACGGCAGGTTCTTCAGGTGTTCAGGTCTGACCTTGTCTGGGCCCGGTGCTGTTTGTTTCTTTACTGACAAAATGGCGTGTCGGATTTCGGAAGGGAGAACGTTGGGAACAACATATCCATCCTGTGGAATTTGGTATGTCGGCAAATGGACATGGCTATCGAAGAGATGTGAGTAGAAGTCATGGATAATCTTCTCCATTGCCGTTCTGGAGGATGTGATGGATCCATCAGGACGTCGGAGGGCAGTCATCTTGGTCTTGTAGTTGGCGAAGGACAGGCGGGCGTTACGAATACTTTTCCCAGCTTCTGCCGCATCTACCAGTACTTCTGCTCTTCTCTCTTTGAGGTCTTCCTTGATCGCATCTCTGCACTGCTTTGCGAGCTCGGACGTTAGCTTGCAGTTGCCTGAGGCATGCGCCAAACCACGCTGGCAAATTAGCTCAAGAGTTTTCGAAGATAGGCGATTTTTTGTGGCTATCTCTTTCTTGGCGTTCCTCGCACATTCATGGAGGTGCTGAACCAGTCGATCGTATTCCTCGTCAATGTTGTCAACAATGGCATGGTAACACCTACAAGGGTGATTAGAAGTCGCCCCAAAAGCCTCTATCCCTCTCGGAAAGACTGGCAAGCTACCGAGAGTATTCCGCCCGCACGGAAGAGCCTGGCAAGCTATCCGTTGTGTATTCGATATGCCAAAACCAGTAACTACAACTGGTCTCATTCACCTGACCCTGAAGGCTTCACCGACATGGCAGCACTGAGAAGGATGAGAAAGGAGAGGCCGACAAAATCTCAAGGCCGACCTAGGCTGCCACAACGAAGGAAGACAAAAATGATCGTCTGTACTTTAAATGCACGTACGCTAGCATTGATGCATCCATTGAGGACCTGATGATACAAGCGTGAATGATCAAGTACGACATCATTGGTCTGACCGAGACAAGAAGGCACGAATCTCACCATGCCGTTTTTGACACTGGAGAAGAATTGTTCCTCGGAACATGCGATAAAAGAGGTGTTGGAGGCGTCAGTGTCCTTGTCAACACAAACTTGACCACGAGCATTGATTCATTCGAATGCCTAACAACCCGAATCGGACGTTTACATTTGAATAGATGTGGCTCACTGCCTGCAGTTTCTATCTTCGTTGTCTACGCACCAACATCTCATTATGATGAAGGAGAAATTGAGAAGTTCTACATGGAGCTAGAGAAGTTCTATAAAGAAGACCACACCTTCTACAAGATCATTGTGGGTGATTTTAATGCCAAGATAGGACCGAGAAGATCAGCTGAAGAACTTCACATAGGGACCCATGGCCTAGAATGGAACGAACAGGGTGAGAGACTGTCTGAGTTCATCATGTCGACCAAGACCATTCATGGTAACTCACAGTTTCAGAAGGCAGAATCTAAACGATGGACATGGGAGTCTCCCGGTGGACGATTCCACAATGAAATAGGCCACATCATATTCAATCGACAGTTTTGCCTGACTGATGTCGCTGTTATCCCAAAATTTCGAACGGGCTCGGACCATCGTCTCCTTCATGCAAAATTCTACTTCACAGAGCAGGGAGAAAGGGCTGCAAAGTTCAAAAAGAGAACTCCCAGAATGACCACCAATTGGGAACTCTTTGGTACTATTGCGGCAACATGGGAAGATGCCTTCTTGAGATGTATACTTTAATACTTTAGTGCTGTGATGTGTACTGTGACTCTCTCCACTCTGGAGAAGAAACCTATGTTCTCTCTCTCTCTCTCTCTCTCTCTCTCTCTCACGCTCTTGATTTCAATCTTGCTCTCGCTCTCTCACTTCCTCGCTCTTGTTGTGTGTGTGTGTGTGTGTGTGTGTTCTTGGGGCAAGAGAGATTGCTCAGAGAGTGACTGTCTCATAGGCTCAGGACCATTTTCACCCCCCTGCAGAACCCCATGCGCTGAGTGTTTGTGCAAACCCCATTATTTCAGCAGTATCACTATATCACTGTCATCCCGTCGTTCATCAATTTGAGTGGGCACCAGTAATATCTCTACTCGTCCCAGCTCTGAGATTTTTTTATTTTTATTAGTGAAACACCATGAGGTACAGTTGTAGACTTACAAATGTTTGTGCGTGGGTTTCGGTTATACAATGATCGAGTACCCATCCCTCCACCAGTGCCCATTCTCCACCACCAATGATCCCAGTATCCCTCCCACCCCCTATCCCCCCATCCCACCCTGCGTCTGTGGCAGGGCACTCCCTTTTGTTCTCTCTCTCCTTTTGGGTGCTGTGGTTTGCAAAAGAGGCATTGCGTGGCAATCATGTTTGGTTTATAGTCTACTTTCAGCATGCATCTCCCATCCTGGGCGGATCTTCCCAACACCCTTTATTTGGTGCTCCCTTCTCTATCTGAGCTGCCTTTACCCCTAACGTGTGCACCAGCCCTGAGATTTTAGCAGCCTCTCGTTACTTGTCTTTCACAATGATTGGAGCTCTTTCAGAGTCAGGGGAATGAGACCCATTATAGTTACTGGTTTTGGCATATTGAATACGACACGGATAGCTTGCCAAGCTCTGCCCATGAGGGTGAGATACTCTCAGTACCCTCAGTAGCTTGCTGGCCACTCTGAGAGGTATATATATATATATATATATATATATATATATATATATATTTCAGCAGCAGCAACAATAAAAGGGAAAGGGATAATAAAGAATGGATGAGGTGCTGGAGCAATAGCACAGCGGGTAGGGTGTTTGCCTTGCACGCAGCCGACCAGGTTCAGTTTCCAGCATCCCATATGGTCCTCTGAGCACCGACAGGAGTAATTCCTAAGTGCATGAGCCAGGAGTAACGCCTGTGTATCGCTGGGTGTGCCCCAAAAACCAAAATATTTTTTAAAAAAACTTAAAAAAAAAGGTTGAACATATTCTTGGTTCTCATGCAAGCTTTATAATAACGTGTTAACTGTAGGATAACATTCTCAAATTGCTTTTTTTTCTTTTGGGGGACATAGCCGGCGAATCTCTTGCTCTGCACTCAGAAATTTCTCCTGGCAGTGCTCAGGGGACCATATGGGATGCTGGATATCAAACCCGGGTCAGCCACTTGCAAGGCAAATGCCTTATTCACTGTGCTATCGCTCCAGCTCCCTCAAATTGCTTTTTTACACTGATATCGGGGATATTTTAGCAATTACTTGCATATATAAACATTTATTCATTTGAAATCTTCAGCATAAGAAGTCTTCTTAAGTGTAAGCTTTATTTCTCCATTTATTCTATTGTTAGTATTTTCAATAAAATTCCTTTTTGTAACACATGTAGATTTGACATAATTGTGAAAGTTTGGTTTCTAGGTATATTGGACAATTTTTCCTTGAACTAGTTATATCTACTTCTGTTATTTCTGTTTGTGGATAATGATGGCAATGTAACAGAATTACAGATAAATGTTTATATTCAACATCTGATGAGACTCAAGAGTTTAATTGTACTATCATGAAAGAAATAATAATGTCTACAAAGAATCACAATTTTGAATCTTTCTTTCCACTCCTAGATTCCTTTCCACTTTTTAAAATGGGACCAAATTAATTTGGGAGCCTCAGCAACTCACCTAACCAGAGTTAGGCAGTGCAGTATCAAGCCCACTGAATTAATTATCCCAATCCAGAGGAGAGGACACAGTCTGGGATTTGCTGCAGGTAAGTAGTGGAATAGCTCTCAGTAACGGAGTCTTCATCTGTGAAGAGGCAGGACAGCGGGGGAGGGGGAGTCGGCAGGAGAAAGAGAGACAGAGACAGAGATAGAGAGAGATGAGTGTCAAACCACAACACCCAAGAGGAGAGAGAGAACAAAAGGGAATGCCCTGCCACAAAGGCGGGGAGGGGGGTATTGGGGGGATGGACGGTTGGGGGATACTGGGATTCGTGGTGGTGGGAAGTGGGCACTGGTGGTGGAGGGATGGGTATTTGATCATTGTGTGATTGAAACCCAAGCACAAAGGTTTGTGAGTCTGCAACTGTACCTTGTGGTGTCTCACTAATAACAATTTAAAAAATAAAAAATAATTTTAAAGAGAGAGAGAGAGAGAGAGAGAGAGAGAGAGAGAGAGAGATGAGTGTGCTGCTGAAATCTCCTGATCCTGGTTGCAGGAGATTCACAGATTCTGTCACACCACCACCACCTTCCTACTCTTCTCATCGTACTGCAGTCTTATACAATTTAGATGCTGCTTTGTGTGACCCTAATTCAGTGTCTGAGTTTAGTGCTTGAAATAACAACCCAATAGAGATGAAATAGGAATGAAATAGCAACCCATGTGGAGCTTCCAACATTTGTATTAGTCATTGTCACACATTTACTTCTATGCTCAATAGAATACTAGAAATATATACAATATTTCACATGAAGCATATGTAGAGGCAATAGTTTAAACCTGCAGGACTTCTGCTTTTGACATTTTATCTAGAATACAACCAGCTTTGTTCAGAGAAGATAATTATGTTTCCTTCTACTGATCAATAGGTATGATATCAAATGTTTACTAACCTCATAATATTCATCAGATTGTTGCATTAAAAAGTTCTGTAAAATTTAGTCTCTGAAAACCACACAGGTCATCTCATAATTTAAGTGTCAGAAATCCAGGTGTGAATTAATTGGGTTGTATAGGACCAAAGACATAGTACAGTAGGTAGGCTGTTTGCCTTGTATGGGACAAAGCTGGGTTCTGAATCAACACCACATATGGTTCCCTGAACCCATTGGAAGTGATCCTGAGCACCCCAAAAATGAAACTCCCAAAAAATAAACTAGCTGGGTTGTCCAAATTCAAACTCTCCCCCAAGGTTATGACTATGTGGTCAGCTGGGACTGCAGTCACTAACCAACCAGGGACTAAGAAGACTTCTCCCAAGTTTGCTCACCTGTGGGTGCTAAGTCTTCTAAGCCCACTCGCATATGGGTGCTGGGTCTCACTTCCATCCGACTGCTGCCCAGAGTCAGCGGCATGCCCCCTGTGTACCACTCCACAGTTGGCCAAGCATCCTCAGGAAAGAGCAGCTGAGTTCTGCCTGAGTAAGGGATCAGAGAGTACATGCCCCCTAAATGCACACTGCAAGCTCTCTGTCATATGCTGGATTTCCCCAACAAGGACACAAGTAACTATTGCTCTGCAATGCTTGATTAGCCACACAGACCACCCCTGCAGAAATACTGGAAAGGATCAAACAGGGCATGAGTACTCAGCGGTGAAGATCATGGGAGCCAGCCTGGAGTATGGCTTGACCACATGCAGGGATGAATAAAATCTCTCCACCTCTTCTTTTCTTCCTGACATGGCTAGCTTAACACATCTAGCTGCTGACCTGGCAATACTAACCGAATGCAGTATCAAATATTCTCTTTAACACTTTTCAGGAAAGGGTCTAATTATGTAATCTAATAATTATCTAATCAAGTCCTCTAGTTCTTGTCAAGTACAGAAGGTGCTTTTGTAGACCAAGCAAGGGTACAGTTCCTGAAGCTTGGAGTTCAGCTTTCCTTACCCTTTGTGTTCCATGATATCAAGAACACCACCTTTCTGTGGAATTGGCTGACAGCATGTCATCCAAGTGACCACTGGGACAATATTCTTATTGTTGGGGAGAAAGCAACCTTGTGCATGCATGCCCCACTCAGCTGATGAGAACAGGCCTTGACATTTCCACCACCCCCCAAGATAAGCTTCCCAAAGAGTCTGGGCCAGATTGATTGTCTATAGAACAGTATCCAGCAGTGTTTCCAGTTCAACGTGTGCTCCATTGTTCTCTACAAGTGCACACACTACATGGCATCTCCCAAGCCCTTTGTAGCATCTTTCCTTGGTGGTAAAAAGTTAGGGTCCCTCTACTGCTGCATTAGAGGGGTTCATGCAGGCAAATTGCCCTGCATTTGCTGCTGAGAGAGACACATTTGTCACAGAGTCTAGGCTTACTATGGTATTTAATCTCTGGGTGGCTAGGGAAGGCCCAGTGACTCTCCCTCTCACTGCCCGGGTTGGGGTAGTCTAGGGCCACTCCACCAGCCGGTTCGGCCCTTGCCATGGGCCAGATGGAGGAGGAAAGAGAGCCAAGCCAGTTGGTTGATCAGTTGCCTTTTACTCCATTCTCCCCATGTGCTTGTTCCAGTCTTCTGAGCTCCCCTTTAGTCTCACACTGCCCCTCATTCCTATTTCCTCCCATCTCTCCCTCTCATCTCTCTGTGCTCCAACTCGCAGTCTGGGCTCTCTCTCTGCATGTGCCTGCTCCTGTATTCTTCTTCTACATCTCCCCAACTCTCTTATCTCTCCAACTGCCTCAATCTCTCTTCAACTCCCTCACACTGGGGGTAGATGCTACACCCAATCAGTAGCAAAATCAGCATAAGAAAGCCCTTCCTTACTGCCCATCAGGCTCAAGGGCTGAAACACCACCTAGGAGTGTTCCTCTTCTCCTTAGTCCAATAACTTAATTAACATTTTAATTAACATCTTAATTCTACTTCTTAATATTAGTTATTTTGTATGGACACAGTAAGAGATACATTGAGCTTGTAGGGTGGCACTCCTGGGAACATCTTGCCACAGACTCAGACTACAGTGCTCAGGCCATATTAATGTTTCCTAACCCTCGCAGGGTCTGAATCTAGTTATTTCTTTTTGGATCAGGACAGCATTTGTCCATGACCATGCTCTTAACTTACTGTTAAGCATTATGGCACTTTGGCCAGGCCCATTTTGATGCCAGGGTAGCATATAACTCACAGCTTGCCCTGGGTCCATCCAGTCCCTCTTAGGGACCCAGCTTTTGGGGTGCTAGGAAGTAAGGGCAACTGAGGCTTAGGTTGAGAGAGCAGATGTCCAGGAGGCAAGTATCATTCAGAGTCAATTAACTCCCGATAACTGTCTTCTTGTATCCATACAAAATGGACATTGCTCTGAATTAACTATGCAAAGGACTTAAGGAGGAGAGAAAAACAATATTTTCAGTTCAACAAAGCACAAAGAAAGAAGTTACAAACAAACATAGAGGAATGGGAACACTGTATGGTAGCAACTCAATAAACCTGAGCTCCCTGCGGCAAGGTTGAAAGGAAAAACCAATGTTATCCTACACTATGGAGGCTGACCTTGCTTGTTTCTTCTCTGTGTGGGCCAAGCATTTTTCCATACAGCACTTGACCTGTTGTCTTTTCCTTCACAGTTCTGATATTAAGAAGCAATAGAGACAAGTATTTGGAGTCCTCTCTTGGAATTGATAAGTGGTACAGAGTGTTCTGTTCTATTTATTTAAGATAAAATAGTGTCGTTTCAGCCAAAGAGAAGAACAACATGGAGGGCGGGATCCACAGATCCCGAAGAAGAAAAAAAAAAAAAACAGGTTCCAAAAAGAGCCGAGATCATCGGGAAGCCCCAGATGGGGTAGGTACCGAATCCCGCCTCCCCCAGATGGAACCCCGGTGACCAGAAGCCTCTACAACCACAGCTCGAGTATGCGGGAACTAGGACTTTTCCTCAAACCCGCGCGGGCGCTCACGCGCCCGCGCGACATCTCTCTATATACAAAGTGATCCATGGGAAGTAAATGACCCAATGTCTCTCTCTGAAAATCATAGTTAAGTTTGGAGCACGGCCACAGCCCCAGAAACACAAGGACTTAATGCATAACCCAGCAGCTTGGAGCAGAAAAGTGAGCGGGCTATGCGTTAATCCAGGCCATCATGACTGTCCGGAGGGGAAAGGGTGTTGCCCCATTCGCCCTCTCCTCTCTGGAAAGAAAGATGGCGGCCACATGGGAGCCTTGTGGACAGCAGGAATGAGCCGGGGGTGTGGGGGCAACTAAAACCTCATGGGAAGGGGGGCGTTCCGGTCCGTCCTTCATGCCCTACCGAGGTCACCAGTTGCCCCCCACTAGCGGCTCTCCAGCACGGCCACGGCCCCAGAAGCACAAGGACTTAATGCAGAACCCGGCAGCTTGGAGCAGAAAAGTGAACGGACCATGCGTTAATCCAGGCCATCAAGTCTGCCGGAGGAGAAAGGGTGTTGCCCCATTCGCCCTCTCTTCTCTGGAAAGAAGGATGGCGGCTGCATGGGAGCCTTGTGGACAGCAGGTATGAGCCGGGGGACTGGGGGTGACTAAAACCTCATGGGAAGGGGGGCGTTCCGGTCCGTCCTTCACGCCCTACCGAGGTCACCAGTTGCCCCCCGCGAGCGGCTCTCCAGCACGGCCACGGCCCCAGAAGCACAAGGACTTAATGCAGAACCCGACAGCTTGGAGCAGAAAAGTGAACGGACTATGTGTTAATCCAGGCCATCAGGTCTGTCTGGAGGGGAAAGGGTGTTGCCCCAGTCGCCTTCTCCTCTCTGGAAAGAAAGATGGCGGCCGCATGGGAGCCTTGTGGACAGCAGGTATGAGCCGGGGGAGTGGGGGTGACTAAAACCTCATGGGAAGGGAGGTGTTCCAGTCCGTCCTTCACGCCCTACCGAGGTCACCAGTTGCCCCCCACGAGCGGCTCTCCAGCACGGCCACGGCCCCAGAAGCACAAGGACTTAATGCAGAACCCAGCAGCTTGGAGCAGAAAAGTGAAAGGACTATGCGTTAATCCAGGCCATCATGTCTGCCTGGAGGGGAAAGGGTGTTGGTCCCTTCCGCCCTCCTCCCTCTGGAAAGAAAGATGGCGGCCACATGGGAGCCTTGTGGACAGCAGGAATGAGCCGGGGGTGTGGGGGCAACTAAAACCTCATGGGAAGGGGGGCGTTCCGGTCCGTCCTTCACGCCCTACCGAGGTCACCAGTTGCCCCCCGCGAGTGGCTCTCCAGCACGGCCACGGCCCCAGAAGCACAAGGACTTAATGCAGAACCCGACAGCTTGGAGCAGAAAAGTGAACGGACTATGCGTCAATCCAGGCCATCAGGTCTGTCCGGAGGGGAAAGGGTGTTGCCCCAGTCGCCTTCTCCTCTCTGGAAAGAAAGATGGCGGCCGCATGGGAGCCTTGTGGACAGCAGGTATGAGCCGGGGGACTGGGGGCAACTAAAACCTCATGGGAAGGGGGGCGTTTCTGTCCGCCCTTCACGCCCTACCGAGGCCACCAGTTGCCCCCCACGAGCGGCTCTCCAGCACGGCCACGACTCCAGAGCACAGAAACCAATTTCTTAACTATCTGACTTTCAGTAGAAATACTTCCAGGGTCAATAAGTAAAATAGCAGAAATCCAAAACCAACATATAATTCTTGAACCCAGCTGTAGAAAGAAAATCACTTCACAATGCTTTGTCAGCATGTCTGATTCGGGGGGGGGGGGGGGGTAAACTCTAAATAATAGTGGTGAATCTTTTATTGAAACAATGAATCTAATCAAAGCAGATAGAGTGTTAACTAGAATTCATCTGCCCCACAGGGACTGGGAGGGGTGGGGGGTGGGGTTTTATTGGGGTTCTTCATGGTAAAAAATAAGTTTTGGTAAAGGGAAATGTACTTGATATTTGCATGACTGAGACCTAAACCTGAAAGCTTTGTAACCTTTCCCATGGTGATTCAATAAATAAATAAATAAATTTTAAAAAAAAAAGATAAAATAGTGTCTTGAAAGAGAGTAGGAATGAAAGAAGTTCAAGACACTACAGGAAGCAAGTGTCCATCATTATTCAATATTCCGGCTGTTGACCATTAGCCCTTTCTGCAGTTGCCCATACACTGCCTTCAACAATGCTCCAAACACTGATAGAAAGTGGTTTGTCGTCCTTCACGCCCTACCGAGGCCACCAGTTGCCCCCCACGAGAGGCTCTCCAGCACGGCCACAGCCCCAGAAGCACAAGGACTTAATGCAGAACTCAGCAGCTTGGAGCAGAAAAGTGAAAGGACTATGCGTTAATCCAGGCCATCAAGTCTGCCGGAGGGGAAAGGGTGTTGCCCCGCTCGCCCTCTCTTCTCTGAAAAGAAGGATGGCGGCCGCATGGGAGCCTTGTGGACAGCAGGTATGAATCGGGAGTGTGGGGGCAACTAAAACCTCATGGGAAGGGGGGGGGGCGTTCCAGTCCATCCTTCACGCCCTACCGAGGCCACCAGTTGCCCCCACGAGCGGCTCTCCAGCACGGCCACAGCCCCAGAAGCACAAGTACTTAATGCAGAACCCAGCAGCTTGGAGCAGAAAAGTGAACGGACTATGCGTTAATCCAGGCCATCAAGTCTGCCGGAGGGGAAAGGGTGTTGCCCCATTCACCCTCTCTTCTCTGGAAAGAAGGATGGCGGCCGCATGGGAGCCTTGTGGACAGCAGGTATGAGCCGGGGGAGTGGGGGCGACTAAAACCTCATGGGAGGGGGGGGCGTTCGGTCTGTCCTTCACGCCCTACCGAGGCCACCAGTTGCCCCCCCCACGAGCGGCTCTCCAGCACGGCCACAGCCCCAGAAGCACAAGGACTTAATGCAGAACCCAGCAGCTTGGAGCAGAAAAGTGAACGGACTATGCGTTAATCCAGGCTATCATGTCTGTCTGGAGGGGAAAGGGTGTTGCCCCAGTCGCCCTCTCCTCTCTGGAAAGAAAGATGGCGGCCGCATGGGAGCCTTGTGGACAGTAGGTATGAGCCGGGGGTGTGGGGGCGACTAAAACCTCATGGGAAGGGGTGCGTTTCGGTCCGCCCTTCACACCCTACCGAGGCCACCATTTGCCCCCCACTAGCGGCTCTCCAGCACGGCCATGACTCCAGAGCACAGAAACCAATTTCTTAACTATCTGACTTTCAGTAGAAATACTTCCAGGGTCAATAAGTAAAATAGCAGAAATCCAAAACCAACATTTAATTCTTGAACCCAGCTGTAGAAAGCAAATCACTTCACAATGCTTTTTCAGCGTGTCTGATTTGGGGGAGGGGGGTAAACTCTAAATAATAGTGGTGAATATTTTATTGAAACAATGAATCTAATCAAAGAAGATAGAGTGTTAACTAGAATTCATCTGCCTCACAGGGACTGGGAGGGGTGGGGGGTGGGGTTTTATTGGGGTTCTTCATGGTAAAAAATAAGTATTGGTAAAGGGAAATGTGTTTGATATTTGCATGACTGAGACCTAAACCTGAAAGCTTTGTAACCTTTCCCACAGTGATTCAATAAATAAATAAATAAATAAGAAAGTGGTTTGTATTGCACTTAACAAAAAAGAAAATAAGATAGAAGAGGTAAAGTCACGTGATCAAAATCACAGTACATCTATTTTCAGGCTGATATAAATTCATCCCAAAGCCTCCTTCTTCCATTCTGAAGCTGAATGTTTACAAGCATTGCCTGTGCAGACTTTTTCTCCCAATTCATAAGCCTCAATGAACCACAGTAGCAGTATGTGTAGAGATGAAATGCTTCTTTATTTATTCATGAATCAACTGACGTTTCCCAAAAACCTTCTGTGTGCCAAATCCTTCCCCCAAGGTAAATATTTGGTAGAAAAATGTCTACGCTATGGCATACTCTCATCATTCCAGTGAAAGAGAAAACATAGAGAACAGGAATCTGGAGCCTCTTGTAGCAGCAGAATCAAGTTGACAGTGGAAAGCAAATCAAGCTTCAGCTTCAAAACCAGAAAATTATTTCCCGAACCTGCCAGAGTAACTTTCTGAAATAGAAAAAATAGGAAAATGGTAGGATAGTTTTTAGAAGTGGTTGACTCAGCAAACTGAATCCAGGTATTCATTTTTCTGTAAAACTCTCAACTGGGAGCACTGAGCTTGGTTATCAAAACCCACAGAACTTTTGGGCTGGCCAGTAGAACAAAGGTCTACTTAGTAATCCATTCTTCATGCACACAATGCACTGCAAAGCTCTTATAAGCGCTTCATCTTTTGTTTTTGTTTTTGTTTGGGGGCCACACCAAGCTGTGCTCAGTGCTTGTTTCTGGCTCTGTGGTCAGGGATCCCTCCTGGTGGTGCTCAGGGATCCATCCTGGTGGTGCTCAGGGAACCAAATGAGATCCGGGGGAATCGAATTCAAGTGGGAACATGCAAGACAAATGCCCTACCCACTGTAGTATATATCTCTCCCTTCATCATCATCCAATTGACTGGCAAGGAAAGACACTCAAAGCCACGTGTCTAGGGCCTTTCCCCACAGAGGCTGAAAATGAACTCTTGCCAGGTGGTAATTCACAGAAGTCCTTATCCTAAATCTGGTAAAGGTTGGGCATGAGGGAGGGAGCAGGAGTTTCACACCCCCAGAGGGCCACAGGAGGCTTGGCTGTGGCTCCACCTTTACTTACCTCGGATAGGGTTGACACAGTCTTTCCCACACATGCGCTTGCAACACTTGCGTCTGCCCTCGCACTCGCCATCGGTCTCACAGCGATCGAGAGGGTTAGGCTTCATGCATTCTCTGTACACCGGAGGACACCTCCCAGGTTTTTCCCTATCTGGGGAGAGAAGAGTCAAAGGTCAGAGATCAGAGGCCCTGCAATCCCCCCTCACGCACTCGCCCCCTCAGCAGTGTTTCAAGTCAGAGTTTGCTCCATTTCTCTTCTCTCAAAGCCACCCTGTGCCAGCAAGCCGAAGGATACAGCTGCTCCCCTCCCATTTGACCACGAATTCCTTCCTTTCCTGAGGCCTGTATGTAGTTTTTTAAGAACATTCTGGCTTTCCTCTACCTCAGTACCAGCTTTCCAGAGCTGCCTGGCTACCTGAACAAGCAAATCATAATTTCTGGAAAACAAACCTCGTGAGACTGACGCGCCACCAGCTAGGAAGATCATTTCCGGACTGGCACTCCCTGATCCACTGACAACCTTGACTCGACTATTCTTGGAATGGTAAACCCCATGACCATTCCTGTCCCCCAGAATGCTGTGTTCTCAGGCCCCTTCCTCCCCATCACTGCTCCGGCCTCACCTTGTGTGGGGAGGTCCATGGGATCCATGCATTTGATGACACAAAGATCCTGGCAGCATTTCTGGTTTCCTGAGCATTCTGAGTCACTCTGGCACTCGGGCTCCACAGACCGGCAGCGGATCAACTCATTTACAGGAGGACAGTTTCCAGCTTTCACAGCTTAGGAGAAGAGGTCACAGGTAGGAGAAGGCCCTTGCTGAGAAGCTATCTTGGCTAATGGAGAGAGTGAGTGCCATTTCCAGGACAGACCCCTGACCATGGAGGTCCACAGGGAGAGGAGTGTCTGGCTATCAGGAGAGTGACAGGTGCCATGAAACACATGGGGAGAAAAGCTAAAGGTTCTCAGCCAATGTCTCCTGCCCAGGCCAAACAAGGCCACAAAGGCAGATGACAGCTTGTAGTGACAGGCATCAACAAAAGTAAACAGATCAATAGAACAGACTGAGAGTTAGTAAGAGGTAGGAAAACAGACAAAAGGACAAAAGCAGAGAGAAGACCAAGGTCCTAAATCAGACAGGCCCAAGCACAGAGGTGATGAAGGCAGAAAGAGAGACAGAGACAGAGGCAAAGAGAGAAAATTAGGTATCAAAATGAAAGCTAGAACAGCAGGAAAGGCACATGCCTTCCACACATTTGACACAGTTTTGATTCCCAATACTCCATGTGGTCCCCAAGCACAGCCAGGAGTGATCCCTGGGTGCAAAGCCAAGAGGAAGCCAAGCACTACCAGCTGTGGTACCCCCACCCCAGGAAAAAAAAGGAGTGGGAAAGAGACTTATGCTGCTAGAGTGGCAGAATAAGAAGCATTTTCAGATGCTCAGAAACCATAGACTTGTGTTCATGTGGACACGAGTCCACACTTAGGGAGGGCTGAGACTTCAGAACCTAGAGAAGGGAAAAGCTCTCACCACCAGAGCCCACCTCTGACCCCACAGTTTAGACCATACCAGGAAAATTCCAACTCACACTCCTGAACACCTTCCACGGTCCATGGTGCCAGAGTTCCCAGGAGAAGAACTGCCAGGGGGAAGAGGCTGATGGACTTCATGACGAGGATGGAGTGGCTCTGATGGCCAATGCCAAACCTCACTATTTATCTCTCACTAGTGGGTGTGGCTGTACTAAACTGTGTTTGGCCCCTCCGGCTGTAATTTCATGGATGGAAAGTTCAGGAAGATCCCTGAACTTTCCCAAGGGACAGTGGCTCCCTTTTATCCAAGACCAGATTGTGACACCAACTGAGTAACATGTAGTAAGAATAGAAGAGATTGGCCTGGAGTATTGCAACAGATTCATAAAGAGACCATCTCAAATACATTTGACTGCGGAACATGGGATCTCCAGGTCATTTGCCTTAAAAGTGGAGAGGGCAAAAGAGGTCAGCTGCCAAGATTCTATTGAGATCTGGAGCTAAAACTAGAGACGTGGAACTCTCAAATGTGACCTAATGATTACACCTTCTTTCTCACGTTCCTGAACTCTCAAGATTGTAAAACTCCATACTGTAAAGACATTTTCTTCTCAAAGTTCAGATGACACATTACTCAACATACAAATAGTGTTTCTCTGAGTTAATGGCACTGTTATATCTACAGTATCTATTCCATGTCCAAGAAGGCTGTCAAAAGAAGGGAGTAGAAGGAAGAGCTCTGTCCTTAGTCAATCTTTAGAGTTCATTGTTCCAAACTTTCAATGTGGTGCTAGTAACACATCAGAGAGTTGAGAGATTTCGTGAGTAAACGGATTCTGAAAAGAATAATTGGGGTCAGAGAGGCAAAAAAAGTATAGTCGAAGTGACATCTGCAATTGTCTGTTTATTGCAGCACTCTTTACAATAGCCATAAGCTGTAAAAAAACCTGAGTGCCCGAGGACAGATGACTGGTTAAAGAAACTTTGGTACATTTACACAATGGAGTACTATGTAGCTGTTAGAAAAGAGGAAGTCACAAAATTTACATACAAGTGGTACTACATGGAAAGTATCATGTTAAGCGAAATGACTCAGAAAGAAAGGGATAGACATAGAAAGATTGCATTCATCTGGGGAACATAAAGTAACAAAATAGGAAACTAACACCCAAGAATGGCCGAGATTAGTACCAGGAATTTTACTCCATGACTTGCAGGCCAACCACACATACTAGGGGAAAGGGGAGCTCAGATAAAGAGGGGTACACCAAATAAAGGTGTTGGGAGGATCCTCCCAGGATGGGAGAAGCATGGTGAAAGTAGACTATAGACCAAACATGATTGCCACTCAATGTTTCTTTTGCAAACCACAATACCCAAAAGGAGAGAGAGAACAGAAGGGAATGCCCTGCCATAGAGACAGGGTGGGATGGGGGGGGGATGGGGGGGGGGGGAGGGATACTGGGATCCGTGGTGGTGGGAAATGGGCACTGGTGGAGGGATGGGTATTTGATCATTGTATAATTGAAACCCAAGCACAAAAATGTGTAAGTCTGCAACTGTACCTCATGATGTCTCACTATTAAAAAAAAAGTTAATAAACTTTAGGGCTGGAGCGATAGCACAGCGGGTAGGGCGTTTGCCTTGCACGCAGCCAACATGGCCGACCCGAGTTCGATTCCTCCGCCCCTCTCGGAGAGCCCGGCAAGTTACCGAGAGTATTCGATATGCCAGACACAGTAACAATAAATAAATAAATAAATAAATAATAAAATCATTAATGTGAAGTGAAAAAAAAAAAGAATAAATTGGGGTCAAAGAGACAGCTCAACTGGCTGAGGAAATGCTTTGTATGCAGAAGGTCTGGGCTCATTCCCCAGCATTACACGGTTCTGGAGCACTGTCAGGTGTGACCCCCCCCCAAACACTGAATTATGAATAACTCCTGATCACTTCTTGGTATGGCCACAAAACAAAATAAATGAATTGAATCTCTTATGACTGAAGAGAACTGAAATTTGAGGTAGAAAGGAAAGACAGGGTTGGAGAAATTCGTCACTGAACTCACTTAGGGAGAGAGGGACCCATGAGTAGCTTCTGAGTAGCACACCCAAAACTAACAAAGAAGGTGACTATATTACTATAATGTAATTTGTGTAACTTTCCGCTATATGTGTAATTTGTGATGTTGTTCAAGGAATGCTTCTTGCCCCCAGACCTTCTGCAGATACCACCTGATATTAAAAATATATGACTGCATGTTACCCAGTCCACTTACATTACTTATCATTATCAAGAGAATGGCAGAGTCTCCTGCCCCCGCGCCTGGCTGTCCTCGCTGGGGCCCCTTGGAGGGGAGCGGGTTGAGTTTTCCTCCCCGCCCCAACCAGAGCTCTGGCAGCCGAAGACCTCCAGAACCAGCCACCACCATGCTGAGACCACTCTCCGCACACATGAACAAAGGCACGCGGGTCCTGGGGCTGAGATCTCCAAGCCTACTCAGAGCGGGGCTGAGCATCCTCCATCCAGATCCTCCAAATTCCAGTAGGCGGGGGTCACACCCACCAACTGGCCCCCTGGTGCCATGTAATCCCATCAACGGCCAAGACTCAGAGACTATAAAACCCAGCTCCCGGAAGACATCTTATCATCTCATTCCTACTTTGGACAAACTACCGAATGTAACCTGCCCACACAGCAGAGTCTGGCAAACCCCCCGTGGCGTACCCAACATGCCAAATACCAGTAACAATGAATGGTCTCATTCTCCTAACTCTGAAAGAGCCTTGAATATGGCACTTTTTAAAAAAATCTCAGGGCTAGGACGAAGGAGACGATACTGGGGTCTGCTAGAGGCAATCGACGAATAACAGGATGGTTGTGATTTGTTGTGATCAAGAGAATGTTCTAATTATTTCTAGAATTCAACCCAAACTTATTTAACTCCACAGCCCAAACTCTTGCCTCAGTATCAGGTAAGTTCTTAAAACCAGCAATTTCCTATGTATTTCTCAGAGTTCAAGTGGATTTCATCAAATTTCATTGATTTTGAAAATGAAAGGAGATGTAAACGAGTCAAGTTTTGTCTATTAGTGACAGCTCCTGATTAACTCATTTATAAAGTATTTCCCAGCTAGACAGTCAAAAACTGGCAGCAGGCCCTTTTATTCAAATTTTATTCCTCTGGCACCAGGAGGAGAGGGTAATAACTGTCACTCTTCCTCCTTTCTTCTTTCTCATCTTCAGAAGACAATCTCTTGAGCCAAACTCAAGAGGGTCTCTAAGACTCACAAATAAATCTCTCAATCTTCAGACATGCCTCCAGACCCCAAAGTCACCATCCTGTTAAAAACTCCAGCTGTACCGACCTATTTAAAATTTTAGAATTCCTGGGGCATGCAGCTGCATTTGCAGCCACACAACATCATCTTATATTCTACACCACTGATACCCAGGAGTAGCACACTGCGTTGGATGAGGCAATTGATCTGGATAAAAAACATTATTTATATATATACATATATGTGTATATATTAGCACACATATGGCTCAACCTGTAACAGCATGTGAGTAAACCTCTTATACAAGAGCTTACTGGCTCCAGGCTGATACAGCAATCTTCAAACACTTTCTTCTAAGGGAACTTTGATCATTTTCAGAGGATTATTCATAACAAGCAATATAAAATAAATTATGTAGGGCCCGCTACTGGGGTAGGCTTGGGTGGTGGTGGAAATTTTGAAATATTGCTGGTGAAGCCGCTTGGAGCAGAAAAGCAAATGGACTTGTGTTGATCCGCGCCACCAAGCCTGCCCGGAGGGGGAAGGGCGTTGACCGGCCCACCCGCTCCTCTCTGGAAAGAAAGATGGTGGCCGCACGGGAGCCTTGTGGAAAGCAGGTTTGAGCCGGGCTCGGGGGAGCGGCGGGGACCTCATAGGAAGGGGGGCTTTGTGGGCCATCCCCCACGCCCCACCGAGGTCGCCAGCTGCCCCCCACGAGCGGCTCTCCCGCACGGCCACGGCCCCGGAGGCACAAGGACTTAGCACAGAGAACCAGCCGCTTGGAGCAGAAAAGCAAATGGACTTGTGTTGATCCGCGCCACCAAGCCTGCCCGGAGGGGGAAGGGCGTTGACCGGCCCGCCCGCTCCTCTCTGGAAAGAAGGATGGCGGCCGCACGGGAGCCTTGTGGAGGGCAGGTTTGAGCCGGGCTCGGGGGAGCGGCGGGGACCTCATGGGAAGGGGGGCTTTGTGGGCCGTCCCCCACGCCCCACCGGGGTCGCCAGCTGCCCCCCACGAGCGGCTCTCCCGCACGGCCACGGCCCCGGAGGCACAAGGACTTAGCACGGAGGGCCGGCCGCTTGGAGCAGAAAAACAAATGGACTTGTGTTGATCCGCGCCACCAAGCCTGCCCGGAGGGGGAAGGGCGTTGACCGACCGGCCCGCCCGCTCCTCTCTGGAAAGAAAGATGGCAGCCGCACGGGAGCCTTGTGGAAGGCAGTTTTGGGCCGGGCTCGGGGGAGCGGCGGGGACCTCATGGGAAGGGGGGCTTTGTGGGCCGTCCCCCACGCCCCACCAAGGTCGCCAGCTGCCCCCCACGAGCGGCTCTCCGGCACGGCCACGACTCCAGGGCACAGAAACCAATCTCTTAACTAGCTAACTTTTAATAGAAATTCTTCCAGGGTCAATAAGTAAAATAGCAGAAATTCAAAACCATTTTATTCGTAAACCATCATTTTATTCTTAAACCACGTTGTAGAAAGCAAATCATTTCACAACGCTGTTTCAGCATGTCTGATTGGTGGGGGGGGGGGGGGTGGGTCGTAAACTCTAAACAATAATTGTGCATCTTCTATCAAAATAATCTATCTAGTCAAAGTAGATAGAGTATTAACTAGAACTCATCTGCCTCACAAGAATTGGGAGGGGTGGGAGGTGGGGGTCTATTGGGGTTCGGGGTTAAAAATGAGTATTGGTAAAGGGAAATGTGTTTGGTATCTACATGACTGAGACCTAAACCCGAAAGCTCTGTAACTTTTCCCACAGTGATTCAATAAATAAATAAATTATAAAAAAAAAAAAAAAAGAAATATTGCTGGTGAGAAGGTGTAATGATGGTGGGATTGGTTTGGAATATTGAATGTAATAAATTACTGTGAATAACTTTGTAAAATAAAATTTACTCGAGCGGTTTGCTCGAGCAGGCCCAGTAACATCTCCATTGGAGACTTTGTTGTTACTGTGTCTGGCATATCGAATACTCTCGGTAGCTTGCCGGGCTCTCCGAGAGGGGCGGAGGAATCGAACTTGGGTCGGCCATGTTGGCTGTGTGCAAGGCAAATGCCCTACCGCTGTGCTAATTTAAATATGAAAAAATAGAGTAAGGGGCTAGAGGCATAGTATAACAGCTAAGGCCGTAGCCTTGCATGTAGCCAACCGGGGTTCTATCACCAGAATTTCATATGATCCCCCAAGCACCTCTAGGAGTAATTCCTGAATGCAGAGTCAGAAGTAACCCCGAGTACTGCTGGATGTAGCCCAAAACAAACAGAAACAAAAGAGCCTCTAATTATTTGCTTCTTTGTGGAAGGTCACACCTGTCAGTGCTCATGGACCATGTATGTTGCCAGGAATTGGCATTGAATTCATGTTCACTTCCAAAGCAAATGCCTTACCCACTGTACTATCTCTCTGACACTCTACATATTTGCAAGTAAATGGGAGAATGCTATAGTTAGAGGTCACTGTCTTTGATTGATTAATAAAGTCACTCCTTTCTTTTTAGAAAAGAGTCCTGTGATCAATTAGCAATATCTGCCATAGGAAAATAATGACCTTATGTGATCATGTCTGTCCTTCTGAAGGTGCAGAATTGGGGAGCGAGGGAGGAAAGAGTGATAATGCTTTCCTGCTCAACCCACCCACCCACCCCCAGCCTGGGAAGGAAGGGAGGCAAAGTCGGTTACAAGCCCCTGTATGGCATACACCCTCAAGTCTCACAAGCTCCTGACGGACTGGGCAGTCATCAAACTGCATTCAAAAACTAATGGACCTCAGGGCTGGAGCCATATAGTCCAGCGGGTAGGGCATTTGCCTTGCACGCAGCTGACAGGGGTTCAATTCCCAGCATCCCATCTGGTCCCCCAAGCACTTCCAGGAGTAATTCCTGAGGACATGAGCCAGGAGTAACCCCTGAGCATCACCGGTGTGACCCAAAAAGAAAAAAAAAAAGAGCTATTGGACCTCTCTAGCACAGGAACTGGTTCCATCACTTGAATTCTTGGGGAGTCTTGGATTCAGGCTGGAGTGAGGAATTGCTCTTTGCAGAAGAAGGATGGTCAGTCCTAGTCTTCACCAAGGTTCCCAGGCTCAGGCTCATCATCTTGCCTCCTAGAAAGGAATTTCAGGAGGAGACAAAGAGTGAACTAAAGAATTTTATTTAGGGGCTGGACTGATAGCACAGTGGGTAGGGTGTTTGCTTTGCACTTGGCCTACTCAGGTTCAATTTCCAGCATCCCATATGGTCCCCCAAGAACCACCAGGAGTAATTCCTGAGTGCAAAACCAGGAGTAACCCCGGCACATTGCCGGGTGTGACCCAAAAAGAAAAAAGAAGAATTTTATTTAGAGAAATATGAAGAGGGAGAGAGTGTGTTTGTGTTATGCATTCAAGAAAGAAGGTGAGCTTGGGGGGAGAGGGGTGTTGAGTTTGAGAAAACAAAGTATGAGTTACTCCAAAAAATAAATGAAAGGAATTAAACATCTTAATTGACATGTGGGTTTACATGTGGGCAACCCCAGGGTGGGGAATGACACTTTATAGAGGTGGTTTTATAGGACTTTCCCCCAAATTTCCCCTGCCTAGGGCTTTCTCTGCAGATGAAAGTCTGTTACTAGATAAGATTCTAGCAACAGCTGCTAGCAGCAAGATTCAGCAAGATAAGATTTTAGCAAATTGGTTTATTAAGGAGAAGAGCCTTGAACTTTTTCTTTTTTCAGGGAGGCCCACACCTGGCGGGGGCTCAAGGCTCATTCTTGCCACTGTGCTCAGAGGTCACTCCTGACTGTGCTTAGGAACCATATGTGGGTCAGCCGTGTGCAAAGTGAACACCCTACATCTCCAGCCTGACCCTTGAACTCTTGGACTCTTTTTTTCTTACTCTTACCACAACCCTTAGGAGCTTCTGAGGTGTTCACCTTTCTCTGAAGGGGGACTCATTTTCTGCATCTCTAGAGAGCTTCACACTTGGCCTTTACTTCTGGGCTGCTTGAGGGCTGGAGATCCCAGCAACTTCTTTAAATCACATCTTGGTCCTATTACTTCCAGAAAAACTATCTATCACCACCTCCCAACCCCTCACCCCCCACCTACCAGCCTGAAACATTTCCTCAATTGACTCTAAATCTGTGAACCATAGTTGGATTTTTTTTAAGTGTTGAGGGGCGGAGGAAGGGAGGGGGTATGGGGCAGGCGAGGAGAGGGGGGGGGAGGGGGGAGGGGTAGGTGAGGAGGGGGAACCTCCTAGTCATCCAGAAATAGGATCAGCAAACTACAGACAGCTGCTTGTTTTGGAAATAAAGTTTGATTAGGACACAGCCAGCCACTCATTCTTTTGGGAGGAGGGGTGTTTAGAAGGCCACACCCCGCAGTGCTTGAGGGACCATGCGGTGCTGGGAACGGAAGCTGGCACGACAGCTTGCAAAGCACATGCAACAGCCTGTTGAGTATCTCCCCAGTCCCACACACGTTCCTTTATTTACACAGGCTCCCTAGAAACTTTCACACTAGAAAGGCAGTGTTGAGACATGGCAACACAGACCTAAATACTTTACTGGAAAGCATCAAATAACTATACTCTCATCCTCCACAGAAAACGTTCGCTGACTTCTGGTCTAGGCCAACATGCTCCAACTAGTAGCGAGGAATGGGGACCTTGAGGAGAAGGTACAAGCCCCAAGTTGCATCATGAATGAACTACTCAAGGCCAGATTGGAGAGGCCTAAAACAGGTTCCACACAGGCTGATCCCCAAACCTGTTTGGTGATGGACACTCCTGACCCAGACTGATTCACTAAGCTGACCTCATACACCCTGACTGCCTTCTCCTAAAATCTAGAGCCATTCTGTTTTGGGGTACAAGTCAGAGACTCAGAAAACCAGAGAAATTTTGAGGGGTCTATTATCCATGATTGCATTGGGTCCAGACCCAAATCAAAACAGTTCCAACCACAGGTTTGTCAGCTTTTTAAAGAGATTTGCACATCCTTCTATCAGGAAGTCAGACAATTGGGTGGCAGGTGTACAGAAGCAGATAAATGATTTGGTCAACGTTATAGTTCTGTCACAATTGGGGCATGATTATTCCCTGCCATCAGCAATTTGTAAATTGCTGTCTCTGGTCTTAATCAATAAGTGATTATTTCTGCAATCCCTTGTCTCAGGAAATCCCTGACACTGGTCATAAAGAATATGTAAGTATCAGAGTTTTAGTTACAGCCTCCGGAAGTGTCTGTCACTGGTCAGGATGACAGGACACATCAGTAGGCAGCTATTTCTGGAGTGTTCTCTAAGGCAAAAATGAGAAAAACGCCATGATGACATGAGGACTAGATACCTGCCCAGATGCTGAGCTATTGCAATTCGTTGGATTTAGTCACACAACTATCCTGCAGATTCTTCCCACATGTCAGGTAATGTCTGAAGTCTTGAGGAGCAACTGAAGAGGACAAATGGAATAAATACTTCATGTTTTCACAATCCCAGCAGCAAGGGAATCACTGAACTTCTCTGAGCTTCCCTTCTCACAGCTCTCGGATGCAAGTCTTTTGTTTTGCTTTTCAGTCATTTTTGATTGAGGTATCATAATTTACAACAGTATTGATAATACTATTTCATACTTACAATACTAATGCACCACACCCACCACCAGAGAGCCAATATCCCTGCACCACACTCTCCAGGTCCCTTCTCCACCCACCTTCCCTACCTTTGGCAGTGTTAGTTCTCAGTTATATGGACAATATCTCAACACTTGTTGCCAATAGGTATGGTATAATCCTTGATTTGCTATTTTTTTTAATTTATTTTCAAAAGGTCAGAGTGGTAGCACAGCTGGTAGGGCATTTGCCTTGCACACAGACAACCAGCGTTCCCTCAGCATTCCATATGATCCCCCGAGCACTGCCAGTAATGATTCCTGAATGTCAAGCCAGAGTAACCCCTGAACATCTCCAGGTGTGGCCCTAAAATAAACCCAAAGGGCTGGAGCAATAGTACAGCAGGTAGGGCATTTGCCTTGCACATGGACGACCCAGGTTCGATTCCCAGCATCCCATATGGTCCCCTGAGCACCTCCAGGGGTAATTCCTGAGTGCATGAGCCAGGAGTAACCCCTGTGTGTCACCAGGTGTAACCCAAAAAGCAAAAGAAAAAAATTGTTTTCAGTAGATGGTTTACAATGTTGTCAATGATAGGTTTTATGCATAGCACATTCCTGCACCATACCCTCCACCAGAGCGTCTGCCTCCCTCCACAATTACCCCAGTGCCTCCCTCCTGCCCCATCCCCCCTGTAATAGGCTTCTACTGAAGATTAATTCTCAGTTCTATGCTGCCTTTGTTTGTCTTTTTTTTTCTTTTTGGGTCACACCCAGTGATGCTCAGGGGTTAATCTTGGTTCTGCACTCAGGAATTACTCAGGGCGGTGCTCTGGGTACCATGTGGAATGCCAGGGATTGAACCAGGTCTTCCACATGCAAAGCAAACACCCTCCTCTCTGAACTCTGACTCTCTTTGCTGCCTTTAATTATTTAATTATTAATTATTGTTTTGGGTTTTTTAAACTTTACTTAAACACTGTAGTTTACAAAGATTTTGTTCATAATAGAGTTGTTTTTGGACATGCAATGTCCCAACACCAATCCCACCATCAGTGGGATCTCCCCTCCACATTTGTTCCCCAGTTTCCCACCCACCCCCAAGCCTGCCACATTAGCAGGCACAAAATCATATAGTTTATATTGCCTGTTACCACAAAATGGCTAATGGAATTTTCAAATAGTTCAGGAAAAGAAAATTTGTGAAAGTTATGACATCTCGTAATGGTGTTATTAAAGTCACTGAGGGTTTACTGAGCTATTTGTCAATAGTTGAGTTATTGTTTTCCCTTACTGAACTTAGTGGGCTTCTGTGCTACTTTCTCCTCTAAATTGCTCTGCTCCTACTGTGCTGTGAGTATTATGGAATTTGAAGGTGTACAACAGGACCATTTCTTTTGCTTGGCATCTCTTGAGAATAGTGGTAAAGCTGGGCAGAAACTTGACCCACTCCCTTCCTGAGGCCACGAAGATTTCAGTCTCAAGACCTATATGTACTTGGGAATTTTATTGGCTAAGCATCTCTTCTGAGATTAGTTGTGCAGCTGTGAGGCAGGGCCATTTATTATGCCAAAGGCTGTGGGGTGTGAGTAGGGCTTCTGGGATTTCTGGGTAGCAGAGGGGAGAGGCTGTTCACCCCCATTCCAAGAAGGCCCCAGAGTTTTCAGCCTGAAAACTGGTAAACCTGGGAGTTTCATCACCTTGGCATCACTTCTGAGATTCTCTTATGATGATTTTTATATTCCATATATGAGAGAGATCATTCTGTTTGTCCTTCTCCCTCTCATTAATTTCACTCAGCATAATATTCTCCAGATCCATCCATGTAGCAGTAAAATGCACGCTTTTATCTTTTCTTAAGGCTGAGTAGTATTCCATTCTGTATACATATCATAGTTTCTTTATCCAGTCATCTGTTCTTGGACACTTGGGTTTGTCAATAGTGCTGCAGTGAACAAAGAGATACAAATGTCTTTTCTTAACAGTTTTTGGGTCCTTGGATTAGATGCCAAGAAGTGAAATTGTTGGTCACATGGAAATTCAATTGCTACTTTTTTGAGAGATGTCCATATTGTTTTGAAAAAAAGGCTGAACCAGACGACAGTTTCAACAGCAATAAACTGGGGTCCCTCTTTCCCCATATTCACGTCAACACTGTTTTTTGTCCCTTGTGATATGTGCCAGTCTTACTGGTACAGATTATATTATACTCCACATGTGAGTGAGATTCTCTGGTATCTAACACTCTTCTTTCAGTTTGTGTATCACCTTAACATGAGACTCTGCCCACATTTCATCAAAGTTGGCGAAGTTTCACCTTTTCTCATAGCTGAGTGAGTAATATTCCATTATGTGTATTACATAGATAACAATTTATCTCCTCTATTGTTAGATACTTGGGTTGCTTCCAGATCTTGGCTCTTCTGAATAGTGCTAGAAGCGAATTTCTTGAAGATTGTTTAGCAAGCCCTCAGCACAGGTTCTGTTCTGCTCAGCATGCCCAATGTTGTTCTGATCACATTCTTCAGTGGTGTACATTAGACACACAGGAACTAGAAGGTTTCAGCTACATCCCCATCTGCTGGGCCTGGACCCGCAAAGGTACATAACTGAGCCATTTCCAGGGTATCTAGAGGCCTAGACAATATTTTGGAGGCCCTCTACCTGTGGAAAGAATTGCATATAAAAGATACGTGACAAAGGCCGGAGAGATAGTATAGGAGGTAAGTCATGTGCCTTTCATGTGACTGACAGCTGAGAACCTGATTATAATCCTGGCTACCACACATGGTTTCCTGAGAACCACCAGGGGCCACTCCTGAGCACAGAGCCAAGAATAGTCCCTGAGCAATCTCAGTTGTGCCCCCACCCACACACATATATATCCACACACATCAATATATATGTAAAATACATATATGGGGTTGGGGGCCACTCTCTACTTCCTTCCACATATACATAAACTGGCATGCTCCAGTGAGGTGTGAAAATCCATGAAGATTTTCAATAGCAGTAAGAAGCACAACTCATTTACTTATGGTCCAACCAGACCATATGATGCTTCCACTTAGGTAAAGAGATCATTGCTTTTTCTCGGTGAGCAAGCAGCACTTCTCACTCCTTAGCATCAGCTAGCTTCTGAAGACCCAACAGAAGGGAAGGAAGAGCTCTCTAAAGGTTCAAAGCACAGGGTATCTACGCTGTTTGAGAAGTTTGGCTAGCCTATGACCCTCTGTAGTTTGGCCAAACACTAGTCTCGATGTTCCTGTGGAGGTGATTTAAACAGTATAGAGTTTATAAGCAGCAGACTTTTGACTCAGGCAGATGACCCTCCATAGCATGGACAGGCCTCATCCAATCAGGCAAAGAGAGATTTTTCTGAAGAAAACACAATTCTCTTTTTTTGTGTGTGTGGGGGAGGGGTGGAGGAGGGTTGGGTAAGGGGCAGTGGTGGTAGGGTGCTTGCCTTGCATGTGCCTGACCTGGGTTTGATCCGTGGCACTCAATACGGCTGCTGAGTCCGTCAGGATTGGTCTCTGAGCGCAAAGCCCAAGCACAGCCAGGAGTGCCCCCCAAACTAAAAGAATTTTAAAAAGAGTTGCAGGGAATCAGGACCACTGTGGTTCTGATTAACAACTAACCACCATGGTCCTAACAGGCTTCACCCTGTAGCCTACGGGAGGAAGAGGTTTGTGATACCCTCTATGACGTCCACAAAATGAGGAAACCTGCAAACAATGCGTTGCTCAGGATGTAATGACATGGATCATTAAACGACACTTGTCTGTTGCAGGGGTGAGTAATGGAGTATGACTCAAGAGTAGTGAATGAAACTGGGATTAAAGGAAGGGTCCTGGGAATGGCAGAAGGAAGAAGTTGGGCTCATCATTCTGTATATTCATATATTTATTTCTTTATCAAAGTTAGATACAGAGAGAATGAACCAATGGTAGATAAATGGAGGGAAGTAGAGAGTGGCTCATACAGTCTTTTTTTTTGACTTTTGGGTTATATCCAGCGATGCTGACGGGTTACTCCTGGCTCTGCACTCAGGAATTACTTCTGGTGGTCCTTGGGGAGCCATATGGGATTCTGGGGCTTGAACCCGGGTTGGCCGCATGCAAGGCAAATGTCCTACCTGCTGTACCTTTGCTTGCTATACTATCTCTCTGACCTTACCCATGAGTCTCTTAATTGATTGCTAATGATCACAGGTGTTGCAGTGGGAGACGAAGTGAGGAGATAGTAACCCATGAGCAGGCAGAACAGGTACCCGGAGCACTCCTAGTGAGTGACCAGCCTGATTGGGTCAAATATAAAACATCATAACAGCTCATAGAAGAAAGGAAAATGAGGTTTCTTGTTTGGCTGGGGAATAGTTACTAACTTTTGGCATTTTCTTCCTTCTTTTGAACAAGGGGTCCTTATTTCACTTTGTTCTAAAGGTAAAGGTAAAGGCCCTCCCGTTGATCATCGATTTGCTCGGGCGGGCCCAGTAACGTCTCCATTGGAGACTTTGTTGTTACTGTGTTTGGCATATCGAATACGTCACGGGGAGCTTGCCAGGCTCTGCCGTGTGGGCGAGATACTCTCGGCAGCTTGCCGGGCTCTCCAAGAGGGGCGGAGGAATCGAACTCGGGTCGGCCATGTTGGCTGCGTGCAAGGCAAACGCCCTACCGCTGTGCTATCTAAGCCCCAGGAATTACTTAGTTGGATTGAGGTGGGAGGGGAAGGTTCCTGATGAAGAGAGAAGGCAGAGGAAAGTGCATGGGATCTGGAAGCAGGAAGCACCCCAAGCCAGTAGGAGAGAACAAGAGATCCTCCCCCTGACCAACCCCAGGACACTGAGGGGATGGCTGATGGTTGGTTTCCTCACCAACTGATGATTCAGTGATAGGAGGGACCAGCCTGCCAGAGCACTTCTTACAGGTCCCTCCCTCTGTGCCCCTGGATCCTGTAGCCTCAGGCTCTGGCCTGCCTGCTTCCCCTTTGCCAAATTGTTATCTAATCATCTGACCCAGAATGTCAAAGGATCTTGGTATTTGTAGCCACAAATAGGAGACAGTATTTCTCCCATTGTTCTACCTGCTCCAATAATTGAAGGCATGGAGTGTTGGGGAAGAAGAAGCCAGCTTCTGAAGAGGCAACCCAATGATTCAGGAGGAGACCTATCCTCCCCACTCCCCATGAGTCTAAGCCCCTCTACGATTGATGAGGGCAAGATGATGGTGGGTCAAGGAGGAGCCAACCACACCACACCCAGGACTCAAGGGAAGGAGCAACCAAGATGTGCCAGTTACAAGTTGACTGAGGGATGGAGCGCAAAGAAAACTGGGGATCTCGGCCAAGGGTTTTCAATGCTGGGAAAGACAAAGAACCCCAGAGCCTGAGAGAGACCAACAGCAGCAGAGAGTGACAGAGAATGCACCAACTCTGATATAGCATCTACTAACTCTTGCCAGAGAAGGAGGCAAATGGCGCCCCCTCCCCACCATATTGCTTCATCTCCCATTCCAAAATCCAGGTTAATTCATTCTGGTGTTTAGAGTTAGATCATAATTGTCTTGCATGTGACCATCTGGCTTCTGGTTGATATGTCTTCCCTTGAAGAAACTATGATCTCCTTGAGGGAGATAGGTGATTTTTATTCCTTTATTAGTACCAATAGTTAATAGGTATCAATGATTGAAAGTATCAAATCCCATAAGTCTACAAAGTTTATGTCTTTAGATCTCTGCTGTCTCTCATGTTTAAGCCAAACTTGAATGAATAAATGAATGAATGAATGAATAAATAAATAAATAAACCACTCAATAAGTGAGTGACTTACTGTGTAAACTCATGAAGAGGGATGTTTATCTCAAGTTTTGCATGTTTTCCTTTTCCTGGATAAATTACCAGAACCCCTGAGAAACTGGTAGCTGCAGGCATGGTGTTGGTGTTGGAAGTCAAGTATTTGGGGAAAAACGGACATTTGCAGGGATGGAGCACAGAACGACTGAGGAAAGCATGACTACGTGGAAAGTTCAATTGCCTGGAGTTAAGAGAGAGCTGGGAGTTCCCTTCCTTCCCTCTGCCATGGGCTGGAGTTTTGTTTTATTTTATTTTTTTATTTATTGAAATAGAATCTCGGTACTGGAGCAATAGCACAGCAAGTAGAGCATTTTCCTTGCACGCGACCAACCCGGGTTTGATTCCCAGCATCCCATAGGTCCCCTGAGCACCACCAGGGGTAATTCCTGAGTGCAGAGCCAGGAGTAACCCCTGTGCATCGCCATGTGTGACCCAAAAAGCCAAAAAAAAAAAAAGAAATAAAATCTCACCATGAGAACAGGAGAAGAGTTACAAAGCTTTTGGACTTAAATCTTAGTCATACAATGAACAAATACCCATCCTTTCACCAGCGCACATTTTCCACCACCAAGAACCCCAGTATACCCCCATCCCATCCCTCCCCCTGCCTGTGTGGCAGATGATTTCCACTTTACTCTCTCTCTCTACTTTGATTTCATTCAATATTTTGACAAAAGACCCACCATTATTATTTGGAATTTTCCCTGCCAAAAAGGCATCATTAGATAATTTGTTTTCTATTGCTGATTATGAAGAGCATGTGATTTTGGAATTCTGATATTTTAGTAATTAAATCTGGAGGGATTTCTGCCTAAAGCCGTTGGGATCTGAGATTGGTTTGTGTGCCTCTGGGCTCATGGACATTAAGGAGCTTGATAAGTAGCTGGAGAAGCCATTTGTGGGTGGCAACTCAGAGTCTCATTGGGGTGGAGGAGAAGGGCTGGTTCCACCCCCTATCCCGTGAGGCCCCATGTGTCTTGTCACTGCTGGCTCATACCTACCTGACTGTCCAATAGGCTCTGAAAGATGGCGGCCACTGGGGGGGAATAGGCAGAAGGAACGACACTTTTTCTCACCCGGGGTGGCACGGCACTATAGATTAATGCAAAGTCTGGATGCATTTCTGCCAAAATGGGCTGGAGTTTAAGATGTTTATCTGGGTTGGGTTCTCCTCTTCAATTCCAAGGAGCACACCAAGGTTGGTCTCAGAGAAGAAATCAGTGCAAAAGAGGGACAGGGAGCCAAGAGACAAGGAGAGCTGGGTTCTGGGAACAAGGACTTCAAGTATCTGAATTTGATACCAGGAAAAGGTTGGAGTTTAAAATTCACCCCTAGAAATTATTTATTCTACGCCAGAGCCAAGACCAGGATGTTTCTCACTTTCTTTTCTTATAGGCTTGGATATTTCCCAAAATAAAGATGTTTGTTTTCTCTAGAGTCAGCTGTGACCTTTAGTTCAATAAGGAAGGAGCTGGGGAGTTTGATTTAGAAGATCAAAAGGTATTGATAAGTGAATGTGTCTTCTGTTGTGGTTGCAATTATTTGCTTTGCAATAATTAATGGATCATTCTTTATACAGACTCCAGGAAATCCCTGTGAAAAATCCCAATGAAATTTTTTGGAAGGAATTAGGATGAACAATATCAAACTTTGAAACCACACACACACACACACACACACACACACACACACAGTAGGCAAAATACCCTGAAAAATAAACAAAAATGGAGGCATCATGGTCCCTGAGTTCAAACTGTACTACATAATTATCAAAACAGTATGGTACTGGCACATAAACTGACACATATACCACTGTCATAGAATTGAGTTCCCAGGGGTTGGAGTGATAGTACAGCGAGTAGGGCGTTTGCTTTGCACGAGGCAGACCCAGGTTCGATTCCCAGCATCCCATATGGTCTCCCAAGCACTGCCAGGAGTAATTCCTGAGTGCATGAGCCAGGAGTAACCCCTATGTATCACCAGGTATGACCCAAAAAGAAAAAAAAAAGAACTGAGTTTCCAAAAGCAAGTCTACACATACATGGAGAGTTAAATTGTATCAAAGGATCCAAAAGCATACAGTAGGTGAAAGAAAATCTCCTGAACAAATATTGTACAGAGGGCAAGAATGATAGTACAGCAGGTAAGTGATTTGCCTTGCACGTGGCCAAACCAGGTTCAATCCCCAGTACCACCTATGGTCCCCTGAACCATCCAGGAGTGATCCCTGAACACAGAGAAAGGAATAAGTTTGAGCACTGCTGGGTATGGCCCCAAAATCCAAAAAGAAAACAAAACAAAAAACAACTACCAAACAAAAGTGTACAGAAAAACGCACTGCTATATACAAAGGAATAAAATTAGATCATTATAATGCCATACACAAAGATTCACAATGTGATTTCAAGAGTTAGATAAGGGTCTGGAGCGGTAGCACAGCGGGTAGGGCATTTGCCTTGCACGCGGCTGACCCAGGTGGATTCCCAGCATCCCATATGGTTCCCTGAGCACTGCCAGGAGTGATTCCTGAGTGCAAAGCCAGGAGCAACCCCTGTGCATCACCGGGTGTGACCCAAAAAGGAAAAAAAAAGAGTTATATAAGATCCGAACTCATAAAGTACATAGGTAATATTCTCCTCCCCACTATCTTTGAGATAGTGACTCAAATGACAAAAGAAATAAAAGAAAAAATAAGTAAGTTGGATTTTCTATGAGGTTCATCAGGGACTGGCTAAGGATCGAGGCTACTTGCTGGGCCTCAAGCACCTCATGCCTCCAGAAATGCTGGAGTCCAAAATTGGAGAGGAAGAAGCCTGTGTGAAGTCTATGCTAGCTCAGGAACACCTGTGCCTTATCAGCCTTATCATAAACAATGAGCGTGAACTTTGAGGCCTAAGAGTAGTATAAACTTAGAACTAGCAAGTTTTCAAGAATTTTCTGAGGAAAATTGATTTTTATTAAACGACAGACACCTTGAGTAGTGATGTCTTTGGGTTTTTTGTGGATGTTGTTTGTTTAACACATGAGGTGACTTAAAGGGAGTAAATATTTTGGTTCCCCAGTAACAGATTGAAGCAATTTGCCGTAAAAATATCAATAGGTATTCTTTTGAAAGTCAGACTTTGCTTGTTTGGATGTCATCTTTCAAAAGGATATTGTTTTCATTTGATGGAGTCAATTTTACCTGCCTCTTCCTTTATGGATTGGACTTTCTTATGTCATTTTGGTGTTTTGTTTTTTTTTTTTTTTGCTTTTTGGGTCACACCCTGAAATGCTCAGAGGTTACTCCTGGCTTTGCACTCAGAAATTACTCCTGGCATTGCTTTGGGGACCATATGGGATGCCGGGGATCAAACCCGGGTCGGCCGAGTGCAAGGCAAATGCCCTACCTGCTTTGCTATCACTCCGGCCCCTCTTATGTCATTTTGAAGCTAACTCCTTACCTGAGAAAAATTACCCTCTATCTTCTTTTCAATTGCCTCCTTTTTTGGGGGGGGGTCACACCTAGCGATGCTCAGGGGTTACTCCTGGCTCTGAACTCAGAAATTACCCCGGCGGTGCTCAGGGGACCATATGGGATGCTGGGAATTGAACCTGGGTTGGCCGCGTGCAAGGCAAACGCCCTACCCGCTGTGCTATCGCTCCATCCCTGGAGCAATAGCACAGTGGGTAGGGCGTTTGCCTTGCACGCAGCCAACATGGCTGACCCGAGTTCGATTCCTCCGTCCCTCTCAGAGAGCCCGGCAAGCTACCGAGAGTATCTCGCCCGCTCGGCAGAGCCTGGCAAGCTCCCCGTGACGTATTCAATATGCCAGACACAGTAACAACAAAGTCTCCAATGGAGATGTTACTGGGCCCACTCGAGCAAATCGATGAACAACGGGAGGGCCTTTACCTTTACCTTTACCTTTACCTTCTTTTCAAAAAAAATTATTTCTTATTGAATTGCTGTGAATTACAAAAGTGTTTGTGATGGAGTTTCAGATATACAATGTTCCAATATCAATTCCTTCACCAGTGTCCACTTGCCACCACCAATGTCCCCAGTTTCCCTCCCACCCCACCCCCCAGCCTGCCTCTGTGGCAGGCACTTTCTCCCTCCCCCACTGTCCCAGTGTCCCCTTCCCTAACTTACCCCCACTCCTGTCCCAGTGGCAAGTTTCCTACTGAAGACCCGGTTCTCCTGCTCTTTGGTTCTATTGCCTTTGGTATTTGGTATTGGATATTCCCCCTAGGAAGTTTCTTTATATCCCACATTTTAGAGATCATGCTGATCGAATTTCTTTAAAAGTTTTATTTTTCACGTAAATCAACATACCTGGAATATATACATACATATATATGAAACAAGATCTATACTTCAAATAAATATATATGCAAAATCTGTACTTCAAACCTAGAGAGAGAAGGGGAATGAAGTACAACTCTTATTGTTTTTCCATATGGAAAGCCAATTGTTCCCCTATACAATTGGTCACCTGTCAATTTATAAAGCCACGTAGATTTTGTACCAAGTTAATAGATAGATGTTTGTATTTCTGCACTCCATTAGGTTTTTCTTATTCATATTGCCCATACCCAAGCCAATACTCTTTGACACTCTTAACATACATACATTTATTTTCCACAACTGAGGCTCGTAGTCTGTCTTTCATGCATTGTTTTTCTGTTCAACATTGTTTGGATTATCCTTGCATTTTCACTGTCAGGTATATCTTAGGATCAATTTGGTAAAAATCTGTTGAGCAAACTGGCTCTTGGTTACATGATGACATCTAATGACATTTAATGTCAGCCTTCCAGTCCTTCCACTTTTGGACAAACCTTTGCTCACTTTCTAGGGCTTTCGTTGTTGAGTGCCAGAGATGGAGTGATAATAGGTATAAGGAAGAACCTGGAACGCACCCCAAACAAAAATAAATATTTACTGTCATTGACATAGTCACTCAGTACTTATCAACATTAAGATCTTTAATCCTCACCGCCAGCAAAGAAAAGAATTATTATTAACCCTATATTCATACAACGGCCTGGATCCAGAGATCATCACACTCAGCTCCTGGGAGAGAACAAGGCAGAGTCTCCTACCCTATGCCTGACTGTCTCCACCAGGGCCCAACAGCTGAAGACCACCGAGGCCCAGCCAAGGCCATGCTGAGACCACTCTCCACACACTTGGATGAGCCTCACACATAAAAGAACTGACAGAGGAATCCAGGTGTGTGGGACCCGGGGCTGAGATCTCCAAGCCTGCACAGTTTGGGACTGGACCTGCCAGTAACTAGACAGTTACACCCACCAACTGCCGTGTAACTCCAACAACGGCCAGGATCCAGAGATTATCACACTCAGCTCCCGAAAGCGCGCGGCCGCATTCACGGCCGCGCGACATCTTATCATCTCATTCCTAATTTGGTCAAACTGGCAGGCTACCAAATGTAACATGCCCACACGGCAGAGTCTGGCAAACTCCCCGTGGTATACCCAATATGCCAAATACCAGTAACAATGATGGGTCTCATTCTCCTAACCCTGAAAAAGCTTTGAATATGGCACTTTAAAAAAAAAAAATCTCAGGGCTAGGACGAAGAAGACGTTACTGGCACCTGCTCGAAGCAATCGACGAACAACAGGGTGGTCGTGATCGTGATATTCATACTCAGAAATGGCATCTCAGAGAGATGAAGTCACCTGTCCAGTAATTGAACATTAATAACAAGCTCCTGTGATTCAAGGTTTCATGTGCTGACTTAACGCTCTCTGTTATTCTGTTGCACACACCTAAAGAGGAAGGCCTTATGGCCTAGGATCTCACCCATTTCTTCTCATCATTTCCGTTGGCCCAGACCAGACTCATAAGCCTCAGAAGCTGATTGTGTTGTAAGCATGGATTGATACACTGTGGGCATTCCCCACTGTGTGCATGCCTCCTGAGTTAAGTTCTCAGGGAACCCAGGTGACAGAAACCCACAGTTATACTTAGGTAATGTGCTCACACTAGGATAACTTTTCCACTTCTCCATCCCAGGGAGGAAAGAGAACAAGAATCTGCAGGTCGCAGAACCACATACTATTTCCTTATCTATCCAACAAACATATGTAGATTAGAACCTATTGTGTGCCAGGCACTTTTCTCAAGTACACTCAATACTCAAAGTCCACATGAATCTTATCTAAAATTGAAAGATGATGTTCTACTGAGTGTCTTATGTGCTAGGGATTCTTTGCATTCGCTCCTTTTGGTGGTAGCAATCAGGTTGTGGGGAACAATTCAGGTCCATGTTTCAACACAGGAAACCTTCCATGTTTTCTTCCTATACACAGTGTTCAATAGAGTGAATAAAGACAAAGTAAAGAAAGAGCATTAGCTTGGATTGGGGAGAGGCAAATTCTAATCCTGGGTATACACTGACTCCCTATGGAAACAACCTTCTCTAGACTTCAGCTCCCCACTCATAGGACATTGGGGGTTGGTACCCCAGCCCAGCTGGAGCGGTATGTGTTATCACTATGTGCAAGCGCAGAGGGTGTTTGCCTTGCACGTGGCCAACCCGGGTTCGATTTCTCCACCCCTATCAGAGAGCCTGGCAGGCTACCGAGAGTATCTCGCCCACACGGCAAAGTCTGGCAAGCTACCCGTGACATATTTGATATGCCAAAAACAGTAACAACAAGTCTCACAATGGAGACGTTACTAGTGCCTGCTCGAGCAAATTGATGACCAATGGGAGGACAGTACTACAGTGCTGCAGTGCTACCCCAACCCAATCCCAATCCATCCAGAGACTCCAGCGGGGTGGGAGAATCCAAGCAAACTCTTTTAGAGATGGGGGAAAAAATGAAGAGTCTATACATTCTTACTCCATCCTTTCCAACCTGTGCTTCTCTGTAGGACAGAGACTGAAAACTTGAGTTACAACTCTGAGACCTCTCAGAGTGATTCTGTCTTTTATGTGGGTTCCACCAATAGGATGTAAAAATATGGAGGAGTTTGTAGCCTCCTCCTCCAGCAGTGCAAGAGATTTTATAAAGTACCAATTTCTAATAATAAATCACTTTTCTATTTAAACCAGCTGGAGTGATCCCTGGTTCTGCAATCAACCCTAAAGTAATATTAATAATACAAGATGAAGGGACTTCCCTGTGATCAATCAACTATGTAATGGCAGAGCTAATGGTGAAACTCAAGACATGGCCTCCTGCTTCTCACTCCACTTACTAACATCCAAGACCCTGATGGGGTAAAAGTACCTGAGTAGGTCCTGGGATTCCTCTTCTGAATTCCTCCCCCAGAGTATGAGGATGGCCAAACAATGCCCCTCCATCCTGGACTGATGAGATCAAAATAGCTTATCCAAGATGGTCATTCACAGCCCAAAGGACAGCTTAAACCACACACTGACACAGAGGCGTTCTTATAGGTAGAGTTTGTAGTTTTAATAAGGGAGCAAGAAGGGGAGTCTCACCCAGATCCGACTGAGGAATATGCTTGGTTTGTTTCAATAACTTTACCAATTGGCAGGAAACGGGATATCCCAACTCAGGGATAAGCAGGAACTGATCTGTGTCTGGTTCCTTGATAATGGAATTGTCTAACTAAAGGGACCTGATCAGTAGAAGCAGAGCAAGGAACACCTGAGGTTAGAATATTCCAGGTCTCCCCTCAATCTCAAAGGCCAAGCAAGTGAAAACAGAGATAGATAAATGGGACTATCTTAAACTAAGAAGCTTCTGCACCTCCAAAGAAACAGTGACCAAAATACAAAGACAGTCTACAGAATGGGAAAGGATATTCGCCAAATACACATCTGACAAGGGGATATCAAGGATATACAAAATACTGGTTGAACTCCACAAGAAGAAAACATCCAACCCCATCAAAAAATGGAGCAATGAAATGAACAGAAACTTTCTCAAAGAAGAAATCCGAATGGCAAAAAAGCACATGAGAAAATGCTCTACATCATTAATCATCAGGGAGATACAGATCAAAACCACAATGAGATACCATCTCACACCTCAGAGATTGGCCCACATTCAAAAGAAGAAAAGCAACCGATGCTGGTGCGGATGTGGCAAGAAAGGGACACTCCTTCACTGTTGGTGGGAATGTCAACTGGTTCGGCCCTTCTGGAAAACAGTATGGACGATTCTCAAAAAATTAGAAATTGAGCTCCCATTTGACCCAGCAATACCACTCCTGGGAATATATCTCAGAGAGGCAAAAAAGTATAGTCAAAGTGACATCTGCACTTGTTTGTTCATTGCAGCACTCTTTACAATAGCCAGAAACTGGAAGAAACCTGAATGCCCAAGAACAGATGACTGGTTAAAGAAACTTTGGTACATCTACACAATGGAGTACTATGTAGCTGTTAGAAAAGATGAAGTCATGAAATTTACATACAAGTGGTACAACATGGAAAGTATCATGCTAAGCAAAATGAGTCAGAAAGAGAGGGATAGACATAGAAAGATTGCATTCATCTGGGGAATATAAAGTAACAAAATATGAGATTAATACCCAAGAATAGCTGAGATCATCACCAGAAGGATTACTCCATAGCTTAGAGGCCAGCCGGGCATTCTAGGGCAAAGGGCAGCTCAGATAAAGAAAGGAGCACCAAATAAAGGGTGTTTGGAGGATCCTCCCCGGAGGGGAGATGCATGTCGAAAGTAGACTATGGACTGAACATGTTTGCCACTCAATGCCTCTTTTGCAGACCACAACACCCAAAAGGAGAGAGAGAACACAGGGGATTGCCCTGCCACAGAGGCAGGGTGGGATGGGGGGGATGGGGGTGGGAGGGATATTATCCATGGTGGTGGAAAATGGGCACTTGTGGAGGGATGGGTATTTGATCATTGTATAATTGAAACCCAAGCACAAAAAAATTGTAAATCTACAACTGTACCGCATGGTGTTTCACTAATAATAATAAAAAAATAAATCACTTAATCACTTAACTTCCCGTTAGTCGTCAATTTGCTCGAGCGGGCGCCAGTAATGTCTCCATTTGTCCCTGTCGCACGCTAGTGTAGCCCAATGGCACCTGTTCGCTCCAGGAACATGAAGGGCCTCAAACCGATCGTTCATGATCTTGACGAAGAAGTCTGACCATCTGGTAGGTGGGCGGCCACGCGGTCTTTTGACATCCTGTGGAATCCAGTCAGTAACAGCTCTAGTCCAGCGGTCGTCTTTAAATCTCATTACGTGACCAGCCCATCTGATTTTTGACACCTTGGCAAATGAGACAGCGTCCCTGATTCTTGATCGTCGATGGATGTCAGAACTCCGGATTCTTTCTCTCATTTGAGTGAAACGTGATATTCCAAGCATAGCTCTTTCTATTCTTCTTTGGGAGACCTGAATAGCGTTCTCATCCTGTTTGTGTAGGGCCCAGGTCTCTGAGGCATATGTTAATGCAGGAAGAACAGTGGAATCAAAGAGGTGCCCGGAGCCGGAGGTTCTTCGTCCTCTTAGCTATTTCTTCGACGTTCTTGAAGGCGTTCCAAGCCGCTCTCTTCCTCCTGCGCAGCTCGGGTGCCAGGTCATTTGTCATGTTGACCTCTCGACCTAGGTACACATAGCTGTTGCATTCGGAGATGGTTGTTCCGTTGAGAGCGAATGGGGCGTCAGGAACGAGGCTGTTTCTCATAAACATTGTCTTCGTAAGATTCAGCTGTAGTCCTACCTTTCCACACTCACTAGCCTATCAGGGCATTCAAGCCCAATACATCAGGATCCTCCGTGAGCTGTATTGCGGATTCACTACCAGGATCTCACCATTCTACAAAGAAGTGATCATTGATGTCAAGAGAGGGGTGCGGCAGGGTGATATCATTTCACCGAAACTCTTGAGTGCCACCCTCAAGAACATCATGCGACGACTGGAATGGGAAGGAATGGGACTGAAGATAGATGGTCGGCAACTACGCCACCTCCGCTTAGCTGATGACATTGTTTTAATAACACCAAACACCAGCCAAGCAGCACAAATGCTGGCCGACTTTGACCGTTAGTGTGGAAAAAATAAATAAATAGAAAAAAAAAGGTCTCAGCCAGATCTCAAAGGCAGCACATAATATCGATGTTCAGTGCAGTCTTGCACAGTGGTTCCTAGTGCAAAATCACTAATAGTATGGAAGAGAATCTTGAGAAAGGCCAGGTAGATTGTCTTTGTAAGAGATAAGCAGGCATATGCTCTCCATTCAAGATACAGGTTACCAAAACTGGTAGTGATGAGTGGGCAACTGGGTAAATTAATTCCTCCAAAGCTCTCCCGGTGTGAACACATGTACAAACAAGCATAAAAGATATAGTACTGGGTTCAAAGTGTTCACCTTGCATACATCGTGCCCTGGTTCAATCCCTGGCACCACATATGGTCCCCTAAGAACAAATAGGAGCTATTCCTAGCTTAGATCAGCACCAGGAGGATTACTCCATAGCTTAGAGGCCAGCCAGGCATTCTTGGGGAAAGGGCAGCTCAGATAGAGAAGGGAGCACCAAATAAAGGGTGTTTGGAGGATCCTCCCCGGAGGGGAGATGCATGTTGAAAGTAGACTATGGACTGAACATGTTTGCCACTCAATGCCTCTTTTGCAGACCACAACACCCAAAAGGAGAGAGAGAACAAAAGGGAATGCCCTGCCACAGAGGCAGGGTGGGATGGGGGGATGGGGGTGGGAGGGATATTATCCATGGTGGTGGAAAATGGGCACTTGTGGAGGGATGGGTATTTGATCATTGTATAATCGAAACCCAAGCACAAAAATTTGTAAATCTACAACTGTACCTCATGGCGTTTCACTAATAAAATTTTTTTTAAAAAAAGAACAAATAGGAGCTATTCCTGAGCACAGATCCAGGAGATATTCCTGAGTATCACTGGGTGTGGCTCAACAAACTCTACCCCAAAACATGAAAAACACCAAGTTTTGTCTTGCTAACTTCATGTCCTGCTTTTGCAAAAGATTCTTCTTCAAAATACCTTCCATAAGCCTACAACCCTCCAACACTCACAACAGGATCATTTCCCCCCTAACAAATTATTAAATTATTAAATTGCTGCAAAGTTACTGTCGGATTTATTAAAGGTAAACCAATAGAGTATAACGATGAAGCAACTGAACCAAGATCAATGAGCATTTCTCATAAGCATAAATTTTACATGTTGCAACAGAGAAGACATAAAATGATAATGACAAAGTACCCATGGGAAATTTCTCTCTGCAAATACTGTGCCAGCTGGCTCCTTTGTTTAACGTTGCAGAAGCAGAACAGGACGAGCCCAGGAACTCTGCCTCATGGGTAGCAATGGGAATAGAACAATTCTCATCACAGCCAATCATGTACATCAGGGAAATTAGACACCTGGCCTGGAGAGGAGATGGCAGGTCCTCTGTCACCACAGCTCCACCCCTCTGGGGACAGCTGACTTCAGACCAGAGGATCAACCCTCAGCCCCTTCTGGGCCTTCCTCCCCCAAGTCTCCTAGCTCTCACCCCCATCCCCCCTGCCTAACAGTTGCCACCTTCGGCCTGAGTGTCCCACTGCAACCTATCTTGTCCCCTCTGGACCCTGAGAGACATGAGAGTTTGAGACCTCATCAGCACTCATGTAACCTGTAACCCTGGCTACTGCCCTCTCTGACCCCCAATCTTCCAGCCCATACAAAGAGGAGTTGATTTAAGTAAAAGTCTCTCCAAGGGGCCAGAGAGATAGTACAGCGGAAAGGGCATTTGCCTTGCATGTGCCCAACATGGGTCTGATCCTTTGGCACCACATGAGGTCCCCTGAACACTTCCAGGAGTGATCCTTGAGAACACAGACAAAAGTCAGCCCTGCGCACTGCCAGGTATGGCCCCCAAACCAGAAGCCCCTCCTAGGCTCATCCTCCTGGGTCTCCAGGAAGTACCTTATTCTCTCCACATCCTCTCAGACTCAACCCAGAGTTACTGACCTCCTTCTCAGGGCCAATGTTGTCCAGCAGGATGGAGACTCCTGGGGGGTAAGTGAAAAGAAGAAGTCCTTCTTAGGAGGGGCCATTCTAGGGAATGTCTTTTTTATCTTTTTTTTTTTTTGCTTTCTGGGTTACACCCAGTGATTCACAGGGGTTATTCTTGGCTCTGCACTCAGAAATTACTCCTGGCGGTGCTCAGGGGACCATATGGGATGCTGGGGATCGAACCCAGGTCGGCCATGTGCAAGGCAAATGCTCTACCTGCTGTGCTATCACTCCAGTCCCTCCAGCGAATTTCTTATCCCCCTTAACTCTGGGGCTCCAAGCCGCCAACAAAGACTGAAGTTCAAGGACCCCTACAGAGATCTCCAAACCCAGGAAATTCCACACAAATATCACAAGCATTTACAGAGCAGTAATCTCAGACCTCTCTTTCATCAGAACCCCAAACCGGTTTGGACTTCAAAACTGTAAAGACTCACTTCTAAGGGTCTAGCGCAGGGCCAGAGCGATAGCACAGCAGGGAGAACATTTGCCTTGCATGCAGCTGATCCAGGTTTGATCCCCGGCATCCCATATGGTCCCCAGGACACAGCCAGAGATAATTCCTGAGTGCAGAGCCAGGAGTAACACCTGAGCATTGCCCTGAGTGTGACCAAAAAAAAAAATCCAAAATGGTGGGGAAGGTCTAGCTCATAACTTTGTGTCTCTTACAGGTTTGGTGGTGGTGGTATTTGCCATTTGGCCTCTATCTCCCAACTCCTGATCCCCTTGTCTGTACTCGATGTTCCTCTGGTGTTCCCCCGCCATCTCCTTTCTTTCGGTCCTGTTAACCCATAGCTCCCTGCAGCCTGCTTCAGAGTAGGGACCATGTTATTGATCTCTGTAATCCTAGCACAGTGCCCAGGACTCGATTAACACTCAATAGTTATCAATATCAGCTCCGTGAGTATGGGGAATGTTTGGCTCATCTCTTGATCTGATGTGTGAGGTGTCAGAGCTGACACATGTTCAGTGCTTGGTCAACAGTTAGGTACAGAGAGCAATTTGTGGGGTGACTAAAGAAGGGAATGCATTCATCGGGAAGGGACTTGGATGCTTTCCATGTCTGCTTGTCTTGGAATGAACCATGTCTAGGAACTTATCAATGTCTTTGTTCTTAGTTAGAAAAGGTCTTTGAGGGCTGAAGCAATGGCACACGAGTAGGGAGTTTGCCTTGCACGCGGCCAACCCAGGTTCAATTCCCAGCATCCCATATGGTCCCCTGAGTAACACTGTGCATCTTGGGTGTGACCTCAAAAAAAAAAAAGGTCTTTGAAAAATGTTAACCTACATTCTGTTGGGAGAACAGGGTTGGGTGATCCCCAGTCTGAGGCCAGGCTGTGTGAATAATCCATTTCCTTCAGGGTGGTGATGACCACTAAGAAAAGCTGGACAAGAAAGCAAAAGATCAGGAGTGACAATGAAGGAAGAAGAGACCATTCAAAGCCCCCTTGACGATCACTGATGACAAATGTGACTGTGACCACCACTCATGCTAGTCAGGAGACACCTAGATGACTCCTGATCCCTTCCTAATTTGCATTTTGACTTTTTTTGGGGGGGAGGGGAACACACCTGGATGTGCTCAGGTTTACTCCGGAATCCTGCACTCAGGGATCACCCTTCGTGGGCAGGGGGCACCAGCCTGGGGATTGAACCCGGGTTGGCCACATGCAAGACAAATGTCCTACCTGGTATACTACCTTTATTGAAATCATAATTACATTTTTCCAGGATATAATTCTGAGTAGTCAGGTCAGGGTGTGTTTCTTTTCGGATGGGTATTGGAGATTTCAAGGAAGATGAGACCCAGAGGCTGGAACCAAGGCATAAGTCCACCTCAATGGTAGATGATGGGAAACTTGAGTCATTGTGGGAAAGCCTGAATACCTCCCTGCCTCACACACCCCAAGAGTGATTTGTGACAGTGTCAGAGATAGACCGGGGTGTTACTGGAAATCCTTCAAAGGCTTAGGAGAAGGAAACCCATTTATTAACTCACTAACAAGAGAAACTGTCATGGAGCAAGTATGTGGAGCCCCAAGAAGACTCAGAAAAGTCACTGAAGATGAATCTCCTGTCACCCAGAATTGAGCAGTATCAAAATTGTGGCCCCAGAAGGACAGGGTTCCCTGACATTAATAAATTGGTTTAGAAAAAAAAACAAGTCTCTCTCTGTTTTGCAGAAACCACTTCCCAGGGGCAGTGACTTATTACAGCTAGAATGCAGGAAAGAACAATAAGGAGAAACTCACTGATAAACCTCTCCTGTTCCTACTTGCATTTCTTTTTTCTATACATAAAGGAGTTTCCTCAGTGGTGCTCACAGGGCCCAGAGCTTCTCCTGATGATGCTTGGCCTGGCAATACCACCAGGACAGTTTGATACCTGAAAGCAGCAGTCCTCAGGAGCCACCAGAATCACACCCAGGGGTGCCCAAGAGATCATGCTGGAGATCAAACTTGAACCTTGCACATGATAGGTGTGTGTTCTACCATTTGAGCCTGTGTTCCTGCCTTGTACCCACCCCTGTTTGCCTGTTATCTTCAAAATAGTCAGAAGAACAGAAGACCTGATTTTTGTTTGCTTGTTTATTTGGGGCAAAACTTGGCAGTGCTCAGGAATGCCAGGGCCAGAGTGGTAGTACAGAGGGTACAGTACTTGCTTTGCACACAGCTGACCCATGATCAATGTCCGACATCCCATATGGTCCCCTGAGCACCTCCATGAGTGATTTCTGGATGCAGAACCAGGAGCAACCCCTGAGTGTTGCTGGGTGTGAAGAAAGAAAGAAAGAAAGAAAGAAAGAAAGAAAGAAAGAAAGAAAGAAAGAGAAAGAGGGAGGGAGGGAGGGAGGGAGGGAGGGAGGAAGAAAAGAAGGAAGAAAGGAAGGAAGGAAGGAAGGAAGGAAGGAAGGAAGGAAGGAAGGAAGGAAGGGAGAGGGAAAGAAAGAAAGAAAGAAAGAAAGAAAGAAAGAAAGAAAGAAAGAAAGAAAGAGAGAGAGAGAGGAAGGAAGGAAGGAAGGAAGGAAGGAAGGAAGGAAGGAAGGAAGGAAGGGGGAAAGAAAGAAAGAAAGAAAGAAAGAAAGAAAGAAAGAAAGAAAGAGAGAAAGAAAGAAAGAACGAAAGAAAGAAAGAAAGAAAGAAAGAAAGAAAGAAAGAAAGAAAGAAAGAGAGAAAGAGAGAAAGAGAGAGAGAAAGAGAGAGAGAAAGAGAGAGGAAGGAAGGAAGGAAGGAAGGGGGAGGGAGGGAGGGAAAAAACGAAGGAAAGAAGGAAGGAAAGAAGGAAAGAAAGAGAAAGCAAGCAAGAAAGGAAAAGAAGGTAGGAAGGAAGGAAGGAAGGAAGGAGAAAGAAAGAGAGAAAGAAAGAGAGAAAGAAAGAAAGAAAGAAAGAAAGAAAGAAAGAAAGAAAGAAAGAAAAGAAATTTTAAAAAGAAATGACCATTGGCAGTGCTCTAGGGAACCATATGTGGTGCTGAGGATCAAACCAGGGTCGGCTACATGAACATTAATCCCTGTACTAAATCTCTGGTGCTACAAATTGTTTTCCTGGATAAATAAGGGGGAAAAATCATCTCCCAGAAATCAGGATGATCTAATCACCTGAAGTCCCCAACCCATTTATCCCAAGACCTACCTCCTAATTTCCCTCAAGGAACCCATATTGTTTGCCCTGAAACACATCTGCTGTTTTTAAAGAAATGGACAAGATGAAAGTGTCCAGCCCACCCTTGAATCAGTGTATCTTCTACCTTGTGTTTAGAGTTGTGCCGGTATAGGTATTCGCTAAAGCAAAGGGACACAGAGATAAACCTGAGCGTTGTTCTTACCGTTCTTACTCCCCTTACTGCAATCAAAAAATTTTTCCCTTCTTGCAAAATCCAGTGTGACAGTGTTGCATTTTCTGGTGCACCAAGAAGTTGACCCACATTTGGCTTCACTATTCACACAAGATCTGGGTCAAGGGAGGATTCTCTGAACTATTTAGTAGAGGATGAATCATTACCAACCATTTTGTAGTTTTAATTGACTTAAATTACCTTTCGATGAGTTTTGATAAAGATACATATGTCTACTGTCCCAGTAAAATATAGAAAATTCACACCACCCTAGAAAAGTCCCTCATGTTCTTTATCTATTTTACTCCTCATGGTCTCAACTCTGAACTGCCACTCATCTGCTTTCTTTTTTTTTTTTGCTTTTTGGGTCACACCCGGCAATGCACAGGGGTTCCTCCTGGCTGTGCACTCAGGAATTATCCCTGGAGGTGCTCAGGGGACCATATGGGATGCTGGGAAACGAACCTGGGTTGGCCGCATGCAAGGCAAACGCCCTACCCGCTGTGCTATTGCTCCAGCCCTTCATCTGCTTTCTTTAGGTTCAAATGGGTTTCATGTACTCGAACTCCAAGTACATGGAAATATATCACATGAAATCTTTGGTTCAACAATAATGTGTCTGATAAATAAGTTATGTTTTTGCCCGTGTCCTCTCATCTCATTGGCCCTTCATCTCTTGAACACAGGGAAGAAACTCTGGTATTAGACCCAGCTGGGATCCAACTCTACAAGCTACTGACCGCACAGGCCACTTCACAATCATCTTCTGATATCGTGAAGGCCCCTTTATGGTTCTATTGGTTCCCATCAAGGTTTCTAAGGCTTTACCTGCTGTCAAAGAGAGAACCACTGGAATGAATACCATCTTTAGTCTCCCTGCAGTCAACACGGGAGAGAACACCAAACACCAAAAAAGGGCAATGGAGCAATGGTGCCCAATATAGCCTAAAGGCAAGGCTACTTCTCTGCTTCTCTTTCTAATATGCTGCTACAGTCTCTAAAAGGCCAGTGAAGATTCAGCCGAAGAGAAGGACAACATGGAGGGCGGGATCCACAGATCCCGAAGGGAAAAAAAAAATAATAAACAGGTTCCAAAAAGAGCCGAGATCATCGGGAAGTCCCAGATGGGGTAGGTACCGCATCCCACCTCCCCCAGATGGAACCCCGGTGACCAGAAGCCTCTACAGCCACAGCTCAAGTATGCAGGAACTAGGACTTTTCCTCAAAACCGCGTGGCCGCTTATGCGGCCGCGCAACATCTCTCTATATACAAAGTGATCAATGTGAAGTAAACCACCCAACGTTTCTCTCTGAAAATCATAGTTAAGTTTGGAGCACGGCCACAGCCCCAGAAACACAAGGACTTAATGCAGAACCCAGCAGCTTGGAGCAGAAAAGTGAACGGGCTATGCGTTAATCCAGGCCATCAAGTCTGCCAGAGGGGAAAGGGTGTTGGTCCCTTCCACCCTCCTCCCTCTGGAAATAAAGATGGCGGCCACATGGGAGCCTTGTGGACAGCAGGTATGAGCCGGGGGAGTGGGGGCGACTAAAACCTCATGGGAAGGGGGGCGTTCCAGTCCGTCCTTCACACCCTACCGAGGTCACCAGTTGCCCCCCACGAGCAGCTCTCCAGCACGGCCACAGCCCCAGAAGCACAAGGACTTAATGCAGAACCCAGCAGCTTAGAGCAGAAAAGTGAACGGGCTATGCGTTAATCCAGGCCATCAGGTCTGTCCGGAGGGGAAAGGGTGTGGCCCCATTCGCCCTCTCTTCTCTGGAAAGAAGGATGGCGGCCGCATGGGGGCCTTGTAGACATCAGGCATGAGCCGGGGGTGTGGGGGCGACTAAAACCTCATGGGAAGGGGGGCGTTCCGGTCCGTCCTTCACGCCCTACCGAGGCCACCAGTTGTCCCCCACGAGCGGCTCTCCAGCACGGCCACAGCCCCAGAAACACAAGGATTTAATGCAGAACCCAGCAGCTTGGAGCAGAAAAGTGAAAGGACTATGCGTTAATCCAGGCCATCATGTCTGCCCGGAGGGGAAAGGGTGTTGGTCCCTTCCGCCCTCCTCCCTCTGGAAAGAAAGATGGCGGCCACATGGGAGCCTTGTGGACAGCAGGTATGAGCCGGGGGTGTGGGGGCGACTAAAACCTCATGGGAAGGGGGGCGTTCCAGTCCGTCCTTCACGCCCTACCGAGGTCACCAGTTGCCCCCCACGAGCAGCTCTCCAGCACAGCCACAGCCCCAGAAGCACAAGGACTTAATGCAGAACCCAGCAGCTTAGAGCAGAAAAGTGAACGGGCTATGCGTTAATCCAGGCCATCAGGTCTGTCCGGAGGGGAAAGGGTGTGGCCCCATTCGCCCTCTCTTCTCTGGAAAGAAGGATGGCGGCCGCATGGGGGCCTTGTGGACATCAGGCATGAGCCGGGGGTGTGGGGGCGACTAAAACCTCATGGGAAGGGGGGCGTTCCGGTCCGTCCTTCACGCCCTACCGAGGCCACCAGTTGTCCCCCACGAGCGGCTCTCCAGCACGGCCACAGCCCCAGAAACACAAGGATTTAATGCAGAACCCAGCAGCTTGGAGCAGAAAAGTGAAAGGACTATGCGTTAATCCAGGCCATCATGTCTGCCCGGAGGGGAAAGGGTGTTGGTCCCTTCCGCCCTCCTCCCTCTGGAAAGAAAGATGGCGGCCACATGGGAGCCTTGTGGACAGCAGGTATGAGCCGGGGGAATGGGAGCGATTAAAACCTCATGGGAAGGGGGGCATTCCGGTCCGTCCTTCACGCCCTACCGAGGTCACCAGTTGCCCCCCACAAGCGGCTCTCCAGCACGGCCACAGCCCCAGAAGCACAAGGATTTAATGCAGAACCCAGAAGCTTGGAGCAGAAAAGTGAAAGGACTATGCGTTAATCCAGGCCATCAAGTCTGCCAGAGGGGAAAGGGTGTTGCCCCATTCGCCCTCTCTTCTCTGGAAAGAAAGATGGCGGCCGCATGGGAGCCTTGTGGACAGCAGGTATGAGCCGGGGGTGTGGGGGAACTAAAACCTCATGGGAAGGGGGGCGTTTCGGTCCACCCTTCACGCCCTACAGAGGCCACCAGTTGCCCCCCACGAGCGGCTCTCCAGCACGGCCACAGCCCCAGAAACACAAGGATTTAATGCAGAACCCAGCAGCTTGGAGCAGAAAAGTGAAAGGACTATGCGTTAATCCAGGCCATCATGTCTGCCCGGAGGGGAAAGGGTGTTGGTCCCTTCCGCCCTCCTCCCACTGGAAAGAAAGATGGCGGCCACATGGGAGCCTTGTGGACAGCAGGTATGAGCCGGGGGTGTGGGGGCGACTAAAACCTCATGGGAAGGGGGGGCGTTCCGGTTCGTCCTTCACGCCCTACCAAGGTCACCAGTTGCCCCCCACGAGCGACTCTCCAGCACAGCCACGGCCCCAGAAGCACAGGGACTTAATGCAGAACCCGGCAGCTTGGAGCAGAAAAGTGAATGGACTATGCGTTAATCCAGGCCATCATGTCTGTCTGGAGGGGAAAGGGTGTTGCCCCAGTCGCCTTCTCCTCTCTGGAAAGAAAGATGGCAGCCGCATGGGAACCTTGTGGACAGCAGGTATGAGCCGGGGGAGTGGGGGCCACTAAAACCTCATGGGAAGGGGGGCGTTTCTGTCCGCCCTTCACACCCTACCGAGGCCACCATTTGCCCCCCACTAGCGGCTCTCCAGCACGGCCATGACTCCAGAGCACAGAAACCAATTTCTTAACTATCTGACTTTCAGTAGAAATACTTCCAGGGTCGATAAGTAAAATAGCAGAAATCCAAAACCAACATTTAATTCTTGAACCCAGCTGTAGAAAGCAAATCATTTCACAATGCTTTTTCAGTATGTCTGATTTGGGGGGGGGGGGATAAACTCTAAATAATAGTGGTGAATCTTTTATTGAAACAATGAATCTAATCAAAGCAGATAGAGTGTTAACTAGAATTCATCTGCCCCACAGGGACTGGGAGGGGTGGGGGGTGGGGTTTTATTGGGTTTCTTCATGGTAAAAAATAAGTATTGGTAAAGGGAAATGTGTTTGATATTTGCATGACTGAGACCTAAACCTGAAAGCTTTGTAACCTTTCCCACGGTGATTCAATAAATAAATAAATAAATAAGAAAAAAAAAGGCCAGTGAAGGGGGCTGGAGCAATAGCACAGCGGGTAGGGCATTTGCCTTGCACGCGGCAGACCCAAGTTCAATTCCCAGCATCCCATATGGTCCCCTGAGCACCGCCAGGAGTAATTCCTGAGTGCAGACCCAGGAGTAAACTCTGTGCATCCCCAGGTGTGACCCAAAAAGCAATAAATAAATAAATAAATAAATAAAAGGCCAGTGAAGGGGCTGAGCATCGCTCAGTGGCCAAGACTTGCCTTGCAAGGATGAGGCTGTCAGTTCAAAGCCCAGTGCCCCCTATATGTCCAAACAGTCCTTGCAGTCACTCTCTGGGGCTCCCTAGAAACCACAGAGCCGGGAATCTCTGGCACAGAGCCCAGAACCAAAGATGTTAGAGCACAGTGGTCAGGCGTGGGAGCAAGTGCGAGGGCTACAGCGCCCCAGTGAGCACAGCCTCCAGATGGTGTACAAGCATCACAAGGAAAGGGGTGCAGCCCTCCAGGAGCACAGGAGCAAGCACCCCAACTAGATTGTGTGACCCTGGCAAGCACCAGGACCAAGTTTGTATGTGACCCCCATAATCATTACAACAATCAAAAATGAAAGACAGGGGAAGGAGTGGGGAGCTAGAATTTTCCTTTAAGATGAAGAAGAAGGGGGGCTGGAGGTGTGAGGTCCTGAGTTTGATACCCGAAACGGATTTTTTTTTGCTTTTTGGGTCACACCTGCCCAAATAGCACAGCGGGTAGGGCGTTTGCCTTGCACGCGGCCAACACGGGTTCGATTCCCAGCATCCCATATAGTCCCCTGAGCACCGCCAGGGGTAATTACTGAGTGCAAAGCCAAGAGTGACCCCTGAGCATCGCTGGTGTGACCCAAAAAGCAAAAAAAAAATGATAAAGAAGGAGGGGCTGGAGCTATAGTACTGTGGGTAGGGCATGTGCCTTGCACACAGCGCGACCCGGCTTCGATCCCCAGCATCCCATATGGTCGACCGAACACCACCAGGAGTAATTCCTGAGTGCAGAGCCAGAACCAGGAGTAACTCCTGAGCACCGCTAGGTCATGACCCAAAAAAAAGAAAAAGAAAAAAAAAAGAAGGAAGTGGTGTGAGAGATAGTATAGCAGGTAGGGCAATTGTCTTCCACAGGGCTGACCCCTGCTTGAGCCCCCACCACCACAAATTGTCCCCCAAGCCCCACCAAGAGTGATCCCCAAGCACAAAGCACAGCCAGATGTGGCCGCCTCAAAAAAAAAAGCAGAAAACTCAATTTTGGGGTATAGCTCAACAATAGAGCACTTGCTTTGCAACTGTGAGGCCTTGGGTTCTCTCCTAACACCTCAAAGGAAATAAAACCAACAATACCTTCCCCACCCCCAAAGAAAGTAATATCTGTGTCCTCCCCCAAAGACCCATGCAGAACCCCCCACCCCCAGTAGACAATAGGATAACCAATAGACAATAGGACAAGAAGTATGTTCACATCTTCATGAAAGGTAGGTGATATCATTTCCCCGGGAAGCTTGAGAAATGATATAGGTGATTTAGGCAATTCCCTAAAATGTATTAGTGTTCTGCGGTGCTCCTAGTCCCATTACTGGAGAGAGAGGGAAATAACAGCCTGAAGGAAGGAGAAGCCTTCCCGCTCTCCTCCCCACAGCCTACTGGAGAAGCACCTGGGGTGGGGGGGTGTCAGTACTGGCAAAGCCAGCCATGAGCACCTGTGTGACAACATGAACGCTCCATCTCACCTGTTCTGCTGAGCAGCTGGCAAGCTTCACCTGAGTTCCACTTGATCCATATGGGCAGGAATGGATTCCAGAGCCCAAGTTCACCGGGGGTGGGGGCTATGGCCTCAGGGTGCAGCAGGGGGTCCTGCCTTTGGCAGGAAAAGAAAAATCAGTCTCAACACCAAGACTCTCACATGGTCTAAGGCTGATGGCTCAAAGATAATGCATGCCGTGGATAAGCCGAGAGATAACATCCACGCAGGTCACAGACTGATGGTCATTTGACAGCATTTATTGGGGAGGGTAATGGTCATATAGAGAGGCAGAAAGGGATGCATTATATGCTGATCATGAGACGGGAAGAGGAAGATGATTTCTAGGGAACGGAGTGTCCCGAGGTGTCACTGGGTTTCTATGAGCTTTTCAGACACAACAGTTGTCGGCTCTCCCTAATCTCGAACCCCAGCCACTGGTGATAGCAAGGCCATGGAGCCACGCTAATCTGCAGGGGATGCTGGTTCCCCTGACAATAGCTCGCCCTCCCTCTAGGCCAGTATCCTAGCTCACCCACAAGCACGACAGTCCAGGTGTTCAGGGAGCTGCACCAGGAAGGACTTCAACACCACCCGGATTTCCAGATTCACCATCTCTCAGAAAAGAAATTCCGGAGGAGACCAACTATGAAATGAAACTGCTTTGTTTAGGGGGCATGAAGTGAAAGTGAAAGGAAGGAATTACCCTTCACAGGCATGGAGGTGGCTGACTCCCAAGGTGAGGAAGCCAGCCGCCCATGCTCCCAGGGGACAACGCCGCTGCCGTTACAATTTCCTTTTTTCTGGGGCTTTTTCCCATAGTACTCCCTGGGGCTTTTTGTACAGAGAAGAAGAAGCCGGAGTCACCCTACAGCAGGTAGGGCGTTTGCTTTGCATGCAGCAGACCAGGTCCAATCTCTGGCATCTAGATGATTGTCCCCTGAGCCCACCAGTAGTAGCCTAGTGTGGCCACAAACCTCCCTCTATGCAAAGAGAGTCTGTTCCTAGGGTGTTGTCAAGGGGAAGAGGTTGTATTCCTGATGGCTTTTTTTTTTTCACATTCCTCACAGAGCTTTTTTGTTTTGTAATTGATCACTGTGAGCTACACAGTTTTGAAGTTGCTCATGATTGAGTTTCAGTCATACAATGTTCCATGTACATTTCCCCCATTTCCCTCCACCAATGTCCACAGTTTCCCTACCCCCTACCAGCCTCCATGGCAAACATTTTCTCTCTCTCTCTCTCTCTCTCTCTCTCTCTCTCTCTCTCTCTCTCTCTCTCTCCCTCTCCCTCCCTCTCTCTCTTGCTCTCTCTTGCTCTCTCTCTTTCTCCCCCCCTTCCCTCCCTCCTTCCCTCCCTTCCTCCTTCTCTCTCCCCTCTCTCTACTTCTGGATGTTGTGGTTTACAATATAGATAGTGAAAGGTTATCCTGTATATAAATCCTTTTATCTATTTTCAACACTCAGTTCTTATCCAGAATGATCACTTCTGACCACTCTTGTCATACTGTTCCCTTCCCTATCCTAACTGCCCTCCGCTCTCCCCTGTCACAGACTTTAGTTCCTCTTGGAATTTCTGCTTTGCCAAAGGTGTTCACCCTTTTGTGGGTGGTGCCCGTTAGTCTTATCACGCCTGTTTCTCCCTCTCCAAAGGGGCTCCTTCATGCCTTTGGCCTCATTTAAGGCTAGTGACAACTTCTTTAAATTGCATTTTTGTAGTGAGCGGTCTCTTGGCCAATAGAAACTAAAAACCAATACATGACATTTTTATGTCAGCTTGTGATTTAACGAGTAGCCTTCTGAAGAGCCCCTGATAGTCTGTTATCTCCCCCATCTGTCACATGACTACCCTTATCTGCCTTTGTCCCAAAGCTTTGAGGAAAAAACTTAAGCTCAATGTATATAACAAACAAAACAACAAACACTGTCTTCCCATTGTTCATCAATTTGCTCGAGCGGGCACAGTAACGTCTCCATTGTGAGACTTGTCGTTTCTGTGTTTGGCATATTGAATATGTCACGGGTAGCTTGCCAGGCTTTGCCACGCAGGCGAGATACTCTCCGTAGCTTGCCAGGCTCTCCGAGAGGGGCAGAGGAATCGAACCTGGCTCAGCCGGGCTGGCTGCACGCAAGGCAAACACCCTGAATTTACGATAAAGCATCTTTCTACTCACTATACTCTAACCCTGCTGTCTGTCTCTTTCACTCTCGCACCCTCTGTTTCCCACATTGACTAGTTCCGTGGGACGGGACACATTTTACTTTCATTACTTCCCTATAATACAGGTGTTTTTGCCACTGAGCCATCACCAGGGCCCCTCATTCCATTAGGGGTATGGTGGGGGGCTCAAGCCACACCCAGCAGTGCTCAGGGCTGACTGATGTATGGTTCTGTGCTCAGGGATAACTCCCAGCCATACTCCAGGAAGCATATGCCGGTGTTCGGGATTAAACCAAGAGTCTGGTTTGATCTTGCCAGACTGGCATCTAAATCCCTATGCTGAATCTCCAACCATGATTCTGTTTTTTCCAAAAGAAATAAAAACACATGCTGAGATCGCTAACTGCTTCCATTCACGACGCTCTGACTGCTTTACACAACTCTGTGTGCCCTTGGTGCTGTTTTTAACTTGGCTTTTAACTGATGTTCTTAACCGATGAGAAAGTAGAAGACACTTGTCCGATTTATTCAGCAAGAAACAAACATGGGATTCCAACCCTAGCAGCACTGGACCAGCTGTCTCCTCAAGTGCAGGAAGTATCTGGAAAAGCTCACAAGAAAACGATTGTCTTCGGGTTACCTCTGGGGAAGCGGATTAGGAAAACCCGGGGAAATTCTTTTCCACTCGATAGCCTCTGTGAGGTTTAAGATTCAACAAGGAGTCTTGATTGGTTTTATAATAAACATGAATACAAAGGTTTTGATTTACTGGTTGTATTCTTATTTCATCCGAAGAAGTACAGCCAGTCCTGGGGCCAGTGACAGGAAGTGGGAGAGGGGTGGGGGAGGGGCGAAGGAAGGCTGGGAATGGAGGATGAAGAAGAGAAGGAGACTCTTATTTGCCACCACAGTAGCTCTTGAATTTGATCTTGCGGGGTGGGGGGTGTGAAATCACAGCTCGCTTCCCTCTCCCACAGGCTATGAAGCAACAGGTTGGTTAGGACTGTCTCAGAACACACATTCTGGGAGTTCCTGGGTAAAGCTGGCCGGGCTGGCACTCTGCTCTGCCCACTAGGAAACAATTCCACCTCACCTGGTCTCATCTGATCCTCCCTACAGCTTTGGAGCAAAGCAAATGGGACATGAGCCAGTGTCCAGTACTAAAGAAACAGAAGCAGCCCCTAGGCTGGGGTCGTGGGGTCTGCAGAACTAGAGGTTAACCTTAAGGGTTATCCTTATCCTTAAGGAGCTGGCAGGGCTCGAGGATCAATTCCAAATCAAAGCGCCCAGTGCCCTCTAGTGGCCACTAGGGAAATTGCAGGAGAAAAGAGCCGATTAGAGAAGAAGGGAAAAAAAAGAAAAGGAAAAGGAGGATTTCTTTTGCAGTCTTCACCTTTGCCCTGGGTGCCATCTCACCAGATGAGAACTAAGTGGACCTCCACTCTGCCTTGGGGATTTGCTCTCATACGGTCATGAACAACTCTGCTTCGAGGGGCTGCCAGAGACTTGCCAGTTGTCACCTTAGCACTTGAGTTCATCTGACGAGGTTAGACCTCAAACGTTCTGCCACACCACACTCCTGCCCCATTCACCTGTGAGATCTCCCCCGGATTCCTCTCTCTGCATGACCTTCACTCCCTCCTCTCGCCTGAAGGATGTTCTTCCAACTACAAGTAGGGTCCCGTGTACCTCACCTCGCCAGAGTTCCAGAGTTGGCGACAGATCATCAAGACTATCTGGAATGGAATCAATCACAGGCTTAGGAAACAGAGACTGGAAGGCAGAGCCAGAGAAGAAGCTGAGATGCCTGCAGGAGAGGCAGGCCACGGGCGAGGAATTCAGGAAGCTTCTAGAAGCTGAGAGATGCAAGGACTAGAAACCTCTGAAGGAATCAGCCCTGCGGATCCACTTTAAACTCCAGAGCTCCAAAAGTCGTAGTAAGTGTGTGTTCTCTGCACCATGAGATGTGTGCTAAGATGCCACACATCCACAGAACACTGATTCACAGGGCCATCCCCACTTAGGCCTCACTGCTTTGGTTTCCTGGGCTGTAAAGGGGGGGGGGGGGTGCAAACAAGGATGTGGGGCAGATCAAAGTGTGTGCAAGTCACTGAGAAGAACGTCCCAGCCCCAGCCCCAGTCCCAGCCCCAGAGGGAAGATACTGGCTATTGTTATTCCCAGTATTTACCTAGGGCTGAGAACTGAATAGGTTTCTGATGCTTTCAAACAGTTTCGGCTTCTTGCCTTCACTCCTGGGAGTAACCATGCCCCATGGAAGCCAGCCCCAGGAGGTGTCAATCCCAGAGCAATCCTCTCATCCCGAGCTGAGCCTGGGAGCAGGTGAAACTTGAGGTCTTTGCATTTCTTTCCTGTGCTCTGGAAAGGAAGCCACTCTCTGTGGTCCTCAATAGTGGGTTCCTGGGCAGACATAGGTCTGTTGTTGTTGATTTGTTTGCTTTGGAGAGGGAACTGAGAACGGGAACAGTCTAGGGAGGGGATCACCAGGGCGACTAGCCTCTTCCCAATACGGGAGAGTTAACTCCCTGGAAACTCGCTATCAAGTCCCCGGACCCTCCGGCTAGGGGCTCAATCAGTGCTTCCTAAGTCCTTATCAACACCGCTACCCAGGTGCCGCAGCATCGGGTATCCGACTGGGGTGGGCAGAGCGGCCAGAGAGCGCTGCTCTGCTGGGGGATTGGAGGGGCACAGACTCGCTCAGACCCCCAGGATTCGCGCTGAGCCCCCTCCCTCCCCACAGCCTGCATAAGGCACCATCTGTTCTCCGCTGAATAAACAAGGAGGGGCGAGCAGCGCCCGGCGTCCTGCCCCCCCTGCTCCCCCAGGCCCCCAGCCCCCCAACCCCCCAGCCCGACCCCGCACAAAGCGCCTTTCTGCACCGAGACTCCGCCTGGGCGCCTGGGCGCCACCGGAGCGCTCCGTCTGACCTCCCCTCCCTCTGGCCGCACTGCAAGACCCACAAACCAAGTCCGTGGAAACCAGATTTTTTTAGGTTTTTTTTTTTTTAAGAAAAAGAAAACACAGACGAGTCCAACAAAGAACTGAGCGCAGCACGCGGCGAGGGCGTGCAGCCCCCAGCATCCACGCCGCCGGGCCCCCGCAGACCGCCTCCGGGTGCGGCGGGGCCAGCTCGAGCACAGCGCCGGGAGCCGGCCAGCGCCTCCGCCCCGACGGCCGCGGTCCCAGGGACCCAGGTGGTGCCCACCCCTGCGGCGGCGCACCGGGGGCACCGTCCACACAAACGCGCCCGGCCTCCAGGCTGCCAGGCCCTCACTTCTGGGTGGCCAGCTGGTTCTCCAGATCCTCCAGGCGCGCCGACAGCTGGGCCAGTGCGCAGTCAAGGGAGGCACATGGGTGCTCGGGGGGAGTGGGGTCCCTCCGACCCCCCCTCCAGCCCGCGCCCCCAGCCCCATGCCCCCAAAGGATATCTCTCTGCGTCAGGCTCTCGAGCGCCCCCAGCGTGCGCCCCTGGAACTCCACGAGGCTGTCGCATTCGCACGGGCTCCGGAGCTCGGTCCCCGCGCCGATGCCCTCCTCTGCCGGCAAGCAGAAAGGCGGGCACATGAGAGTCCGCGCCCCCCCCCCCCGACCCACGCCGCCGACGCCCCTCCAGCGAGCCCGGCGACGGGGCTGCGGACTCAGGGAGACCTGGGCTGCGATGCTAGAAAACGCACTCGAGCCCTTCCCGGTCGGTCCGGTCCCTCTGCTTGCCTGCTTAACAGGAGGCAGTTTGGGTCGGGGCGACCGAAAAAGCCAAGCTTTTGAGATTTCATTTTAGCTCCGTGAAACGGACACAGGCGGCCACTTCAGTGGACAGTGTAACTCCAGCGCTTCTCAACCAAGGGAGCCCTATGGTGTCCTGTGGGTCCCCAGGTTATCCCCAGGGGATCACGGGAGAAAATAGCGTCAATAAGGGTGGGGGGGAACCTATAGCATGAAAATTGGGGCTAAATGGTAGAATGGGGGTGGGGCGGGGGTTCCCACAGCACAGGAAGAAAACGAGGAGCGAGTTCCTAGAAGGGGCGGGGTCTGGTGGGCGTGGCTCTGAGAAGGGGTGGGCCTTGTGGAGAAACTGGGTCAGAGAAGGGGCGGAGTCTCATAGAGGGCGTGGCCCTGAGAAGAAACCGATCAGAGAAGGGCAGAGCCTTATAAGGGGCGTGGCCCGGAAAGAAAACTGGGCCAGAGAAGGGGCGGAGTCTTGTAAGGGGCGTGGCCTGGAGAAGAAAATGGACCAGAGAAGGGGCGGGGTCTTATACGGGGCGTGGCCCGGAGAGGAAACTGGGCCAGTGAAGGGGCGGAGTCTTTTAAGGGGCGTGGCCCGGAGAGGAAACTGGGCCAGTGAAGGGGCGGAGTCTTATAAGGGGCGTGGCCCAGAGAGGAAACTGGGCCAGAGAAGGGCAGTCTAGTAAGGTGCAGGGCTCCGAGAGAGGCGTGGTCAGTTGAGGGGCGTGGCCCGGTGTGGGCGTGGTCTGGAAGGGCCCCAGGCCCTCTCAGCTCACCTGGGCAGATGCTGCCTTTGAGGTTCTCCAGCAAGTGCGTCATGGTGTCAAAATCAGGGGCGTAGGACACGTGCAGCTCTGGGGGCTCCGAAGCGATCTGGCGCAGTTCCTCCTCCACCGCCCTGCCCACGCCCACGGCGTACATGACGATGCCTACAGAAGGGAGGGGCAGGCACCCCAGACCTCAGCAAAACCGCCTCCCCGCCTGGCCGGCGCCCGGGGCCTCGCACCCAGCCCACCTTCCTCCTTGGCACGCGCTGCCCACGCAGAGATGTCGTCTTGGGAGCGGCCGTCGGTGAAGACCAGGCCGACTCGGGGCACGTTGAGCGCGCGGGGCCGTGCTCCCTGCGCCTCCGAGAAGCTGTGCTCCACCATGTGGCGCAGCGCCAGCCCGGTCATGGTCCCGCGCTCCATGTACTCCACGGCCAGCACCGCCTGCTTCACCTCGGCCGCCGTGCCATAGCGGCCCAGCGGGAACTCGGTGCGCACGCGGCTGGAGAACTGTACCAGCCCCACGCGCGTGCCCTCGGGGGACACGTCCAGGAAGTCCACGATCTGGTTCACGAAGCGCTTCACCAGCTCGAAGTTCTGCGGGCGGACACTCTTGGAGCCGTCGATCAGCAGAACCAGGTCCACGTGACCTTCCCGGCACCCTGTACCGGGGAAGAATTGGTGGGAGCGGCCGGAATCTTGTCTGCAGCTGCCGTTTACCAGCTACAGACACCGTTTACGTAACGGGGACCATGTGTGAAGTCCTTCCTGTATCCAGCTCTGTGGCAAAATTATTATCGATGCTATTATTCTTATTCTTATTAGCATCCACATCTTAACCCTTGCCACTCACTAAATGCTTAGCCCAAGCCAGGCAATCTGTGAAAAGCAAAGGAAAATGGGAAAGACAGGGAAGAAACTAGAGAAAGGACTATGATGACTACCATTTATTAATGTCTGTGTGTTTGTATATAACCCACAATTTTATGTGGTATAGCACTGTAGCACTGTCCTCCCGTAGTTCATCAATTTGCTTGAGTGGGCCCAGTAATGTCTCCATTGTGAGACTTGTTGTTACTGTGTTTGGCATATCAAATACCTCACGGGAGCTTGCCAGGCTTTGCTGTGTGGGCGAGATACTCTCGGTAGCTTGCCAGGCTCTTCGAGAGTGGCAGAGGAATCAAGGTTGGGCCAGCCGCATACAAAACAAATATTTCATATAAATAAATACACAATAATCGGTCACTGTCCTCCCGTTGTTCATCGATTTACTCAAGCGGGCCCAGTAACGTCTCCATTGTGACACTTGTTACTGTGTTTGGCATATTGAATACGTCACGGGGAGCTTGCCAGGCTTTGCTGAGATACTCTCCGTAGCTTGCCGGGCTCTCCGAGAGGGGCGGAGGAATCGAACTTGGGTCGGCCATATTGGCTGCGTGCAAGGCAAATGCCCTACCGCTGTGCTATCGCTCCAGCCCAAATACATAAGATAAACTACATAAAATTAGGGAGCACTGTAGTTGACCGGGCTGGAGCAATAGCACAGTGGGTAGGGCATTTGCCTTGCATGCGGCCGACCTGGCCAACCAGAGTTTGATTTTTCTGCCCCTCTCGGAGAGCGCGGCAAGCTACCAAGAGTATCTTGCCCGCACGGCAAAGCCTGGCAAGCTACCCATTGACATATTCAATATGCCAAACACAGTAACAACAAAGTCTCACGATGGAGACATTAGTGGGCCCGCTCAAGCAAATCGATGAACAACGGGAGGACAGTGCTACAGTGTAGTTGGACCAAAGATAAGTGGAACTACAGAAAGCAAAGCCGTTAGTAAGGAGAAATCACTGATATACTGATTCTACACCTTTTCAATCCTTTTCAATCCCAGATTCCATAGCTCCCAGTAACTGAGCCAGGATTTGACATCCACATCCTAGTTTTCAGTCACTGCAATCCTGCCTTCCCTCTTGTGATCCAAGTGCTCCGAGGGCTTGAAGTGGGGGATTCAGCAACAAATGAAATATATTCCTAATACACAAGGAAATCAGGATAGAGCAAAGCAGCTGTTTGCTACCGTCAAGGAGAGCTCAAGACTGGAGGGAAATCACAGCAGGTAGGGCACTTGCCCTGCATGCAGATGACCCAGGTTCAATCCCTTGCACCTCAGATGGTCCCCCGAGGCCCCAGAGATCCCTGAATGTTGAGCCAAGAGTAAGCGCTGAGTGTAGCTGAGCTGAGTGTGTTCCTCACCACCTTAAAAAAAAAAAATGGAAAGCCAGGGAGACCAAGGCAGGAAGAATTTATCCTTCCTGTTGAGGAAGGCTGCCTGGAGGTGGTGACATTTGATTTCTTCCTGAAGGAGTTTTCTATGGTAGAAAGGGACATTCTAGATGGTGGCACAAACGTTTTCAGAAGCCAGCAGCTCTCAACACTGAATGGAACGTACAGCTAAGATGTTCAAGTGTGACAGAAGACAGGCTAATGGGGTCGATGCTTCCAAACAGTCATAACAGCCCACGGTGAAATGAACAAGAGCATTACATAGTAGTGCATTTCACAGGCGTGCATGAAATATTCATGAAATGACAGTCTCGATGCATGTAGGAAGCTCTATCTCCTCTTTTGAAGATGTTGGCTCTCACCCACAGAGTTGATTCCATTATCCATGAATGTGTTTGCACCCACCTTTCAAGCAACTCAGGGATTTGAGTTGATAATAAATTTTTGACACTAAATCTGCGGGCCCTGCGGGGGGTGAGGGTGAGGTCACAGAAGGCTCTGGAGCAAGAAAAGAATATGGTCAGATCTTGGCTTGCTTTTTTTTTTTTTTTTGCTTTTTGGGTCACACCTGGTGATGCTCAGGGGTTACTCCTGGCTCTGCACTCAGGAATTAACTCCTGGTCGTGCTCTAGGGACCATATAGGATGCTGGGAATCGAAACCGGGTCAGCCGCGTGCAAGGCAAACGCCCTGGCCCTCGCCGCTGTACTATCTCCAGCCCCAGATCTTCTATTTTAAAAAATAAACTTTAGGGACTGGAGCGATAGTACAGCCGGGAGGGCGCTTGCCTTGTATGCAGCTGATCCTATATGATCCCCTGAGCACCACCAGGCATAATACCTGACTGCAGAGCCAGAAGTAACACCTGAGCAGCACCAGGTGTGGCCCCAAAACAACAACAAACATTTTTTTTAAAAAAATCCTTAGCCACGGGGGAGATAATGGAGGAGAAAGAGAGAGCCACAGGGCAGGACAGGTCCTCTGCCATCCTGCATCCCGAACAGTCCTTCACATTTACACCTTGGGTCCCACATGGCAAGGGCAAAGTAGGAGATGCTTAGGACATGCGCAGTGGGGCCGACACGCGGGGCGCCCGCCCAGCCAGCACTCACGGCTGCAGCTCTTGCCATCGGCCTGGAGTTGCAGACCCTCGGGGCACAGGCAGCGGTACGAGTCCCCCTCGCTCACACACTGGAACTCGCATCCATGGTCTACACCATTGCAGAGGTCCCGGACTGAAGGGAGAGAGAGACAGGTCAGCCTGAGCGGGGTGAGGGGCAGGGGGGTTCCCATCTGCTAAGAGCCCCTTCGCCCAGAACCCTACTCACTGCGGCAGCTCTTCCCGTCCGCAAGCAGCTCGTGGCCCTCTCGGCAGCGGCACTGCGGGCCCGTGACAGTGCTCACGCACTCGTGCTGGCAGCCGTGGGTTCCAGAACGGCAGTGGTCAACGGCTGGTGGGAAGGAAAAGAAAGGGGACGATGCGGCTTCTGATTGGAGGAATCAGAGCCTTCGGGAGAGGGACGCAGGAGGGGCTCACTCACGTCTGCAGCTCCTCTGGTCCTGCTGGAGCACAAAGCCCGTTTGGCAGCGGCAGAAGTAGGAGCCCGGGAGGCTGACACAGTGGTGCTCACAGCCGTGGGCCCCTCCGGCGCACAGGTCAATGGCTGCAGGAGAGGAACTGAGCAGCTGCTGACCGCACAGTCTCCCGCCCAGGGATGCCCAGGCCCGGATTCAGCCCCAAGACCCCGGCAAGGATGATGCCTGGCCCTGGCACTTTCGTTTTTTTGTTTTGACAGTGCTGAGCTTGAGCCCAGACCCTCTACATACACGTCCTGCATGCCACTACGCAGCCACCAAGCTGACCCCATCATCGGTAGCTTCTAGAAGCCGCAGACCTGCCCAACTCAAGTCTGAGAGACTGGTGCTCGGGACTAAGTCGTGCACAAGAATGTGAACGTGGGCTGGAACGATAGCATAGCAGGTAGTGCATTTTCCTTGCATGCAGCCAACCCGGGTTCAATCCCCGCCATCCCATAGGGTCCCCAAGCACCGCCAGGAGAAATTCCTGAGTACAGAGCCAGAAGTACAGAGCCCCAGTGCATCACCAGGTGTGACCCAAAAAGCAAAAAAAAAAAAGAAAGAAAGAAAGAAAGAAAGAAAGAAAGAAAGAAAGAAAGTGAATGTGTCAGTTTTAGTGACCTGGGCTTCTGCTCCCTGACAAAAGCAGTTCTGTTGCTTCACCTGGTGGAGCCTCTATTTTCCCATTTCCAAAATGGGACCATCGTAAAAAAGACCAATTGCTCCAGGAGAGTGGAGAGATGAGAGCCTTTGACGGCCTGAGATTTTCAGGAGTGGATCTGGGGAATGAGGACTGGAAAGAGATGAGTTTCCCCCAATAAAAAGTGGAAACCTGGGGCCGGAGCATTAGTACAGTGAGGAGGGCGTTTGACTTGCATGCTGCCGACCTGGGTTCGATCCCCAGCATCCGATATGGTCCCCTGAGCACCACCAGGAGTAATTCCGGAGCATTGCTAGATGTGACCCAAAATGCCAAAAACAGATACATAAATAAAAATTTTTAAAAAAATTTTTTTTTGTTTTTTGGTCACACCTGGTGATGCTCAGGGGTTACTCCTGGCTCATGCACTCAGGAATTGCTCCTGGCAGTGCTCGGGGGACCATATGGGATGCTGGGAATTGAACCTGTGTTGGCCATGTTGGCTGCATGCAAGGCAAATGCCTTACCCGCTGTGCTATCGCTCCATCCCCTAAAGAAAATTTTTTAAGTGGAAACTGGGGTTCTTAGAAAAAATATGGGAGAGGAGAGGGAGGAGGAACAAGCAAGAGAAGCGGTGTGTTGATGAGTGATTGTGTGTGTTAAGATCGGGAAGGGAGAAGCCACAGCCCCAGAACTGGGGTGACTGAGAACTTTCACAAACTACAAGTCTAATTTTCTTTAGCAGGAGGTATGAGAGTGGGGGGGGAGGGCACACCAAGCTGTGCTCAGGGTTTATTCCTCGCTCTGTGCCCAGACATCACTCCTGGCAGGGCTTTGGGAACTATATGTGGTGCCAGGGATCCAACCCAGGTTGGCCGCATGCAAGGCAAACACCTTACCCACTGTCCTACGTCTCTAGCCCAAGGCAAAGTTTCAATGATCAATATTTTGGCATGTGTGTGTGTGTGTGTTTGTGTGCGTGTGTGCTTGGTTTTTCTTAGCTATGGCTCACACCTCTGTCCACCAGCATCTTAGGAAACAGGCTCGGGCAGTTGTTACACCTGCAAATGCTCCCCTGCCCTGTGTGTACAGGTGTGGAGGCCAAGGAAGGGGCTGACTTGCAGGCATGGGACAAGAACAGTGCATGAAACATGCAGTAGGGAAAGGAGCAGGAACCATCAGGGAACAGCAGGAGCTCAGCGGAGAGGTGGCTAAGATCAGGGAAAGGGGTGGAATTTCAGGTGGCTGGGAGGGATGGGAAATGTTCACGGTTCGTCAAATAGGGCTTCAAACCCGCTTTTCTAGCTTTTCAGAAAGAAGAAGCTGACATCCAGGGTGCTGGAATGGTATTCCTTCTTTGCCCAGGCTGTTGTGATCTTAAGGGATAATGCATGGAAAGCTCCTTCCCTGGTGTTGGACACTGAGACTTTGGAAGCTGCAATTTTCATCAAAGGAGTGTGACCAGTTGGCCCACAGGAAACTCCTGATGCTCTAAGCAAGGATGTGTGTGGCGTGAAATTCAGAGAGCGACACAAAGAAGGAGCTGGAAGATCAGCAGATGCAGAGAATAGAGGCAGAGGTAGCCCAGGTGGGCCACTGAAAAGATCTCCAGTGCAGAAGTAGGAATGAGAAGGGACCAGGGGTGCAGAGATCCTAAGCAAAGCCCCTAATTGTGACTAACAGGAACAGTCAAGACATGCTGAAGGGAAGCCAGAGGCATGCCTGGGGGGCAGATTGGAGGCAAGGTAGGGTCAAGGAAGGAAGAACATGGAAGGCGCGTTGAACTGTGGGATAACCCGTTCCAGGCTGCTCCCATGGGGGGTTGGGGGCTGTCCTTCCTTTCCTCAGACCTGGAGCTCGATTCCTACTTCTGAACCTCCTCCCTGCCTCATCGGCCTGTTGCAGAAGCAGTGAGATTAGCAGGGCACCGCCACGCTCACCCAAACAGCTCTTGTTGTCTGCGGCTAGCTGGAAGCCAGGGTTGCAGGCACAGCGGAAGGTGCCCGGGGTGTTGAGACATTGGTGCTGGCAGCCATGCGTCCCCTCGGCACACAGGTTCTTTCCTGAGGAGAAATAACAGTCAGGAGGGGAAAGACAGGCCGGGCGGTGCAACAAGAGCAAACTGGATGGAGTCTAGAATGGCCTTAGAAGATACAGAAGAGACAGGAGGGGCTGGAGTGGTAGCACAGTGGGTAGGGCCTTTTTGCCTTGCATGCAGCAGACCTGGGTTCAATTCCCAGCATCCCATGTGGCCCCTGAGCACTGCCAGGAGTAATTCCTGAGTGCAGAGTCAGGAGTAACCCCTGTGCATTGCCAGGTGTGCCCCAAAAAGATAAGAAGAAGAAGGAGGAGGAGGAAGAGGAGGAGGAGGAAGAAGAGGAGGAGGAGGAGAGGGAGGGGGAGAGGGAGAGGGAGAGGGAGAGGGAGAGGGAGAGGGAGAGGGAGAGGGAGAGGGAGAGGGAGAGGGAGGAGAAGAAACAGGAGCCCATCCTGGGAGGAATGCTGGGGAAGTAGGAACAGAGCCAACAGCTAGATGTTTCGATGAGATAGGACAGGACCATGCAGGAGGAAGACAGAGGTGGGGCAGGGGTGTCCAATCAGCGTTGAGACGGGGCTAAAGAGTGATCAGGGGCACATCTTATGAACAGGGGAGTCAGGGCTTGCTCCCAGCTGCAGGGACGGTGCTTCCTGTGTCGTGGAAAAGTTCCAGAAGTTGATAAACCCTAGTCAACCACAACCGTTGCTCGTAGGCGATGCCTAGCAGAGTCAGTACCTAGTCTAACAGTCTGAGTTAGGATAGAGGAAGTCTTGTTCTTCCAGGGGGACCAGGGTACAGCTGGAACAGACTGAGAGAGGGGGAGGTCCAGGGATAGAAGGGGACTGAATCTCAGCCGACGGAGATTCATCCTCTTCCTCCTGCGGTTTCCGAACTCACCGCACAGCCTGTTCTGGAACTGCAGACCAAACTGCTGGATGAGGTCGAAGGACTCGACGAGGAAGACGTGCTCGTCGAGCGGGGGCGATGCCATGGCTCGCAGGGAGCCCACGTCAGCACGCTGCACCCCCACGGCGTAGATCTCGATGCCGCGCGCCCGCGCCTGCGCCGCCACCTCGGCCACGCGGTCCTGGGGCCGCCCGTCCGTCACGATGACAGCGACGCGCGGCACGCGCGCCTCGGGCGGCCGCGCGCCCTCGGCCACGCTGAAGGCCACGTTCATGGCGTACTGGATGGCCAGCCCGGTCATGGTCCCCTGGGAGAGCGGCACCAGGGCCTGGATGGCGCGCTCCATGTCCTCGACACGGGAGAAGGCGCCCAGCGGGAAGACGCTCTGCACCTGACTCGAGTACTGGATCACGCCGACGCGCGTGGCGTTGGGGCCCACGTCCAGGCCGCGGAGGAGGCCCACCAGGAACTGCCGCATGGTCTCAAACTCGAAGGGGCGCACGCTGCGCGAACTGTCAATCACGAGCACCAAATCCAGGGGCCCCGTGCGGCACCTGGAACCTGAGAGATGAGAGAGGGCTGGGCGAACTCGGCAGTTCTCCCCAGCTCTAAGGAGACCCCTGGAGCAAACCCAGTGTGGAAAGGTCCCATCTCGCCCCAGCAGCACGAGGTTAGGATCTGCCTTAGCAAACGCCCACTAGAGAGATGTTCTGCCTCAGCCTTTCCTAACTAACACCTGGGCTGGATTTCAGAGTTCTCCAGGGAGCTCTTCTTCTGAGGAGGTATTATCCTTTCCAAGAGTGCTTTCCTGGTGTCAAAAATTCAAATGCAGGGGCTGGAGCAATAGCACAGCGGGTAGGGTGTTTGCCTTCCACGCAGGGGACCCAGGTTCGATTCCCAGCATCCCATATGGTCCCCCGAGCACCACCAGGAGTAAATCCTGAGTGCATGAACCAGGAGTAATCCCTGTGCATCGCCAGTGTGATCCAAAAAGCAATAAATAAATATAATAAATAAATAAAGGCGTTTCCTTAAAAAAAAAATTCAAATGCAGACAGGATCCAGGCAAGCAACTTCTGTGAAGGAACTGGCTGGCTCGAGAGAGGGCCAGAATCTGTCCTAGAAGGAGGAACCTCTGGCCCAGTGTGCTTCTACGCCTTCCCACAGGTGCAGGTCCTTGGAAATTTCTAGAGAAGTCCCAAATAGGGACTTTTTATGTGAAAACTCCTGATCTTTTCCCCCATTAACATTTTTTGGGGTTTTTTTGTTTTGTTTTTTTTTTTTTGACTTTTTGGGTCACACCCAGCTATGCACAGGGGTTACTCCTGGCTCTGCACTCAAGAATTACCCCTGGCGGTGCTCAGGGGACCATAGGGGATGCTGGGAATCGAACCCGGGTTGGCCGCGTGCAAGGCAAATGCCCTACCCGCTGTGCTATTGCTCTAGCCCCACCCCATTAATATTTTTAAATTAAGCACCAAACAGGTAGTTCTGCATGAGTCTAGCCTGATTACCTTTGAGTCTCCTACAAATGAGGCTAGGAATGGTGACAGAGAACTTGAACTCAGTCCCCTTGTGTTCGGGTTTTTTTTTGGGGGGGAGGGCTTGGGGGAGGTACGTCCATCAGTGCTCAACCCTGGTGGTGCTCAGGGTCCCAAACCCAGTCGCTGCATTCCAGACAAGCACTTTAACCCCTGTTCTATTCTTTGGCCTCTCTCCTTTTGTGAAAAGCCCTGAGTTTCCCTTCCAAGAAGATCTAACCCTGCATTTGCTCCTCTCCTCCCATCTCCGTTCCCTTTGCTAGTGCTCACCTGTGACCTGCAGCTGAGTTTCCCAGGGCTGGAGAAGGAGCAGCAAGGTGGGCAGAGGTGAGCATAAAACGCCCCTCATGGCTCCGTGGGCACAGAGAGCGGAGACGTCAGAGCCTGGGGGAAGGAAGGAATGGAGCAAACCCAGCAGAGCCATCATGCATCAGAGCCGTTATTCTGTTTGCTGGGGTGACAGCAACTGCAGGGGGAAGGCACGACTTCGTTTTACTAGCCTCTGTTTGAGCATTTTCTTTTTTTGGGGGGGGGGGTTGCACCTGGCGATTCACAGGGGTTGCTCCTGCTCTGCACTCAGGAATTACTCAGGGGTATCAGGGGTAACTCAGGTGCTCAGGGGACCATATGGGATGCTGGGAATTGAACCTGGGTCGGCCGCATGCAAAGCAAACAGCCTACCCGCTCCAGCCCCTGAACATTTTCATAAGAAGAAATGATGTCACCAGCAGGGAGTGCTGAAAACATGAGGATTCTGGTTGTAAAACTCCAGAATGGGGGGGCTGGAGCAATAGCACAGCGGGTAGGGCATTTGCCTTGCACGCAGCCGGCCTGGGTTCGATTCCCAGCATCCCATATGGCCCCCTGAGCACTGCTAGGAGTAATTCCTGAGTGAAGAGCCAGGACTAACCCCTCTGCATCGCTGGGTGTGACCCAAAAAGAAAAAAAAAAAAACTCCAGAATGGTTAAAAAAAAGATAAATTAAAAGTAGATCTGGGGCTGGACCCATATGGTCCCCTGAGCACCGCCGGAAGTAATTCCTGAGTGCAGAACCAGGATTAACCCCTGTGCATGACCAGGTGTGACCCAAAAAGCAAAAAAATAAATAAATAAATAAATAAATAAATGAAAATAGATCCTCGGGAAAGAGAAAGCCATCCCTACGTGCCAGGCACAGTTAAATGCTTTCCGTGTAAAATCCGAGACTAAATCAGTCATCATTCCTGTTGCAGAGATGAGGAGTCAGGCTCAGAAAAGGTAAATGCCGGTACCCAAAGTTCTGAGGCAAGAAAGTGGGTGTTCCGGGGCCCCGTCCCATGTTCACGGGGTCCTGAGGCTCAGCCTGGCGTGTTCTGCGTGCTCTTCCTCTGAGACAGAAGGCTTGCACCGCCCCCTCCTTACCCCCCTTCCCTCAGGACACAAGGCGCCTCTGTGAGGCTCTCTCCTGAGACACCGGGGGTGGGTGGGGGAGGGGAGAGAGAGATGCGCGCAGGCACATTCCCCGCCCTTCCGCGGGGCGGAGGGCGCAGGCAGTGCTGAGACCAAAACCCACCTTGCACTTGAACCCTCTTGGCCTGGCCCGTGCACGGAGGGGCCGCAAGGGGGCGCCTCCGGGGCTGGCTAGGTAGGTGGTGGGAAGCGCACAGCTGCAAAGCAGGTGCCCAGTCCTGAGCAAACAGGGGCCTGGAGCCCCGGGGGCCTTGCAGATAAGGCAGGATATATCCAGCGCTTGAGGGCTAAAGATCAGGGGTGCGCGGGGTTCTGGGGACAGAGGTCCTGGACGCTACCGCAGTGCGGTGAGTGAGCAGCCGGGGGGCTCCGAAGGCCACCATGGACGCTGTAGGGGCGGCAGGTGAGCGCTCACCCTGAGAGGCCCTGGGCGACGCCCCTTAGGATCACAGAGGACTCCCGTTACACAGATGGGAAAATAGAGGCCCAGCGGCTGGCTCCCTTTCTCCCCTCTCAGCGGGGCTGCTGGCCATGCTTTCCTCCACGCTGACCCTCTGAGGCCACGTGTTAGCATTTTCCTGCTGCTGCTTCTTGGCAGAGGGGGGACAGGCTGCCCCTACCCCAACCGCAGCCCCGCCCCCCCCCCCCCCCCCAGTTCCCTGAATGGGCCTATTCTGCACACAGCTGGTGCCGGCCCCTCTCTGCAGGCGGCCTTCCCGTCCGGATCCTCCCAGCCCTGCCTTTCAGGCCCTGCAACAGCAGCAAAGTGGTCCTGCAGCTAATGGAGCAGGGGCTGCCTTTCCTCCACCGCCGGGGCGCAGGGAGAGGGGAACAGTCCTGGGGGCTCCCACCCTCACTCTTTGCTACCTGCAGAAGTTTCAGAGCCCCAGAACTTTGCGCCAGGCCCTCATAGGCCTGCTCTTGGTCTCTGCCAGCATCCCGCCTGGCACCCCACCTTCATGCCGGGGACCCAGACTGCTACTCTTTGGAACAGTCAGTCACCTTCTACTCGCTCTGACGCAGGGACGGATTCCCGTCCAGAGAGGCTAGCGTGTCCCCCCACCCCACCCCAGGCCACCCGGCAATAGAGGGCAGAACGCCTCAATTCCACCCCAGCTCCTCTGACGGGTTAATTCTGGGATGGGAAAGAAAGCGCTGGAAAGACCTCTCGAGGGCGTGGCGGGGGTCCGAGAACATCTCCTCCAGCCTTGGCTACAGAACACGTACCTGGGGTGGGGGGCGCGTTTCTGGGAGGGAGCTTAGGGAAAAACCCTCTCCCCGTTTCCGTGCGGAGGGGGGTTCAATTTGGAAAGGACCGCCCCGACGTGGGGAAGGGCGCAGCGGTAAAGGAGGGTTCCCCCCCACACACACACACACAAACACACCCGCATTGGTGTGGCTTGTCCCCCGCAGGGCCCCCGGCGCCCCCAGGCCCCTTGACTCACCTGAGCCTGCGGGACGGTTCGGAGGCGCGGCCGCGGAGCGGAGCCGACGGGCGGAGCCTCCCGGGCAGCTGTTCCAGGTACGGGCGCGGGCAGCGAGCCCGGGGCGGCGTCTGCCAGGCAGCTGGAGCGCGCAGCCAGCGCGGCGGCCGCATTTAACCCGGGCGAGCGCTGGCAGGGGGGGCGGTGTGGGGGGCGCGGCCCGCGACCCCTCCCACTGCTCGGAGGGCGGGGGCGGAGCGAGAGGGGCATCCCTCCCCCCCCCCCCGCCCCCCGACCCAGCGACAGCCTCCCGGGGAGCTCGGACGAGGGCAGCGCCGCGGGACCTGCGCCCCCCGCGAGAGCGGCCGGGCGGAACGCGCTGGGCACCTCGGAGCGCTTCCCAGGGGAGCGCCCCGAGGGGCGGAGCGGGGCTTGGCTCCCCGCGCCTGCGGCCTGGCGGGCTCCGAGGGGGCGGCCCCCGCCCCCTCTCTAGGTTCCGAGGGGCAGCCTCGGGGCCGAGCGTTCCTGCCAGTAGCCGCAGTCGAGGACGCCAGGGCGGGCTCCGTAGCTGTCCGAGCGCCGACCCGCCGTCACCCACCACGTCGGGGGCGGACCACCAGCTCCCGTAGGCCTCCCAGGCCCTGCCGGTGCTGGACACGGCACCGGGCCTCTCTCGTGGGGAGGGAGGTGGCTTTGACCTTCCAAAGGACTCAAATATTTTCCGCAAGATCCTGAGGACAGGGTTTGGGTTTGTTGGTGGGGGCGGGCAGGAAGGGAGGGTGTTTGTGCTATGTCCATGTTTCCAGGCATTTGTAGACAGACAAGTGAGCAGGGGTCAAGTAAAGGCCACTTCCCCTGGAATTGAGACTTCTTTGGGGTGGGGGTGGGGGGGTCCTCTTGGGTGCAGAGAAGCCCTGGACCCTCCACCCTGTCCTCACAAACCCAGCCCTTTTTTTTTTTCCTGCCAGCTATTCCCTAGGGCTCCTGGCTGCCCCGGCCTGAAGCCCAGCAGGCGAGGGGATGCCTGGGTGACCCCGCTGGGGTCCAGGCTGGACTCCCAGGCCACTCCCCACAGCCCAAAGATGTAGCTCATGACTTTCACCCCGGCTGGCTCCCAGACTTGACCCTTGTCTCCCGGATAACGTGTGTTTGGGGGTGGGGTGGGGGTGGGGCTAGGACCAACGGAGCAGCCCCCTCTCATTCATTTCCTGCACCTGGGGGGTGGGGGGCACCAACCTGACCCTCCCGCTTGGGGCTGGGCCTCACCCCGCCCCCCAGGGCCTCCTCTGAGGGCGCCAGGGAAGGCGTGCGCAGATGCCTGCAGCAGTGTGAGCAGACCGTGTGGATCCTGCACGCCAAAGTGGCCCAGAAATCCTATGGGAACGAGAAGCGGTAGGTGTGTGGGAAGGACCGGGAGGACCCAGGCGGGGAGGCTGGGCGTGGGGCCTGTTGGAAAACACACACAGCACCCCCACTTGGCTGTGAGAGTCCCCCCCCCTCCATGTCCGCTGTGACCCAGTACTTAGGCGCCAGGCTCTCTCTCTGGGCACTGCTGGACATGGGGTGCCCAGCCTGGACAAGACACAAGCAGGAGCTGGAGCCATATTACAGCGGCTCAGGCCTTTGCCTTGCACGTGGCCAACCTGGGTTCGATTCCCACTACCCTATTGGGTCCCCCCAAGCACTGCCAGGAGTAACCTCTGTGCATCACCCGGTGTGACCCAAAAAGAAAAAAAAAGACACAAACAGCCTTTTCTTTATAGCATCTTCACCCCATTGTGCATGAGAAAACACCCATGCTAGGAAGAGACTGGTAGGGTAGGGGTGAAGAAGATAATGTAATTTAAAACGGGGCTCTAAAAGAACAAGGTGACAAGCAGGAACAATAGTACAGTGGGGAGGGCATTTGCCTTGCATGAGTTTGACCTGGGTTCAGTCCCCCATATCCCATATGGTCCCCGGGGCCAGGCCAGGAATCATTCCTGAGTGCAGAATCAGGAGTGACCCCTGAGCACCGCCAGATGTGACCCCAAAAGACCAAAACAAAAGAGGGGGGAAAGAAAAAAAAAAAAGAAAAGACCAAGGTGGAGGAAAAGGCCTCTGAAGGAGGAGAGAGCTGTACTGAGGCTTGGATGCTGGAAACTGAGCCAGAAGTAAGAGAACCGGAGGGCGTGGGGGAAGCAAGTTCTGGTGAGGAAAAAAAAACAGAAAATGCCGTGACCTTGAGTCCTGCCTGAGGCCTGGTGGGGCTCAGAGCCCTGCCATGAGTGGGTGGAATGAGAGAAGGAGGGAAATTGTAGGAATGAAAGCCGGAGAGGTGAGCAGAGTCCGGGGCAGAGTCCGGGGCATATGAGGACTTTGGATTTCAACCATTAGAGAAATCTGTGATGAGTAACGGCTTTAAAAAAAAAAAAAAGGAGAAAAAAAAGTGCACAGTGACCGCTGTGTGAAAAAGCACGTGGAAGGGAAAAGGAGGGGAAAGTGGGGGCGGGAGCAGGGTGGAGGCTGCGTCCGGGCGAACAGTGGTGACAGCCAGGGGCCCAAGCGAACATGAGAGGGACCACTGGACTCCGGGCGCAGAGAAAGGTGGGGTAGGACTTACCCACGGGTTGGAGGAGGGGAGTGGACGAATAAAGTTTAGCTGTTAACGGGACTCACGGGCACGCAGCCTCCGGAGGGCGTTGGGGAAGGTGGGAATCCGGGTCCTGTTGTGCTACTTTTGTGATGCTCGGAGGAAGGTGATGAAACAGGTCCAGCGCTTCCACGTCTCCGCAGGTTCTTCTGCCCCCCGCCCTGTGTCTACCTCGCAGGTCCCGGCTGGAGGGTGAAGCCAGGGCAGGGCCAAGGTGAGGAACGGACGGGGACCGCCGTGGGGGCCTCCCCGCTAGCCCGCCGCGGGCCCCTCCCTGGGTCCTGGGAGCGCGCGCGGGTCCGCTTCGCCGCGCGGTCCGGCGGTGCCCCCTGGCGGCGAGAACCGGGAGTGCCTGGTCCTCCCCGAGTCCGTCCCGAGCGCGCGCGCTCCGCTTGTGCCTCTGCAGCGCACCCGGCCGGGGAGTCCGGGCCCATCGTCTGCGGCTTCATGGGACTGGACGGCGCCTCGGGCAGCGCCGCCGAGACGCAGAAGCTGAGCTTCGAAGAGCAGCGGGACTCGCGGGTGAGAGCGCTCGGGAGGGGCTCCGACGCCTCATCCCATCCCGGTCTCCCCAGCGCACTCCGAGAGTGGAGGGCGCAGTGACCCCCCTCATTCACCCCTGCAGGAGCCCAGGGACCGGGCAGGTGACCCATACGCCAGGGTTCGGCCTCCAGGGTGAACCTGAGCGTTGGAATCCTGACTCTTCAGGGCCAGTCCGATGGGGCGGGTGTCACAGCACAGGGAGGATGAGACGCATCCCCCCGCCCCCTCATCCTGCCTTCCACGACCCCCCAGGAATTCGGCTGCGCCAAGACTCTGTACATCTCCGACGCCGACAAGAGGAAACACTTCCGCCTGGTGCTGCGGCTGGTGCTCCGAGGGGGCCGGGAACTGGGCACCTTCCACAGTCGCCTCATCAAGGTCATCTCCAAGCCGTCGCAGAAGAAGCAGTCGCTGAAAAACACTGACCGTGAGCGGGGCCGGGGCCTGGCCGTGAGGGGCGGGGTTTGGACACGGGGTGGGTTTTTGGTCTGGTGCAAAACTGCCTCTCACTCACCTTTGTTTTGTATTTGTTTTGGGTGATGATGGGGGGGGGGGGGTTAATTTTGTTTTTGTTTTTAGCTTTGGGGCCACCTGGCAGTGCTCAGAACTGACTCCTGGCTCTGCACTCAGGAATCACTCCAGGCGGTGCTCTGGAAACTATATGGGATGCTGGGCATGGAACTTGGGTCTGCCACATGCAAGGAAAATGCCCTCCCCCTGTATTATGGCTCTGGTCCCTTGCTTTTTGGTGCTCAGGAACCCGCATCGTGCCTGCACCAGCCATCAGCATGCCAAGTCAGCAATGGTGGCTGAGAAGCCTGTGCGCTGAGGGATACCCAACATCCAAGGGGCAGGTAGAGAGACAGAAGCAGGAGGACAGCAGGTGGACGGGAAGAGCTGTGGAGGTGTGTCTAAGACAGTGGGTATTGGACCCAGCTGGGCACAGAGGAGCAAGGGTAAGAAATGGTCAGACAAGAGGCTGAAGAGATAGCCCAGCGGGGAGGGCACTTGCCTTTCATGTGGCGAGCCTGTTAGATTCCCCAATCCCATATGACTCTCTGACCACGTGACTGCCAGGTATGACTCCATAGTACAGAGTAAAGAATAATCCCTGAGCATCTCTGGGTGTGGGACCCCACCCTGCCCCCAAAGAAGAAATTGCCAGACTGGGGTCAGGAAGGCTTACTCACAGCTGCCTGGGTTTGATCCCTGGCACCCCAAATGATGCCCTCAGCCCCACCAGGAGTGATCTCTGAGCACAGAGCCAGGAGTAAGCCCTGAGGACCTCTGGGTGTGGTTCCAAAATTTTTTGTATTTAATTATGTTGTTACTGTTACTGTTTTTGGCATATCGAATATGCCACGGGGAGCTTGCCAGGCTCTGCCGTGTGGGCGGGATACTCTCAGTTGTTTGCTGGGCTCTCCGAGAGGGATTACTCCTGGTGGTGCTCTGGGGATCAGATGGGATGCCGGGGATAGAATACAGCTTGGTAGTGTTTAAGGCAAATGCCCTGCCCACTGTGCTATCGCTCCAGTCCTTTCATTTAATAAGAAAAGAAAACAGCTGGAGCAATAGTACAGCAGGTAGGGTGTTTGTCTTGCACACGGCCAACCCAGGTTCAATTCCCAGCATCCCATATGGTCCCCTGAGTAGCACCAGGAGTAATTCCTGAGTGCAAAGCCAGGAGTAACCCCTGTGCATCACCGGGTGTGACCCAAAAAGCTAAAAAAAAAAAAAGAAAGAAAAGAAAAGAAAAGAGAGACCAGAGCAATAGTACAGCAGGTTGGGCATTTGCCTTAAACACAACCAACCTGGATTCAATCCCCTGCATCCAATCTGATCCCCAGAGCATCGCCAGGAGTAATTCCTGACTGTAGAGCTAGGAGTAATCCCCCGAGCATCACTGAGTGTGACCCAAGACACAAAAACTAAAATAAATTGGTAATATGTCGGGCAAGTTGAAGGGCCAAGCCAAGGTAGCCCTGACCGCCCCTACCCCGCCACCCCTACCCCATTTCTTGCAGTGTGCATCTCCTCCGGTTCCAAGGTGTCACTCTTCAACCGGCTGCGCTCCCAGACCGTATCCACACGGTACTTGTCAGTGGAGGACGGTGCCTTTGTGGCCAGCGCGCGCCAGTGGGCGGCATTCACGCTGCACCTGGGTAAGCCGTCCCCCTCCTTCCAGGAAAGCCCTGGGCCTGGTGAAACGGAGGCCCAGAGGTACAGAAGGACTCGTCGGAGTCCCCCTTGCCTGTTGGATGAACCGAGCTGTGCCAACTGCTGTGCCGCCCTGCGCCCCCTGTGACTCTGCCCCAGCCCAGTGGCTCTCGCTGGCTCCAGCCCCCAAGAACCTGGGGTGAGGGCGTGAGCAGCGGGTGCAAAAGCTGGGAAGCCCCTGAGCGCTCCCCCCATATTCCTTTCTCCCCCCCCCCACAGCTGATGAACGCTCTTCCCAGGGGGACTTCCCCCCTCGAGAGGGCTATGTCCGCTACGGCTCCCTGGTCCAGCTGGTGTGCACGGTCACTGGCATCACGCTGCCCCCGATGGTAGGATGACGCTGGGACTGGGGGAGGAGAAGTACCCGGTGGAGTCATGGGTCCGCCTGGGGGCTGGCGGCCCCATGGCTGGGGGTGCACGTTCCCACCCACCCCCCACCACCGCCCTTCCCCTGTAGATCATTCGGAAAGTGGCCAAGCAGTGCGCACTCCTGGATGTGGACGAGCCCATCTCCCAGCTGCACAAGTGCGCCTTCCAGTTTCCTGGAGGGCCTCCAGGAGGAGGCGGCACTTACTTGTGTCTGGCCACAGAGAAGGTGGTGCAATTCCAGGTGAGCTGCAGCGTACCCCGGATAGAAGCATCGGCCTCTCAACAGCTGCTTCTTGAGGCCGGAGCAGTAGGAAATCAGGAAGGGCGCTTGCCTTGGACTCAGCCAACCCAGGTTCAATCCTTGGCCTCTCATACGGTCTCCAGAGCACCATCAGGAGTGACGCCTGAGCCCAGAGCCAGGATAATCCCTGAGCATCACTGGGTGTGACCCCAAAGCCCAAAAATATATCTAATAAACAAGTGCCCTGTTCCAGGGCAGTATTAAGTCCTGGGCAGGATGGCATCTGAGAATAGTGTGTAAACTGAACATTCCTGAGTGATACTTTCAGTTTTGTTTTTGTTTGTTTTTGGGGGGCCATGCCCAGCAGTTCTCCAGGGACTCCTCCTGGCTCTGTGCTTGGGTGTTGCTCGGGCCAGTGTTCAGGGGTCCTGGTGGTACTGAGGTCACACCCAGATCTCCTATGTGCAAAGCGGGTGCTCAGCCTGAAACTCTCTCTCTTCCGCCCATACTGAGCAAAAGACTCTTCATCCCAAGGAATATTAGGCTCAGGGGACGTTGAGGTAGAGCATTGGAGAGTGTGAGTAAAATCAGCATTCTGTTTCTGCTTTGCTGTATCAGTGTGGTGTGTTCTCACCAAGTCATGCTAAGACTAATATGTTCTTGGAATGCCAAGTCATAACTGTAGAATGGGGGAACTTATTAAGTAATTACAAGAATATTATCAAAGAATGTTGAGATTGAAATCAGAAAATGTAGAAAATAACACTATTGAGCAATGCTCCCAAAGAATTCTTCAACTCTGGAATTTGGAGGCATAGAATTGCACAATGCTCAGAAATCAAACTCTGGAATCTTAAAAAAAAAAAATAGATGTTGGAAAACTGGTTATTCCAGGCGAGAGAGAGAGAGAGAGAGAGAGAGAGAGAGAGAGAGAGAGAACAGGGGGTAAGGCCTTTATTTGCTTTGCATGTGGCTGGCCTAGTTCCATCTCCAGCATCCAATCCCTTTGAGAAGTGATCCCTGAGGTCAGAGCTGGGAATAAGCCCTGAGCATCGATTGGAGGAAGGGAGGAAGGAAAGAAGGAAGGAAGGAAAGAAGGAAGGAAGGAAGGAAGGAAGGAAGGGAGGGAGGGAGGGAGGGAGAAGGGGAGGGAGGAAGGAAGAGAGAAAGAGGAAGGAAGGATGGATGGAAGGAAGGAAGGATGGATGGAAGGAAGAAAAAAAAGAAAAAAGTGGGATGGAGGGAAAGAGAAAGAGGAAAGAGGAAGAGCAGAGAATAAGCCCTGAGCATCACTTGGTGGAAGAAAGAAAGAAAAAGAAAAAGAGAGAGAGTAAGAAAAGGTGGAAGGAAAAGAAAGGAAAAAGGAGGGATGGAGGGAAGGAAGGAAGAAAGGAAGGAAGGAAGGAAGGAAGGAAGAGAGGGAGGGAGGGAGGGAGGGAGGGAGGGAGGGAGGGAGGGAGGAAGGAAGGGAAGCAAAGAAGGGAGGAAGGCAGGGAGGAAGGATGAAAGGAGGGAGGGAGGAAGGATGAAAGAAGGGATGGGGGAGGGATGAAGCGTTTTCCCAGGAGCCCATTTAACTCTGGGAGAGCCTTGGGGTCTGACCCTAGTTCTCAGGGCAGGCAGAGGCTGGGACCCAGAATGGGGGAGTCAGTGTCTCCCAGGTGGGCTGGAGCCCCAGTGACCCTTCTGCCCCCTCCCGTTGGGGATCCTCGCAGGCCTCCCCGTGCCCCAAGGAGGCAAACCGGGCGCTGCTCAATGACAGCTCCTGCTGGACCATCATTGGCACCGAGTCGGTGGAGTTCGCCTTCAGCACCAGCCTGGCCCGCACCCGGGAGCCCGTCACTCCGGTACCCCTCATCAGCACCCTGGAGGTGAACCTGGCCACTGGGGGTACTCTGCAGGAAGGGGGGTACCCTGACCTCCTGGGGACCGAGCAGCCTCCCCTCCCTCCCTCACACCCCCTGTGCCTCCCCAGCTCAGTGGCGGGGGCGACGTGGCCACGCTGGAGCTCCACGGGGAAAACTTCCACGCGGGACTCAAAGTATGGTTCGGGGACGTGGAGGCGGAAACCATGTACAGGTACGGGGCGCGGGGAACAGGGGCTGGGCAGGCTGCGGGGGGGGGGGGGCGGGAGGGGGTCCCCGCAGCCCTAACCCGCCCCACCCCCCGCAGAAGCCCACGCTCGCTCGTGTGCGTGGTGCCCGACGTGGCGGCCTTTGGCAGCGACTGGCGCTGGCAGCGCGTCCCCATCACTGTGCCCGTGAGCCTGGTGCGCACGGACGGGCTCTTCTACCCCAGCGCCTTCTCCTTCACTTATACCCCCGAGTACAGCGCACGCCCAGCGGGCGCCCCCGAGCCGGCCGCAGATGCCGACGCACTGCTGGAGACCATCCACCACGAGTTCACGCGCACCAACTTCCACCTCTTCATCCAGACGTAGCGCGTCTGCCCGCGACCCCCCCCCCCCCCCGCGGCCCTGTGCGCGGGCCACCCCCAGGCCCCTGCCCCCGAGACGCTCTGGGGCTGGGGGTCTTTTGTTTTGTTTTGTTTTCGGGTCACACCCGACGACACATAGGGGTTACTCCTGGTTCATGCACTCAGGAATTACTCCTGGTGATGCTTCGGGGACCATATGGGGTGCTGGGAATCGAACCTGGGTCAGTCGCGTGCAAGGCAAATGCCCTATCCACTGTGCTATCGCTCCCTGGGGCTGGGGTCTTTACTCTCTCCCTGATCCCCTATCTCTTACTCCACATTTCTGGGGGGGGATGGGGGATTGGGGGCACCCCTGGCAGTGCCCCGGGTCACTCATGTTCCTCAGGGAACCCTACTCAAGGCCACAGTTAGAAGCCAGGTCAACAGGCCAGAGAGATAGTACATACAGTGTGGAGGGTGTTTGCCTTGTAAGCTGTGAACCTGGTTTCCATCCCCGGCATCCCATAGGGTTCCCTGACCACTGCCAAGAGTGATTCCTGCCTTCAGAGCCCTGAGCACCACTGGGTGTGGCCCAAAAACCAGAAAAAGAAAAAAAAGAAGAATCCAGGTTGAGCCCAGGCAAGGCCCGCCCCCCCTCCCACCCCCATGTGTTACCTTGTCCCCCACACTCTGCAGAGTCAGCCTGAAGGTGAGGGTTGGGGGTTGCCTTGATCCTTCCTGCAGCTCTAGACAGAGGAATCTGCCCTTGAAGAGAAAACATAGATTCACACCCTACGCTCAGAGCCCAGGCTGACACGCACGCCCGCCGGCCCTGGGCCCAGAGTCCTGTCCCCAGTGCTAGGACTCGCTGGTTCTGTCTGTTGGCTTTGATTTGGGTTTTGTTTTTGCCTGCGGGCCTCACCTGGGGGTGATAGAGTGCCAAGACTCAGCCCTGGGCTCCAGCCTGTTCGTGTGTGCCCAGCCCTTTATGTGATCAAGACGGATCCTGGAGCCCTGGGTGCCACTGGGCCCACTGGGGGGCCCCCTGGACACTGGATCCCACTCTGGAGCCTGGGGTCCCACCTAGGGTCTGGGATTTACCCTGAGGACCCTCAATGGAGTGAGTCTCACTGTCTGACCCGCAGCTGTGGGAGCTGGGAGGGGCTGTCCTGTCAGTGACCCCCCCCCACACACACACACGTTTCCTCTCCTGCAAGTGGAGGGGCTTAGGGACCCTCTGCTCTGCTCCTCTCCAGCCCTCTCCAGAGACCTCCCAGGAGGACTGTGGGAGGAGGGGGGAACTCACCCTCACACAGAGAAGAACTTCCCCTAGTCTCGTTTGTGGGGAGAGAGAAAGAGGAAGAGAGAGAGAGAGAGAGAGAGAGAGAGAGAGAGAGAGACTTCCAAGCAGTAGCAAGAGCCAAGAGCCCAGGGCCCTGCCAGGCTGTGCATGTCTCATAGGTGCCCTCTGCCCGTTTACACCGCCCTCTCTTGCCATAGACTCACAGTGTCATCCCCACCTCTCCCACTTTGAACCAAGAAGCTTTATGTAATGTCGGTTGCTCCTCTCGGAGGCAGACTTCACATGGGAAGGAGCTCAGGCTGTATGTCCTGGAGGACACGTTGCAATGCCTCCAACATGCAAACTGGGGCTCAATAAATAAGACTTGGTATGCGATCAGCAGATATATTTGAAATGTGCCGTTACAGGGTGAAACCAGCAGGTGGCAGTGTTTCCCTCCTAAGACGGTGTGTGTGTGTGTGTGTGTGTGTGTATGTGTGTTGAGTGGGGGGTGGAGAGGTGTTGGGGAAGGGCTCCAAGGTGGGGGGGGGGCTGTTTTGCTTGTCCCAGACCAAGGTTTGATGCCCAGCATTGTCCCTGAGTGTCCAGAGTGACACATCTCTCCAAAGCAGAGCTAACAGTAGCAGTAGCCCTGCCCTGCGCTATTGGGTGTAGCCAAACAAAGAATTGCATATTCAGGCATATTCATATATGGTAGGGTGCATGCCTTGCACACGGCTGACCCGGGTTCGATCGCCAGAATCCCATATAGTCTCTAAGACCCCTCAGGAATGGTCCCTGAGTGCAGAACCAGGAGCACTACGCCCCCCAAAACAAGGTCAAAATCTCGCTTCCAAAGTCTCCCCACGCACCAGTTCCCGTGCTACTGAGTGTCCACTTGACCCAGCTGGCTCCGGGTCTCTCTCAGCACTGACCTCTGGGTTCTTCTCTCTCAAACTGGGTTTCTTTTGTTTTTGTTTTGGGGGTCACACACAGCGATGTTCAGGGCTTACTTCTGCCCACAGGGATCACTCCTGGCTGGGCTCGGGGGACCCTACATAAGGCCAGAGATGGAACAGGGGTCAGCCACAGGCAAGGAAAGCATCCTACCTGCTGGACCATCCCTCCAACCCCCAAACTGGGTTTCTTTTGAAGTGGGTTAGCCAGAAGGGAAATGAAACACGGCTGACCGCAGTGTGGGTACAATTCTCTGATGTGCTGGGGAGGTTTTGACCTGCAGTGGGGACAGACCACAAAGATGCAAGGTAAAGAGGAAGAGGCTTTCATGGGAAAGAAACCGACAAAACAATATCCTCTGAGTTCCACGAGGGTCAGCCCTGATCCTGCTCACCAGCCCCTCCCCCCTAACCCCCAGTCCAGACTGGCTCCGCTCCAGATTCCAAGAGACGAGAGCGGGTGGGGCAGTGGGGTGCAGTCACGCTTTCATGGGCAAAGCGATAAACACCTGCTCTTGCTGGCCGCAGGCCACTGGAGGTGGGGAGTGGGGGTGGTGAGCGGGGGTAGGAGATGGCGGAAGAAACTCAGGGCTCCCCTGAGCCTGGCTATGGCCAAGTTCTTATGGCTTGAGGAGGTTCACTGGGGTCCCCTCTGCCGTGCCCACCTCCAGAGCATCCTCCTCCCGGGCACTGCATGGGGCAGTGCCTCGCTGGGCCAGAATCCTGGCTGGTCCTACGGCACCATCCCCGCAGGGACCGTTCCTGGCCCACTCATGCGCACCAGGCGACCGCAGCCCACGTGCTTCGAAGCCGTGCTCACACACTGACTTACAAGGAATATTCACGCACCCCCCTCCCATCACTCCTGCCCACCCCGAAGTCAAGGCGCATCCGTGCGTACAGCCGGCACCTTAAAGGAAGGCATGCATGGGGTTTGGGGATGGCAAAGCCCCGAGTTTGGGCCCTGGCACCACGTGGCCCCCCTCGGCACCACCGGGTGAGACCCCCGTGACTCCAAAACAACAGATCCATCGACCTGAGCAGTCGCTGAGTGTGGTCCCAGCCACTCCACTCGGGGCTGGTCCCAGAAGGGAAGAAAAGGAACTGAAAAAAAAAAAAATAGCAAGCAGCCGGTGCTAAGGCCCCTTACCCTCTCCACGCCTCAGTTTCTTCTCCTGCACACAGGAGTAACCATGTGTGTTTCCACGGTGTCACCTATGTAAAGCTCGTTCCCACACCCTAAAGGAAGGCATGCATGACCTCCAGGTATCACTTTCTGCTGGACTGCTGCCAGCCATTGGCGCTGCCCCACACGGGGCTTCATGGTGGCAAGGACGAGTTGCCCATCGGCCAGTCACAACTTTCCGGGACAAGTCCCCAGGTGCCTGGGCTGCAGCCCCTCGGAGACACAGTCCCCAGGAGCTGAGCTGCTCTGCATCTTCAGTCTGCAGGAGAGCGGTTCTTTCTTATCACCAAGGTCCCAGGGGCTCTTTGACAGAACTCTCAACCGATCGAGTCTGGCTCAGCCAGGCTCATCCCGATTTTTGCCAATTTAAGAACCAACTGCTGGGCAGGGGAGAGGCCCGGCTGTGATCCTGGCATGGCCCATTGTTGGGGTGGACCTGTTGGCCCCCAAAATAAGTATCCATGGGCCTGAGCAGGGAATAAAGCCAGACCCAAGCCAGGCTGAGGACTGCTGGGAGTAGCCCCGAGCTCTCCTGAGTACTGCCTCAGAGACCCCCAAATGGGAGTTAGGGTTGCCAACTTCCCACATGAAGCTGAACATCCACAAATGATGGGGGTTTTTTTTGGGGGGAGGGTCCCCCGTGAGGCTTGGGAGGTTAAGGATCGCCACTGCCAGTGAGACTTAGGAGCTCAATTCGGGACTCAGGCTCTGTGGTGTCCGATGTCCCCAGAGTCGCACCTGACGGTGCTCGGCAAACCACATGGGACTGGGGCTGGAGCGATAGCATAGCGAGGAAGGCGTTTGCCTTGCATATGGCTGACTTGGGTTCGATTCCCAGCACCCCATATGGTCCCCCAAGCACCTCCAGGAGTAATTCCTGAGTTCATAAGCCAGGAGTAACCCCTGAGCATCACCAGGTGTGACTCAAAAAGAAAACAAAAACAAACAAACAAAAAAAACACCACATGGGGCTGGGAATGGGACCTGTGGCTCCCACAGGAGATACCTGCACTCTGATCCACTGCCCCAGCCCCCTGTCCTGGACCCCCAGGGTTGTGCTCTTCCTTCGTGGTGCTCTTATGCCTCTGGTTCTAGGGCCCCCACACACCTGCTGACCTCACTTCCTGCTGAAGGTTAGGGGAGGGGGTGGCCTGTGAGCCTTCCAGCTGTGGTGCTCAGCCGATCATACCGTCCAGTTGTGAGTTCACACACGCCTGAGTGTGCTGAGCACCACAGAGCAGCGCTGTCAGGATCTTTCCCCACATGTGGTGGCACTGGGGATTGAACTTGAGACCTGATGCTTGCAAGGCAGGAATTCTAAAGCAGAGAGGGCAGGCCCTAAGAAAAGGGGCCATCGATTGATATTTGCTGCATGCTGGCCTCTGCCCCCCTCTCCTTGGAGGCTGCTGGAGCACCAGGTCAAAAGCCAAATTCCACATCCTGGGGCTCCGACTGCCTGACTACCCTGCATAGCTCTTCCAAAATGTTGCTAGGGGCCAGAGCAATAGCACAGCAAGTAGGGCACTTGCCTTGCACGCAGCCAACCGGGGTTCGATCCGCAGCAACCCAGATGATCCCCAAGCAGCACCAGGAGTAATTCCTGAGTGCAGAGCCAGGAGTAAGCCCTGAGCATTGATGGACATGGCCCAAATACCAGAAAATTTCTCTAGCTGTGGATATGTTTCCTGTTTAACCACTTGATGGTCCCCAGCCAAGTGGCCACTAAAAGCTCTTGAAAGTTTCCTGATGCCACTAAAGAAGCAAATCTGGGTCGTATCCATTGGGATAAATCTGAATTCTCCAGCCACAGAAGCTGGTGACACCCACTTGGGCACTGCAAAGGAGCAGACAGATGGGACTTCTGCACGCTACAAGGAACAGAGATGCACGCAAGCCTCAGGAAACTCTGGAAAGCTAGTGGCGGGGCCTTGGGAGGGATCCCTGGGCCCAAGTGCCCCAAGGAAGGGTCCTCGGGGCAGCAGCCTGCTGTAGCAGGAGGGGGCTGGTCATGAACCTGCCGTGGTAGCAAACTATTGGGCTCCAAGCAAGTTAGTGCCCCTCTGGGCTGCGGCTTTTCCCGCCAGGAAGACAGGTGTGCAAGGAGCTCCTGGCACAGGTTGGTTGCCATGGCAAAGCCCCCCTTTGCATCGTCCCCACACCCAGCTAGGCACTAGGCAATGCAGGCCCAGGGAAGATGCCCAGAGAAGGACCTGGCACAGCTAAGGGCAGGTTGCCCCTCGCTGAGAAGAATCATCACGTCTCCTAGGTGCTTAGTAGGGTCAAAGGCACCAACCAGAGCCTGAGCAGACAAACCCCAGTCAGGGCCTGGGGTGATGAGGCACGGGAATGGCCTGCCCCTCTTGTGTGTGAAACCCTGAATTTGATCCTCAAACCATTAAAAGTTTGTTTGTTTGTAAAGGGGGGGGGGGGGGACTGGAGCGATAGCACAGTGGGGAGGGCATTTGCCTTGTACGTGGCCAACCCGTGTTCGATTCCCAGCATCCCATATGGTTCCCATATGGTTCCCCGAGTACTGCCAGGAGTAGTTTCTGAGTTGATGAGCCAGGAGTAACCCCTGTGCATTGCCGGGTGTGACCCAAAAAGAAAAAAATAATTTCCCTTTTTAAATCTCAGCCTCGTGTTGTTCTTTGTTATTGTCAGGACCTGGTGAGTTGAACAGAACTGTTCCCCTCCCCCTGCCCCCCACCCGTAAGACAATGTTACTGCACAAGAGCACTGCAGTGTTTTTCATAATAAACTTGTGAACTAAAAAAAAAAAAAAAAAAAACAGCTGGCTGGTAGGGTGTTTGTCTTGCATGCGGCCTACCCGGGTTCGATCCCCAGCATCCCATACGGTCCCCCCTGTACCACCAGGAGTAATTTCTGAGTTCATGAGCCAAGAGTGCATTGCCGTTACCCAAAAAGGGGGGAAAAAAAAGAGCCATGACTAAGTGACCTCCACCCATTGGCAACGAGCTCCCAGGTGAAAATCTGGGGTTTCATGATTTCCATAGCAACAAATCTGAGACGTTGGGGGTTTTCTGGTGCTGTTTCCTGTTGGCAGAAACCAAGGCCTTGCGCGCTCGACCTCTGAGCCTCTGAGCCCATCCCTGAGGGCAAAGCTCCCTGTGTGTTTTCAAACAACAAGGCAGGTGCAACGCCAGTCATGGGCCGAGCTGGGCCCCTTTCTTCTCCCTGCACTCCAGGCATCACTGCCCTGGAGACAGGATATCCCCAGGTGTACTGGAGAAGTGCAGAACCCAAACCCAGGACCCAGTCTGGAGCCTAGATACAATGTTTTCTTTTCTTCTTCTCCTTCTCCTTCTTCTTTTTTTTTTTTTTTTTTTTGCTTTTTGGGTCACCCCTGGCGTTGCTCAGGGTACCATATGGGATACTGGGAGTCGAACCCAGGTCAGCCGCGAGCAAGGCAAACACCCTCCCCGCTGTGCTATCGCTCCAGCCACACTATGTTTTCTTCTAAAGTTGAAAGCGACTGAGGCAGGGCCAGAGGACTCAGAGGACTGCAGTCCAGACAAAGCGTGTGGGAAGTCAGGGTCTGATTCCCAGCACCCGGGTTTCCCCAAAAGAGAAGAAAAAAAAAAGGAAGAACATAACAGAGGCAGTGATCTAGAAAGTACCGGTTTATTATCTTTTTATCAAAAATCAGTAACAGACAAGAGCGTGAGGTGGCTACTACAGAAAAAGCTTTCACTGCCGACACAGCCGGAGTTAAGGACGCAGGCACAGGACCCAGCCTGCTGGGCCCCCAGGGCGAGGTGGTGAAGGGTGATCCCGCACCCCCACCCCACCAGCCAGCGGGGAAGAAGGCATGTCAGGCCTCTCCCCTCTGGAGAGGGAGGTGAGAGATAACAGGCTCAGTGCTGGGACCTGATGGGCCACCCCACCCCCCGCCCCGTGTCCCCCACTCTCACCCTGCACACACCCTCCACCTTTGCCCTGGAAGACAAAGGTCACCAGGCTGGAGGTGGGACTTGACTAACCAGTTTTGTTCCAAACAGTGCAGGCCACGGGATGGCAAAGGTCACTGGCCCTCGAGGTCATCACTAGGCAGGCAGGGGTTAGTGAACAGAGAAATGCATTGCTTTAAGGGATGCCCTTTTAATCGGTTTGGAGAGTCACGAGCCTAGTGGTTATGTGTTGGATGGCATGGCTCAGCCACTTCCTCCCGAAACCTGGAGAAAGCCAGTGGGAGGGCTTCACTGGGCTCAAAGCAAGGCCAGGGAGAAGGAAGATGGGACTTCCCCAGGCGCTCAGAGCCAGTGGGGACCAGACACCAGGAACAGGGCAAGACAAAAAAGGTCGGCGTCCACTCAACCATGCAAAATTTCACTCGCTCAACACTCCAGCCACCTTCCAGCTGGGGATATACCACACTATTTCTCGAAGGAAAAAAAAAAAATATATATATATATTGATCTATTTGCCTAGAACCAAGGAAGAATAATAATATATTAAAAGAGACATGGATATCCCACTAGCTCACCATCCTCTACATGACATTTGGAGAATCTGCTAGAAAACTAGGTTTCAGCCAAAGCTATTTTTCAGAGGAAGCAGCTTCTGGAAGGGCCAAGGTCAAGGGCAGGAGGGTGTGAAGTGTAAAAAACAAACAAACCAAAAAAAAGGGGGGGGGAGAAAATTCAAAGCAAAAAGAGGGAATGAGCAACCCTGTCTGAAGCTATAAATAGTTTTTTAAAAAAATTAATAAAAATCATCTCTCCGGCTCTCTTCTCATTTCTCAAGAAACAAAACCAGAAAACACCATTAAATACAAACAGAGCAAGCTCCACAGAAAGGGGCAAGAGACGGGGCGGGCACGTGCTCTCACCCTGAAGGAATGATTCCATTACAAAAAATACCCCGTTAAAAAGAGATTTACAAAGAGGCCACGAATCCATTCTAGCACGAACTTGCAGCCCCTCCCCCTGCCCCTGCCTTCCTGCCTGCCCTCTCCCTACCAGAAAAAAGTCTGATCTGGAAGGGTCCAGAAGGACCCAGAAGGCCTCAGAGACTCTCCATGTTTGCAGGCACCTGTGCGATCACAGACGATCACTTCCTTTCCCGCCTGTTTCTAGAGGGTCTGAGAAAGGTCAGGGGATGGGGGGTGGGTGGGGCCCCCCTCCCTCCAGCAGTAGGCACACAACAGCCCAGGGGGTCCTGGGTGAGGCTGGCTCCCACTGAGCTGCCATCTCAGCTAGAAGGTTAAGAAATGCTCCCTCCCCAGGCTCCAGCGAGGCCCAGGTTCCCCCCCATTTTTCTGCCAGGAAAATCGAGGCCCAGAGAAGGAAGACAGAGGCAGGCAAGACAGAAGTTCTCTCTTCTGACCGAGGCACCGGGCCGGGGCTGGAGGTGCCCACAGGTCAGTCCTGGGATGCCCTCTCCCACCCCTCATTCCACCCTGCAAAATCCTCTACTTCCCTCCCCCCCGGAAGTCCGAGCTGCTGGTCCTGGGAGCTTCAGGCGTAGAACTCATGGGTGGGTGCTTTTTTGTAGATGGGCTTCTTGCCCAGGTCGTAGCTGCCCTCGTCCTTCTTCTTCATGCGGTAGACCAGCAGCAGCACCAGGAACACGGCAAAGAGCGTGCCCACGACGCCACCCACAATGAGAGCTGCAGGGGGGAAGGGCCGGGCGTGAGGGCGGCTGCGGGAGCCTCGGGCACTCCCGCGGTCACACTCACGCCCCCCGTTCACGAGGAAGGGGCCTGGCGGTCACAGGACTGCAAAGGCAAAGCCAACGTGTCCACCTGCCTTTGCGTGCTGCCAAAGCCAGGCTCCACAAACCCCAGCCAAGCTCCGCCATGCCAAATGCGTGGGGATTTGGAGCATCTCCCGTGACACACTTCCCAGAGCTCACAGGTCCCAGGGTCGCTCCTGCAGACCCTTGACCAAAGGGCCTGGCAGCGTGATGCTATGCGGGCTCAGTGGTGCTAGGAATCACCTTCTCCCTGGCCTCAGCTTTGAGTCCAGTGAAGCCCCCCAGCTGGTTTTCTGCAGCTTTCGAGAGGAAGTGGCTGAGCCACGCCATCTAACACATAACCAGCAGGGCCGTGCTGGGTAGTGCGCAGAGGGCCACATGGTCCTGGAGATCCAACTCAGGTCCCTGCCCATGCACGGTCTCTAACCCCTGAGCCATCTCTCTGGCCCCCATACCTGCACCTCGAAACAGGTGCATGCATCCTAAGTGAGTACAGGTTGCACTGCTAAACAGAGCCGCGCCTGAGGGCACAGACCATGTGACAGATCAGCTCACATGTTCTGCTCCTACTAAATACAGTACAGCCTCTGGGGTTTTTTTTTTTGTTTCCTTTTTTTTTTGTCCTTTTGGGTCACACCCAGTTTGTATTGCACAGGGGCTACTCCTGGCTCTGCACTCAGGAATCACTCCTGGTGGTTCTCAGGGGACCATAAGGGATGCTGGGAATCAAACCCAGATTGGCTGCGTGCAAGACAAACGCCCTACCTGCTGTGCTATCACTCCAGCCCCCAGCCTCTGTTTTTTTTTTCCTTTTTAATTTTTATTAGTGAGACACCATGAGGTACAGTTGTAGACTTACAGCCTCTGGTTTTAAGGCAGCAATACACTGCGTTGGCCAGGAATCCACAGTCCATAGAACTTAACATGCAAAGTATGATTATTCTTATAGTTAAAAGAAAAAAAAAAGAAAAAAATTTTTAAAAAAAAAAGAAAAGGGGGGATTGTGAGGCCCCAAAGCAGACTTCTCAGCAGCTATGAGAGACTGCAGCTAACATTAAGTCTCAACTAGGTCTCAGTTTCTGTTTTCTCAGAGCAGGACTTGTGCAGTTTCTGGTAGACTCCCAGTTGAGTAATTTGCCAAGATAAGGAATTGGGCAGTTGTGTTCTGGCCGGTCATGAAGGGTCACTGCACCCTCCTTAGAAACTGTTACTAACCACTGCCTAATAGGGCCATGCTAAAAATAGATTGCTTCTTAACTCTGAACCCTATATAAACCGCTTGTGGTTTGGAGTCAAGGTCCTTGTCAAGACTCCACTGCATTGGATGAGACTTGGACCCTCGCTCGAGCTAGCGCTGGCTCGGACTAGGAATAAAGTTCCTTGGCTTTGGCATTATCATGTGTGGACTTGGTCTCTTCACAATTGGGGATCTGAAACTCGGGCACAACACTATATAGAGCTCAGCGGCCAAGTCCTGCTCTCTCTAGCCCTCTCTCGAGACACACTGAAAGGTTGTATGATACTTAGCAAGTTCCTTTCTCTCTCTCTCTCTCCTTGCAGAATGAAAAGAACAGCATCGTTCTGCTCTGCTCGGCCTGAGGACTAAATAAATGCATCCCCTTAGACCCGCTGAGAGCGGGTGCTCAACACTCATTAATGGAAGCCTTTGTCGTTGCAGTCTGCATTCGTGGCACCCGAGTCGGGCCTGGCAAAAGAGTGCTTTATAAACGCCCCTACACAGGGCGGTCTGGGGCAGACACTGCCCCAGAGACAGCTGCTGGCACCGGAAGCCTTCAGCTTTTCTTGGAGAGCAGTGGAGCCTTTCATGGGTAAAAGCCGAATGTGAAACTCTTGTGGTTGGAGAAAGGTGGTGGGAGGGCTAAGCCTAAAGACTCAGGGGTCCGAATCAATGGCTGAATAAATGAAAGTACTCCTACGTTAAAAAAAATTCAAAAAATAAAGACTCAGAGTTCTCTAGTGTACTGTAGCACTGTCCTCCCATTGTTCATCTATTTGCTCAAGCGGGCACCAGTAAAGTTTCCATTGTAAGACTTGTTACTGTTTTTGGCATACTGAATATGCCACGGGGAGCTTGCCAGGCTCTGCCATGTGGGCGGGAAACTCTCGGTAGCCTGTGTGGCTCTCCGAGAGGGACAAAGGAATCGAACCTGGGTCAGCTGAGTGCAAGGCAAACGCCCTACCCACTGTGCTATCGAGGGCCCTCTAAATCCAACATCACCTGGAAACCAAAAGAAGAAACACCAAGTTCCCTGACTGAGGAGACAGGAAGCCCTGGGTCTGGGCTAAGAGGACCCCAAGTCACTGGAGTTTAGTGCAGGGTGAGGCCAGTCCTTTGCATGGGTGCAGGGAGGGGGACACCTGAACTTTCTCCTTGCACTTATAGGAGCTGCTGACCCAGCTACATCCTGCAGACAGGACTGACCCTGGCTATGCCCAGGGTCCACCGATCAGGCTGCTGGACAGAGGTCCTGGACTAGCCACAGCCTGAAATTCCCATCCAGCGGGGACTCAATCCAAAAAGGCCCCTCGCTGGACCTCACCCATAGCCCACAGCTGCCAGGGCATGGGACAGGCATCACCCCAGCGGTAGGGTTTGGCTTGACAGAGCCACCAGGAAGCCCCCACAGGGATAGGTCTATCCCACGACAGCTGCCATCTCACACTACATGGTTCTCAGCCTCTGCCTCACAGCTCAGTTCCCCTTTGGCCACAGGGCGGTTCCCTGCGTGGCTGTCATGGAGAGCCCAGGGGAGATGACAGGAGCAGCCAGAACAGCCCTGCCCGGTCACAGCCACCATGGCGTGTGGTGGCAGCACCGCATCCATGGACAGGAGGAAACTGAGGCTCAGCTAACACTGGTAACTTCTCAGCCACGGTCATGCGGGTATGGGAGTCAGGGCAAGGGAAGCTGCCAACCCCCAAGAGCTTTTGGGTTTGGCAAAACTCTCAAAAAATAATAACTCCTGGGGCCAAAACGGGATGGAAATGGGCTTTGAGAATAAGGATCAAAGGGCTGGAGCCATTGGGGCTGGAGAGATAGCAGAGCAGGTAGGGCATTTGCCTTGCACGCGGCCGACCCGAGTTCGATTCCCAGCATTCCATATGGTCCCCTGAGTACCGCTAGGAGTAACTCCTGAGTGCAGAACCAGGAGTAACCCTTGTGCATCTCCAGGTGTGACCCAAAAAGCAAAAAAAAAAAAAAAAAAAAAGGGGGGGGGCTGGAGCTGTGCAGGAGGCCTAGTTCCATTCCTAGCCCTGTGAAGTCCCCCTAGAGCCTGGGAGCGGCCCACCCACACCCCAGCACCAGATGTGGCCCCCAAAACAGGAAAAGCAGAAGAGAGGGACTGCCATGTGCAAGTTCCCGCCCTGACCCTGGCACACGCACACCCCCCACACACACACCCTCCCTCACTCATGCATACAAACACACTCACTCATACACACTCTCACATGCACACACTCATGCATTCATACATACACACTCACATACACATTCATACACACACACAAACCTTATACACATTCATACATACACACTGACTTATACACACTCATTTATACACACACACTCACATATACATACTCACACATTCACACACACTCATTCATACATACACATTCAGTCACGTACACACACTCACACATTCATAACATACACACACTCATACACACTCATACACACTGACTCATAAGACACACACATTCATATATACAGACTCACATACGCACACTCATTCAACACACATACACACACACTGACTCACACACATATTCATAGCCCTTCACTCATACACACAAACACTCTGACTCATATACACTCACACATTCATACATACACCATACACACACATTCATACTCACTCATATATACACATTCATACACACACTCACACATTCATGCACACCACTCACACATACATACACACAATTCACACGTACACACACACACACATACACACATACATTCAACATACACATACTCATACACACTCACACTCATACACACACTTGCTCACTCATATACACACACATACGCCTTGCTTGGAGGAGGGCTAGCCCTTCACTGCCCAAGAGCCCCAAAGACACTTACCGGGCTCCCCAACAACCCCAAAACTTCTTTGGCCTACTGCCCCCCTTTTCAGGAAAAGAAAAAAAAACCAAACCACCAAGCTTCCCGACCCCCAAAAACCCACCTTTCTTTAGGCCCCCCGAGGCCCCAGAGGCTACTCCTGCCCCCACACCCCCACTTGCTTTGGGGAAACAGTCTAGGCCGCTCCTGTCCGCAGTGAGTCCCTCCCCAGCCCTGCCCGGCTCCAGATCGCATCCTACCTGCCAGGACCTCTGTCCTTTCAAAGATGCTGCTGCCCTGGACTGTGCTGGACATGGACACCCTGTTGGACACATCGTCGTCATTGTCGAAGGGCGCCATCCTCTTGGGGATGACCTCGTTCTCCTCCAGCAGATCGTGCTCAGTGGGAGCCCGGTTCCCGGGGTCCGTCCTCTCAGGAATGTGGTTATCTAGTGGCACCTGGGTGGGCGTGAAAGAGAAGAGCCAGGTCTCAGCGGGGAAGGGACATCCTCCAAGCTGGGCCCCGAGGGCCCGCACAGCCACCCACAGCCGCTCCACAACCAGCCCGTCAAGTCCGCCCGCCCCAGCAATTCTGTCCCCAACGGGAAGGAGGTCCATGGCCAGGATCCAGGAAAGCGGATGGGCCCTTACCAGCCGAGTTTCTAATTTTTAATTTTGGGGGCCATACCCGACAGTGCTCAAGTACTAATGACAACCTCAGTCTCTTGGTCTCTTGTTCTATGCTCAGGGGTCACTCCTGGTGGGCTTGGGGTGGGGGCGCTTACTAGGGGACCGGGGATCAAACCTGGGTGTGCGAGGCAAGCATCCTACCTGCTGTAACTATCACTCTAACCCCAGAGTCAAGTAGTTTCCTAAACTGCTGGGTTATAACCCATGGGGGGGGGGGTGATTGGGGGGAGGTCACAAAAGAATTAGCAAGGGTTAAAAGGTTTTGGAGTGACCTAAGACTAATGACCCAAAACTCATTCCAAATCAACAGGGTGTTGGGCTGGAGCGATAGCACAGCGGGTAGGGAGTTTGTCTTGCACGCGGACAACCAGGGTTGATTCCCAGCACCCTATATGGTCCCCCGAGGACCGCCAGGAGTAATTCCTGAGTACATGAGCCAGGAGTAGTACCTGTGCATTGCCGGGTGTGACCCAAAAAGAAAAAGAGAAAGAGAGAAATGGGGTGGATCTGCATCGCTTGACCCAACTGTGCTTCTCAGGTGAGTAGAGTGGGAAGGGTTAAGAAACACAGCTCTGAGGGCTGGAGAGATAGCATAGCAGGTAGGGTGTTTGCCTTGCACGCTACCGACCCAGGTTCGATTCCCAGCATCCCATATGATCCTCTGAGCACTGCCAGGAGTAACTCCTGAGTGCAGAGCCAGGAGTAACCCCTCTGCATTGCTGGGTGTGACCCCCCCTCCCCCCCCCAAAAAAGAAAGAAGGAAACACGGCTCTGAAGCAAACGCTCAGAAGGAGAGTCTCCATCAATACGGCCTATTGGATGAATGGTGACATAGTACAGGTGGCTATCAAAGTGAAAGGAATCTGCGTTCCAGTGTGGTCCCACCCCAGGGAGAGCCTGAGAAACCAACAAAACCAAAAAATAGAAGAGGAAGCATTTCCCCATGTGGGGAAAGACGATCATTTGACAAGAAAAACACAGTCTCTTTCTTGGATTATCTCTAGAGAGATAGAGCAGCGGGCAGGGCACTAGCCTTGCATGAGGTTCTGTCCCCGGCTCCCTGACAGGAGTGATCCCTGAACACAGAGCCCGGAGTACACCTCGAGCACTGCTAGGTGTCGCCACCCCCCCCACCCCCCCACATAGAAACAAAATGAAACCAAAGAAGTATTCTCTGCAACTGTGTATCATTCGGTAATTGTGATGGGAAATGCCCCTCCATGCAGAGCACGGAGGCTCAGGCCAGACTGAGCCCTGCGTGGATCTACAAGTGGAGGAGATACATCCTCTGTGGCAGGGGCTGAGGAGAGAGGCCATAGCTCAGGGCTACTCACCAACGGGTGGAGTATTTCCGGGATGTAATGGGGGTCCTCTGAGTCATCTGTGAGATCAGAAAGGCTGAGTGAGTGAGAGCGAGATCGAGGCGTAGTCCCAGGCCCTCTTTAGCCAAGCCCGGAGTGAATGCCAGTTCACAGCTAGCCTGCAAATGTTCCTTGGGCACAAGTGCCCAGAACAGCCTCCATTACATCCTCTCTGAAGGGACCTCCTAGCCCCTGCCTCCTGGTTCTTCTGAGCAATGTGAAGCTTCTAGCTGCAAAACCCTCGCTCGGAAAGGGGTGTGGTCCCAGGGATGATGGGCAGTACCCAGGACAAAGCAGAATATCACTCAGCCCCAGCCCCCATCAGGATCTGCAGTTAGGAGTCTTCCAAAGGATTCTTTTTGAGACCAGACGTCAGATTATAACATTCCATTAGAATGGGGCAAGGATGGGCTGAGATCTCGAGGTGTCCACCGAGGCAATTCAGCCCCACCCCCAAACACCACAGCAGCTGCACCCCATCATACAGACAAGGAAACCAAGGCTTGGAGCTCCAAAGGCAGCTGTCAGAACTTGGATGGGTCAGGGGCTGGAGCAATAGCCTTGCACGTAGCCAACCTGGGTTTGATTCCCAGCATCCCATATGGTCCCCCGAGCACTGCCAGGAGTAATTCCTGAGTGCATGAGCCAGGAGTAACCCCTGAGCATTGCTGGGTATGACCCAAAATATAAAAAATAAATAAAATGAAAATGAAAAAAAAAAAGAACTCAGATAGGATAGATGACTCCCAGGCTCCAATTCAAATGGCTCCTCCAAGGCCAGTCGCAGACGCTAGGGGAAAAGGCAGCTCAGATAGATAAGGGAGCACCAAATAAAGAGTGTTGGGAGGATCCGCCCAGGATGGGAGATACATGCTGAAAGTAGACTATAGACCGAACATGATTGCCACTCAGTGTCTCTTTTGCAAACCACAGCACCCAAAAGGAGAGAGAGAACAAAAGGGAGTGCCCTGCCACAAAGGCAGGGTGGGATTGGGGGATTGGGGGGTGTGAGGGATACTAGAATTAGTGGTGGTGGAGAATGGGCACTGGTGGAGGGATGGGTACTCGATCATTGTATAATTGAACCTCAAGCACAAAAGTTTGTAAGTCTATACAACTGTACCTCATGGTGTTTCACTAATAAAAATTAAAAAGTAAAACTTTTTTAAAAAATGGCTCCTCCAATCCTGCACGCAGGAGGGATACTTCCTGGGGCTCAGTCCTATTGGTCCAGCCAGGTGCAGGAGTACCCCAGAAGGCCCCTTCACCTACTCCCACCCCTGGGAAACAGGGGTTGGTTCTTGCTCTTCCACCCACACCTCTGCCCACGCAGGGCCCCAGGCTGGTGCTTCCGTCATTCCTCCCCACCCCCGGGGGCCCTGCGCCAAAGGTGGGCAGGTTCAGGCTGGTGCTAGGAAAAGCAGAGCTACAAACAAATGCAAGAAACAAACAACCAGGGATGAAAGGGATCTGGTTACTTTGCCTTCCCTGGAGGAGGAAAATCCCCACAAAAACCCAAGACTCCAGCCAAGATCGCCCTCCTCGGAGAGGCCACATTCCGTACCCAGATCTCCAGAGCCAGACAGTTCAAAGTCGTCCGATCCCTGCCCGGGCAGCCCCACGTCCTCATCATCCGGGAGATCTCCAGAATAGTATTGTTCTTCTAGATCTTTCGGATTGATGACTTCGGTCTCTCGGATCTAGGATGAGAAATGGACACACATCCATCAACTGTATCCCAGAGTCCCCAAAGAGTAAAGAGAATGCACAGAGAAGGAATCACTAAGAAAATGATGGCTGGAGGAATTGGTCGGGATGGGAGATGTGTGCAGAAAGTAGATAAAGGACCAAACATGATAACCTCTCAGTGTCTGTATTGCAAACCATAAGTATCCCAAAGTAGAGAGAGATTATGGGGAATAATGTCTGCCATGGAGGCAGGGGGAGGGTGAGAAAGGGGGGGATATACCGGGTATATTAGTGGTGGGGAATGTGCACTGGTGGTGGGATGGGTGTATGATCATTGTGTGATTGTAACCCAAACATAAAAGCTTGTAACTATCTCATGGTGATTCAATAAAATAATAAAAAAAAAAAAAAAAGAGTAAAGGGAGTGCGCAGGAAGGTGCTAGAAGAGATGGCACCAGGGCTGAAGTTCTGGCTTCCCCATCCTCCCGAGATCGGTCTCCATCCCCTTCTGGGCTAATTAACAATAAAGGTGTGGGCTGGAGAGAAAATACTGGAAGTGAAACACTTGCCTGGCATGTGGCCAGGTCAACTGTGACCCTGGTTCAAATTCCTGAACACCATCTGGGGTTCCTTCTGAACACAGCTAGAACAGGCCCTGAGCACTGCTGGCTATCATGTGTACCTCCCCCAGATCAAAAATGAAAAATAAAGTTAAAGCAATAAAGGTGAGAAGCCAGAGAGATGGTTGGTTCAGTGGGCAGAGGGCTGACTTGGCATGCTGGAGGACGGGGTTTAGTCCCCAGCATCACCTGGTTCTCCGAACACTGCTAGGAGGGACCCCTGCACACAGAGCAGATTATAGCCCCAAATACAAAAAAAAAATCAAAAATGAAAACCAAGGTGATAATAACCTGAACATCAGTGATTCGAAGGGCCCATGACTAAGGCCAGTTCTCGGTAATGAGACAAGCCTCTAATTCCGCTTCCCACCGGGGATGCTGGGCATGAAAGACACAAAGTCATTGTCCTGTGGTGTCCCCAGTGGCAGGACAGAGTGGGGCCTATCTTTGAGACTGTGGGCGCAAGTAGCTGATTCACCCTGGCTGGCGGGGCGCGGCCTGGGCTCTGGGCTAGCCCAGCCGGGACACCTTTCCCAGCTGAGTCAGACTGGGCTGGGTCAGGCAGGCCTGGCGCGCCCACACCTCAGGACAGCCCCGGGCCAGTGACTCAAGAGTCCAGAAGCAAGGCGCTGTGTTCTCCCTTGGAACCTCTCTGCAGATGGTTCCCGCTGCCGACACCAGTGAGGTACCCTGGCCAGTTCACAGCTGATTCTTTTGTTGTTGTTGTTTGGGTTTCTGGGACACATTCAGCAGTGCTCAGAGGCGACTCCTGGCTCAGTGCTTGCGAGTCACTCCCAGCAGAGCCTGGGGCACCATCAGGTACTGGGGGTAAATCCAGGCCTCCCGCATGCGTTCCAGCCCTGTCAACTAGTCTCTTTCAGGTGCCTCCCTATGGAATTGGTGGTTTGTTTTTTTTTTTTTGCTTTTTTTGCTTTTTTGCTTTTTGCTTTTTGAGTCACACCCAGCGATTCTCAGGGGTTTCTCCTGACTCTGCACTCAGGAATCACTCCTGGCAGTGCTTGGGGGACCATATGGGATGCTGGGAATCAAACTTGGGTCGGCCAGGTGCAAAGCAAATGCCCTACCCACTATGCTATCGGTCCAGCTCCCCTACGGAGTTTTTTTTTTTTTTAAGTATTCACGGTCCAGGGAGGCCAGAGAGCACCCTCATGGTCTCGCTGTGAGTACACGGGTTCCTCTTCTACATTCCCCAGAACTCATCCAAGTGGAAAACTAGGCCCCTTCTAAAGAGCAGGTGGCATCTGCACAACAACCCATCAGTCTGTCTGTCTGTCTGCACCTAGAACAGCAGTGCTGGATGAAGTTCAGTATCTTACGGTCCTACTATGCCAGAAGTATCAGGCCTTGATGACAGTCACTCGCCTGTTTCCAGGAAGACAAGTCATCTTCCACTCCCCCCACACCCTGGATGGCAGGAGGTGTCCTGGGGGCGCTGCTCAGAATCATCAGGGCTCAAGAGGCCGTTTCTTAGAATCTGAGCCCCAGATCAGGGCAGGGATGGCACAGGTCACAGTGGACAGGGGCCAGGTCCCCGGGAGACCAGGCTGTACCTTCACCCCAGACATGTCCAGTGGAGGGAGGGAGAGCCAGAGAAGGAAGTGTGACCCATCCCCCATCCTCTCCCTCCCACCTCCTCCGTGGGCTCTAACATCCACGCCCGCTTTTCCCGTTCCCACTCCCTCTGACTTCCGGGGAGAGGCTGGTGGAACCCGGCTGCCGTGCCCAGTCCACCCCCAGAGGACAGAGGGCAAGTTCCTGGAAGGGATCAGGGTCAGCAGCGGGATGGGGGAGAAGGCGGCAGTGGCAGGGGCCGTGGGGGTGGGAGCCAGAAGGGGTTAAGGCCCGGTGAGGAATGACTTCATGCCTGGGGAATCGGGAGCTGCTGGAATTCCAGCCCCCGCACTCGGCCCGTGCCTGTGGCTTTGCTCTGGCAGCTGGGCAGGAAGGCTGGTGGTTGCGCAAACCGACAATACCTAGGGTGGGTCCCTCCTCTCAGGCTCCTACCCACCCCATCGCCGGCCACTTGTTCCCCAGTGGGGGCCCGAGGGTGCACAGATCTCAAACAGCAAGACCGGCCCAGAGTTTCCTAGGAAGCACTTAAAGAGCCGAGGGCTGCCTGCGGGGCCCTCTGTGCCAGACTGCGGTGTCAGGCTTTATCTCTTTGCACTGATTTGGGGGGGTGGGGGACCGGCAGGGCTGACACCGGGAGGCTCCCACATGGAAATCATGTGCTCTATCCCTGCAAGCTATCGAGCTATCTCCTGGTGTGATAGGCGTCCTTTTTGCAACTTTTTAAATTTTTTTTCTCCCCTGCTAAGGTTTGAGGCCTGGATCTCACATATGCAAAGTCTTTGCTCCAACTCCTGGCAAGGCCTCTTTTGGCAAAGGCAGAAACAGGGGCTGAAAAATGTCAAATCATGGGACTGGAGCGATAATACAGCGGGGAGGGTGTTTGCCTTTGCACGTGGCTAGCCCGGGTTCGATTTCCAGTATCCCAGTATCCCCCAATATCCCCCAAGCACCACCAGGAGTCATTCCTGAGTGCAGCAGAGTCAGGAGTGACCCCTGTGCATCGTCGGGTGTGACCCAAAAAGAAAAAAAAAAAAGAAAAGAAAAAGGTCAAGTGACTTGCCCAAGGTCACACAGGCCAAGTGGCCACACTGACTCAGGCCCTGGTGGGTCTCCTGAGCTTTCAGTCCCCCGGGCAGAAATCCGTGCTGTCTCCCAGGCCGGGTGAGGGTTCGGGGTGGGACCCTGCGAAAGGGAGGTGGGACCCAGCCCCGGAGGGATGGGAGCACCCTCGGCTTCTTGCTGGACTGGTCTGGAGACCAGACAGACCCTGGAAATCGGAATTCCAAGCCCTCCAGATATGAGTTGGGGTCCCTTACTGGGCAGTTGCAGGCGGGGACCCTCCCCACCCTTCTTGTCCCTGGGAGCCAGGTATGTTGTTTATGCATGACAGGGTGACTTTCTTTCAGTGGGTGAAAGTGCTAAAGGGTGTTTCAAAACAGCCCATGGGATTAGCACTGATTGGCCGAGTGACGGCCTCGCCCTTCACGGGGGCCCCACATGGGTCTTCACCAGGACCCAGGCTACCACTCACGGATCTCCAGTCCCTCAGCCACCCCTCCCCCCTCTTTGTTACCCACCCCAGTTCTTCAGAGACCAGGGGCAGCCTCAGAGCCTGGTACGTCTCTCCATTTCTCTGGAACTCTGAAAACTGGTGGTTCTCCCAAAGCTGTTTGCAAATAGCCTGGTGCTGAGACAGAGGGGCTGGGAGCCATGCAGGGGGGTCAGGAAGGAGGGCAGAGCTCAGCTCCTAAAGCCCCCTTAACCCAGCCCCAAGTGGGAGGGGGCCTTCAGCCAAGACCCAGCTCTGGGGGAGGCTGTGGGAAATTCAAGCCTTTGTGCAGTGGGGGGGGGACCTAGGGGCCCCCAGTCCCCCCTCCCGCACAGACTCTTCCACACAAGGCTCTTTCAGTCTTGACGGCTTTGAAAATCCAGGTCACCTAGAAGCCAGGCCCAGCCCTGACCAAAAGCGGGACCCACCCAGCTCCTGGCGAAGGCTGTGGTCTGTTCTCCCCGGCTCACCCCGGCCCTGCGTGGGAAACGTGTGCCCACATGTGTGCCCGAGCTCCGGCACCCGCCCTGGGCACGATCTTTGTCCTTCTCAGAGCTGAGCATGCAAATCACTGGCTGAGTGAACCAGAGGTGACGTAGGGGGTGGGGGTGGGGGCTTCAGTTAGCCGAGGAGGGCTCCGGGTGGGTTTGGAATCTGGGGGCTTAGCCTCACCCCTGCTAAGCGAAGGTCTAGCACCCAGAAACAGGAAGAACAGGGACTCTCCCTACCAAAGCCGCTAGTGCAAGCATTGTGTAACCATAGACCTCAGGCTCTGACGTCTACCGGGTGGTCTGGCTTTTACAGTCCCCCCTTCACCTGGCCCAGAAGAGTCTCAGCCAGTCCACGGGGGCCAGGGTCCCTCAGATGAACCCTATGCTCAGAGCAGAGGGGTAAGACTAAAGAAAAGGACTTGCCTAAAGCAGGCCACTGGGTTTGATCTCAGGCACATCCCCTGAGCCCGCCAAAAGTGAGCACAGAGCCAGGAGTAAACCCTAAGCACCTCTGGGTGTGGTCCCCAAGCCAAAACAGGTCACCGGCTTCTCCCAAAGTTCTATAGCTTCAGCCACCCAGGAAAATCTCGAGGCTAGGGTGGCGTGTGCCCGAGCTACATGCCGGGCACCAAGCTGGCTTCTCTACGTGCGCCTGCCCGGTTGGCACGCCCGCCTAGCAGGGTGCTCCTCGGTGCCATCGGGGGCACCTCGATTCGCTTGAGTCATTTGCCCCAAGTCACACAGCTAGAAAGTCACCCGGCCAGAATTCCCACCCAGAGTTTTCTCCAGACCATGCCTGAGCCCCAGGGACTCCTCACTGCACGCCCCCAACACCTCCCTTTCACCTGGCCTGGCTCTCAGGCACACCCCCTCCCCACCCCTCCCCACCCCCTCCCTGGGGAATAAACAAAGGTGAAAGTGATATTGCTCAAACAAAAGAAGAGAAACTTGGCTAGGGCCCCTGGGAGAAGGTTCTAGGTCAGGGCTTGGCTAACCGTGAACCTGGCAGCGGCCCTTCCCCCACCTGGCTCCTTCCCGGGAAAGGTGGGGTGAGGGGGCAAACCCGACCCTTCTTTCACAAGGCAAGACCAGAAGAGCCACCGAGCTGGCCAAATTTCATGGCGAGGGGCCTTGAGGAGTCCCCTGGGTTCCAACTTCTGAGCCCACCAAGAGTGATCTGGGCAGGAGCCATCAATTCTGTCACTGTCCCCCATCCCACCTCCTGCTGCAGAGGGACCCCAACCCGAAGCCCAAGAGCTCGCGCAGAAAGGACGCGGCTCTGTGAGCAGGTCAGGTGTAAAGCAGAGGGAGTTAGCTCCAAGCCCGTTGTAGCCTTGCCCAGCACCACACAGCCAGGAGGGCAGGGAAGGGGAAAATCTCCCATCCGGAGATTTCCCGACCCCGTTTCCTCTTTGTAACCAGGATGAAGAGCGGCAGGAGGGATGAGGCTGAAGCGAAGCTGTGCAGGACTCTCTGCAGGACTCTGCGGACTCTGTGGGGCCCCCAGCAGGTGCCTGGAGCCTGGGGGAAGTGTCCTGCTGATGACTAGAAAGAAGGCAGGTCCAGGATGGGACTTAGCAAACAGAACACGGGAAGTTCCCTCCATCAGGCAAAGAGCTCGGGAACAGGCGGCCCAGGGACGGGTAGAGCTAGGAGCCTCTGTCTCCAAGGAAGGCGAACAAAGGCCAAGGCCGATGGTGTTTATCCCAAAGGAGCAAACAGCCCCGAGTAGAGACCATTGAACTTTGACTGCCCTGCCCCCCCATCCCAGGTATCTTCTCCTCCAGCATCAGAAGGGTTAAGGCAGGACTGGGGGTGGGGGATGGGGGTGGAGTGGGGGTTCAAATGTCACATCTGCCCAGGCTCTGCCCACTCCAAGGTCAGGTTACTCCGAATACAATCGCCAAAGACAGAAGCCAGCCCTGGCACTGCCAACAGGCCAGACACTCACCAACCCCTCCGAGCCTCATTCCCACCACAAGGTCCCAGGATCCGAGGGGGGAGGGGATCCTCAGGCTTCTGGACACCACCCCCCCTCGCAGAGAGGGCAAAAATGGTGCAGCAGTCCCCTTTGCTGGCTCCCTAGGTGGCGATGGTGGGGGGGAGGGAGTCCTTCTCTGGGCCTCAGTTTCCCCACCTGTAAAGGACAGATCTCTGGGAGACAAGACTCGCTCTGTTTCCAGCTTGGTGAGCGCGCTGGAGTCTGCTCCGATTACGGGGCAGAGACCGCGGGGAGGGGGCTGGCTGGCTCCCGCAGGGCCCTTGAGACAGAGGTGCATTGAAGCCGGCCTTGTAATCTAGGCAGCGGATCCGAAGTCCCGGCTGGATCTGCGGGGGGGGGGACAGAAACAAATGTCCCGTGTTCTCCAGCACAGTGGCTGGGCTGGGAGGATTCGATCAGGTCGGGTGCTGGCTTTTTGCCCCGTCCAGCCTCTCTGACGGCCACCCAGTCTCGAATGGGTCACTCTGTCCCACAGACCTGTTCCTGCTGGGCTTCCCTGGGGTCAAGTGGGTGGGTGGGGGTGGGGGGGTCCTAGCACCCTCACTCCCAGGGCTGGGGATAGCTGTGGGTCCCCCTTTGCAGGCTGCCCCAACCCTGTCACTGTTTCCACATGTACTCGCCTCCCCTGCCTCCCCTTTCCATCACCCAGGTGTCACCTGACCCGGAGTTTCATTCCGTGCCAGAGAAAACTGGGGCAGCTGGGTCCCAGGGCGTGCAGGGAGATGCAACCCGAAGGAACCAAAACTCGGGGAGAACTGAGGATCACAGACACCGCCCCCCCACCCACGTAGCTCAGGGACAATGCATATGTCAGGCACATCCTAGGGCCCCGAGGTTCAACCCCCAAATAACAAATAATCATAATCGAGATAAATACACAGTGATCTCTGCGGGAGCCCTGCAGCCCTCTGAAAAAGCAAAACTATTTGCAACCCCCAGAACGGCCACCATTGGTCTGCACGGCCAACATGCACCCGGCACCCAGCTAGCCCCTCCCCGGAGGAAGGCACCTGCCAACCGGCCAACTTGGCCCTCGTCTAGCTGCTGATAATGGGCGCAGCTGCAGCCAGCACTTTTACAAGTTTGCCAAACACGGATTCTGACCCTCGAGTGACACAGGTGTTTCACAGAGGACTCTGGAGCTCTCCGAGGGCCAAGTGACTGATTAACTGTGCGTCCCCGGCCACGCTGGACCAAGGATGGGTTTACCCGGTCAGGAGGCAGAACGAGGGGCCTGGTGAGAGGGGGCCCTCGCCCAAAGGTCACTAGCAAGTTAATAACAAACCAGCCCTGGGCATCAGGTTTCTGGGATTCTGAGGGTTCAGCGGGAGCCCGAGGGTTAACACGGGTCTTCTTCCAACGCTTGCTGGGAAGCACAGGCCAGAGTCCTGGGTTTAATACCCGGGATGGGGGGGAAGTGGTGGGGCCTGGTTTTCTCCTCCCTCTCTTGGTACCCTGCAAAGAGATTGGGCCTGGAATGCTGGTGGTGCAGCCTTTGTAACCTGCTACCCCCTCCCTTCTGGGGTGTGTGTGTGTGTGTGTATGTTTGGTGGGGGGGAGGTTGTGTGTGTGTGATCCCAAGGGGCTTCCTAAAGATCCCACGTGGTAGTAGGAGGGGCGGGGCTGCTGGGAACTGGTTCTTGTTTAAATATAAACCCATCCGATAATTAGCCAACAGCCCACTTCTAAGACAAACAAAATAGGAGATTTGGGCTCCAGGGCTCCACCCTCGGCTCCGCCCCTCCTACCTCACTGCGTTCCTAGGGCCCAGAGGGAGAACCCTTCCCCCACACAGGACCACCTGGCAGCAAGAAGGCCTGGGGGGGCCGGAAGGCAAGTGTCCCTAAGGTCAGCAGGACAAGGGCCAGGGGAACTGGGTGGGCTGGCTTATCCCCTAAGCCTAACCACCATCCGCTCTGGTCTGCTTTAAGGACCGGAAGCCCAGACTCGGGAGAAGGGAGGGCAGGAGGAGCCTGGAGAAAGAGGGGGACACCATCCACCTCCCCCACCAAGCCCATGCGGTCACCCCCCCCCCAACCTATCTCTAGAAGTCAGGAAGGGAGCTCTGCAAAGTCCGGTGTCCTGGGCTCAAGCCAAGTCTGGACACCCCAGCTCTCTCAGGGCTGCTTCAAGAGAAAACACGAGAACAGTACCAAGTGCTCTGTCTAAAGGCCAATTCTGAGAACTCTGCCCCATCAGACGCAGGGATGACCTGGGGGCCTGGGCCAGGAGTTCTGCTGTCCCTCGAGGCCCTGGACACCCGGAGGCTTGAGGGCCCATTCTGTCTCCCCCCACCCCACCCCCAGACTCGCTGATCTCTGATTAGCCAGGAGGTTGAGAGGTGACTCAGCAGGCTGCCGGGGGCTCGGCTGACTCACAGGTTCCAGCCCCCCAATTTGAAGCAGCCACGAGGTATCACAGAACCCCCATCCAGGGCAGCGGGAGTCAGCTCCTCCTGAGGGGGAAAAGAACGAGCTGGGCCAGAGGCCAAGGCCTGCTCTCAACTGCTCAGGGTGGCTGGCTGGGCACTGCCAGTCCTCAGAAGAGCCCAGTTTCCAGGAGCTGAATGTCTCCGTCCCACCCCCAACTTCTGGAGAAGGCCCTAAAGCCCCCCTCCCCCACCCTCCAGGCCTCCTGGCCTCCCATGGGCTCTAGGAGGTCTCTCGGGACAGGAAGGGCCTACAGAGCTGAGGCTGGGGGGAGGGGGGGTGGGAGGCTGTCCTCTCTCATCTGGGGACCCTCAACTCCAATCCCTTGAGTTCCCACCCGATCTGCCTCGGTGCTCAGCAAACCACTTCCCTTCTTTGGAAACGTGAGTTTTCTGTGAAAACTCACCATACCGTATCTGACTCCCCGGGGAACGGTCTCCTGCACCCACAGACAGAGCCCCGTGGCCCACACTGGTTTCTTGACCTCTCACGCCTTGAGCACTCATGAGGGAGCAGCTATTTCATGAAAAACAAACCACACAGGCTTCCTGCCCTGGGCATCTTCAGGTGGAAGCGGATGTGGGGGGGCTCGCTGGAGTGGGGGCACTTTCTTACCATCCGTTTCTTTGAGGGAGAACAGGCCTCGATGGTCTTCTCAGCCCCTTAATCATTAACAAGTACGGGAGGTGGACAGGGATCTCAGGGTCGCAGTTAGTTTTACAGATGGAGGGTGTCAGCCCAGAGGGCTAAGGAGGGGCCCAGCCTCACTGAGCCTTCCAGGACGAAGCCCAAGTAAGTATGCTCTGGGCTTTGAAGAATTCCCAAGAGCTCTCCCAGGCCTCACAAGGGTGCTAGACACCCCCCCCCGCCCCCGGGGCTTCCGTTTCCCCCTACCCTTTCTGTGCAATTAAGCAGAGAAATCTCCAGAAGACCAAAAACATCATTCAGCTGAAGTAGTCAGTGGCGGGGAACACACCCCCAGAATTGACCGGGCCTGGTGCCAAGTCGGTGGGCTATGCCCCGGGCAGCGACTTTGCCAAGAGGCTTAGTGGTGATGTGTGTGTGCGTGTGTGTGTGCGCGTGTGTGTGTGTGTGTGTGTTTGTGTGTGTATGTGTTGGGGGGCTGAAGGGGAGTTCAGGTCTTAAAACAAGGCTTATTTAATTGGCCAAGGCAGGGAGTGGCAGGAAGGCAGGGCAATGCTCTCCAGCTGGGCAGGAAGAACTGGTTTAGGATGGAAAGCTCCGCGAAACCCTGTAGAGGAAGGTTGGCCCCTCACCTGGGCTCCCTTCCCAAAGCCTGTGGCACCCAAAGGATGGGGTGCCACCCAAGGAGAGCCAGGTTTACACTTCAAATGCGGGGAGGAGCCCTCCCAGCCCCACCGAGCTGCCCTCAGCCTGGGGAACCAGACCCAGTGACCTCTCAGCTCCCCTCACCAGTGGGCTCAAGGGACGCCCCAATGCCGGGCTCCAGACAGGGGTGTCATGAGCAGACTGGTCAGTGGGACACACTGGGTAAATAAATAAATCCACCTGAACTCCAAGGCATGGAGTTCTCTCTCTGATCAAGAAAAGGGAGGCCGCATGGCTCACTGCTCCAACCTGGCTGAGTCTGATTTTTCTGCCGTCACAGCCCTGCATATAAAGGGGGTGCAGGAGGCTAAGAAGGAAAACTGGGTCCCAGCAAGAGGCAGAAAGGCTGTGCCAGTCGCCAGCAGGGAGGCACTGAAGCAGGAGAAAGATGCTGGCCTGGCAGGAAGCAGCTGTTCAAGGGGCCCATTTCTCTCTGGTTGTCCAGCCACCACCTGACAAGTCTTCCCACACCCCTATCCCAAACCACTGCCAGCCCCTGAAACCCCAGATACAGCTGTTGCCTCTCACCCCAAAGCACCTGCGGGCTGAGTCTGGCATGTATTGGCCACGAATGCCCACGCCCCCCTCTGAAGCCAGACTACGATCCCACACCATCCGGGCCAACCCCATCCAACATGGCGCTCCTTTGGTTGCATCCCTTTGACACATCCTGAGGGCCGCCTTTGCATCAGCAGGTCTGGGTTCGAGGCCTGACTCAGTCCCTCCCCTTTGGGGATGCCCGCCCTTGAGTTTGGGAGAGCCATCGCTTTACGCTTCTGGGCCTTGGTTTCCTTCCTTCTCGGAATTCCTTGAGGCTGGAGGGCACAAATCTCATCAGATTCTGAACTAGTCTTCTCGTTTTTTGTTTTTTTTTTTTTTCCAGTTGTTGTTGCTTCTGTGTATTGGCCCGTGGTGTTAAGGCTACAGCTTGTGGTGCTCAGAGAAAACATGCTGTTCCAGAGATCAAAACCGGGTCAGCTACATGCAAGTCAAGAGCCATAACCTCTATTAAATTTCTCTGCCTTCTCCCAACCTCCGCCCCAGACTACTCGTGAGTTATCCAAAGACAAACCACATAGGGCTGGAGTGACAGTACAACTGAGTAGGGCGCTTGCCTGGCATGCGGCAGGCCTGGGTTTGATCCCTGGCACCCCATAGGGTCCCCAAAGCACCACCAGGAGTGATCTCTGAATGCAGAGCCAAGACTAGCTCATGCATACTGCTGGAGGTGGCCCAAAAACAAAGTGTAACTGCAAAGACGGAGCACAGGAGAACTGCATCATCAGACTGCAGGTTAAGATAAGTGCCAGAGCCTGGAGTCCCAGGCACCGGAATTTTGAGTCTGACTCAGCCCCTTCTAAGCTGTGTGGCCTGAGGCAAATTAGTTAACCTCTCAGGTCCCAGTTTAGGAAGGGTCAAGAGCCAGGATGCAGTGGGAACTGAACTGGGGAGAGAGCTCCTGAAAGAGCTGCAGGAAAATGCTCACAAGTGCTCCAGCTCCTAGCTGTGCTGTACTGGGGAGCTTTCATTCCCTTTCATTCCTCACTCCCAGCCTGCTAGGGGAAGCTCAGACACACAGGAATCTCCTCCAGGAGCTGACACTCGGGATGAAACAGCAAGGACTCACTCCCGCAGCCCAGATCCACAGCTTAATGAAGGGGGAACCCCAAGCCGGGGCTCTGGGGGCGGCAGAGGACCCCTCCCTGGGTGATTCTGCGCCCCTAGCTTCCCAGATCAAGCCAGTTCCACGCCAGCCAGCCGCTTGGAGGGGCCGGGGTAAGGAGGTCAGATGAAGGGCCCTGGGCACGTGAGGCCCCAGCTCGGTCAACTGACCATGCATAGCGAGACCTTAAGGCGGCTGGCGTCCCAGTGACGCCTTCTCTGTCCCCCAGACCCCTCTCCCCAACTCCAGGTGGGTGCTCAGATGTCCGCCAGGGCCAAAAGACAGAGCGAAACCTCTGGCAAGTCGCCGGGAGGGACTTCGCAGGGATGCGCTGAGTCCCTCTGCCATCCCTCCCGCCTTTCAGGACGCGCGTCCCAACTTGGTAGGGGCCCCAACGGCGCGCGGAGACCCTCCTCCCGCCCCTGCCCCGCCTCCAAGACCTTTGTACCCATGCGGGGTCCCCCCCACCCCCCCCACCACCGCCGAGTCTCCCCAGAGGCGGGGCCCGTAGCGGCCAGAACCGGGGTCAGAACTCAGTGACCCAGACCCCGCGCGGGGCCCTTCCCCGCTTCCCTGCCGGCTTCACGCAACGCCCACCCCCCAAACCCCAAGTCGCCGGGTCCCCTGTCCCGAGCGCACGCAGAGGGCGCGCCGCGCGCCTCGGGGCCCCTGACGCCGAGGATCACGAGGGAAGAAGGGGAGAAGGGTGAGGGGAGAAGAGGGGGCACCGTTTTCAACCACGTCCCAGCCTCCCCCCACCACCCCCCTGAGCCCCGCGGCGGGGGTCCGAGGACCGTGGCGGGGCTTGTGCGGAGGTAGAGGGGAAGCGCAACAGGCTGGAGGCGCACGGGGAGACCCCCTCGGCCGGCCGCGCGCGCCTTCTCGGGGACCCCGGAGTTTCCAGTTTCCCCCGGAGTTGGAGGGTGGGAGGCGCGGTCCACCCCCCCCCCCCACACTCCTAGCAGGCACCACCCGCGTCCCTGCTCCCTTGTCCCCCCTCCCTTGGCAATCCCAGGCGCCGGGGAACAAAGGAGGCAGCGGTTGGGGGACCCCCCCCCCACCCCGATCCCCAGCGATCTCCCAGCACCTACCGACTCGCCGGCAGCGGCGGGGAAGCCCACGAGGAGCAGCAGAGGCAGCAGCGCGAGCAGGCGGGCGCGGAGCATGGTGCGGGCTGCGAGGGGCGCGCGGTGGCCGAGGGTGGCCCGGCCAGCGCGCGGCGCCTCTTATAGCGCCGGCCGCCCCGCCCAGCCCCGCGCGCCCCGCCCTCCGCACCCCGCCCGGAATTCCCCCGCCGAAGCGGGGCCCGCGGGGCTGGAAAGCCCGGAGGGAGCACCCAGCCTCGGCCCCGGGCCGGCCGCCAGCGCCCCGTCCACCCCGACCCCGCGGCCCCCACCCAGCTCCCGGGCGTGTGGCGCGCGCCGGCGGCGGAACTGTTCGGGGAAACTGAGGCACACGGACTGCAGTTTTCCGTCAGCACTTTCGCGCCACCGGGTCGGCCTGGTCCCTTTGGAGGGGACCAGGGGTCAACGGACTTTTGAAATAAACTTCTAAATAAGACTTCGGGCTGCAGGGGTGGGGAGGGGAGTGGGGGTTGGGGGGTGGCTCTGGTTGGCGTCCCGAAGACTCAGACGCTGGGTCTTGCTCAAAGGCGGCCTGGGGCGGTCAGCTCCTTTGGTTTTCCACGAAAGACGGTGGCGGGTGACGTTTGGATTTCATATGCTTTTCACGTGTCTTCAAGTAATATTTTTTTTCCACTTCCACCCCCCAACCGTTTGAAAAAAAAGTAGCTTCTTCTTAGCCCCTGACTGAGTCAAAAGCAAAGATTTAGGCTCCTAAGGCAGGTCATCGACTTTGGGACTTTGGGCTCCCCCCGGGCTGCTCGATTTTCAAAGAATTCCAGTTCGTCAACTTCCTAAAAGTTGCATCTGGGGGAAGCTGGTCTGCCACTTTACCTCCATGCTCAGAGTTGCTTTTCACTGATGGAAAAGGAAAGTTGTGGGTGGGTCTTTCCTTTGTCCCTGCCAGGTGGGGAGAGAAAATAAAATTTCTGGGCCCCTCCCCCAAGTACAGATAGTAATAAAATGGTCAACAAGCCGGGGTGTAAGCATTCAGGTGCCCAGACCAAGATTCTGTATATATTGATACAAATATCCGTCCACAGAACTAGGTCTTTTTGACCTGCATTGGCAGATCACAAATTATTCACTGTGTAGCGAGTGGGCGTGGTTTCCACTCTTCCATCTCTCAATTATTATCGAGGATGAAAACGCTTTTAGGGAAGTGATCCTTGACGACACGAGGCAAACTTCAAATGACGATCATGCTCTGCCCGCATATGTAAAGGTAAGCATTTATTTTCAGCTGTCCTCATCAGTCTTGCGAGGAATTTGGAAGTAGACTGAGAACATGCCTAGATTTCATGTCTGAGGAAGAAATCCTTTTTGCAGAACAGATGTCTTTTTTTGCAGTCTCTGCTTCCCACACAGTTGAAGGCGGGGGTCTGATCTCGTTGTCAGCAGATAGATCATTAAACATAACCTTTGATAATAGATCACTGTGTGATTTTAGCGATCTGTCATCACATTGCTATAACAAGACTCCTTCCTTCCCCACCAACTCCGCCAGTGAAAGTTTCTTCGCAGTCATACCACGGCGTGGTGAACAGTTCGGAGCTTCACAGTGAGTGGGGAACTTGGAGGAATGATAATTTGTACCAAACTTTTTGTTTGCCTTTTTTTGTTCGTTTGTTCGGAGGCATACCCGATGGTCTTCGGAGGGTATGTGATCATCAAAACACGGGTCCAAGCTAGCTCTTTGACTTACCTTTGCCACCCCACATTAGCAAAATTTTACAGTGAAAATGTTCCTACTGTGGGTGATTTCAAGTGGCGTCACTGAACGTAAAGTTGATTAGAAATAAGTGCAGAATTTCTACCACAGAGATACAGTCGGTGTATGTGATGGCAAGAACACAGGGCTAGAGGGATGATTTAATGAACGGAACACCCGCTTGCAGCTAGGAGGCCTGGATTTGATCCCTGGCACCGCCTGGGCCCCTGAGTACCAAGCCAGGAGTAGCGCCAGAGAAGCTATGCGCAAGGGTGAAGTATGAGGGTTTATTTATATCCAGAACTTTCCTCCCCCAGTTCTGTGCTCATGTACTCCCCCAACCACTAATATCTGTTTTGGTTGGATTCCTAGGTACAAACTGGTGAGACCCAAGACTTGAGGACAGTGGTCAGTTATATCTCAGTAAAACTGTTTAACATTCTTGGAGAACTTTTTTTTTTCTTCAGTGTTTTACATGGATTTCCTTCTTTTCTGTTTTTGTTTTTGGGCCACACCCAGTTATGCTGAGAGGTTACTCCTGGCTCTGTATTAGAAATTACTCCTGGCAGTGCTTAAAGAGACCACATGGGATGCCACGGATTGAACCTGGGTGGGCCACATACAAGGCAAGTGCCCTACACACTGCACTGTCACTCCGGCCTCTGGTGTAAGTTTTAGGTGTGTGGGGTTTTTTTGTTTGTTTGTTTTGTTTTTTTGCTTTTTGGGTCACACCCAGCAATGCACAGGGGATACGCACTCCTGAGGGCTCTGCACTCAGGAATTACCCCTGGCAGTTTTCAGAGGACCCTACAGGATGCTGGGAATCGAACCCGAGATGAGATACTGGGAATAGAACCTGAGGAACCTGAGTCGGCCACTTGCAAGGCAAATGCCCTACCCGCTGTGCTGTTCTCCACACTCCCTAGGTGTGTGTTGTATCATGTCAGCTATCTCCTGGGTCCTCAGTTACATTCCCTGTTTGTTTGCTTCAGGACCACACCTTGCAGCTGGGGAGGAGGGGAGCTACTCACAGTTCTGTACTTAGGCTCACTCCAGATGTTGCTTGAAGACTCTTTAATACTGGAAATTAGAAGACCTGGGCCACCCATATCCAAAGAATGTGCGCAGCCCACTGGGTACATCTCTCCAACCCCAACTGCCTTTCTTGCTTTGCTTTGGGAGCTGTATCCAGCAGTGCTCAGGATTTACTCCTGGCATTGCTGGGGAGAACCATAGGCCGTGCCAGGGTCAGCCACATGCCAGGCAAGCACCTTGCACTCTGTACTTCCTCTCTGGCTTCCTCAGTTGCCTTCTTATGATAATTGTGATGGTAGAAAAACTAAAACATGGTCTATGGTCATAGAAAGTAAAACAGTACCCTTGACATGTATATTTTTAAGGAAAAATGTATGACAAAGTTCTTGGTAACACTCATAAAAATATGTCACGGGGCTGGAATGATAGCATAGTGGGGAGAGCATTTTCCTTGCATGCAGCAGACCCAGGTTTGGTCCCTGGCATCCCATATGGTCCCCCAAGCACCACTAGTAGTAATTCCTGAGTGCAGAACCAAGAATAACCCCTGACCATCAATGGGTCACGGTCACACGGTCACGGTCCTCCCATTGTTCATCGATTTGCTCGAGCAGGCCCAGTAACGTCTCCATCATGAGACTTGTTGTTACTGTGTTTGGCATATTGATGGGTATAACCCAAAAAGAAAAAAAAAAAGAAAAAGAAAAAAAAATAACTCAAAGAAACACCATAGTAAAATCTTGTGGTGGAACAACATAAGAGTGGTAGTTTCAGTTTGAATAGAAAAAGAAATTTGAAATTTTGGTCATAAAAGAGTCTACCCATGTATTTCTCAAAAGGATAGTCATAGGTTTCAGATTGCTAGGGTATTTTACTCAATTGGATGCATTTCATTTAAATGGGTACACTTGAGGGGCTGGAGCAATAGCACAGCGGGTAGAGCGTTTGCCTTGCACGCGGCCAATCTGGGTTCGATTCCCAGCATCCCATATGGTCCCCTGAGCTCCTACAGGAGTAATTCCTCCGTGCGGAGCCAGAAGCAACCCCTGTGCATTTCTGGGTGTGGCCCAAAAAGCAAAACAAAAAAGAAAAACAAAAACAACGAAATGGGTACACTTGAATGATGTGAACATTTCTTCTTAAGGGCATGATTTTATAATGTTTTGGAAATTATAAGCTTCAATAAAATTTACACATAGATGAAAAAGGTTTATCTAACCAAAAAAAAAGTGTGTTAGAAAGGGCAGTGGAGAGATAGAAAAGGAGTAAGGTGCTTGCAGCTGACCCATTTAATCCACAGCATTGCTTATGGTCCCCAAGTACCGCCAGAAGACTCGGTCCCTGAGCACCGAGCCAGGAGTAAGTCCCAAACACAAGGATGGAGTACATGCACCCCACTCTCTCTCTGGCTCCACATGCCTCCCCAACACCACCAGGGGAACCCTGCTGGCTCCTGACACTAAACCACCACCCAAGTAGCTGAGTGGCACCCAGTGTGGCCCCCCCACCTGCCCCCCCACCCCCCCACTGACAGAAGTAGAGGCAGGAGAGATGGCTTCAGGGCATTATGGTTGCTCTGCATAGAGAGAGTCCCCTGGGACTGGTTACCAGTTACCATGCAGTTCCAGAGCGCTGCCAGCTGTTGTCTCCCCACCCCCCAAAACAGGGTGCCAAGACCTGTTTTCACAAAGTGAACCCCACAAACACACACCTTCTCTCAGGCCTCCTAGGCTAGCAGTGACCAGACTGGGCACTCACCCGGAGCATCCGCAGAGGCCAAGAGCGAGAAGCCACAAGCACGGTTAAAGGCCCACAGCTCTGGGGCCAGAGCGACAGGACAGTGGGCAGGGTACTTGCCTTGCACGCAGCAACCCAGATTCAATCCCCGGTACCCTATGCCCTGAGATCACCAGGAGTGATCCCTGGGCACAGGAGCAAGTCCTGAGCACCGCTGGGTGTGGTTCCCAAGCAAAAACAATCAAAGCCCAGTTCAAATGCCACCTCCTCCTGGAGGCCTTCTGGAATCTGCTTCTACTCCCGGTTCTCATCTCTCTGTGCTCTGAGAGCTCCACTACTGTGTCTGTCCTCGCATCCTCAGTCACAAGATGACGTGATCTTGGCTGCGGGGTGAGAGAGAGCAGGGTGGATTTCTGACGGTCTAACCACGGGTGTGTGTGGGTGGGTGGGGGGGGACTTGACTTCTCCGTGCCTCATTTGTCACTGGGGAATCGTCCTAACTGTCCTAAGCAGGGCCCAGACCACATAGGCTAGCACATACCTGTTCCTGAGATTTGGTTGGTTTGGCAGTATCGGGGATCAAACCCAAGTCTTGGAATGAAAAACATGTTTCCCTATCCCCCGAGCCATATCCCCGGGTGTCTGTGGGTCCCTGTGCCCTGTCCCCCGAGTCATATCCCTGGGTGTCTGTGGGTCCCTGTGAGTCCTGAGCAACCTCCCTGCCCAGCCCCTCGTTGTCCTGTAAACAGTGGGTCATCACATCGCTATTTTCAGCACAGCCGAGAGGGAGCTGCGGGGTTCTCTCCCAGAATGGCACCACCCCGCTCCCTCCCGGCTTTGCTCCATGCAAATGTCTCTCCTGTTCCAGTTAATGACAGCCTGGATTTTCCAAAGACTGTGGAATGTCCTGCCGCTGCCTTGCATAACCACAGAAGCTGGAACTCTGAGCTCAGGAGGACTGGCCCGGACCTCGCACTCACCCCAACAGCGCCCCATTGTCGACCAGCAGAGCCAAGCCGTCTTTTCAAGAACTCTGAAAATAGCCCTTCCTCTCACCAATCACTCGGACTCCTTACTTTCCCTTTTCTCTCCCTTCCTCCCTTCCTTCCTCCTTTCTTTCTTTTTCTTTCTCTTTCTCTTCATCTCTTTTCCTTTCTTTCTTTCGTTCTTTCGTTCTTTCTTTTCTTCCTCTCTCTTCTCCTTTTTCATTGCAACACTCTTTTCCTTCCTATAAATAAACATTGGGGGTTTATTTATCTCTCCCTCTCCTCTTTCTCTCTTTATTTCTTTCTCCTTTCTTCCTACCTTCTTTCCTTCCTTCCTTCCTTCCTTTCTTTTTCTTTCTCTTTCCTCCTTTTTAATTGTAACTTTTTTCCTTCCCTTCCTCCCTCCCTTCCTTCCCCTCTCCCTCCATCCTTCCTTTTCTCCTCCTTCCTCCCTTCCTCCCTCCCTCCCTCCCTCCCTCCCTTCATTCCTCTCTCCCTCCCTTTCTCCTTTCCTCTTTTTTTCCCCATTGTTTTAACACTCCTTACCTGACATTGGGGGTTTATTTATTGAGTTTTAGGGGGCACAGCGATGTTTGGGTGCTCAGGACACCATGTGGTGCTGGGTATTGGAACCTGGGGCTTGAGCCCTCTGGAGCCCTTTAACTTGTTCAGCATCTCTTTCCCACCAGTTGTTAAGCCCCAGGGGAGCAGCAACTTTTCCTAGTCCCGACTGGAGCCCTTGCACCTTGCTCAGCTCTGGCACAAGCCCATATTCAGCAACTTTTTGCTATATGGACACGTGGCGGGGTGGCATCTGGATGTCTCTCCTTGGAGACTCGACCTGAAACTCACTCTCATTTGCTCATTTATCCAATAAACAGTTGACAAACATCTATGCGAGGAGCCTTTTGAAAAGCTCTGGTGAACCAGACAGCCCTTATTCTTTTCTTTTTGTTTTTTAATTAGGCAGCTTCCTCCTCCCCTCCCCTTCCCTCCACCGGCCCCTGTTCTTTAAGCCGCTCCCTGAGTAGCGCACAAAAGCCGCTCACTCGTGGCTCAGCCTCTGCTCTCTGCCAAGTTCTGCGTTTGCAACCTTATATGCTCTTCTCTGTGTTCCCTCTGCGTTTACAAGGAATCGTGTCACACTCAGCTCGCCTTAGAAAGGACTGAGCCGGAAGGAGAGTTTAACTAGCTGGCTGAGTGCATGCTTGGCGTGTGGGACGCCTGGGGTTTGTACTTTGGGACCACATGGTCCCCTAAGCAAACACCAAGCACCACGCCAGGAGTAGCCTCTGAGCACTGCAGGTGTCCCTCCTCCCCACCTCTCAAAGTCAAGGTGGCTTGTTAGAAGGATAGAGAGGGCTAAAGATTAAAACGGAGGGGCTGTGGCTGGAATGATAATATAGCAGGTGAGGTGCTTGCTCTGTACGCAGCAACCCGGGTTCAATCCCCGGCACCCCAGATGGTCCCCTGAGCTCCACTAGGAATGATCCCAGGAAGAAGCCCTGAGCACCACCAGGTGTGGCCCCTTCAAAAAATATATATATATAAGGTGCTGGAGTGATAGTACAGCAGGAAAGGCATTTGTCTTGCACACAGTTGACCCAGGTTCAATCCCCGGCATCCCATATGGTCCCCCAAGCACTGCCAGGAGTAATTCCTGAGTGCAGAGCCAGGAGTAACCCCAGGGCATTGCTGGATGTGGCCCAAAAAGCAAATATATATATAAATATATATATTTTTTCTTGCTTATATATTATATATATATACATATATCTCTATATATATCACTGTCACTGTCCTCCCGTTGTTCATCAATTTGCTCGAGCAGGCCCAGTAACATTGTGAGACTTGTTACTGTGTTTGGCATATTGAATATGTCACGGAGAGCTTGCCAGGCTTTGTCATGCGTGCGAAATACTCTCGGTAGCTTGCCAGGCTCTCCGAGAGGCGGCGGAGGAATTGAACTCAGGTTGGCCATGTTGGCTGCTTGTAAGCCATCTAGATATAGATGGGCTGGAGCGATAGAACAGCGGCAGGGCATTTGCCTTGCACATGGCCGGACTAGCTGACCCAGGTTCAATTCCTACGCCGCTCCCTCTCGGAGAGCCCGGCAAGCTACTGCAAAGCCTGGCAAGCTCCCCATGATGTATTCAATATGCCAAAAACAGTAAAACAAGTCTCACAATTTGTTGTGAGATGTTACTGGTGTCCGCTCGAGCAAATTGATGAACAATGGGAGGACAGTGCTACAGTGTTACATATCACGATCACGATCATCCTGTTTTTCAATCATCCTGTTGTTCGTCAATTTCCTCAAGCAGCCACTAGTAACGTCTCCTTCTTCCTAGCCCTGAAATTTTAAAAGAGCCATTTCAGTGCTCTTTCAGGATTAGGAGAATGAGACCCATCATTGTTACTGGTATTTGGCATATTGAGTACAACACGGGAAGTTTGCCAGATTCTGCTGTGCGGGCAGGATACTTTTGGTAGCCTGCCAGGTTCTCCAAAAGAAAAACAAGATAAGATGTCGCGTGGCCACAAATGCAGCCATGCGCTTCCAAGAGCTGGGTTTTATAGTCTCTGCGTCTTGGCCGTTGATGGGACCAACCTGGTGCTGGTGGCAGCTGGTGGGTGTGACGCCTACCTACTGGAAGATGGGGGGTCTGGGTGGAGAAGGCCCAGTCCCAATCCGAGTAGGCTTGGACATCTCAGCCCTGGGATCCGCATGCCTAGGTTCCTCTGCCAGTTCTTTCATGCATGAGGTCCATCAGGATGTGTGGAGAGTGGTCCCAGAAGGGTGTGTCTGGCTCCGGAGGTCCTCAGCTATATATATAATAAAATAAAAAGGAGGAGCCTGGAGGTGGCTCAGTGGCTCGATGAAGCTCCTGCCTCGCAAGTGTGAGGCCATGAGTTGGATTCCCAGTGTCCCCGGGGACTCTGTCTTGTCCACTCTCCATCTGTGCCTTGCAGCTTTGCTGTCTGTGATCCCTGGGGCTGCATATCGGCCTTTCCCAAGGCTCTTGTGTTGGATTCCCAGAGTCCCCAGTCCCCCAACCACCATTCAGGGTCACCTTCATGGTCCTCAGCATCACAGCGTCAGACCGGTACCATTGGGCGAAGTATCACCAGGAGCAAGAAAATAAACTCTCCTAAGATGAGCGCTCCAAGGTCAGGAATGTGACCTCCCTGCCCAACACTGAGCACGTGTGTCAGCACCCCAACTTGGAGAGCACTGTGCCTGAGAGTGTGAGGGGAACTACAGCTGATCTGTGAGCCTCAAGGAACCCCAAAACTGAGCACGTGCACAACCCCTGGCCATTGCAACACTAAAGAGAGGAAGGGAAATCGGGGGTAAATAAAAATGCAGGCAAAATTCTATTTAAAACAAAGGACTGGAGGGTGAGCTGGAAGCAGGGAGCACAAGCTTTGCTTGTGGGAGCCGTAGGTTTGATCCTGGCCACGCCTAAGTTCCTGAGCACTGGGAATGGCCCCTGAAAACTGCCGGATGTTTCCCCCAAATTAAAAAATATATGGGGCTGGAGAGAGCACAGAGGTCAACGCACTTTCCTTGTCTAGGGTCACCTCTGCTTAAATCCTGTACTACATATGGTCCCCATGAGCACAGAACCAGGAGTAACCCCGGGCCCCAATAAGTATGCCCCCCATGTTTGAAATAATAATTTAAAATAATAATAATTTTTTGGCTTTTTGGGTACACCCCGCTATACTCAGTGGTTACTCCTGGCTCTGCATTCAGGAACCACTCCTGGCGGTGCTCAGGGGACCCTAGGGGATGCTGGGAATTGAATCTGGGTAAGCCGCATGCAAGGCAAACGCCCTACCCGCTGTGCTATCGCTCTAGCCCAATACAATTTTTGAATCAAATAAAAAGTGAAAGACCTAAGCAGAAAGACATTGGGGGTACAAATAATCTTCAGCTCTTGGGGCTTCTGTGGTCTCCATTTGAGGGTCTCTTTTTCTCTCTATTTGACTGGCTCTCTTGTCCAGTCTGAATCTGGGGGACAGCTAGTCTGGCTAGTGTGACCATGGGCCCTCATGGTCTCTGGGAATGAGAGCCTGAGATTTCTGGGAGGCTCTGCTGGGGTCACCTAGCTTTGGATGCAGCCAAAGACGTGTGTTCTTACAAAGGACTCGAACCTCCTCCTCCTCCTCCTCCTCCTGATCCTGGGCAGTTGGAATTACTTCAATTTTGTGGATGAGAAGAGATGACAAAGCTGGCACAAAGCTGCCCACTAGCCTGGCAGGCCAGGGTGGAGAGAGACACATGCTGTTATTGCTTGGGTTAGCGATGGGGCCATGCTTGTTACGGAGCTAAAGCTGCCAAAGACAGGGTTCAAATGCAGCTCCCTGCATGCTCTCTGACCATGCTGTCCCACGGAGTTTGCAGCCCAGTTCAGTTCCCCATCCCCACCCCCCAAATCATTTCTGAAGTGTCCCGAAGGAGAGATTTGTCCTGGAGAGCCTCCTGTCTCCTAAGCTCAACCTTTCCCTACATTCTCCACTCTGACAGCTTGAGAAAGGCATAGATAAGACCACTGACAGAGCTGGACAGATAGTACAGTGGGCAGGGCACTTGCCTTGCATGTGGCTGACCAAAGTTTGATTCCTGGCATCCCCTATGGTCCCCCAGTGCCACCAGGAATAATTTCTAAGGGCAGAGTCAGGAGCAACCAATAAATAAATAAATCACTGTATCACTGTATCACTGTCATCCTGTTGTTCATCGATTTCCTCAAGCAGGCACCAGTAACATCTCCTTCGCCCTAGCCCTGAGATGTTAGAAAGTGCCACATTTGAAGCTCTTTCAGGGTCAAGGGAATGAGACCCATCATCGTTACTGGGTTTTGGCATATCGAATACACCACGGGGAGTTTGCCAGACTCTGCCGTGGTGTATTTATAAATAAGTAAGAAGACCAATTTCTCCCATCCCCAGAGTGCTAGCTAGTTACTGCATGCCATGCCTTACACAGTCTTAGGGAGTAGCCAGGGCAAATATTTTTAAAACCAGTATTTAATTTTATTGGAGTGGGGAGGGGGTAGCCACACCTGGCAGTGCTCAGGGGCTATTCCTGGCTCAGGGTAATCAAACCAGTCTCTGCCACTTACAGAGCAAGCAAGCGCCTTATCCCCTATACGATCTCTCTGACCTCTGAAGAAACTCTAGCTCAGAGCAGTGAAGTGAGTCTTTCCAAAGACAGAGCTTGATGGCCGCCCAATTCCTTGGTTTCTAGCCCTGGGCTCTTTTCTTAACACCCTATTGCCTCCCAGTCCTTGATAGAGACCATTGTCTGAGCACTCACCTGTGGAAGGCAGGGGCCCTACAATGCCCTAGGCATAGGGTTCTCCTGCATTGCCCAGGGCCGGACACTTAGAAGCTCAGTCCATCATTTCCCTTTATCAGACTTGCAGTCACTTCTCTTTTCTGCCCAACCTCCCTTGTTCTCTAGAGGTGCTTTTGTCCAGTTTTCTTAACATCTGGTAGAGATAAGGTCCCTGTTTGCTTCCAAGCCACAAAAATCAGCATCTGCTCCTTGTAAGCGCCCAAAGCTGTCGGTGCAGCAGGAAGCTACTGGGGCAAGGAGGAGAAGGACCTTGGGTAGGGGGACAAGGGGATATCTCAGGGGTCAGAGGTCCTAAATCCCAACCCAGCAACCCTGGTGGTCACCAGTACTGCTGCATTGAACAGTACCACATTGCCAGGCCAATATTGAACCTTGAAACTTCCTGCTTGGCCACATATCCTTGGAACTGTCCCGGGACCCCCCCTGAACACTTCTCAGCAGCTCCCATCCCATGTATAGAGTGGAAGATGCTGGCCAGTGGTGTTCCATCCCTAACACCCCATATGGTCCCCCAAGCCAGCCAAGAAAGATCCCTGAGCGCAGAACCAGGAGTATGCCCTGAGCACAGATGGGTGTGTCTCCCACCCCCCCCCCCCCAAAAAAAAAGGCAAACCAAACAAACAAGCAAACCTGACATTGGGTGAAGCTGTCTTGGCCATTTGATTGATGGCACAGTCATTCCTTTCCCATATCTCGGGGCTGTTTTCTCCGCCAGTAAACAAGACCAGCGTGTGACACTCTCAGACTGTACATGTGCTCTGTCTACTTGGCCTGGCCCACCCTGGCTAATTCCACACATGGTTCAAGCCTCCCCTTCCTTCCCAGTGCCCCCAACGCACTCCCTGACTCCCCCCTTCCCCCCCAATTATGCTGCTTCTTCAGAGAGACCATTCTCTGGGGCCGAATTATATTCCTGCTGGCACCTTTTACATAACTCTCTGCACTGCACAGCACTGCCAACAATTCACATTTAAACACTTGTTATTTTGCTTTCTTGCTGATTGTATATCTCTCCTGGCGGATCAGAAGCTCCCGGAGCGAGGAGACATCCAAAGGCTAGTGCCCAGGGCAGAGTCAGCACTCAGGAAGTACTAGCTGGGTGAGTGAATGAAGGCATCTGCTCCCCTCCCTAACGCCTCCACACACACACACACACACACACACACACACACACACACAGCCTCCCCTTCCCTTAGCACACCTCCCGAAAGTGTTGTAGATGATAAAGCCAGAAACTGGGGGCTCTTTGTAAGGACTAATGCCATGGTTCCTGCCCTCCCACTTCTTACTCAGGTCCTGCCACATTGGGCCTCACTGTCTCTCAGATATGCCAACCTCATTCCTGCCTTGGGGAGTTGCACTTGAGTTCCTTCTCTCTGGAATGTTCTTCCCAGCTATGCAGTTGGCTCTGACCTTCAATTCAAACGTTGCTAAAAGGCGGACCTTCAGGCAGCTGTTTGCCACCTGAAGTAGGTTTTACGCTGTTCCTCTCTTTCTCTGGCCCCCACATGCCGAGACTTCTTTCAGGCCCGAAAGGAGAGCACAGCGGTTTCAGAGGCCTCACTGTTGGCTGTTCAAGCTGACATGTCCGTTGACTTGTTTATTGAATGTCTCCTCCATGAGAAAACAAAGCCAGAGTCTTTCTCCTTATTCACTTCATTTGTTTATAATCTGTAGCACCCAACCCCGTTCCTGACACACAGGAAACGCTCCAGGATACTTATCAAGTGAATGATTGATGGAGTGAATGAATGATAAAAAAAAAAAAGGAAGGTGAAGAAAAAGGTTTTGCTTCTGAAAATAAAGTCCTGAGTCTTTCCAGGTAAGAACAAGGAAAATTTACCTAATTCCTTCCTTCCTTCCTTCCTTCCTTCCTTCCTTCCTTCCTTCCTTCCTTCCCCCTTCCTTCCTTCCTTCCTTCCTTCCTTCCTTCCTTCCCCCTTCCTTCCTTCCTTCCTTCCTTCCTTCCTTCCTTCCTTCCCCCTTCCTTCCTTCCTTCCTTCCTTCCTTCCTTCCTTCCTTCCTTCCTTCACCCTTCCTTCCTTCCTTCCTTCCTTCACCCTTCCTTCCTTCCTTCCTTCCTTCCTTCCTTCCTTCCTTTCCCCTTCCTTCCTTCCTTCCTTCCTTCCTTCCCTCCTTCCTTCACTCCTTCCCTCCTTCCTTCCCTCCTTCCCCCTTCCTCCCCTCCTTTCCCCTTCCTTCCTTCCTTCCTTCCTTCCTTCCTTCCTTCCTTCCTTCCTTCCCCCTTCCTTCCTTCTTTCCTTCCTTCCCTCCTTCCTTCCCTCCTCCTTCACTCCTTCCCTCCTTCCCCCTTCCTCTCCTCCTTCCCCCTTCCTTCCTTCCTTCCCCGTTCCTTCCTTCCTTCCCTCCTTCCTTCACTCCTCCCCTCCTTCCCCCTTCCTCTCCTCCTTCCCCCTTCCTTCCTTCCTTCCTTCCTTCCTTCCTTCCCCCTTCCTTCGTTCCTTCCCCCTTCCTTCCTTCCTTCCCTCCTTCCTTCACTCCTTCCCTCCTTCCCCCTTCCTCTCCTCCTTTCCCCTTCCTTCCTTCCTTCCTTCCTTCCTTCCTTCCTTCCTTCCCCCTTCCTTCCTTCCTTCCTTCCTTCCTTCCTTCCTTCCTTCCTTCCCTCCTTCCTTCACTCCTTCCCTCCTTCCCTCTTCCTCTCCCCCTTTCCCCTTCCTTCCTCCCCTCCTTTCCTTCCTTCCTTCCTTCCTTCCTTCCCTCCTTCCTTCACTCCTTCCTTCCCTCCTCCCCCTTCCTCCCCTCCTTTCCCCTTCCTTCCTTCCTTCCTTCCTTCCTTCCTTCCCTCCCTCCCTCCCTCCCTCCCTCCCTCCCTTTCTTCCTTTTCTCTCCCATTCCTTTCTTTTTGCTTATGTTCCACACCTGGCGGTGCTCAGGAGTTACTTAAGGGATCATGCAGTGCTAGAGATCCAACCAGGCCTCCTGCATGCGAAACATAAACGCGAGCTTTCTGAGCCATCTCCCTGCTCCAAGGAATAACTTTTAGGGGAGGGGTGGGCTGAGAAAACCTGGAGAGATAGTGTGACATTTCAGAAAAATCTCACCCTTCCATCTCCTCCCTCGGTGCCTTAGACCAGGGTCACCTCTCCCTCGAGAAAGCACACCCTCTGCTTGGGGGCGGAGGATCGGCCTCAGCCACCCTCCTCGGAGAGAAGGGATGCAACAACTGACGACCACCGAGCCCACAGCACAGAAAACCAGCTTCTTGCTCCCCTGCATCTTGGTCAAGAAGTGGGAGGCCATGGTTGAGAAGACCTCCTGGACGGCTAGAGCATAAGCTTCCCGTGGAAGAGTTCCAGGGTTCCAGGTTGGAGCCCAACGGCGCATGCTCTCTTGACTACCACCAGGCTGAAACTGAACCAAACCAAAAGAAGAGAGTGGTGGGGTGGGGGGTGGGAGGAGAGCTGCACGGAAAGACCAAAGCTTCGGAGTTTTCTGGATTTGGAGCATTTCAGCGCTGTGTTGAGTGTGTAGTCTCTTCCTTCGCTGAGGAGCCTGTTTTCCTCATCTGTAAAATGGGACGAATATCTGTCCCTCCTTCCCCAGAGTGATTGAGGCTCTATGGTCAGCAAGGCTAAAGTTCTATGTAATGCTGTAACACACAGGCACACACAACCCTAAACTATTTGGGGGTAACAAAGGGTTTCAGATTGGAGGAGAAAAGAATGAATAACCTCTCTCTCTGTCTCTCTGTCTCTGTCTTTGTCTCCGTCTCTCTCTCTCTCTCTCTCTCTCTCTCTCTCTCTCTCTCTCTCTCTCTCTCTCTCTCTCCCTCCAGTTTCCCTTCCCAGACAGCCACTCACTCGACTGGCCAGAGCCCAGGATGGTTGCCCAGGCAGGGGGCAAGCAGCCAATGCTAGCCTCCCATGTGGCATTTCCGAAAAGTGGACACGCCGAGTTACATAACGTGGCCTGAGATATGTGTCACCCCCAAAGTGTTTTTTTATTTATCAGACATTCCCTGAACCGGAGAGACTGAAGACAGGAAGGGGAGAGGCTGAGGGGGGGCGGGGGGAGGCGCTGGCTGACCAGGGAGGAAAGGACTCTCCCAGGCTCCCACAGACCTGAGAAAGCAGGCGTTATCACTCTCACCCCAAGGGAGGGAACAAGGAGGCTCCCTCAATATCTACCGCTATCTTGGCAGTAGGGGCTGGGGGGAACTCTGAGTCCAGCGACTTGACTAGGGAGCACATACTGGATTCTCAGGATATCCCGGGAGCGTCACTATAGTGGGTCAGCAACCCAGCCCGTTGTAGAGAAGAGGAAGCTGATCCTTCTTGTGAAGAGGAGCAAGTTGATTCAGAAGCACCGTGGAAGGGAGTTCATGAAGATGCAGCAGCCCAACAGACAGTGGAAGAGGCAGGGTTCAAATCCAAAACCTAGAGCTCTGCCTAGCGACATTTCCCAAGGGCTTGGCAGGGCAGCGGGCAAGGGGTGAGGAGCAGGGAAGTGGCCCCCCCACAGGAGTTGAAATCCAGATTCACAGTAGGGTCTCAGGGTGTGGGTGACGTCAGTGGCCCAGGGATGAAGGCACACCCGCCCCTCGGCTGGGCTCTGAGGACAGTTTGTCCCAGCCCGTGGCTATTCGTCATTCTGCCTCTGACCTAAAGTGTAAATTTTCATTCATAAGTTTGAAACAACAAATTTGGCAGTGTGGGACGGGCCCTGGGAGATCAGCTAGTGCCGTCCAAGTCCCTCGCATTACAGATGGAGAAAAAATAAACCTCTGTGGCCCAAACAAAGCGTGGACATGGCAAGGTCACAGAGCAATTTTCTGCAGCGAGAAGGAGTCTGAGGTCACCGCCGGATCATTTTGTTCTGCAGTTAACAAACGTGGCCGTGCATCTGAATGACTTGGGGGAGCTCTGCAAAAACACCCATTTCTGCACGCTTCCTCTAGAGATTCAGACTTCGCATCGCCAAAGGACCTACTGCACACTCACTTCCGCCAGTGACTCAGATGGCACAGTCGTGGGAGATTGGAGTCCAATATTCTCCTCTCAAGGTCAGGTTTGGGACAGTAAATCCCCGTATGGGACTGGCCCCTGTGGCCAGTCAGTGGGGGCCCTTGGCCCGGATTTTGTGGGCTGAACCCGAAGCTCATTCTTATTCTCCTGGCGGCCCGTGTTCACATTCTCAAACTGGGCCAAGGAGGCTGGCCGAGACTTTCTGAGTTTTTCTCCAGCTCTTGGTTTCCTTGTTGGACCCAAATTTAAACAGAAGCTGCTACCATTTTATTATATTGTATTGTATTGGCTTTTTGGGTTACCCCTGGTGACGCTCAGGGGTTCCTCCTGCCTCTGCACTCAGGAATTGCTCCTGGTGGTGCTCAGGGGACCATATGGGATGCTGGGACCCCCGGGTCGGCTGCATGCAAGGCAAACACCCTACCTGCTGTATTATCGCTCCGACCCCAGCTGCTATCATTTTAGGGGTTCGGGAAAGGTGGAAATTCAAGAGCTGGGCCCCAAAAGGGAAAAAGGAAAGTGAAATATGCTGTCATGCAGGCCTGGTGGGGGTTTTCCAGTGGCTCAGGGATGATGTCATACGCTGAGCCTTCCAACAGGTCCCTGGTTCTACTGAGGTTTCCGGTTCAGGACAGTGAGTAGGGGAGGATCTTCCTTCTGAGGGAGGAGGCAGGGTTAGGGGGAGGCTAGGGGGAGGAGGAATGAGTTCAGGAACCTGACTCCAGCAGAAGAGAGGCATTCCAGCACTGGGAAGGAAGAGGAATTAATTTAATTCCCCTGCCTTAGGGGAATTAAATCTAACCTTGCAAGCACTTTCCTGAACTTTTCCTCCACCTCTTCTTAATCCCTCACCCAGAGCTCTTGAAGGAAGTCACTGCCTTTTTTCCACCTCTCCCCACTCTACCAATTCTTTCTTTCTGTTTTGTTTTTTGGGCCACACCCTGCAATGCTCTGGGGGATTACCCCTGGCTCTGTACTCAGGAATTACTCCTGGTGGTGCTCAAGGGATCCTATAGGATACCGGAGATAGAACGCGGGTGGGCTGTGTGCAAGGCAAGTGCTCTACCCTCTATTTATGTCTCTGGCCCCTGTTTTTTTTTTTTCTTTTTCCTTCTAGAATGCCTAGAATGGCATCTTATCTGGAGTCAGATGTTTGTTTCAGAGCTCAGCTTCCTGTGAGTTCTCTGGCCTAGGTAGAGTCACATTCCCTTCTCTGAGTTTCAGGATCTTTACCTGGGAAAAGGGAGCCAAATGGCTGGAGAAATGGCCCAAGAGACCAAGGGCATGCTTTGTGTGTCGTAAGGCGGCCTGAGTTCAACTCTTGGCACTGTATGGTCTCTTGAACGCATCAAGAAGTGACCTCTGAACATAGCCAGAGAGAGAGAGAGAGGAAGGGAGGGAAGGAGGGAGAGAAGAGAGAGAGGGAGAGAGAGAGTGGGAGGGAGGGAAGGAGGGAGGGAGGGAGAAAGAGAGTGGGAGGGAGGGAGGGAGAGAGGGAGGGAGAGGGAAAGAGAGTGGGAGGGAGGGAGGGAGAGGGAGAGTGGGAGGGAGGGAGGGAGAAGGAGGGAGGGTTGGAGGGAGAGGGAGAGAAGGAGAGAGAGTGGGAGAGTGGGAGGGAGAGGGAGAGTGGGAGGGAGAGAGAGAGAGAGAGAGAGAGAGAAAGAGAGAGCGCAGGGCCTGCCTTGCATGTGACTGTCCCCAGTTTCATTCCCAGCACTGCCAGGTGTGGTGGAGTGGTCCCCCACATCCCTTACCAAATAAATAAAAGGGGGATTTTGGGGTAGGGAGATAACTCAAAGGGCTGGCATGTATGTTTGAGGTCCCAAGGTCAGTCCTGGTACCATTTAGCCTCCCCGAGTACTGTCAGAGTGGTCCCAGTACCCCACGCAGCTTTTGGGCCTGAGCAGCACTGTGTCACTGGGCTTTAGCAACAGAACCTTTGGCCTGGCCGCGAATGGCTCTGGGGTCCTCTAAGCTCTGCTTGGGTGGCAACCCCCAAATACAAGTAAATAAAAAATTGAAAGGGGGAAGAGCAAGAGAAATGATCCAAGGGTTAAGTCGTAGGCTTACATATCACTGACAGGGGTCTGAATCCTGGCATCACACATGGTACCCCGTCAGGAGTGATTCCTGATGTACCCCAAACTACCCCTCCCCAAATAAAAAATAAAAAGGGGAATCATGCCTATCTTCTTAGATTATAAAACTGGAATAAGATCACACGGGTCTTATCACAGGAGCAACTTGGGACTGGAGAAATGGCTCCACACACAGATCAAGCTTTGCAGAGGTGGCCCTGGTTCTATCCCTAGCATCGCAGCTTTCCTTAAGCATCTCTGGGATCAACTCCCAAGCACAGAGCCCGGAGTACCATCCCACAGGCACCAACAGACCAATATTACCCAGAAAAAGCCTTAATAAAGAGGAGTTATTTCCTCAGAAACACTAAATTGTGTGAGTAGTCAGTAGATTAGAGAGATTTAAATATATATTCGTTTGTTTGGGGGTCCCACTTGGCAGTGTTTAGAGGACCACCTAATGTTGATGAGTGAGCTGTGTTCCTGCGTGCAAAACATGCATTCCAGCCCCTCTAGCGATCTGCTGGACCATGAGTATATTTTTGTTTTGTTGAACGGAACTGACGAACCCAGAATGAATAAACTGGAAAGCACCGAATAAGTCTTTGGGCTTTAATGACTTCCAAACAGGAGTTGCAGCGAGCTGTTTACAGAGAATTTTCAAATGATAAGGGAAATCACATAGTCTTGATAAAGTTTCAAGTTTCTTTACTTTTGTCTGGAATTGTATCAGCCCAAGGAGATAGCACAGTTATCACTTGCTTTTCTGAAGTCAGATGGGCAGTTATGGTGGGTCTTTGATAAGTCTTTTTTTTCCTCAAATGTGGAAATAATTACTTGGAGGTTAGATTAGATGTTGGAAAACATTCATCTTGTCTAATTCCTCATTTCATCATCAGGGAAGCTGAGGTTTAAAGAAGGAGGAAGTAGCTTGCTAGTTACACTTGGTAGTAGAGTTGGCGCTGGAACCCAGGTCCTTTCCTGGAACCAGTTACTTCACTCCTTTCCACTTTAGAAAATGGGGGTGTGTGTGGAGGGGGGGAGCGGGGATCTAAACTCATTGAAATTTAAAGGCTTGTGGTCTGCAGGAGCAGGAAAAAATGATTCATGAATTAGCTGCTGGCCTTTCTCTGTTGACTCATTCAGTAAACATTTACTGACTGTCCACACAATTTGAACTCAGAAGGCAGAGAGAAAAGTGTCCTGTAGCAGGCAGCCAGGACCTGCTCCCAGGTAATTCACAACCTGTGCCCCTCCCCCCCCCAATGGATACTGCACCGTTATAAGATCCCACTCACTACTCTGGCTTTCTCATGCAGTTAGGTTGTGTCTGAGCGCAGGGGATGTTTCATACAGTGTCCAAATCGTCCAGGCTCCCCAGCGGCACAGCATCAATGCGAGGGGTTTGGAAAACCTCCTGATTTCTAATCCTGCCTGCCACACACTCTGTCCTGGGGGGGAAAAAAAAACATCTGTCCTGCTCTGGCCCCTTAATCATCGATTTAAAAACGAGAAGGGCAGCAAACTCGTGTGTGTAAGAGTTGGCGGGTCCATTTCAAATCATTTCAGACTTTAAAAGAAAACCTTGGGAATCTAGAGACCACGTGGAGTCCCCAAACATTCCTTCCCTCCTTTTCAGGGGGGGGGCCCCATCCTGGCTCTCTCCTATCGACCCTCCTTTTCCAGCATTCACCTCTAGAGGGCACTCGAGCTCCACGGCGCTCAGGACTCACTTCCGTTCGCCTTCAAGCTTCATTCTACGCAGGCGCACGCTTCGCTTCCGGGCGGAGGTGTCGCTTTCCGACGCGGCTCGGCCCGACGGCGCCTGCGCGGCTTGAGCCCCGCCCACCGCCCCCGGAAGCGCTTCCTCCTCCGCGGCCGCTCCTGCCGCTACCGCTGGCGCTGGCGCTTGGCCTCTCTAGGCCCCGGGCGGGGAGGGCGGCTCCTCCATGGTCCGGCCTGTCCGCCGGGGGTCACGGACCGGCCGCTGAGGCCAGCGTGGCTCGGGGGCGCTGCGACCCTGTCGTTCCGTCTCCGGTGAGTGATCGGGGGGCCGGGGCGGCGGCGGCGGCGGCGGCGGCGGCGCGGGCGGGGCTTCCCCTCCTCTCCGGGCGTCGCCCCCCCGCCGCGGCCCCTGCCGGCGGCCGGGTCGGCGTTGCCATGGCGACGGCCGGCGCGCTGACGTGCTGCCGTGTGTCCCCGCAGGTGCGGGGCGGGCCCGGGGGGCGGCATGGCGGGCCAGTTCCGCAGCTACGTCTGGGACCCTCTGCTGATCCTGTCGCAGATCGTCCTCATGCAGACCGTCTACTACGGCTCGCTGGGCCTGTGGCTGGCCCTGGTGGACGGGCTGGTGCGCAGCAGCCCGTCGCTGGACCAGATGTTCGATGACCAGGTAGGGCTGCCCCGTGGCGGGGGGCTTGGTGTGTGTGTGTGTGTGTGTGTGTGTGTGGTGGGGTTGCCATTGGCTTGCTTTGCAGGAGAGGGGAGGGTCCTGTCTGTCTTGGGATGTGTGTGTGTGTGTGTGTGCAGGGGCTTGGTGTGTGTGGTGTGTGTGTGTGCTTGAGTTGTGTCTGTGTGTGTGTGTGTGTCATCAGCTTGCTTTGGAGTGGGGTGGGTCTGTCCTGTCTGTCTTGGAATGTGTGTGTGTGTGTGTGTGTGTGTGTGTGTGTGTCATTGGCTTGCTTTGCAGGAGAGGGGAGGGTCTGTCCTGTCTGTCTTGGGATGTGTGTGTGTGTGTGTGTGTGTGTGTGTGTGTGTGTACAGGGGCTTGGTGTGTGTGGTGTGTGTGCTTGAGTTGTGTGTGTGTGTGTCATCGGCTTGCTTTGGAGTGGGGAGGGTCTGGCCTGTCTGTCTTGGGGTGTATGTGGGGTGTGTGTGTGTGTGTGTGTGTGTGTGTGTGTGTGTGTGTGTAGTGGGGTTGCCATCGGCTTGCTTTGCAGGAGAGGGGAGGGTCTGTCCTGTCTGTCTTGGGATGTGTGTGTGTGTGTGTGTGTGTGTACAGGGGCTTGGTGTGTGTGGTGTGTGTGTGTGCTTGAGTTGTGTCTGTGTGTGTGTGTGTGTCATCAGCTTGCTTTGGAGTGGGGAGGGTCTGTCCTGTCTGTCTTGGAATGTGTGTGTGTGTGTGTGTGCTTGAGTTGTGTGTGTGTGTATGTGTGTGTCATCGGCTTGCTTTGGAGTGGGGAGGGTCTGTCCTGTCTGTCTTGGGGAGGGTGTGCGTGTGCGTGTGTGTGTGTGTGGCTGCCATCGGCTTGCTTTGCAGGAGAGGGTCCTGTCTGTCTTGGGGTGTGTGTGTGTGTGTGTGTGTGTGTATGTGTGTGATCGACTTGCTTTGCAGGAGTGGGGAGGGTCTGTCCTGTCTGTCTTGGAATGTGTGTGTGTGTGTGTGTGTGTGCTTGAGTTGTGTGTGTGTGTATGTGTGTGTCATCGGCTTGCTTTGGAGTGGGGAGGGTCTGTCCTGTCTGTCTTGGGGAGGGTGTGCGTGTGCGTGTGTGTGTGTGTGTGTGGCTGCCATCGGCTTGCTTTGCAGGAGAGGGTCTGTCCTGTCTGTCTTGGGGTGTGTGTGTGTGTGTGTGTGTGTGTGTGTGTGTGTGATCGACTTGCTTTGCAGGAGTGGGGAGGGTCTGTCCTGTCTGTCTTGGTGTGTGTGGGGTGTGTGTGTGTGTGTGTGTGTGTGTCATCGGCTTGCTTTGCAGGAGTGGGGAGGGTCTGTCCTCTGTGTGTGTGTGTGTGTGTGTATTCGATGGGCTTGGTATGGTGTGTGTGTGTGTGTGTGTGTGTGTGTGTGTGATCGGCTTGCTTTGGAGTGGGGAGGGTCTGTCCTGTCTGTCTTGGGGTGTGTGTGTGTGTGTGTGTGTGTGTGTGTGATCGGCTTGCTTTGCAGGAGTGAGGAGGGTCTGTCCTGTCTGCTTTCAGAACCCCCCCACCCCCACCCTGGGCTGCACCGTCCGTAGCGTGCAGCGTGGACAGGTGATAGCAGCATTTGGTTCCCAGGAAAGGACCCGGAACACAGCTGCTTCTCAACGTCCCAGAGAAGCCGCGGGTTCTCTTCTCAGGGCCCCCGAGTCTCAGGTGTCGGCTTGTGAAAGGGCTTTGTTGGGGGTGGGGTGGGCAGTGGAGGAGGGGTTCATGGAAGCTGCGTGGACCCTGGTGCCAGGCAGACTTCCGCCTAAGTTCCACGTGCCAGCTGAGTAATCTGGGGCTGATGTCACCTCTGAACTTCAGTTTTCCTGCCTGTGAGAAATCAGAGCAGGGGACAGTCGGCCTCCCGGGGCCCCTGCACTTTGGATTCAGAGCCACTTGGTGTCCAGAGTAGCAGCTGTGGGGCGTGGGGGCACTTGGCCCGTTTTCCTCTTCCGGAAACGAAGCAGAATAATCCCTAGCGAAGGGTGAAGAGGGTCACAGGGTCCCGTGAGTTTGAAAGTGCTTTTGTCAAGTGGAAGGAAGCCAGAGAAGGGCTCTTTGCCGTTGAGAGGCAGCCTGGTCTGTGCTTATGATCGTGTTTTTTTTGTAGCACTCAGGTTCGTCACTTTTTTTTTTGCCTTTTGGGTCACACCTGGAATGCTCAGGAGTTACTCCTGGCACTGCACTCAGGAATTATTCCTGGTGGTGCTCAGGGAACCACATGGGATGCTGGGGATCGAACCTGCATCGGCCATGTGCAAGGCAAACACTCTACCCGCTGTGCTATCACTCCAGCCCCTGGAAGTCACTTTTCAAGAAGAGGCATTCGTAATGCTTAATGTCCACCATTGTTGCAAGGTTCTTGCAGGAAATCGTGGGTGTCACAGGCCTTTGAGAGCCCTAGGTGACAGGTGGGTGTTTGGTTTGTTCCTGCGTAAGGTGTGGCAGAAGTGACACACCTCGGGGACATGATTGTAGATCCTCTTGAGCTCCTGGGAAGGGCCCCAAAGAACCACCTCGTGCACCTGACCTGAATTCCAGACCAGGGGTTGGCCGTGTTTTTCGTCAAAAGGCAGAGATAGTGAAGGTTTTGTGCATGCCTGGCACTGCTTTACAAAAGCAGCCAGAGGCAATACTCAGGGAATGGAGTCGGGGGAGGGGGGGCTCCATAAAACCCTAATTTAGAAAAATTGGTCCTGGCCTATGAGTTAAGAGTTTGCAGCATCCCTGTTCTCAGCTTACTCTTGCTGTTTCTTTTATTGGATCACTTTGGGCAAGTGACTTGACTTCTTATTTCTCCTTTCTGGGGTGGGTGGGTGGTGCAGGGAGGGCTCCGCTTAGGGGTGCCTGTGCGAGCTTTTCTGCGCCTGAAGGGAGGAGCTGTCTCGGCGCTCTGGCTTGTGTCTGAGGAGACTCGGGGGTCCTGGAGTTCCGGGCCTTGTCAAGGCACTTCCCCAGTGCATCCCCCTCTGTGATGTCCCCCACAGATCCTGGGCTTCTCCACGCCCCCCGGCCGCCTCTCCATGATGTCGTTCGTCCTCAACGCCCTGACCTGGTGAGTATCACTAGTTCTGCTGTCTTTGCACTGAACTTGACTTCTGAAACGTAAACTCGAGACAGGCTCTGTCTGGCACTTGTTCTGAGACATCGAGGGTGGCAGTGGCTAATCCGGGGGCGGGGTCCGTCAGAGGCCTCTGTCTGTGAATGTTTTTGACTTTGCCGGAAAATTTTATACCCCGCCATGCACGTGCTCTGGGGGACGCTTCCAGCCCCTGCTTTGCACCGGGACTTGGGAATATGGGCTTGTGTTCATGCTCCATGTTTCTACTGGCCAAATTATTACCTGTTCTCCAGGCCCTAGGCTCTTTGGATGAGCACTGAGGCCTTTGGGTGACATTGAGGGGCGCTTTCAATCCCGCTGGGCTCCAAGAGACGGTATCGCATGGTGAGAAGAGCTTGGGCTCTGGGGACCGACTCACTGGCTTTACTCGTTGTCCAGGCCTATTTCCTCATAGTAAAATGAGGCTAATGGTGTTCCTCACCTCCTGGGGGTACAGGCATTAACACACAGGATGTCCTTAGGACAGTGCTTGTGTGTTAACCATTCCTGCCTTGGTCCCTGAAGACCAGGGACCAACTTGAACCTCATTTTGTCTCCCACCGAGAGATGTAAGCATTGCTTGATACTTAAAAATCATTTTTCACTTAATTGCAAATGAGAATGTCCTTTTTTAAAAAAAAACATTTTATATATTTATTTAGACTTGTTGGGTCATATCTTGCAATGCTCAGGGTTACTCTTGACTCAGCACTCTGGGATCACTCCTGGTGTTGCACGGGGACCGTGTGGGATGCCGGTGATTGAACCCAGGTTGGCCGCATGCAAGGCATACACCCTCCCCGCTGTACTATCCCATTCCATCCCAGAGGATATCTGATATTTTAAAAAAAAAAATAGGTTTCTGGCTTCTCCTGAAAATGGGAAGAGCAGCTGATTTTAGGCCAGCGTCCTAAAAGCAGCCAGAGTGATGGTTTGCACAGATGCAAGTAACTCCTGGCTTGGCTCTAAGTGGCCTGGGTATGTGTCAGGGTGTCACCGTCCCCCTCCAAACCTAGACACTTTCCAGTTGTCCCCAAGCTTCTACTTTGTTTTCCTTTCCAGCAGGACTCTGCCAGAGTCCTCTCTGCGTCTGGTTTTTGTCACCCTTTGCTTAACATTTCTCATGCTTCTGATCACTGTGGTCATTCAAAATAGTCCCCCCCTTAATAAAACCAGTCTGTCTAAGGCCAGGACAACCCAGTGACAACTCACTGCTGTCCTCTCCCCACAGCGCCCTGGGCTTGCTGTACTTCATCCGGCGAGGGAAGCAGTGCCTGGATTTCACTGTCACTGTGCACTTCTTCCATCTCCTGGGCTGCTGGTTCTACAGCTCCCGCTTCCCCTCGGCGCTCACCTGGTGGCTGGTGCAGGCCGTGTGCATCTCGCTCATGGCCGTGATCGGGGAGTACCTGTGCATGCGGACGGAGCTCAAGGAGATCCCCCTCAACTCGGCCCCCAAGTCCAATGTCTAGAATCGGGTCCCGTGGACGCCCTGCGGGGGCGCCAGGCTACTCAGACTCTGCACCGGAGCCCGTGGGTGTGGGAGACGGCGGTGAGAGTCCCTGAAGAAGGCAGCTCGCTGGAGCCGGATCACGGCTGCGAGGACGCCCCGTCTGCCCACGCCTCCGTGTCCGCGTGGGAGTCAGCACAGGGATCTCCGTTGGGGGAGGAACAGGACCCCAATCGTGTCGCTCTGGGGCCGCCATAGACCTGTCCACCAGCCTGTTAGTTTTTAAAAGCGGGGAGAAAAAAATCAAGGATATTTGATTGGCCAAACCTCCCTCCCTGGGACCGCTGTTCGCCGGGCTGTGTTGCCGGAGCGCAGCCGCTCTGTATGGAGAAACGCCTCGTTTCTGGAGTCAGAGCCTCAGGAGGAGATGGAGGTCCCAAGCCCTGGCTGATGTGAGGGAGAGCACGGCAGAGGGAGGAGCCAAAGGGAGGAGCCTGCACAAGGAAACACGCCCCCCCAGCTCTGCCTGTGGCTCTGTGCCCTCACCTCTGAGCCCGGCCAGCCTCCAGCTTTCAGGGCCCCGGAGCAGGACCCCGGGACTGCTCCTTGCCTGCCCTGGTGATGAGTCCCTGCCCGTGCTCCAGAAACGGCCTGGCAGCCCACGCCTCGCCCGCTGGACCTCCTCGCGGGTCCTCGTTTCTTTTTCCTGCCTTACTCGGGACTCTGCAGTGGGCCAGACCCGCCCTCCCGGCTCGGGCTGTGCCATTGTCCCAGGGAGCTGGGACCGTGCCGCTGAGATTGTGTCCTGGGGGCGGCCTTGGGTATCCTCTGTGAGGGGCTTGTCCTTCCCGTGTACATAAACGCAGTATTTTCCACGGTGCTGTCTATGCTTCCTTTGTAGTGTACGGGTGGGGCCGTGGGTGGTCGCAGCGGAGTAAAGCTGGATTCCCAGGCCGCCTTCCCCAGCCCCCGGAGGGTTCCTCTCTCCAGAAAACGTCTCTGTGTCCCATCCGCTCTAGCTGCTTCGCAGGCCTTGGTGAACTGCTTGGCCCAGTTCCTTCCTCGTTTCCTGCGGCCTCTGCAGGGGCCCACTGGACACTGGCTCAGAGCAGAGTGGGCATGGGAACCATCCCCCGAGCTCTTCAGTTCCCAGGAGCCCGCCCAGCTTTCCGCTTGAGGATAACGGGCCAAGAGGGGAGTCTGCCCGCTCCCCAGGAAGCCTAGCTTGCAGAGGCGGGGATGCACCAGGGTGAGACACCTTGGGAACCTGGGAACCGGAGGGACACAGCTAGCCACCTGGATGCCAGTCTTGACCGCCGGGCCCAGGAGGTGGCCCCAGCTGTGCTACCATGCCTGGCTCTCGGGTTCCTGTCTCCTGCTGCGTACTGCTGGCTGCGTGTGCCCTGTGGGAGGAGGCCTGCTGCGTGAATGGTCCTGGTTGGTGCCTATTGTGCTGTCATCTGAAATGACACATTTCTCCCTGATGGGTGTTGATTGGATTTGGGGAAAGCAGCCCAAAAGGGAGCTCCCCCCCCCCTTTTTTTATTGGACTGAGGTTTTGAAGGACTGGAGTATGGGGCCCACTGAGATTTTTGCAGCCTGTAAAGGAGCAGTTAAAGCAGAGTCCAGAGGTGGGGCCCAGAGAGCCCTGGGTAATGTCAGGGACGTGGGACACTAATAATCAGTAGCCTCTATTGAGCACCTTGAAGGTCCCAGCAGGGAACCCAGGGCCGGGCACTACTCAGAGCTGGAGCACTTGCCTTGCATATGTGGGGCCCTGGCTTGACCCTCCCTGCCCTGCAAACACAATGTGCCCCTCTGGAGTAGGGAATAGCATCTGCTGCTCACAGGCGGTGCCCTTGGTTACATGACAGGAGCTGCCAAAGCCAGCCCGTGGGTGCTGGCAGTGACATCGATAAACTGGAAATTTACCAGTAAAGGACCTGGGCCGCCTTCTGACTGATCGGTCCCGTCATCACTTCTCATCCTATCAAGGACCTTTGGCACTAAGGATGGGTGGGAGAGGTATACAGGGGTCAGGAGTGCTCCTTGCACGTGGCTGGGGCTCCTCACACCCTGTCCCCCTCGAATCACTGGGTACAGCCTGGAGGCCCCAAGAACCACCAGGAGTAGCTTGGATGATTTCTGGTGTCACAGTGCCCATGTGGCACCCCATCCTTGGTCATTTGCATTGAACCACTGATTACTTGGCCAGGAAACTGCCAGGAGGAGCCCTTGAGCACTGCTTGGGATCCTCCTCCCCAATACTAAGGACTTTATTTTTTTCCTCCTTTTTGGGCCAGTCCCGGTGATGCTCAGGGGATACTCCTGGCTCTGCCCTCAGGAAGGAATCTCTCCTGGCGGTGCTTGGGGGACCATATGGGATGCCAGGGATCGAACCCAGTTTGGCCATGTACAAGGCAAACGCCCTATCTATACTGCTGTACTCTCTCTCCAACCCCAGGACTTTTAATCCTTTATAAACATCACTAGACATTTATGTTTTTAATTTTGGGGTCACACACAGCGATGCTCAAGGCTTACTACTCCTGGGTCTGCACTCAGAGATCACTCCTGGCGTGCTCAGGGGGCTGTATCAGTTGAACCCGGGTAGGCCGTTTGCAAGGCAAGCACCCCATCCTGTATGATGGTCTCGGCCCCCAAACCCGACTAGGTTTTTGAGACTGTTTGCAGTGCCGTGGTGGATGATAAAGGGAAACGAGTGGCTCCTCCCGACCATGGAGCTGGCAGAGCTTGGCTTTTTGGGGCACTGAAGTCTGAGCCTCTGTTCATCCCACCTCCTACCTCAGCCGGAGTGTTCGGAGAGGGAAGGGGATGAACGCAGTTGTGCAAGGAAACCAGGGTCCTGGAGGACAGGAAGGGGTGCCAGGCCCGGGGGAGGAGCTAAGTTCAGGGGAGCCCTTTCTATTGTCTCCCCCTGCCCCCCCAATCCTAGGCACCCCAGCCCTGCCCTGGCTCATTCCAGGAGGGCCTGCCTCCAGGGGAGAAGGAAGAATCACTGTCCCCCAGCAGAGAGCGTCAGGGCTTCCTGGGCCACACGCTCAATAGATGTCCCAGGACCTGCTGGAGTGGGGCGAGGGGGACCAGGGCTGCAATGCGGGGGAAACTCCGTCGCAGACCCCAGCTGCCTCCCTGTGACCTCACAGAGCGCCCGCGGTGGTGTTGGACAGGTGGGCGCAGGGGGGCTGGGAATGCAGGCGCAGGGTGCAAGAAGTCCCCTATGGTTAAAAAAAAGTTCCCTATGAGACGGAGGGGGGGCGGGGGTCGGCGTCCCAGACAGACAGGGCAGAGCCGGCCGTCGCGTCATCCGTGCCCTATTTATTCATCTGCAGTCTTGCGAACATTCGCTCCCTTCCTTCCCTCCCGTTCCGCCGCCGGCAGAATCCGCATCCGCCCCGCGCTGCGCTCGCTGCGGGTCCTCGGGCTCACGCCACCTGCGAGCAGACACCGCGGGGTCGGGCTGCAGCTCTGGAAGCCGCCGCCAGGGGGCGCCGGGCCCCGCGCGCCGCCGCCGCCGAACGGGTGTGGGAGGTTCGGTCCACTCGGGGAGACCCGTCCCTTCCCGTGGCATCCGCGGACCCGGCTCCCTTCCTGCCTTGGGACTTCAGATGCCTCCTTGGAGGGTCTGGAGTGTTTTTTTTCCCTCTATCCTTTCCTCTCCCCCCACCCCGACGTTTGTTCCGAATAAAATCTTACAGCAAACAAAGGAAAACGGGTCCATCCCCGGGCTCTGGGATGCTCAGAACCCGCCTTGTCCCACCCCCCCCCCACCCCCCCCACCCCCGCCCCGCGACACATTTGCAAGCCCCTCGACTTGCTTTCTCGCACCACTGCCTGTCAGGGGTGCCCCGGCCGAAGCCCGACCCTTGCGCCCAGCACTGCCAGCCCCCAGCGCCCTGACTTGGCTGGCCAGTGGCCCTGTCCTACCCTGGGTGGACGGTACACTCGCAGCTTAAAGGAGCAGGAGCGGGTGCAGCAGCGGTTGATCCAGCGCCACTGGGAGGGCCTGCACAGCACCCGCGGCCTGGGCACGAGGATCCGCGTGGGCAGCCCCTCAAACCACAGCGACTGGCTCTCCACGACCCCTAGGGCCGTTCTGTGATGCAGGGTCTTCAGGGAGACAATGGGGGGCTCCCTGGTGGGAAGTCGCCCCATGGGACCTCCACCGGGCCAGGCAGTCCCGCTCGGGCCCTGCAAGGCCTCTGGGTCATTGGGTTCCACCTGCTCTAGCAGCTTCGCTACTCCAGGCCACTTGGTCTTGATCTCCCTCGCCCTCAGCGTGGGCACCGACTTCTCGCCCTCTACAGGCTCTTCTTTGGTCTCGATGTTCTCCGGCTTCTGTCTGCTCTGGGAGTTCCCAGCCTTCTGGAGCTCCTGGTCGTACTGTTTTACCATCTTGCAGAGCTTAGTATTCCTGGCAGGGAGAGAAATGGCCATTAGCAGAGCAAGCCTGGTCTAGACGGGCACACTCCCCTCCCCCCACCACACACACACACACAACCCTTGTCCCCTGCCCCCGTTCCTTCCTTCTGTTGGGTGCTGGGACTGCATCCAACAGTGCTCAGGGCTTACTCCTAGCTCTGTGCTCAGGGGTCACTCTTGGCAGTGCTCGGGTGCTCGGGGGACTGGATGCCAGACCAGGGATTGACTACAGGGTGGCTACATGCAAGACAAACACTTTTCCCCGACGGTGTTCTCCCTCTAGCTCCGCCATGCCGTGCCTGTCTTCTTAAACTGGGGCATTGTAAACAAATGTGGGTATGGGGGAGGGGAAGTCTGCAAACAATCTGACAATAGTAAAAGATTTTTAAACCTGTAATAGCCAGAAATCAATTTGAAGTAGACACCGATGTGCATGTTTCCACCAGTGTTTCTTGGATGGCAGACGGGGTAATGAGTGGGAAAAAAGTGAAGAAGCTTGGCCCTAGCTTACCCCTGGCAGCTTCTAAAGGCCACCCAGAGGTGCCTGGTCGGAAACTGTGGCAGAGACAGGCCAAAGTGGAGACCTCAGAGCCAACCCCCATTGGTCATTGGATTAGGGTTCCGTGTGTCTGGACTTTGGGGTATGGGCGAACGAATTTCCTGTCCTTGGAGTGCACCCCAAGTCACTCTAGGATTCTGGAGCAATAGCGCAAGAGCTCCCCTTCCAGCTCAGTGGGGCAGGGTGCCTCTGGGCAGCATCGCACCTGGGATGGGCACCGTATTTGAAGAGAGGGCCCCCTGCTTCTTGGTTTTGTCTTGTTTTTCTGCGTTTGGGACTATATCTGTCAATGCTCGGGTGACTCCTGGCTCTGAGCTCAGGAGTTACTGCTGGTGTTTGCTCCGGGGACTCAGATGAGTTGCCAGGGATTGAACCCGAGTGGGCCAAGTGCAAGGCAACAGTCCTACCTGCTATACGATCTCTCCAGCCCTCAAGGATGGAGAGATTTGGTGCCCTTCCTCCCCCGTGATTCTGAGGCATCTGACTTGGTGGTCCCTGCTTGCCTGCCTGGGGGCAGCCAGTGCAGGACCCCAAAGAGTGTGTGTGGTGGATTGGCGCCCCCTGCAGCATGGTGCCAGCACTGCAGCTGAGTGTCTGTGGAGCGGGCGGTCACTGGCTCTGGTGGTGAGTGGCCCTCACCCTCACAACAGCCCTGCAAGGGAGACACTACGGAGTGCAGAGACTTTTCAGAGAGACCATCTGGCTTCCAGTGGTGCTTCACAAACATCTGGTCGGAGCCAAGACGTTTAACCTCTTTGAATCTTAATTTCCTCATGTGTAAAATTGGGATGATTGGGCCAGAGAGATGGTACTGCAGATAAGGCACTTGCCTGGCATGCAGCAGACCCACATCTGATGCTCGGCATTGTGACACCTGAACTCAGAGGCAGGAATAGACCCTGATCACAGCTGGATGGGACCCCAAAACAATTTTTAAAAATGGCATCATTTTCTTTTTTTCTCTCTCTTTTTTTTTGGGGGGGGGGTCATACCCGGCGATGCACAGAGGTTACTACTCCTGGCTCTGCACTCAGGAATCACTCCTGGCGGTGCTCAGGGGGCCATATGGGATGCTGGGAATCGAACCCGGGTCGACCGCATGCAAGGCAAATGCCCTACCCACTGTGCTATCGCTCCAGCCCCAAAAATGGCATCATTTTCACTGGTGGTGGTGGGGGAGGTGGGGTGGGTCACGCCCGGCGATATTCAGCGCTTACTCCTGGCTCTGGACTCAGAAATTTCTCCTGGCAGTTCTCTGGGAACCATATGGGATGCTGGGGATCAAATCTGAGTCGGCCAAATGCAAGGCAAATGCTCTACCCGCTGTACTATCTCTCTCACCCCTTGGCATCATTTTCATATAGGAAATGGAAAAAAAATGAAATGAAATGAAAATGAAAAAAGAAGGAAAAAAAGAAAAGAGAAAATAAAAAGAAAATAGAATTGGTTGGATGGGGACATGCTTATCAAGTACTTTAGCATGTGCCCAGCAGATATGAGCATCCCTGCTATTCCTGTGGGGTCTATGGGGAAACAGTCTCGGAAGGAATTACAAGTCTGCAGGAGAGTATCAGGGACCTTTTGTGTTGGCGTGATATACGAGTGGGCCCTCTTGTGCCCTTGTCCCGGGTGGCCAAAACCGCTGCTCCTTTATCAGGAGAAATGGCACCAAATCCAAGCTGGCCATGTATCAGCTCAGTTCCCTGGGCCACACCCTTTCCCTCTCTGAGGCCTCCCTCAGTAACTGGGGGCTGAGAGGCCCCTTTCCCGAATCTGTGAGTGGGTTCATCTAAATGCCTTGGCAGGGGCCAGAGCGATAGTACAGCAGGGAGGACGTTTGCCTTGCACGTGATCGACCCAGGTTCAATCCCTGGCATCCCATATGGTCCCCCAAGCAGTATCAGGAGCAATTCCTGAGTGCAGAGCCAGGAGTAACCCCTGTACATCACCAGGTGTGACCCTAAAAAGAAAAAAAAATCTAAATGCCTTGGCAGGTTCTGTTTCTAGTAACTGTCAACTATTGGCCGCTTGGCAAGCTCACCGAGGGGATGTCCGGAGGACCCTTGGAACTCTGAGCAGTGACTTCCAACAGGCTTTGGCCAGGTTATACAGTTCTTGAATCCGGTGGTTGGGGCTCTTGAGTATCTTCAAGAGTGACAAGTTTTTTAACACCTGTCAGGATGGAGACACCGGGAAAACACAGACGGTTCCGATTTGTTGCGCGCTCAGCCTCCCACTTTTCACCCCGACAGGGACTCAGCACAGAGCTGGGCCTGGTGTCTGCTTGGGTCCCTCAGCCAGCTGGGGGCTCTCCCAGGTGGCCACCGACTTGGGCATCTCACCACTTTAAGACGGTTTCGCTTGATTGTTTTTCTGACAGGCTGCTGTATCTTGCTCTGGAATGCCTTGTCTTGCATCTGAGAGCGGGGGCGGAGGAAGAGAGAGAGACAGAGAGAGACAGAGACACAGAGACAGAGAGACAGAGACAGAGAGTCAGAGAGAGCCAGAGACAGAGAGGGGTTGCAACACAGGCGGAATGTCCCACAACGCCTCTGTTTTCCCTCTCCGTTTGGCATGCGGGCCAGCCCTAGAGGGAGAGTTTGGTCATCTTGCCCGAGGGGGCAGGAATGAGAAGACCTTTCTAGACTCTCCTGATCGCCCTTCACCCTTCACCGTCTCTCCCTGCCACGCTGCCCGGGCACAGCCCGGTCCTTTTTCGAGTTCCCCTCCAGGTCCAGGCTCAAGTCCCACCTTGGCAACCCCTCCATGCCTGAGCCTCTTTGCGGAGTGACTCATGCTGGGGGATCGGGGTCTCAAAACAGATGGAGCAAGGCTCGGACCTGCTGCTGCCTGTGCCCTGCCCCTGCCGCCCAGTCAGCAGTGCTCAGACTGAGGAGCAGCTGGTGTGTGCGGGAGCCCCCAGACAGGGGCGCTGTGACATCACTGTGACAGAGCAGGGCTGGGTCTCCAGGGAGGGTGAGTGGCAGAGGTGGAGGAAACACACCCCTCTGTGGAGTGGCCTCGCGCATCGGAGCCAAAGCAGCCTGGACGGTCACACTTCTCTGTGAGGTAAAAGGAGCATCCCATCTTTGCTTTTGTGAGCAGGATGGTCTGTCATTTGCTGAAGGTCACACATGCTGAGGAAGGGCAGGGTGCTGGGAGCCTCGGGTCTGAAGTTCACTGCAGAATCGGGGGCTCCCATACCATTTTCTTCCATTCACTGATGTTGCCGGGGCTGACCGGGGACCTGCTACCTCTCAGGTACTGTTCTAAGCCTGGCAGGAAATATCTGCAGGGAGATCCCACTGCACTGGACAGGAAGCAAACTCTATGTGTGCGCAGAAATATTTACCCATGGACTCTCTGAAATGTAGCACTGTAGCACTGTCCTCTTTTTGTTCATTGATTTGCTCAAGCGAGCACCAGTAACGTCTCACAACAAATTGTGAGACTTGTTGTTACTGTTTTTGGCGGAGGAATCGAACCCAGTTTGGCCATGTTGGCCGTAGTGGAGATATACAGAGAAGCACATGTATATATCTTACTGCAAACAAAGGAAAACGGGTCCATCCCCGGGCTCTGGGATGCTCAGAACCCGCCTTGTCTCCCTGCAACACATTTGCAAGCCCTTCAGTTTGCTTTCTTGAACCATTGCCTCTCGGGGGTGTCCCGGGCCGAAGCCCGACCCTTGCTCCCATCACTGCCAGCCCCTAGCGACCTGACTTGGCTGGCCAGTGGCCCTGTCCCACACTGTAGCAGTGTAGCACTGTCCTCCTGTTGTTCATCGATTTGCTCGAGTGGGCACCAGTAACATCTCACAACAAATTGTGAGACTTGTTGTTTCTGTTTTTGGCATATTGAATACATCACAGGGAGCTTGCCAGGCTTTGCCGTGCGGGTGAGATACTCTTGGTAGCTTGTCGGGCTCTCCAAGAGGGGCGGAGGAATCGAACCCAGTTCAGCCATGTCGGCCGTAGTGGAGATATGTACATGTGCTTCTCTGTATGTTTATTTTAAAATTTATCAGTAGTGGCCAGGAATGCAGCCCAGAGGTAAAACACTTGCCCCGTACATGTGAGGTCCTGAGTTCCATCTCTGCCATGGCCAAAGAAAAAAAAAGGGGGGGGGGAGAGGAAAAAAACAATTTACTCATAGAAATCCAAAAGAATTCCCTATAGCCAGTTTATTCATTTTTTTTTCTTTTTGGGTCACACTTGGCAATGCACAGGGGTTACTCCTGGCTCATGCACTCAGGAATTACTCCTGGTGGTACTCGGGGAACTATATGGGATGCTGGGAATCGAACCCGGGTTGGCCGTGTGCAAGGCAAATGCCCTCCCTGCTGTGCTATCACTCCGGCCCCTTTATTCTTATTTTGACTAGTTCCTGTATGCAGAATTAGCTTGTGGTGGTGATGGACAAACAAGTGTAGTAGGAGCTGAATTCTGATGTTCTTATTGATGCTAAAGAGGAAGAACAAAAATAAAGATGAGAAAGAACAAATACTCTGGAATTCTCTCATTTATCAGTGACATGGCTGGCCGATTTGCTGTGCTGAATATATTTTCCGGGGCCGAGATCTCCAAGCCTACTTGGATTGGGGCCGAGCATCCTCCACCCAGATCCTCCAAATTCCAGTAGGCAGGGGTCACACCCACCAACTGGCCCCCTGGCGCCCGTGTAATCCCATCAACGGCCAAGACTCAGAGACTATGAAAACCAGCTCCCGGAACTGCGCGGCCGCAAATGCCGTGTGACATCTTATTATGACATCTTATTATCTCATTCCTACTTTGGACAAACTGGCAGGCTACCGAATGTAGCCTGCCCACACGGCAGAGTCTGGCAAACTCCCTGTGGCGTACCCAATATGCCAAATACCAGTAACAATGATGGGTCTCATTCTCCTAAAGAGCCTTGAATATAATCTCAGGGCTAGGATGAAAGAGACGTTACTGGGGCCTGCTCGAGGCAATCGACGAATTTGTGATTTTGTGTGTATATGTGTGTTGCTACCTATTGTATAAGAGCTGAAGACAGGATTCACGTTTATGCTTAACCTGCGTTCTTGACACTTCCTCCATTCCTTTCTCTTGGGAGTAGAGAGTAGTTAAGGCCACACTCAGGGGTGATCAAGTTTTCCTTTGGCTCCTTTGACTCTGTGCTCAGCGATCACTCCTGGTGATGCTTGGAGGACGCTGTGTGGACTGGGATCGAAACTGGGGTCAACCACATGCAAGGCTAGCACCTGAACCCCTGGACTGTCCCTCTGGCATCCATTATTTCACCACGGTGGACAAACTTTAGTAAACAGCCACAGAACAAATAGGTTAGACTGCAGGCCACACAGTTGCAACCACTTTACTGTCTTTATGAAGGCAGCTTAAATAATATGCAAATGAGTGGGCACAATTAAGTGCCCGTAAAACTTTATTTATGAAATAAGTTGATAGGCTGGAATTTTAGCCTCTGACTAGGTCCTTCCTGCCCTAGACAGATGCTTCTCAGCCTTCTGTCCTACTGATTGACCCCCTAGTCTTGTTCTGAAATACCCACCCCCACCATTGTTGTGGTTTTTACCTGGCCCCTGAGATCAAATGGCCACCGAGGTTGTTTGGTCTAAAAATAACTGGTTGAGGGCCTGGGGCCTGGGAGATAGTGCAAAGGCTGAATCACAAGTGACAGATGAGACAGAGCCTGGATGAGACCCTGGAGTTCCTCTTTTGGCACCAGGAAGCCTTCCCCTCCCTATTTAGAATTGGATTATTTTTTATAGTAAGCATAGAAAGTTGTTCTTTTTTATTTATTTATTTATTTATTTATTTTTTGGGGGGGTCACACCCGGCGATACATAGGGGTTACTCCTGGTTCTGCACTCAGGAGTTGCTCCTGGCGGTGCTCAGGAGACCCTATGGGATGCTGGGAATTGAACCCAGGTCTGCTGCGTGCCAGGCAAATGCCCTTGTTCTCTGTGCTATCGCTGTAGCCCCTATTATTTTTTCTTTTGTTTTGTTTTTGTCTTTGGGTCACACCCGGCAATGCTCAGGGGTTACTCCTGGCTCTGTGCTCAGCAATCACTCCTGAAGGTATTTGGAGGACCATATGGGATGTTGGAGATCGAGCCCAGGTCGGCTGCATGTGAGGCAAATGCCCTCTCCGCTGTCCTATCGCTCTGGTCCCAGATGTTAAAGAGTTTTGGGGGAGGTGTTTGGGCTGTACCTGGTGGTGTTCAGGGGTCTGTGTAGTGCCAGGAATCAAACCTGTACTACTATCTCAGCCTTGAGATTTTTACTCAGCATAATGCTAGTGAGATGATGGGTGATTGCATGTATCAATGATTCTTTTACAAGCTTTAAAAGAAAATAACTGTAGATTCACAGAAATCTATTCTTTTTTTTTTTCTTTTTGGGTCACACCCGGCAATGCACAGGGGTCACTCCTGACTCTGCGCTCAGGAATTACCCCTGGTGGTGCTCAGGGGACCATATGGGATGCTGGGAATTGAACCCCGGTCGGCCGCGTGCAAGGCAAACGCCCTACCTGCTGTGCTATCGCTCCAGCCCCACAAAAATCTATTCTTAAAAACCCACATGGGGGAGATGGAGAGATAGCCCAGGGGATAAGGTTTTGTCTTGCCTCCCTCCCAACCCTGCTGGATCCCGACACCACATATGGTTCCAGGAGCACCGCCAGGGATCACACTTAAGCACAGAGTTAGGAATAGCCCTTGAGCGCTTCCAGGTGTGGCCCAAACACCTTCCTGCCAAACAAAGCAAAAGAAAGCAAAAGAAAACAAAAATGGATGAGCAAACAAGAACAAAAACCTCCACAGAGTTCCCTTCACGGGGTTCCCCAGTAACATTCTACTTGGCTACAGAGCAATAGCAAAAGCATGTGCCAATCCCTGGAGCCATCAGAATCAACAGACCAAACTATCCCTAAGGCTCCTCCTCGCTTTCCATAACCACATCTACCTCTCCTTCCTCCTGGCCCTAGTCCTGGCAATTTAAGCTAACCGCACCAAAGGTTTGACTTTTATTAGAAGCTTGCCAGTTTTATTGATTATGCCAGAGAACAAGCTTTGGGAGCAGGGATGTGGTTCAAGGGGCAAAGCACATGCCAGGGTTCCATCCCTGGCACCTCTGTCACTCCGGCATCCCATATGGCCCCCCGAGTACCACCAGGAGTGATTGCTGAGCACAGAGCCAGGAGTAACCCCTGAGCATTGCCGGGTGCGACCAAAGACAAAAACAAAACAAACAAAACACAAAAAACAAAAACAAAAAACACAGTGCCCCTGCCACTACCATAAAAAAAGAAAGTATTTGTCTCTTTGCTTTTTTTCTCTACTGTTCTTGAATTTTTTTTAATTTAAGATTTAAATTTTAGGATTTCTTTTTGCATTTCTGATTTTTCTTAAGGTAGAGCATTAGATAATCAAATAGATGCTTTTCCTGCATTGCTCTAGCTGTGTCCTACAAATTTATTTTTGTTTTGTTTGGGGACCACACCAGGCGATACTCAGCGGCTATTCCTGATTCTGCACTCAGGAATCACTTCTGGCAGTGCTCAGGGGACGATATGGGATGCTGGGGATCAAACCCTGGGTCGACTGCATGCAAGGTAAGTACCCTACCCGTAATACAATCTCTCTGGCTCTGAATTATGCAATTTTTAATGCTGTGTTTTCATTTGGTCAAAAAAAATTGTTTTTTTTTTTTTTTTGCTTTTGAGTGGGTCCCTAAAAACCTAGTGGTTTTTCTTAGGTGCTTCTTCAGATTTGGTTCTTGGCGGGGGTCACTGCATGGGGTGGGGTGAGACATACCCTATGGTGCCAGAGATTGAACCTGGGCTTCTAAATACCAAGACACATACCAGGTGATCTCCTTCATGCACTCCAGCCTGTTGAAACTTCCTTGGCCGTGGTTAGCTATTTTTAATTTCCCTTGAGACTTTCACTGTGATCATGGATTATTTAAAAGTATGTCATTGAATCTGTACTTGGAGACGTTCCTGCTAGCTTTCTGTTACTGATTTCTGGTTTGATTCTCTTGTGGTCAGAGAACACATGTTTTTGATTCTTTTAAGTTTTTTTGAGTTTTTTTTTGTTTTTTGTTTTTGTTTTTGTTTTTCCCTCTTAGGACCTAGGATGTTTGTCATGGTGAAAATTCCATGTGCTCTTGTAAAGAACATATTACTTGCTACTGTTGGGTGAAATATTTGTTAAAGTTTCATGAGATGCTCTGGGTTGATGTTTTTGTGAAATTATTATATTTCTTTGCTGCTTTTCAATCTAGTAGCACTGTAGCACTGTACTACCATTGTTCATTGATTTGCTCGAGCAGGCACCAGTAATGTCTCTATTGTGAGATTTGTTGTTACTGTTTTTGGCAAATCAAATATGCCATGGGGAGCTTGCCAGGCTCTGCTGTGTGGGCGGGATATTCTCGGTAGCTTGCTGGGCTCTGAGAGGGATGGGGAAATCGAAGCTGGGTCGGCTGCGTGCAAGGCAAACCACCCAACCTGCTGTGCTATCTTAGCACTCCAATCGAGTATTAATTTTAAATTTAATATATACTGAGGTATTATTGGTTTACAAGAGTGTAAATGTTGAGATATTTTAGGGTTATAGTGTTACCAGACCATATGCACCACCAAAGTGCCAATATCTCTCCCCCAGATTCCATTGGTCCCCCACCCCACCATAACCTCAGCTCTGTAGTCAATGCTCAAGAGTTTGTCTTCACTGGACATTACCTCTTTCCCTCTTTTTTCCTTTATACACCACCCATGAATGAGGTCACCTGGTATGTGTCTTTCTCCTTCGGACTTGTTTGGCTTAGCATCACCCTTTCATGTTATAGCAAAAGGCAAGATTTCATCTTTTGGGGGGCTGGAAGGACAGTACTGTGGGGAGGGCATTTGCCTTGCATGTATTTGACCCAGGGTTCAATCCCTAGCATCCCAGATGGTCCTGAGCACCACCAGGAGTAGTTTCTGAATGCAGAGCCAGGAGTAGTAATCCCTGAGCATTGCTAGGTGTGCCCTCTTCCCCCAATTCACCTCCCCCCTCTGAATATGATTTCATTGTGTGGAAGAATATAACTCATCATTGAATTCTTTTTTTGGGGGGGGTCACACCCGGCGAACCTCAGGGGTTACTCCTGGCTCATGCACCCAGGAATCACCCCTGGCGGTGCTCGGGGGACCCTATGGGATGCTGGGAATCGAACCAGTGTCGGCCATGTTGGCTGCGTGCAAGGCAAACGCCCTATTCGCTGTGCTATTGCTCCAGCCCCTCATCATTGAATTCTTGTGTATCACACTAATAATATTATCATAAAGAGTACTTTAACAAGGTCCTTATCCACTTGTGCTATTAAGCATGTGGGTTGCTCCTACATCTTGGCTACTGTAAATAGTGTCATAGTGAACAGAGGTATGAATGCATCCTTTTGAATTTGTGTTTTTTGGATAAGAAGCTAGGAGTGGAACGGCTGAATCCACCATAAGGTACTTCTATTTTTAACTTTTGGAGAACTCTCCAGACTGTTTTCCATAGAGGTGGAAACAGGTTCCATTTCCAAACATCCTCTTTAGCACTTGTTTCTGGCCCTGGAGATAGAGGCTGTTCTGTGAGGCCATACATAGCTCACAGGTTTTGATTTGCATTTTCAGGTGCCTGTTGGCTATTTGTATGTCTTCTTTGGAGAAAAGTCTTCATTTCTCCTCATCTGTCTAGTATTTCCATCAACTGTTTTTGTTTGTCTGTTTGGTGGGGAGTCACACCTAGCAGTGCTCAGAGCTTACTCCTGCTGAGGAAGGAACCCAAGTTGGCTGCATACAAGGTAAACACCTTACCCACCAAACTATGCCCCAACTATGGAGAGATGTTGTGGAGTCTCCATCTCTAATTGTGTGTTTATCCATTTCTCTTTTCCCTTCTTTCAGTTAGTTGCATACTCTGAATTGCCCAATTTTCTTTCCTCATAACCATCATGGAACATTCCTCTTTGCCTTGGGATTTTCTTTTTTCTTTTCTTCTTCTTTTTTTGGGCGGGGGGAGAAGGGATATTCCTGGCTTTGCACTCAGGAATTATTCCTGGTGGTGCTCAGGGGACCATACGGGATGCTGGGAATTGAACCCGGGTCAGCTGCATGCAAGACAAACACCCTACCCACTGTACTCTCACTCCAGACCCCCTGGGATTTTCTTTTTTTTTTTTTTTTTTTTCTTTTTTATTAGTGAAACGACATGAGGTACAGTTGTAGATTTACAAATTTTTGTGCTTGGATCTCGGTCATACCCCGATCAAATACCCATCCCTCCACCAGTGCCCATTTTCCACCACCAGGATAATATCCCTCCCCCCCCATCCTCCCATCCCCCCATCCCCCCCTGCCACTGTGGCAGGGCATTCCCCCCTGTTCTCTCTTTCCTCCTGGGCGCTGTGATCAGCCAAAGAGGCATTGAGTGGCGAACATGTTCAGCCCAGTCTACTTTCAACCTGCATCTCCCCTCCTGGGAGGATCCTCCAAACACCCTCCACTTGGTGTTCCCCTTTCTATCTGAATTGTCCTTTCCCCTAGAATACCCAGCTGGCCTCTAAGTTATGGAGTAATTCTCCTGGTGTTGCTCTCAGCTATTCTTGGGTATTAATCTCATATTTTATTATTTTATATCCCCCAGATGAATGCTATCTTTCTATGTCTATCCCTCTCTTTCTGACTCATTTCGCTTAGCATGATACTTTCCATATTGTACCCCTGGGATTTTCTTGACTCGACTGTCTACTTTATCAGATATTAAGATAGTTCACTCTTCTATATTTGGATGTTTGTATAGTATATTTTTCTCTAAACTTTTACTTTAGGCCTACCTACATCATTATATCTGAAGTGGTTTTTTTTTTCCCCCACAACCAGCCAGTCTCCAAATTTTCATTTTTCCCTTGGGAGTGGGGTATACCTTTTGATGCTCAGGGACTGTCTTTCTGACCCTGTTCCTCTGTTTGACCTCCCTTTGTTCCATTTTACTACTCATCCTGTGTTATTTAAACATTTAGAAATTTGTTTTTTGTATTCAAATTTTTAGAATTCCTGGAGTGCGCAGCCTCATTTGTGGCCGTGCAACATCTCATATGTTAGTAATCTTTTATACAAGGACTTACTGGCTCCAGGGTGAGATGCAACAATCTTCACACACTTTTCTCTAGGGAAACTATTTTGAATCATTTTTAGCAGATTATTCACAACAAGCAATACAAAATAAACTATTTACGTCTGGCTTTGGGGGGCAGGGTTTGGGGGTCGGAGTGGAAACATTTGAAATATGGTGGTGAGATTGGTGTTGGAATATTAAATGTAACAAATCATTGTGAACAACTTTATAAAAATAAAATAAAATTTAAAAAAATAATAAAAATGTATTTTCTCCCCAGATTTTATGGAGGCACCATAATTTACAATGCTACTAATGCTACAGTTTTATGTATATGCTTTGAACATTTTTTTTAGAATTCTATTTTATTTATGGCAATTTGGAGTGTATCTCTTTATATAGACATTACAGTGATGGCTCTAGGTATAATATTATATATACACAATTATCCCAGTCTACTGTATTACATTTTGCCACCTCGGTGAGTTATAGAAACTTTACCTCTTATTTTGGTCCCTTCCGTCTTCCCTTAATAATGTGCTTGTCTTAAACATTTCCTCTGAGTACCATCGGTACACAGAGAACCATATCAGATGTTATAATTTATACTTCAACCATCATTTATGACATTTATCCGTATTAATTTCATCTCTTGTTCTTGATATTTTAAGTTTTTTCCTTTTTTCCTTTCTGGCTCTGCACTTAGGGATAACTCCTGGCAGATTCGGTAGACCATCTGGAGTACCAGGGATCCAACCTCAGGTCTAGGTCCTCCTGTTTCAAGTTTTCTTATTTGACTATTTCCATTATAAACTTTTAGTCATGTTTTAGAGTAGTTGTCCTGACCACAAATTCTCTAGTATTTCTTTGATTTAAGCACAGGTTTATTTTATTTTGGGGTCACATCCAATAGTGCTCAGGCCTTACTTTTTTTTTTTAAATGACTCTTAAAATCCTTTTCAGATCGTTTGGACACTCTGTGATCCAAGGGTGGGCATTTTCTCGTTGTCTTTTTTTTTTTTGGTCTTTTTACAAAAAATTTAGATGCCATGATTTGCAGTGGTGTTACTAGCAATGTATTTTTATGCCATACCCGCTACTAGAGTAACAACATCCCCCTGACCACCTCTAGGACCACTTTTCTACGCCCCACTCAGAAAATTTTGTTCTCTAGGTAGACTCTCAGCGCCTCTTACCATTGGCCATTGTTTATTCCCTTACTATGTGTCTTTATATTCCATATATGAGTGAGATTATGTAGTATTTGTTCTTCTCCCTTTGACTCACCTCACTGAGCATGATACCTTCTAGCCCCATGTGAGTTGCAGCAAATGGTAAGATTTTTTCTTTTCTTTTTTTTTTTCCAGTTGCATATTTTATTTTATTTTTTGGCTTGAGGGCCACTCCCGGCAATGCTGGGCTGGAGCGATGGCACAGCGGTAGGGCATTTGCCTTGCACGCAGCCAACATGCCCGACCCGAGTTCGATTCCTCCGCCCCTCTCGGAGAGCCTGGCAAGCTACTGAGAGTATCTTGCCCGCACGGCAGAGCCTGGCAAGCTCCCCGTGATGTATTCGATATGCCAGACACAGTAACAACAAAGTCTCCAATGGAGACGTTACTGGGCCCGCTCGAGCAAATCGATGATCAACGGGAGGGCCTTTACCTTTACCTTTTACCCGGCAATGCTCAAGGGTTGCTCCTGGCTCTGCACTCAGGAATTCCTCCTAGCAGGGATCAGGGGACCATATGGGTTGACAGGGACTGAACCTGGGTCGAACGTGTATAAATCAAATGCCCTCCCCCACTGTACTATCGCTCTGGCCCCGATTTCTTCTTTTCTTATAGCTATGTATATTTACCACGTTTTCTTTTCCTGCTCATCTATTGCTGGACAATTGGGTCGTTTCCACATCATGGCTATTGTGAACAGCACTGCCATGCATTTTCTGCTCCACGTCAAAATTTTCTTGGTTCTTGGGATGATGAATTTTTTTTTCTCTTTTTTTGGGTCACACCCGGCAATGCACAGGGGTTACTCCTGGCTCTGCACTCAGGAATTACTCCTGGAGGAGTTCTGGGGACCATATGGGATGCTGGGAATTGAACCCGAGTCAGCCGCGTGCAAGGCCAACGCCTTACCCGCTTTGCTATCTCACCAGCCCCATGGGATGATGAATTCTTTTCATTTCTAATGTAAGCTTGCTGGAAAATTCTGTTCTGAGACTCTGGGTCTCAATCAAATACTATTTTAGGAGGCCACTCATGAATCGGAGATTGAAGGTTCCAGTTGTTGGCCACCAGGTGGGGGTAAAGGCCCAGGCTCCCCTAAGACCTCTCCGGTCCTCATCACAGGCTGGAGGTGCCCAAGGAGAAGGCACACGTGACCTTCACATTCATGGCCAGGAAATGATGCCTCTTTCTCCTGGGTGGGGGTGGGGGAGTGGCAGCTGGGTGGCCTCCTGGGGAACTCTGACAAAATGTACTGTTCAGGAGAGCAGAAGCCCAACATTCTGTTGGCCTCACCATCACCTGTGGGCACCCTGCTTCCACAGGACAGGGACTAAAGTCTAGGGCTTTCTCCTCTGCCTGGATGCATGCAGATGGGAATGAGTTTGGGTCTGGCGTTTTGCTAGTCTAGGGCCATTCAATGCCAGAATTTTTCATCTCTCTGGTATCCCCCTTTCACCATCCTTTGATGAGAGAACAGGCAGAGATTGATTGATTGATTTAAAATGTTAGGCACCCATTGGTGGAGGGGTGGGTGCTCCATCATTGTATGACTGAAATGTAATCATGAAAGCTTGTAAGTCTGTAATTGTGTCTCATGGTGATTAAAAAAAAATAAACAAAATAAAATGTTAGGCACCATGGTTTACAAGGCAGTCAATGGGAGGGTTGCATGCCTGGCACATTCCAGCACCACACCCTCCACCAATGTGTCTGCATCTCTCCACCTTTGTCCCAGTGTTCCCACCCCCATCCTCTTTCCCCCGACCTCCCCCCCCCCCCCCCCCCCCGCTTTGTTAAACTGCATACTAAAGACCAGTTCCTTTTTTTTTTTTTCTTTTTGGGTCGGCCATGTTGGCTGCGTGCAAGGCTGGAGCGATAGCACAGCGGTAGGGTGTTTGCCTTGCATGCAGCCAACATGGCCGACCCGAGTTCGATTCCTCCGCCCCTCTCGGAGAGCCCGGCAAGCTACCGAGAGTATCTCGCCCGCACGGCAGGGCCTGGCAAGCTCCCCGTGACGTGTTCGATATGCCAAACACAGTAACAACAAAGTCTCCAATGGAGACGTTACTGGGCCCGCTCGAGCAAATCGATGATCAACGGGAGGGCCTTTACTTTTACTTTACTTTTTCTTTTTGGGTCACACCCAGCGATGCACAGGGATTACTCCTGGCTCTGCACTCAGGAATCACTCCTGGTGGTGCTCAGGGGACCATATGGGATGCTGGGAATCAAACCCAGGTCGGCCTCATGCAAGGCAAATACCCTATCCGCTGTGCTATTGCTCCAGTCCCTAAAGACCAGTTCTTTATTTGGCATTTTGTGAATGGTTGTCTGCTTCGCAGCACCTGTGCGAAAAAGGAGGTGCAGGTCCTTAGCGTGCTAACATTTCAGGACTGTCTGACTGCTTATGTTTGTCATACCAATAACGTCCAACTCTCTTGGCTGCGCCCACTTCATCTTGTCCCAAACTGGAAGTCCGCTCTGCATGTTATAGTGTCTACCCCTGTACATCCAACGGGAGATGTTGACGAACACAGAATCCTTTTTAAGGACTTGTGGACCTCTCTGAATCTTGTTCAGAAAAGCCCACAATCTCTTCTAGTTTATTCTCTTCTCAAATTCTGCCAAAATGACCACAAGGAAACCCACGAAGCTTCCTCGAATCCGTATTGTTTGACTCAGAGGTTCTGTGAGAGATACCTGTGATTTCCCTCGAGGTCTTTATCCAATCGACTGGTCCTCGGGCATTACCTTACATCTTTCTGAGAGGTCAGAGGAGACGCTGTACTCAGCATCCTCGCTTTCATTTTTGGACCGTGTTTTTTTTTTTTTTTTCCTGGTAATGCCATGGATCTGAGCTTTGCTCGGAAGCTATGTCTTAATTGCATCATCCTTTGCCACTCGGGAAAACAGAAAGTTTCCTACTGTGAAACCTGGACTAACTCACATTGAGCAGGTCCTGATGTCTCAGGGCTCAAGGACATGGGTCTGTGTGGGGGCGTGTGAGATTCTTTTTCTGGGGGGTGAGCGGGTAGGTGGGGAGGAAATAGTGCAAAAGAGGGGCTTGGCCTGGGCATTGTAAGATGCTCGGAGCATTCTTTCCCACCAACGGTGGCTTGTAGCAACCTTTCCAGTTTTGAAAACCCCAAATATCTCCAGATGTCTCCACACATCTCCTAGGAGGCAAGCCCAAGTCTCACTCGTGAGCTGCAGGCTTTCGTTCTCTTCTGCATTCATTTCACCAGCAGCAGCCAGAAGAATCCAGGTGGTGCTATTAACAGCTTCCTCAGAAACCTCCTCGGCGAGATCACCCAGTTTGTCGGGTGCGTTTTGCTGCCAGCTAAACTAAGCTGCTAAATTCTGGCCACGACACAGCAAGAATTCTGTTTCTGTTTCTGCCACTCTTTCCCTCCCTTTCCTGGATGCCTCGACTGCAGCCTTATTAAAGGCCTGAGACCTCTAGTACCACTTTTTTTTTTTTATTGAATCACCGTGAGAACAGTCACAAAACCTTTCAGTTCAAGTCTCGGTCGGTCATACAATGATCAAACACCCGTCCCTTCACCAGTGCACATTTTCCACCACCAAGAACCCCAGTATACCCCCCTCCCATCCACCCCCTGCCTGTGTGGCAGATTTCCACTTTACTCTCTCTCTCTCTCTCTCTCTCTCTCTCTCTCTCTCTCTCTCTGTTGATCACATTCAGTATTACGACAAAAGGCCCAACATTGTTATTTGGAATTTTCCCCAACATTCAGACCTGCCACAAAGACATCATTAGAAAAGTTGTTTTCTATTGCTGATTATGAAGAGCATATGATGTCGTGTGGCCACAATAGTGGCCATGCGAATTTGGATTTCTGATATTTTAGTAATAAACCTAGAGGGATTACTGCCAGAAGCCCCTGGGTTCCGAGATTGGTATGTGTGCCTCTGGGATCATGGTTGGTCAGAAGCCGGAGGAGGCATTTGAGGGTGGCAACCCGGAGCATTGTCATGGCGGGGAGCAGGGCCGATTCCGCCCCCACCCCATGAAGTCCCACGTGCCTCGTCAATGCAGTCTCATACCTGGCTGTTCAATAGGATCTGAAAGATGCAGGCCACCATGTCGCTGCCGCAAAGGGGGCAGGCGGTGGGACCCTTCCGCTCCCAGGGCGGCATAACACCATAGTTAAATACACAGTCCAGATGTATTTCGGTTGGGCATTATCTTTTGCTCAGATTTTCTCACCACCACTCAAGCCTGATTTTCAGGGACAAATGCTAGATCATTTACTTTCCATTGATCACTTTGCATATCAGGAAATGTCACATGGCCGCGTGGTTCGGAAAATAATTCTGGTGCCTGCATGCCAGAGCCCTGATTGTAGAAGCTCATGGTCACCGGGATTCCATCTGGAGAAGGTGGAGAGACAGCACCTAACCCATCTGGGACCTCCCAGTGATATCGGCTCTGGATGGGGCCCGGAGAATTCTCCAGGAGCTGTGGGGTTCTAGTACCACCTTATCTTCAAGGTTCAAAGACCTTTCACTTGACTCTTCAGTAAGTCTGCAGTTCCGGTGCCACTTAAGCACTGCTGGGTTCTGGAACGACTCACAGCACCCTGGCCCAGAACCAGGTCTAAATGTTATCCACTGCTAAAGAGTATGTTATCCCCAAATATGGCCATTTGAACACAAGTCCTGGGCTGGAGAGAGAGAGAGAGAGAGCGAGAGAGAGAGAGAGAGAAAGAGAGAGAGAGAGAGAGAGAGCAGCTGGTAGTGAATGCTTTACATGCAACTGACCCAGGTTCAATTCCCAGCACCCCATGTGGTTCCTCAAACTCCAGGAGTAATCCCTAGCACAGAGCCAGGAGTAAATCCAGCGTACAACTAGATGTGGCCCAAAAACCAAAGGAAGGGTGGGGAGAAGAAGAGGGCAGGGGGAGGGAGGGATGGTGGAAGGTAGAAGGAAGAAGGAAGGAAGGAAGGAAGGAAGGAAGGAAGGAAGGAAGGAAGGAAGGAAGGAAGGAATTCTCATTTCAAAGGTCATGAGTCTCTGAATCCAGGAATACTGTAGCCAAATGGTTCTGCCTCAGTTTCTCACAAGTACTGTCTGGGGGGCTGCAGGCATCTCTCAAAGGCTGTGTGTTGTTCTTGTTTGTTTGTTTGGTTGGTTGGGGGTGGTGGTGGGAATCTGTGTCTGTGCTGGGGTAGGCGGTGCTGGCTGGTATCTTCAGTTCCTTGCTACCGGGGCCTGTTATCTGGCGGGCTGTTGGCAACATAGGCACTCGTTTACACAGATGAGTGATCTAAGCCATGGGGTGGTGCGAGGGGGAGGGGGTGGAAGCTGTGATTTGCCCCCTGCTTTTTAATCCTCATTTTGGAATGAAGTACCCTCTCTATTGGTCACACGGAGTAACCTTGATCCAGGCAGAAGAGGGCTGTGCGAAAACAGGCGTCAATAAGCAGCAGGCAAGGGATCTATTTCGGTGGTTGGCTGCCACATCAAGATATTGTTCCAATTTCCTTTGGGACTTCATCTCTGACTCATAGGTTATTTTCAAGTGTGGCTTTATTTCCAAGTATTGGGGTGTCTTCCAGATAGCCTTCTGTTATTATTTATATTTTAATTCTGTTACAGTCATAAAAGAGACTGAGATCGTTTAAGTGTCTTTTAAATGTGTTGTGACTTGCTTTCTGGCCCAGAATGTGATGTATCTTGGTGGGTGTCTTGTGTATCGTTGAAAAGTATATCTGCTGTACTGTTATAGAGAAAGGCTCATAAAAAAATAAAAAAGAAGCTTATCAGAGCATGTTAATAGACAGGGTCCAGGTTTTCTATAGATTTTCTTTTTATTTTTTAATTTTTTAACCCAATAGTAACTTTTATTTTAGCTTCACTGGAGTATTGATAAATTGAAATTGTAGATTTAAGATGCACATACATTGTAAACATTACTACAGTCAAGTTAATTAATATATCAATCTTAAGAATTTTTTTTTTTTTGCTTTTTGGGTCACACCCGGCGATGCTCAGGGGTTACTCCTGGCTCATGCACTCAGGAATCACTCCTGGCGTGCTCGGGGGACCATATGGGATGCTGGGAATCGAACCTGTATCGGCCATCTTGGCTGCGTGCAAGGCAAACACCCTACCCGCTGTGCTATCGCTCCAGCCCCAAAAATTATTTTTGTGAAAACACTTAAGGTCAACCTCTTAGCAAATTTCAAATACATAATTATTAATGATGGTCACAATGTTAGCACTTTACAACTTACTCATTTCATATAAACTTTGTAACCTTTAACTTAAATATCATCACTTTTCCCTCACCCCACCTCCACCCCTGGAAAATACTTTTCTAGCTTAATTCTCTTCAGATTTTACATAAGTGACTTTATGGAGCATTTGCCTTTCTGTGTCTGGATTATTTCACTTTATTAATATTCTCCAGGTTCATCCAGATTAGCCTTCCTTTTTAAAGAACTGGTTACTAAGGAAGATGTGTTGGATTTCTGTAAGTGCAATATAGCTTTTTCTCTTTCTTGTTTTAGATCAGTGGGTTTTAGCTCCATATACTTTTTTTTTTTTTTGCTTTTTGGGTCACACCCAGTGATGCTCAGGGGTTGCTCCTGACTCTGCACTCACAAACTACCCCTGGTGATGCTCGGGGGATCATATGGGTTGCTGGGAATCAAACCCGGGTCGACCACTTGCAAGGCAAATGCCCTACCTGCTGTACTATCGCTCCAGCCCCAAACAGGTTTCTTAGAAGCAGCAGACTATTGCCTCTTGCTTTTTTTTTTTTTGATCCCCTCAAGAACTAATCTCTGCCCTTTAATTGGTTGACTTTCATTGACACTGTTAGATCCATATTTCAACTTGCCATTTAATTTCTATTTTTTCCTGTCTATGTTTCCCCCCTTTGCCTTCTCTTCTCTTCCATACTTTGGATTCACTGACTTCTGTTTTGTCAGGAAAAAACCTCCATGTTGTGAGTGCACAGAGTGTGGGACTGTGCCCTAGCCCAACATTTTTTTACCACAGGACCTGGAGCCACACAACTTTGGCAGGGTCTCCTGTTCGTCCCTGTGGCCTGCAGACCAACGAGTGACCCAGTGATGCATCCTGCACATACTAGGAGGTCGAGTTACCCGAGGAAGCACTCTTGCCCTCTTACAGCATCAGTAACCAAGCCTCTTTGCCCACTTAACAATCCTGAGCAAGGACCCAGTTGAGATAGGTTTATACCCGCACTATGTTGTTACTCTTTGGCTTTAGACTTTTATTATTATTATTATTTACATCCAAGTTTTATTTATTTTTGGGTCACACCTGGTGATGCTCAGGAGTTACTCCTGGCCCAGTACTCAGAAATTAACTTCTGGCAGTGCACGGTTGGACCATATGTGAGGCTGGGGATCGAACCTAAGTCAGCTTTGTTCAAAGAAAATGCCCTCCCCACTGTGCTATCATTCTGGTCCCAAACTTTAGGCTATTAAAGGCTCCCAAACAGAAAAATGTCTCCCATTTACCTTTATTTTATCAATTGCCAGAGGACTTCTATCCTTTTGTTGTTTTGGGGCCACACCAGTGATGCTGGGCAGTTACTTCTAGCTTGGTGCTCAAGGATCACTTAGGAGTAGAGCTGGGTGATGCTGTGGTACCAGGGTTTGAACCTGAGCCTTCTGTGTGCAGAGTTATGCGCTCCTGTCCTTTGTGCCATGACCCTGACTTCATTTCCTTATAAGATCCAAGTTTCTTTTTGGTATCGTATTCTTTCTGAACCAGAATTTCCTTAGTAATCTCTTGTAGTTTGAGCTGCTGGTATTGAGGGGGACCAAGAGTGTACTGTTTTCAAGTTTGAAAGCTACTTTTTTTTTTTTTTTTTTTTTTTTGCTTTTTGGGTCACACCTGGCAATGCACAGGGCTTAACTCCTGGCTCTGCATTCAGGAATCACCCCTGGCGGTGCTCAGGGGACCATATGGAATGCTGGGAATCGAACCCGGGTCAGCTGTGTGCAAGGCAAATGCCCTACCCACTGTACTATCACTCCAGCCTCTTGAAAGCTATTTTTGCTGGATATAGAATCTTATGTTGGAGGTCCTTTTCTTTTAGCATTTTGCTTTCTTTATTTAGGTTTACTTTCTTTATTTAGGTTTCTTTTAGCATTTTACTTTCTTTATTTAGGAGGGTCACACCAGGTGATGCTCGGGGGTTATTCCTTACTACATTCAGAAATTACTGCCAGTGGTGCTTGGGGAACCATATGGGATGCTGAGGATTGAAGACCTAGGTCAGCCATATCCCAGACAAGTGCCCCACCTGCTGTACTATCTCTCTAGCCCATCTTTTAGTATAGTAAAGATATCACCCTATTGTTTCTGGTCACGTAACTTCTGTAACTTCTCCAGTGAGAAGTTAGCTATAGTTCTTATCTTTGTTCCCTCCTGGGTAGCGTTATCTCTTCCCGCTCCATGCCATCAAGATTTTATCTTTGATTTTCCAGTTTGGTTATGATAGATCTTACTGTTGGAGTATGTACTTACGCATGTGTCAGTGTTTGTGTATTTTTGTTGTTGCTGTAGTTTTGGGGCCACACCTGGCTGTGCTTAGATCTTATTCCTAGCTCTGTACTCAGGGATCACATCTGGCAATGTTCAGGGGAGGATGTGTAATGCTGATGGATTACATATACAAGGACATGCAAAGCAAGTGCCTTACCTTCTGTACTATCTATCTGGCCCTTTGTATATGTATTTGTTTTTTTAGATTCTCTGAGTTTCTTGGCTTTGTGGTTCTTCCACTGCCTTCGGGAAGTTAGTGACAATTATTTCTATAGAAATGTACGCCCTTTCTCTGTGTGTTTCAATCTCTTCCTCATATCCTGGAATCCAAGCTTCTCATATGTTAACGGTGTGTTCTGTTTTTCCTGGTTTGTTTCACACTCTTCTCTTTCTCTTTCAATGTGGGTAATCCTGTTGACCTATTCTCTCTTTTCCTTTTTTTTTCTGTTTGTTTTTGGTTTTGGTTGGGGGGGACACCCAACATTTCTAGGGCTTACTTCTAGCTATATGCTCAGGGATCATACATGGCAGAACTAGGGGAATTATATGGGAGTATTGGGGGCCAAACCTTGGTCAGCTGCATGCAAGGCAGGCACTTAACCTGCTGTACTATTCTTCTAATTCCAATGACCTATTTTTAAGTCACTGATGTTTTTCTCAGCTGTGTTGAATTACTGATGAGCCTGCTAAACACATTATTATCTATATTTTAAATTTCTAGTGTTTTTCAATGAGTTTTCTTCCATACGACTATTTTATAGTTCCTGCCACCTCTGTTAAAATTACCCTTCTGTTGATGCATTTTGTCCACACTTTCCAATAGAGCCTTTTGCATATCAGTTTGTAAAAACAAGGCAATTCCTTTTACCTTTTTTTCTCCTATAAAATTACAAAAATTTACAGTGACTTAAGCTTGATTCTGTTGAGTACTTTGTCTCTTCATGGAGGATTTTTTTTTCTTATTAGCTTTCTTTATGTGTGCTTAATTTTTGGTTGATTTTCTGATCAAATAGGTGGCACAGTCGAGACTGAGGTCAAATTATTTATGCCTGGGACTTGTCATATCTCATTCTGAGAGCATGGAGGATGGAGTCAATTCAATTGATTGAGGCTATCGACTCCGGAGTTGAACTGGGTTTGAGTTTTGTTGAGTCTTTGTTTTGGGAACTCTCAGATTGTGTGCTCTCAAGCTAGCCATCCTGGGCCTTAAGCAGTTCCCAAAGAATGTAGCTGCGTGCTTCTTACCTGAACACACAGAGACGTCATCGTCTGCCCACTTCTCAAGTGTGCTGTGTCTACATCTCATTTCTTCTTGGATGGGCTTATCTTTTGGAGTTCAGGTGAATTCAGGTTATTCAGGAATTCAGGTTAATCGGTTGCCATGGAACCTGAGCACTGTGATGGGTCTGTTTTATGTTACTTATTTTTTTTTGCTTTTTGGGTCACACCTGGCGATGTACAGGGGTTACTCCTGGCTCTGCACTCAGGAATTACTCCTGGCAGTGCTCAGGGGACCTATGAGATGCTGGGAATTGAACCCAGGTTGGCTGCATGCAAGGCAAATGCCCTACCCGCTGTGCTATTGCTCCAGCCCACTGTGATGGGTCTGAAAAAGATTTTTCATCCTATAGCTGACCTAAGGACTTTTCAAAATTATTATTCTTATGGTAAAGATGTTTGTCCCGGTTTTCTGCATCCTAGGAGGAAGCCAGAAATCCTGGCCAAACACATTTCCGTGCCCTTTCAGATCCCTGCAGAATCTGCTGTTTGGATCTATTTTAATTTTATTATTATTTTTTTAAAATCATACTTGTCCAGAGTTGCCCACTGAATTATGATCTATCTAGTAAAGTTGATTTTTCCTTCTCTATTTCCCTTCAAGTTGCAAATACTAGGCAAAGAGAAGGTACAGAGAGGTCCTGATACATCCGCATCTTAGGGAAAGCTCAGAACAGGCCATGAGGCCTGTTCCCCAGACTTGAAATAAAGGGAGCGGGGGTCGGAGAGGTAGGACAGTGGGCAGGTTGCTTGCCTTTCACATAGCCGACACTGGTCCAATCCACAGCACCCTGAGAACTGCCAGGGGTGATCTCTGAGCATGAAGTTTGCCCTGAGCACATAGCTGGTGTGACCCCCAGATTAAAAAAAAGAGGGGAGCGGATTCTGAGAGCTGATCTTTCATCCACTCTGCTCTCGACTTGGCCTCATTCCTCTGTGTTTGGAAATGGGCCCAAATATTTGTTCCATCCATTAATGAAGACAGAGAATCAAATGGACCAAATGATTTCTTGAAGGATGAAAATTGTAAGAGAAGAAAAAGGAGAAAGACAGGGAGCAGTGGTCAAAAGCAGTCTCTGGCATCAGTGACTTAGCTGTGTGGCCTTGGACCAGGACCTACCCCTCTCTGTGTCTCAGTTTCTCTCTCTGCCAGATAGAAATAATAATAGCGCTCACTTCACGGGATTGTGTCAGATAGAAATAATAACAGCACTCACCTCCCGGGATTGTTCCGAGAACACTTACAGGGTTAATCTATGCAAAACACTTGTCATAGTGACTGATGCATAATGAGCTCTGCAGATGTATGAACTATTAGGCCCTCCTTCCTGTCAGCCACAGAAATTCATGGCAGGAAGCACTTTCCCACTTGTCTCAGAACCCAGGACAAGCAAAACAGTTAATGTTTATTGAGCATCTCCAGGGTACCCGAGTGCGGCCCTCAGCGTTATTTATATATGCGTTATCTCTTGAAGGAAGAAGAGATAGGGATTCATTATTCCCATTTAATAAGCAAGGAAATTGAGGATCAGAGAAGTTTCTGTTTACGCTTCAGCGGGCCAGATGCCCAGGTAGCTTTATAGCCCCCAGCATCTGGCTCGGGTCTAACCCCTGCACGGCTGCTCCTACCTTTACTCCTCTTTGGTTCAGATGGTGGGAGAGAGGCCGGAGCAATAGGACAGCAGGGAGGGTGTTTACCTTGCACGTGGCCGGCGGGGTTCAATTCCCAGCAATCCATATGGCTTCCGAGCACCGGCAGGAGGAATTTCCGAGTGCAGAGTCAAGAGTAACCCCTGAGCACTGCCGGGTGTGGCCCCACAACAAAAATAAAAATAGGTGATGGGCTAGCAGCATTGCAGTGGACAGCTCTGGGTGGATTTTGTTTTTGCTTTTTGGGTCACACCCGGCAATGCACAGGGTTCCTCCTGGCTCTTCACTCAGGAATTACTCCTGGCAGTGCTCAGGGGACCCTATGGGATGCCGGGAATCAAACCCGGGTCAGCCACAATCAAGGCAAATGCCTACCCGCTGTGCTATCGCTCCAGCCCCGGGAACTGGGTGGTTTTAGCATGCCAGGAGCACAGGGCGAACCAGTGCCTGCCTTCCTTGTGTGGATCCCTGCTCCCTGACCGTGCTCCTCCTCGCACCTCCAGACCTTTGCACAAGCGCCTTCTCTCTTCTGGAAGACAGCTCTTAAGATGCAGCTCAGATCTCCGAGCCCAGATTGGGTTCTGACCAAGGTTGGGGGTTGGGGAAGGAAGAGTAGAGGGTGCCACACTTACACTTGGGTCTGAGTCTGGACACGGTATGGGAAACGGGGTGCCCGAGAGCCACAAGGCAAGAAACCAGCCAGCCGACTTCGGAGGAAGAGAGAGTGATGGGAACCGTGAGACCTGGTGGATGGGAAAGAGATTTAGGGGAGAAAAATCACAGGAAGCGGAGGTGTGTTTGGATGTGACAGGAGGGAAACTGGGAGTCCTGGCTAGCTCGCGGGAGTTTGCTGGCTGACTGATGGAGGGACCCCGGGCAGGAACCCCTGGGACAGACGCTCTCCCACACCCTCCGTGGCTTCTGGAGTTAGAAGCACAGAAGTGGCAGCAAGGAGAAGGCCGGGCGTGGGCAGCGAGGCCAGCACCTTCGCCCTACGCCGGGGGAGGGGCGGGAGGTGGAGGGGTCAGGACGCCACGAGGGGGGCCGACTCTTGGCCACTTGGCCCGCAGCATCCTGGCCCCCGGCGGTGCAGCGGCCCTCCCAGCACCCGCAAGCCACTGGCTCGGCGCCGGCGTCTGGGGGCGCGGCCCCGCGGCCCGCCCCGTCCCAGCGCCCACCCCGCCCAGGACTTTGAGAGACTGGGCGGTGGCTCGGTCCAAACTCGGAGCTGGGGCATAGGGGCGGCTGGTGAGTCCCGGGGCCAGCGGGGTCTTCACCGCCGTGCACCTGCCGAGACGGGCCTGCCCTGATTCGCGGTCCATCGCCTGCCCTCCAACACCTCGGGCGGGACCTCAGCTGGGTCCCCCGCGCGTGAGCCTTGGGGAGAGGGGCGCGCGCTTGCCAGCCCAGCGCGGTGCCCGGTGAGTCCCGGGCGGGTGCGGGTGCGGGTGCGTGATGCTGCGTGGGCCGAGAGGCCGAACAGCGGCGGGCGGGGCAGAGTGGACCTGGGCGTGCGGGGCGGAAAGGGAGGGGGGTTGCGCGGGGCAGGGGAAGGATGCGGCGGGGTTCCACAACTTTTTTTTTCCCTTTGGCCCGTCCTGGAAGTAGCCGCGGCCGCGTCCCAGGGGGGCCCCCCACTGGCCCCGCCGGGCCCGAGGCGAGCGCGTGTGCCCGCGGGCGCCCCTCCCCCACTTCCGCCTCCTGCCTCTTCCTCGTTCCCGACTCCCAGGGCCCGTGGGTTCCCGGGGGAGCCGGCGGCGCAGCCCCACCCGCCCGGCGCGCCCCGCTCCCACGCCCCCGCCGCTCGCCGCGCGCCGCGCGGACGCAACTGACTCAGCCGGGCCGCGCGCGCCGCAGGTAGGGCCGGGCGGCCGGGGCGCAGGTGCCGCGGCGGGGGGCGGGGGCGCGGGGCCCCCCGGGGCGCGGGCGCGAGGGGAGCGGGGGTGCGCGCGCGCGCGTGTGTGCGCGCGTGTGTGTGTGCGCGCGCGCGCGCTCCGCCTCCCCCACTTCTCCCCTTCTCCTCCCCCCAACACCCCCCCTCCCCCAGAACGCGCCTTGTCCATTTTTAGGGAATTCTTTTGCTCCTGCTGACTTCAGGGCGGGTGGGGCAGAGGCCGAGAGGATGTCTGGATGTTGCTGCGCCACCCCTCACCCCCTCCAGCCGGGCCCCCTGACAGCCTCCAGCACCCCAATCTCTTCACCCCTCTCCCCGGCACCTTTAGTGCTGTAAACAACTCCCTGCCTCTCTCCGGCACCCCAGTGCCAAGCTCCCATCCCCCCCCCCGCCACTCTCTGTTCCTACCCCCCTCGAGTCAGTCTCCCAGGATGGATGATGGGGTGCAGAGGGAAGGGGCAGAGAGAGGGGGCGTCCCGGAGAGCCGGGGGTCCCGCAGCTCGCCGCCTGCCTGCGCTCCCTCCTCCGCCCGCTGCCCGAGCAGACGGCCCCAGGGGCCCGGGTATTTTTAGAGTTGTGACCTGGGCGGCCTAATGAATCGGCGTCAGCGCCTGCCTCCTCCACGGCCAGCCCGGTTCCCCCACACTTCCTGGGCCCCGGCCCTGGCGCGCTCCGGGGCTTTGCGGGGTCCCCGCGCGGGCGGAGCTGACCCGGGTCTCGGGTAGGCTGAGGGTAGATAGATGTGTGATTTTTTTTTAGGGGAGGGGGGCAGCGCGCTGAGGATGGAGATGTAGCTGGTCCCCAGGCCAGAGACCCTCCTCCCCTCCCCTCCCCTCCCCCGCCTGCCCCGGGGATGGACTCAGGAAGGAAACTGAGCGACGGGCAGTCGCTGCGTGCCGCCCAGGGGCTGGGCTGACCCGGAGCGCCGGCGTTCTGGAAAGCTCTGGGCACCCGGCTGGGTCGGACTCAGGGCCCGCCCCGCCAGTGCCTGCCCTCTGATTAGTAGGGGGGTGGGGGGTGGGGGGAATAGACTGTGAGAGGGGGTGGCGGAGACGCACAAGCGCGGAGCTGTGGGAGTTCGGAGAAGGGCCTGTAAATAGCCCATGTGTCAGCGTCTTGGTTTGACAGAGCAGCCTCGCCAGCGGGCCTGGACCCAGCCAGGTAGGGCGCTGAGGCCATGTTCAAAGGGGGGAGACTGAGGCCGGAGGGAGACTCGCTTAGGCACAACCTTGGCATCCCAGGATGTTGGAGGTTGGGGCAGGGATGGGGGCGAACCGGTGCTCCTGGGGTTTGGTGAGTGGGCAGGAAGGAGTTACAGCCTTAGAGGTAGAAGCCCGATCTCTGTGCTCTTCTCTTCCCTGGCCTGGTGGGGGGCAGGGGAAGCCTGGTCCAGTAAATAGGAGGAAAAGTGGCTCCCCACTGGCTTGGCCTGGACCAGTTCCTCCAACCCCTCCCCGGCAGAGCATCAGACTGAGCCGTGGTGTTGGCGGTGGGCCCTCAGCACAGAGGAGCCTCTTTCCCTGTGCCTGGTACTTGCGTACCCTTTGTGATGCTGGGGCCAGCTGGGCCCCTCCAGGACACTGGAAGTGGATGATAATGGACTTGGTTCCGGGGAAGGCACATGCGGAGAGCTCCGGGCTGACTCAGAGAACCCACGGTCGGGATGCTGAGTGCTTGTTGGGGTTTCTCCTCCCCTGCTCTGCCTCAGAGCTGTACCTGCGCTTCCCCCTCCAGGAGCCGATATGGACCCAAACCCCCGGGCAGCCCTGGAGCGCCAGCAGCTCCGCCTCCGGGAACGGCAGAAATTCTTTGAGGATATTTTACAGCCCGATGCAGAATTTGTCTTTCCTCTGTCACACCTGCATCTCGAGTCACACCGACGTAAGTCCCTGGTCCGGAGGGTTATAGGAAGGAAGCCTGATGTGTTCCAGGACCAGGGTGGGATAGGGAGGAAATCTTCTAGGGTTTGAATCTTGGGGTAGGGAGGAAATCTTAAGAGGGTCAGGAAACTTGTTAAGTTTTCGGCTCTGCTTTGTGACTTGGCTTCTCTTGGAATCTGTAGCCCCTATCGGTAGTATCTCGTCCATGGAAGTGAACGTGGATACGCTGGAGAATGTGGAATTCATTGACCTGGGGGATCCGGACGGAGCAGATGTGTTCTTGCCTTGTGAAGATCCCCCACCGACCCCGCAGACATCCGGTATGTTCCTCTCCTCGGGTCCGGGGAACCCACTAGCTGGAGCCGGATGTCAGAGGTCTGAGTGTGGCCGCGGGCTGGGCAGGGGGAAGTACATGCTGGTGGGGGGGTGGGGGCTGGAAGTGGGCGTCGCGCCCAGTGAATAGCTCTCTGTTCAGATTTTTGGGAAGTTGGATCTGTGGAGGAAACTGGGTGACCCAGCATCAGTTCTAAATTGTAGGCATGCCTAACTTCTCCGGCTTTTGCCCTTTTACACTTGGAAATTAATGTATCACTGTATCACTGTCATCCCCTTGTTTATCGATTTACTCGAGCGGGCGCCAGTAATGTCTCCATTCGTCCCAGCCCTGAGATTTTAGCAGCCTCTCCTTACTCATCTTTCCCAACGCTGCCATATTGGCGGCTCTTTCAGGGTCAGAAGAATGAGACCTGTTATGCTTACTGTTTTTGGCGTATCGAATACGCCACGGGTAGCTTGCCAGGCTTTGCCGTGGGAAATTAATGTAATTAGAATTATATATGATAGATAAAATTATGTGCAAATGTAGTTTTATTTTCCCCTGGAACTGGGCTGAAGCACATGCTTTGCCCGTGGGACACCCAGGTTCAACCCCCAACCGCCACATGATCCCAGGGCATCTCTGAGAATGACCTCTGAGCACCAAGGAAGGAGTAACCCTTGATGCAGTGGTGGTGGGATTGGGATATTGAATGTCTGTAACTAAACTGGTGACTTAATAAAGTTATAAACTAAAAAAAAAAAAGTAACCCTTGAGAACTGCTGGGGTTGGTTCCTCTCCTCCACCAAAACAAAGAGAATAAAAGAGACCCTAAATCCAGAAGGGTTTTTTGAGGATAAAAATCTGTGGTGCTTATAGAATACCTGCCCAGAAACTCCAGCAGTTTTAAATAAGAGCTTTCTAGGTCAGCATAAGGTTTTGGAATTAGCCCACAGCTGATTTGAACCAGCTTTTCTACTTTCTGGCTCTGACAACTTCTCTGTAAAGCTTGAGTTAATCTATGTCAAGTACATTAGCACTGTGTGCAAAATTTAATCAAGGCTTTCCCAAAAAAATGTTAATAGAACTGGGAGATAGGACATAACTAGATAGGCGCCTGACCCAGATGGAGCCAAATTAGATTCAGCACCTCCTGGTCCCCCAAGCACTGCCAGGAGCAACCCTGGAGCACCCCCAAGCACCTGCAGGGGTGGCCTCCACAATCCCCGACACTGCAGCACCTGACAAGCATCAGATCCTCGGGCCTTTGCATGGAACTATGGAATGGACTGGCCCAGTTATTCGAGGATTTCTGTTGGAGCCCTTGGGCCTCCTGAGCTTGACTTGGGAGTCCCCCCTGTACCCCCCCCCCAAAAAAAACAGTTAATAGTCTCTAGATGATTAAAACTGCTTACACTCATGAGAAATTATGCTTTGTCTTTCACTTCGGGGCCATACCAGGAACTACGTCCGGCCCAGTCTCCAACTTTCCACATACAGAGCATGCACTCCAGCCTCTAAACGGAATCCCCAAGATGGAAAGCAACCTCCCCAGAGCTACTGGGAGCAAGGCGGTGGCCTGAGTAGGACTTGAGAGGGCTAGAGAGATAGTTCAGTGGGCAGGGTGCTTGTCTTGCATGCAGCACATTTGGGTTTGACCCCCAGAACCCTGAATGGTCGCCAGAGCCCACCAGGAGGGATCCCTGAGTGCAGAGCCAGGAGTCAGCCCTGAGCACCATAGGGCGTGCCCTCCCCCCCCCCCCAAAATGTGGGGCTGGAGCGATTTCACAGTGGGTAGGGTGTTTGCCTTACACGTGGCCAACCTGGGTTTGATTCCCAGCATCCCATAGGGTCCCCTGAGCACTGCCAGGAGTAACTCCAGAGTGCAGAGCCAGAAGGAACCCCTGAGCATCGCTGGAGTGACCCAAAAAGAAAAAAATAAAGATAAAAACAAAAAACTGTAAAAAAAAAGACAGGACTTGTGCTCCTGGGTTGAACTATGATGGCAGAGGTCAGACTGAGTGTAGGCAAGTGGGCAGAGCTGGCATTTGGAGAGCTAACTGTATGCTGGACTGGCCAAAATACTCGGGGAACGTGCTGGCTCCTCTCTGGACTCCAGCCTTCCCCGGCCAGCCCCTCTTCAAGACAGCTTCAATCGTACCCTACACCCTAACGAGCTCTTCTCTCTGGGCAGGGGTGGACGAGCATGCAGAAGGGCGGAGCCTACCCATGTCCACGCCAGACAGGACCACGTCGTCCCGCTCCTCCTCTTCATCCTCCGACTCCTCCACCAACCTGCACAGCCCAAATCCCAGCGACGGCGGCGCAGACACGCCCTTGGCACAGTCCGACGAGGAGGAGGAGGACGAGGATGCTGGCGAGGCAGAGCCTGGAGCCTGCAGCTAGCAGTGGGCCCCCCCGACGGACGGCCTGAGCTGGCTCTCCTCCACTTGAGACCGTGGAGGGCCCAGCCGGGCACTGTGGAAAAGAGCAGACTTTCCCCCCGTCCCCCGAAGTGGGCCCCAGAGGAAGGTGGGCCGGCCGGCAGGCCACTCTGGGAATCGACCCTCTCCTCCTCCTCTCCCGCTAACCTGGGCCTGCGGTAACCCTCCCAACCCGTTTCCGGCTGATTTCCTAGGGTAGGGCTGGCGAGTGGAGATGGGAGATGAGGTCGGACAGGATGCCACTGCTTTCCTTAGCACCCGCCCTCCCTCACCCCCCTGCCACTTTCTCAGAGCCTCCTGGACTGGTGTGTCTGAATGGACATGGCATTCCAGGGGAGAGGTACTCCAGCATCCTGCTTCCGTAATCCTTTTTATTCTGAACAGGGCACGGTGTCAATAATAAACAACAGTCCACCTGCCCCTCCACTCTATATGTCTCCCATTGCATGGTGTCATACCCTCCATACCATATTTCTTTTTCTTTCTTTCTTTCTTTCTTTCTTTCTTTCTTTCTTTCTTCCTTCCTTCCTTCCTTCCTTTTTTTTCTTTTTTCTTTTTGCTTTTTGGGTCACACCTGACGATGCTCAGGGGTTACTCCTGGCTCTGCACTCAGGAATTACTCCTGGCGGTGCTCGGGGGACCCTATGGGATGCTGGGAATCGGACCCAGGTCGATCACGTACAAGGCAAACGCCCTACCCACTGTGCTATCACTCTAGCCCCACTCCATATTTCTTTAGCTTTCTAACCAGCACCCCCTCTCTCTCACTCGCTCACTCCATCTGTGCTGGGCCTTTGAATACAGGTTTGAACAGGACAGGGGACAGCCCCGTCTCGGTGGAGTTTATTGTATCGATGGGGGTGGGGATGGAGCGATCGGTTAAATTACCACGGGACACTGTGTAATAAATAACATGACAAGGAACTCCTCTGGTTTCCGAAAAATAGCGGCTTCACCTTACTTGTACAGTCTCTGAGGACCTGATTTTTGAAGCTAAGATCTAAGGGCTGAGTGGGCGTGAGCCAGGTGGGGGCTGTAATCTGAGCAGAAAAAGCAATTTGGAAAGACTTGAAATGGAGAGAACATTGCCCCGAGGAACTGAAAACCACCCAGCTTGGTAGAAGTGACAGGAAATGTTGGATTTATCAAAGGTTAAGTCCTGACATGCTTGAAGTCGCTATCTGGTTTCAACCTGTGTACCAGTGACTTGGATATAAACCAGCGGTGGGGCCCAGAGAGATGAACAGGGTTTAAGGTTTTTGCCTGACCTGATGTGTGCCGGACCCCAGTTTGATCCCTGACATCACCTGTGTTCCCCTGCCCCTACCCCAGAACCTCTTCCCCAAAAGTTATGAATTAGAGGTTCCCAAACTTACCTGGTTTGCCACCCCCTTTTTAGGGAAAAGAAATCACTCACTACCACCCTGAAAATCTGTTTTTCAAAGCGAACAAACAGAACCCTCACCCCAGTTGCACCAGAGGCGACTACCTCTCCCAAGATTTTCCTTTTTTCTCTCTCTCTCTCCTGGTTTTTGGGTCCCACTGGTTGTGCTCAGGCTCTCTCCTGGCTCTGTACTCAGGGGACCAAATATGGTGTCAGAGATCTAACTGGGGACAAGGCCCACAGAAGTAGCCTCACGACCCAGCTCAAGCAGTTAGGAAAAAAGCCAACGGAAAGGACCCAAGGAAACAGGAGGAAGTAATAAAACTTAGAGCTGAAATGAACAAAACGGAAATGGAACTGGGAATAGCCGGGTCAAGGCACGTACTGTAACCCCTCTGCTAGCTCTCCGGCCCCAAATCTGGATTTTTCCAGTGTCTCCCTACCCCAGGGATCAGTGTCTCCATTTTGGGAAAGACTGATTGTAACTTCCTCATATGGAAGAATTCCCAAGTGCAGGACTACGTGACCGCTCCACAGGTACGGGATGACCTGGGCTCTTGGGAGTCCTTTTTGCTCAGCCATCCTCGGTTCATGGCTTTAATTCTCTCATGAGTCAAGTCTGAAGAATGCTGCTACTGCCCAGGTCATTGTGCCCTTGGAACTAGCACAAAGTAGAAACAGAAATGGGGACCAGCCAGAATAGACCAGTCAGCTATCGACTCTCACTGCAAGGAGCATTATTTTTTAATGCTCCAAGTAGCATCCACTTTGATTTCCTTGACCATTACTTACTAGCCCAAGAAATGTTTCCCTTACAGATGAAATGTCCTCATGTTTTTACCAACACGAGGACACAGCAATATCTTAGAAGAAAGGGAACTCTGGCCTTTGGAAGTACACTAACTCTTTCCTTTCAAGTTACTGAATTCTGCTTCTTGATTTCCTGGCTGCCTGTCAAAGCTCTGAGAAGTGCCCCCATCACCGGGGAGGCTGGGATAATCCCCGAGTGGGGTACATGGTGTGTGAATAAAATCAGGGTTAAATTACTAAGGAATAAGAAAGGGACCAGAATCTTGGGTATACACAAAAATTTATTAGTGAGAGGCCACACGAACTAATTTGAACTTTATTGGTAGTAAAGATGGATTACAAATGATTGCATCACTTGCACTTGGTTGTTGAAAAAGATCATTTTGGCTGCAGTTCAGAGAATATGCTGGAAGAAGCAAGCTCAAGACAGAAAAAAAAAGCCCCCACCCAAGAAAATAGTTCGCCAGAAAAGAGTGATAATGGTCGGTCTAATTGGGTTGAGGCAGGTATAAACAACTAAATTACATTTATTCAACAAATTAACTAGGGTGGGGAATTTGGGCTCACACCTAGTGGTACTCTGGGTTTACTCCTGCTGGTGTTCCAGGATACCTGCCGAGCCAGGGCTGGAACCAGGGTTGGCCACATTCAAGGCCTTACACCCTGTACTGGGCTGGAGCGATAGCACAGCGGTAGGGCATTTGCCTTGTACGCAGTCAACATGGTCGACCTGAGTTTGATTCCTCCACCCCTCTCGAAGAGCCCGGCAAGCTACCGAGAGTATCTCGTCCGCACGGCAGAGCCTGGCAAGCTACCCGTGACGTATTCGATATGCCAAACACAGTAACAACAAAGTCTCCAATGGAGACGTTACTGGGCCCGCTCGAGCAAATCGATGAGCAACGGGAGGACAGGACAGGACAGGACAGGACAGGACACCCTGTACTAACTTTTCAGCAAACAAGAAATACGGTGGTGTACACTACACATAACACACCAAGCATAGCTTTAGGGTTGTGGTAGGGGGAAAAAAAGGGGTGTGTGGAGACACACAAACACACACACACACACACACACACACACACCACATACTGAAACCCTAACCAAGGGAGTGGCTAAATGTAAAATTGTCAACTGTGACTAGTGGTAGGAAGCTAGGAAGGAGTTAATAGCCTCTTTAGAGACATGAGGTCATTCCCTTGAGGAAGAAGCATTTGAGTTGAGATCTGAAGGATGAGTAGGAGTCAGCTAGGGAAGATGACTGGCAGGTTCCTTGTAGAATCTTCATTGCAGGGCCCCAGAGTAGATGCCTGGAAGCCAGGAAAAGATTAGGTCACAGAAACAGGAGTTCATGCCTAGGATGCAAGGGAAGGTGTAGGAGCTGTAGAAAAGTCGAAGGGATCAAGAAATATTCTGGAGGTAAATCTCCAGTGGTTTAATGGAAGGGTCCGAGAGAGAAAGAGGTCAAGGGTGCTACCATGAATTTTAACTTACAGAGCAGGGTGGTGACCCAGAAGAGTTCTTCATTCTGATGGACTTCAGGAGAGAATCCGATTCAAGAAAGTCATAGATTTGGTTCTTTGTTGAGTTCGAGGTGCTTTGGGGACATCCAAGAAGCCATGGTGGGTAGACACACAGATCCATGAGTGTGGGATTTTGAGGAGAGGCTGTGGCTGGAAAAATAAACAGTTGAGTTCTCAGTGTGTAGGCGGTAAGTGAAACCATGGCTGTGCATGAGATTTCCCAGGCAGGAAGGGTGAGCGGAGCGGGGAGTTATTGGACCCAACGCTAAGAAATAGAAAATTCAATTCTCATATTAGAAAAGAAAACCCCACGGCCCTTCATATCAAACACTGTCCCTGGGATCAGTGGCCGTCAGCCACAACCCCCAAAGCTCTTTGTGCCGGGGTAGCTGAGTGACAGTGCTTCAAGTCTTCCCATAGTTTCATCCCCTTCACCCCTGCAGGAGGCCACCATAAGTGACAGTTTTTAAGTTCTTTCACTAGTGAGAAACTTGTGGGAGTTTTGTGCTCCTTTTGTCTAAAAGCTTGTGTGCCCAGCAGTGCTGGGATGTGCGGGTGTGTGTGTCAGGGTGGTGGTGGTGGTGGCGGGGGGGTGTGAACCAGTGGCACCCAGCAGTGAACTGCAGACCTCTGCACGCTGGGCATGGACTCCCACTTTTGATTTATCTCCCCATCCCTCTCCCTTCCTTTGGAATAACAAAACCTTCTGGCCTGAAGCTCTGCAAAACTTGTTGGCCCTGGGATCACCTGTCTACTTCCCTCCATAGTGATTGAGTGATGTGTAGAGCTGAACTAGTTCTGTCACTGTCCCATGAACTGGAGGCTAACCTGTGTTGTAAAGGGCAGGAACTGTGCCTGGGGAGAGGAAGATACGGGCCTGTGAAGAGGAAGAATTGTTTATGGATCTAGGGACGACTTCAGTTGAGCTGCCATGAGCCTCAAGCCCTGCCTGGTGGGAGGTGTCTAAGAGCAGCTGAGACCCCCAGGACCACTTCCTCGTTGGACAATGGCCTCTCCTTTTCCCAAGCCATAGGGACTTGGCTGGCCTTTAGGGCCAGTATCTCCAACTGACTTCACCCTCGCCGCCTCCCCCCCCACCCCCACTCACACACACACACACTCCGCAGGCCACAAAGTGCCCTTAGAGATGGGAGAATAATTTGGAGCCAATTCTGAGGCAAGGAGCCCAGCTTTTGGGTTCCAAAGCCACAGTGTGGCTTCTGTGTGTTGCAGAACTTGTCAGGGAGTGGATTTCCTGACAGATTCTGTACAAATTTATCCGGAGCATCCTACAGGACAAGAAGACAAACTCATCCTATAGAACCCAAGACTGTGGAGGAAAGAGGCGGGACCTGTTTCCTCGGGGAAACATTCCCTAGAAGATTCTCACAGGAGCGGGTCCCTCTGCGAAAAGAGTGACAGGGTGGGAATTGGACTCTGCTGTTGTTGTTTTGGGTGCCTGTTCTCCACTTGCCTCCCCCATGGAAATGCTCGGGGGACTTACCGCTCTTCCGGAACCAGACATGGCCGCAGAGAATGGAAAATGGAATGCAGGATGGAGCGGAAGTGTAAGGAGGACTGTAGTGTCTCACAGAGGGACAAGAGATGCTTTCTCTGCAGGCTACTGGATCTGGATTAATGGAGAGGTTCCCCCCCCCCCCCAAGTTTCATTTCAAGGGAACATAAGCATTGAAATACAAAAATAAGGGCCAGATAGTACAGCGAGTAAGACATTTGCCTTGCATGCAGCAGACCCAGGTTTGATCTCTGGCACCTCACATATTCCCCAAGCCATGTCAGGAGTGATCCCTGAGTGCAGAGCCAGGAGTAAGCCCTGAGCACCACTGGGGGTGGTCCCCAGACAAACAAACAAAAACTCATACTCATGATGGTAGCCACCTTTTACTTCATGTTTTGGAAGGAGTCACATCCAGTGGTGCTTAAGGCTTACTCCCGCCTCTGCTCTTACTCCTGGTTGGGCTCGGGAGACAATGTGTGGTGTCAGGGATTGAACCCAGGTTGACTGCATACAAGGCAAGTGCCCTACCTGCTGGACTATCTCTCCGGCCCTTGCGGCCACCGTTTAAAAGAAAGTTGAGTCAATTGTGTAAGCTCTTAGTCTTGACCCCATCTTTCACTGATCTTACGCCGGTTTTTGTACTCCAGCTTTGTAGATGTTAAATGGAGATAATCATTCCGAAAGAATTATTTGAATAAAAGCAATGTTACTAAGTACTTACTGTGTTCTGGATCCTATGTGTACATAAATTCTTATAATAATAGAATTTGGCTTATCTATTTTACAGATGTAGACAAGTGACAGGACCATTCAGATACATAAGGATTAATGTCTGCTTTGGAGTCTGAACTCATATCTGCCTGTTAGCTTAAGGTTTTCTATTCCATGTCTGTGGGGCAGAACAGTGGGTATAAGGAGAACGAGGGCATCATGAAATAGACATATTTTTGATACTTCCTCTTTGGTTGAGGTATATCTTGGCAAACCTTCCTAAATCCATATATAGCACTTCATAAAAGTATAGTTTTTACCAAGAGACTGTGCACAGAAATACTTGCTGAATATGATCCCCACAGGGCAGGTGAAAAAGCCCAAGCAGGAATTTAACATTTGAACTATACATCTCACTAATAAAAAAAGGTATGCAACCCAGTAAAAAGGAGGTAGTTGCGAAACATTTTCCTCATCTCCTAATCATCTTTAGAAAAGAAAATATGTGGCCAGTAAACACAAAAAATTGCTCAACATCATTAGGCACCAGGAAAATGCAAATGAAAACCACAAGATACCGCTACAATACACACCCACATGGCTAGAATTAAAAAAAAAAATATTGTCTGGGGCATGGAACAGCCAGAACTCCGATACAACATTGGTATGAGAATAAAATAATACAGTTGGGGGCACTGTAGCAGTGTAGCACTGTCCTCCCGTTGTTCATCGATTTGCTCGAGCGGGCACCAGTCACATCTCACAACAAACTGTGAGACTTGTTGTTACTGTTTTTGGCATACCGAATACGTCATGGGTAGCTTGCCAGGCTTTGCGCTGTGTGGGCGAGATACTCTCAGTAGCTTGCAGTTGGGGGCAAACTATGGTAATTTTCTTTTTTTTGGGTCACACCAGGCAATGCTCAGGGGTTACTCCTGGCTTTACACTCAGGAATTACTCCTGGCTCAGGAGACCATAAGAGATGCTGGGAATCGAACCCGGGTTGGCCGCGTGCAAGGCAAATGCCCTACTGGCTGTACTATCACTCCAGCCCAAAGTATGGTAATTCTTACAAAATTAAGCAAGAACTTAACTCTTTGACCATTCCTAAATATCTATCCCAGGGAAATTGTAAACATATGTGTGCTGAGTACTTTGTACAGAAGACTACTAACTGCAGATGTGAGCGCCCTCAGGATCTGACAGGTGAGTGGATGATAGTATATTCACAGACAGTAGGAGTAACAGAAAACTGAACACAAGCAAGATGCAAGAACAGGGATGATTCTCAAAAACACTCTTCCCATGAAAGAAGCTTACCCCGAAAGTATACACACACTAACGAGAGTTTAATTATATGAAACTCTAGGAGAAATTATTTTGTATGGAAAAACAGGACAATGTTTGCTGCACAAAGGTGACAAGGAAGGAAGCGTTAGTCAACTTTCTAGGCTTTCAGGAATGATCTATTTGGCTGGAGCGATAGCACAGCAGTAGGGCGTTTGCCTTGTGTGCAGCTGAGTCGGGTTCGATTTCTCTGCCCCTCTCGGAGAGCCTGGCAAACTACCAAGAGTATCTCGCCCACACGCCAAAGCCTGGCAAGGTACCCATAACGTATTCAATATGCCAAACACAGTAACAACAAGTCTCAAAATGGAGACATTACTGGGCCCGCTTGAGCAAATCCACGAACAATGGGAGGACAGTGTGTAAATGTGGACTTTGGTTTTACATACATTGTGCATTGTCAGATGCACTGAATGTGGACTTGACATTTGTGCAGGTCACTACATGCAATTTTTCACAGGAAAAAAAAAAGAGTGTGTGTGTGTGTGTGTGTGTGTGTGTGTGTAAGCAAATACTAAACTAGTAATTTGCATGCTGGGACTTTGAAAGGCATCAATCAAAATGAATGCAGGGTTCATTCAGACACACCCTCAGAGATTAAAAAAAGTACTCTACACTCTTACTTGATTTTATTAAGAGGGGCGCTGAGTGTCAGTCCCACGGGGCTATGTAAGGGGCTCTCCCCTGGGTTTTGGAGACCATAAAGGAGGGTCGCCTCAGTCCTTTGAACTACCCTTCCTGCCCAAATGCATGGGTTGGTTTACAGATATGTGAGAAGCAAGTACAATCAACACATTAGTGGTAGCATCTTGGTGATGGGGCAACATGTTCCTTTAACAGGTGCTCATTTTTTCACTGCTGCTATATATTGTAAAATTTTGAATAACAAAAAAACAAAGGGGAGCGGGAGCGATAGTACAAACACCAGGGCCTTTACCTTACCCAAGGCCGACCCAGGTTCATCCCCGGGATCCCAGAGGATTCCCCAGAGGCCACCAGGAGTAAGCCCTGAGCATCACCAGATGTGGTGGAAAAAACAACAACAACAAAAATGAACAAGAAACCCCAAAAACCACAACCAAACCAACCAACAAACAAAAAAAGTAAATATGCAGTGGGGGCTTGGGGTGGGGATCTTTAGCAAAGCTTTGCCCGCCCCCTCCCAGGTGCGAGGCTAGATTCAGCCGGGAAGTGTGATGGGGACGGGAGCCCAGCTGGGGGTCCTCCCGGAGCACTTTCCAGTCTGTTTCCCCAACCATCTCCACGGTGATGACGACGCTCAGTCTTAACTCCGTCTCGTGGGTGAGAGAGAACGCCTCTCAAAAGGGACACTGTCCACTCTCTGGCCCCGGGTCTCGCAAGCGGCCGCCCCGCCCTTCGGGCTCTCTCGCGCCCGCCCCCCAGCGGTCCCGGGAGCCTCCCCGTGCTTCCGGGACGGCCCCGGAAGTCATTTCTCAAGCGCGCTTCCTATTGGACGTTGGCTGCGAAGGGGGCGGGCTGCGTCGGGAGGCGGAAGCAGCCGCAGGCATGGCGGCGGCCGTGCGGCTGGTCCTCCCGCTGCTCCTGCTGCTGCTGCTGCTGCTGCTCCTGGGACCCGGCGGGGGTCGAGCGGAGCCCCCGCGCGACAGCCTGCGGGAGGAGCTGGTCATCACCCCGCTGCCTTCTGGAGACGTCGCCGCCACGTTCCAGTTTCGCACGCGCTGGGATTCGGACCTGCAGCGGGAAGAAGGTGAGGAGACAGGAGGAAGAAAACCCCGGGAACCTGCTAGGGGTGGGTGGGGAGTGGGGAGCCCACCCGTGGGAGGGGTTCTGGCCCCTTCGCATCGGCGGTGAAATTGGGTCCCCCCCGGAGCTGGGCAGAGGCCTCGTGCTTCCTGGTGCTTTATGCAAAGACCCCGCTGCAACCTGAGACCTCCGGATCCTGCGGTAAAGATGGTTTTAGCGGTTACCTTGTATCCCACCTGCTGGGCACAGTGCAGGGTTCTTTGAATGCTTACAGGGAAGGAACGAGAGGTAAAAGGCCTTACCGCACCTCTGCCAGGTGACAGTCTGATGTGGCAAGCAGATCTCTTTGACTCCCAAGTTCTGGCTGGAGTCTCTTGTCAAAGATCCCAAGAGTGCTGGGTCTGTTGTTTCTGGGGGAGAGGGGGAGGTGGCTGAGAGCACCCCCTCCAGGATCTTCACTCATCTACTGCCCCCTTTTCTCCAGTGTCTCATTATAGGCTCTTCCCCAAAGCCCTGGGACAGTTGATCTCCAAGTATTCTCTGCGAGAGCTGCACCTGTCATTCACGCAAGGCTTCTGGAGGACGCGGTACTGGGGGCCACCCTTCCTGCAGGCCCCTTCGGGTGCGGAGCTCTGGGCCTGGTTCCAGGACACCGTCACTGAGTGAGTGCCCACCTTGCAGCCTGTTTATTGGCCGTGAAGGGGAAGTGATGGAGAGAGGCCTTGCCAGCCGGCCTCTGTCCTTAGGGACAGCAGTTCACGCAGGAGCAATTCCACGTGGGTACAGAGAGTGTTGGGAGTAAGAAATGGACTCTGAGTAATGGTCTTTGCTTGGCTGAATATGCTTCATTTTCCTTAACACTCTCAGACCTGAGGTAGCACACAATTCTCTCTGCAGAGGCAGAGAGCATAATGTTGTGGCTTCGAGGCCGTAGAAAATGAGCTCGCTGGATAACCCTTTAGAAAGACCTTTCTTCACATAATCATATCATAAAGACCAAACTAAACGTCCATAGCCTCCCATTGGCCTACGAGATGCTGGGTCTTCAGAGAAGAGGACTTGCTTTTGTTCGGGAGAAGAGCATGTCTAGGTCTTGACGTGGAGCCGTAATTCACTTACTTCGACTATGAAATCACAGTATGACTTTATTTATTTTGTTTTGGGACCACATCCAGCTGGGCTCAGGGCTTATTCCTGTCTCTGCACCCAGGGATCACTCCTGGTGGGCTTGGGGAACCTTGTAGGGCTTTGGGAATCGAACCCAGGTCAGCTGCATGCAAGGCAAGAACCCTACCTGCTGTCCTATCTCTCCAGTCCCATGGTTTAAAAAAAAAATTCTGGGGCATTAGTAAGGGTAGCAAGGATGGCCATAGGATTGAGAACCTCAGGGGACAGTTCTACTTGGCCCCTATGGAATTCTGTTGTGTAGGAAGAGAGAGCTTTCTGCCATCAGTTCCTCTTTAATTTTTCTTTTCTTTTCGGGGCATTGGAGATGGGGTTGGTGGCAGACCTGGTAGTGCCCAGGGATGCTCCTGATTCTGCTTGGGACTTGTTCTTGCAGTGCTCAGGGGACCATGTGGTATGCTGGGGATTGAATCTGGGTCTTCTGCATGCAAAGCCTGCACTCCGTCTGTTGAGTTTCCCCTTTAGCCCTGATACTCTCATTTCCCAAGAGCTGCGTAAATCTGAATCTAATTAACTCATAGTTTGGCAGTGCTCAGGGCTTACTCCTGGCTCTGCACTCAGGAATCACTCCTGGTGGTGCTCAGGATACCTTATGGGGTGCCGGAATTCAAACTGGGATCTGCTGCATGCAAGGCGAGCACCTAACCCCCGTTACTATTTCTCCAGCCCCTAAGTCTGAATTTAAATGTGAAAATTGGAAAATTTTAAGTACCAGCCAGTTACTGATACATGTTTTTCGTTTGTGTTCTGGGAATACATCTGGTGATGCTCACGGCTTATTCCTGGCTCTCTGTGCTCAAGGATCACTCCTGGCAGGGACCACATAGGGTGATGGGCTTCAAACCAGAGTTGGCCGTGTGTAAGGCAAATGTTCTACCTGCTAAATTGTCACTCCAGTCCCTAGTTAGACCTGTGGATTGGTTTTGTGTGGGGTGTATATCATATGAAACATGATGGCCAGGGATGGGACTCACTGGTGGAACACTGGCTTTGCACGCAGTCCAGAGTGATCCTGGGCAGAGCAAAAAAGACTAACATAGGTAATCTCACAGCTTCTATAGATTTGAACATTTTTGTTTGAAAAACAAAACATGGCTATGAATTGGATAGCGCTCTCAGACATCAAGTTTGCTGTCTTTGAGCTGTAAGGGTTGGCATGACTGGAATCTCAGGACCCCCCAGGATAGCGTTCAGGAGATTCAGATGAGGAAGCAGCGACCCGCAGACCTTCTGGTCTGAATTCTCTCTCCCATGCCCTTTTCTCTCTTCTCTACTCCCACTTTTTCCTCAGTTCAGGTATGCCGGATTCGGAACCGGTGTTTGGGATGCTAATTGTTTGCAGCCTGTTATTCATAGAGAACAAATCTGTTTTGCTCTGTCTCTTATAAGAATTTGGATGAAAGCATGTTTACCGTTTTCCCTGGTTTGGTTAGCCTGTGTAAACATCAGAACCCCCTACCTGAGGCTAGAACCAGGACCAACCGTCCCACCCAGGACTTGACCAGGGAACTGCCTGAGTGAGGAGAGAGCAGGGCTGGACTGCTTCATGGGGTACGCACAGAGGTGGCCCGGTTTGCTCCCACTCCTTGGTTCACTCCCAGCCGGGAGCATCCCAGAGAGCAACTGGCTGAGCGGAGGGTGGCTGCCCAGGAGTCTGGGATTGGAGAGGGCCAGGGGTGGGAGTCGGGGATTCCTGGGCAAAGGTTTGGGGGTGCCAGGTTTCCCAGAGCAGCGGGAGGAAGAAGGTCCCGGGAGGTAAGTGGAGCAGTGATGCCCCCCGGCCGCATCCCCGGCCAGTGTGATGGCTCGCCTGCCGACTCTGGGCCGTGAGGGATGGTGAGCGGGTGTGTGTCTCCCCGCAGCGTGGATAAGTCTTGGCAGGAGCTTAGCAACGTCCTCTCCGGGATCTTCTGCGCCTCTCTCAACTTCATCGACTCCACCAACACCGTCACTCCCACGGCTTCCTTCAAACCGCTGGGACTGGCCAACGGTGAGTGCCCCAGCCCCTGCTTTACTTCCGGTGTCCTCGCCCCTGAGTCTGCCCCGTTGCCCTCCCAGCTCCCCCGAACTGTGCTGTGTCGTCGTCATTGTCGTCATGTCGCTGGGAGACCAGTGGGACTGGGTCCGATGCAGTTAGAGTGTGTGTATGTGTGTGTGTGTGGGGGGGGTGGGGAATTGCCCCTGTCTCGCTTGTGGGTCCACCCCAGGCTGACCCTGTCCCCCTCAGACACTGACCACTACTTCCTGCGCTACGCTGTGCTGCCGCGGGAGGTCGTCTGCACGGAGAACCTCACCCCCTGGAAGAAGCTCTTGCCCTGTAGCTCCAAGGTGAGGCCAAGCGGGGCCGGAGCCGGAAGTTGCCTCCTCGTTGCCCGATGGGCTGACAGGTCATCTCTGCAGGGTCCTGACAGCGTCTCTCTTGCCGCCCCCTCCAGGCAGGCCTCTCGGTGCTGCTAAAGGCTGACCACTTGTTCCACACTAGTTACCACTCGCAGGCTGTGCATATCCGCCCCATCTGCAGAGTAAGTTGTGGAAAGGGGCGTGGGTACGCTGTGGAGGGGCTCGGAGAGAGGGCAGCACCTGTGCCACGGGGCCAGGGCCAGCAGGCAGTGGCAGCCGTGATGACCAGTGTCCAGGGCACTGGCCGCGCCCCGGAGGAAACGGAGTGGCGGCCTGGCTGTGGCTCAGTGAGTCTTTGCTGTGGCCCTGAAACGGGGCTGGGCCAGGATGGCGGCCAGCTGGCAGGTCCTCGAATGAATCATTTTTGTTCCCCCCGGCCTGGTTTCCTCCTCCGTGAAGGAGAATAATGGCATCAGCTCAGGGTTGCTGGGGCGCAGGGAGGCAGAGCCGGCCGAGGCTGTGTGGTAGGGGCCGGCCTCACTGCCGTGTCTCCTTGGGTAGGATGCCCGCTGCACCCGTGTCTCCTGGGAGCTGCGACAGACTCTCTCCGTGGTCTTTGATGCCTTCATCACTGGCAAAGGGAAGAAAGGTCAGCTGCCTTGGTGGCCCTCCTCACAGGGCCGTTCCCCCTCCGCCACCCCCCGCTGCCCCCAGAGCCTGGGAGACCCTGGCCTCACCCCAGCTCACAGCTCAGCTCCACTCTCTGCCCCCAGACTGGTCCCTCTTCCGGATGTTCTCCCGGACCCTCACAGAGCCCTGCCCCCTGGCCGCAGAGAGCCGCGTCTACGTGGACATCACCAGCTACGGCCAGGTACCCGGCCTCCCGCCTCTCATTGCCCTGCCCCCGGGCCGGCCAGAGGGGCACCCCTGTCCACTTCTCAACCCTGCCCTGGTGTCCTCAGGACAACGAGACCCTGGAGGTGAGCCCGACCCCCACCTCCACCTACCAAGACGTCATCCTGGGCACCCGGAAGACCTACGCTGTCTACGACTTGCTGGACGCGGCCACAATCAACAGCTCCCGCAACCTCAACCTGCAGCTCAAGTGGAAGAGGCCCCTGGAGAATGGTGGGTGGGGGCTCCCCCTCCCCGGACTCACTGGGCTTCTAACTTTTTTTTTTTTTAAAAAGGGGGTGGGATGGAGTGATAGCACCGCGGATGGGGCATTTGCCTTGCATGCGGCCGACCTGGGTTCGATTCCCGGCATCCCATATGGTCCCCTGAGCACTGCCAGGCGTAATTCCTGAATGCAGAGCCAGGAGTAACCCCTGTGCATCACCGGCTGTGACCCAAAAAGAAAAAAAAAATGTTTTGGGCTTCACCAGGCTCAGTGCTCAGGGGTTGCCCCCAGTGGTGCTCAGGAAACCCTGTGGTGTCCAGGTTCAACCCGGGCCCTGTGCTCTAGTCCTGCGGTGCTTCTCCCCGAGACCACCAGGTCTATTTAGGTTCCAGATCTTGTCAGAGGTCCTGGTTCCTGTTCCCTGCTGCCCGGTCTGGGAAGGTGCCTGCGAATAGATGCCTCTTGCCCAGAAAACTCAAAGAGTTGGTCCAGGCATACTTGGAGCCCACAGCTCCCGTTTGGAGCCCTGTGCTCAGGAAGCTACTTGTCTGCTGGTCGGAGGCTTCCAGCCTTTCATGGTGACCATGCTCTGCATTGCCCACGCCGGGCGCATGGCCCCCGCCCCTAGGAGGTGTCCCCCCTCACCTCCCCCACCCCTCGTTGTTGGCAGGGGCGGAGGGGCGGATCTCGGCATCTGTGGATGCACTGGGGTCGCCGTGGGTGGGGTGGCAGGGAGGGGCGAAGCCCTGCCGCTCCCCCCTCCCCTTCCCCGGGAATGAGTCACCGAGGCCGGCTTGTCTCTCGCAGAGGCGCCCCCAGTGCCCTTCCTGCACGCGCAGCGGTACGTGAGCGGCTACGGGCTGCAGAGCGGGGAGCTGAACACGCTGCTGCACAACACGCACCCGTACCGCGCCTTTCCCGTGCTGCTGCTGGACACCGTGCCCTGGTACCTGCGGCTGTACGTGCACACCCTCACCATCACCTCCAAGGGCAAGGAGAACAAGCCAAGTGAGAGCCAGCCCCTTCCCCGCCCTGCCCCTCCGTACCCCTGCTCCTCCAAACCCCGCCCCTCCCCTCCCCTCCCCGCCCCATCCCATCTGGTTCTCAGGGTGGTTCCTGCAGTGCCCCTGGGATGCTGCCCTAGCACAGATGCAAGCCCCGGCTGCACCGAGAGAAAGGGGAGCCTCCCCGCGGCAGAGGCGGGAGTCAGTTTGTGAAGGGGAAATAGTTAAGGGATCCAGCTAGCGAGTCTTACTAGGATGGGACTAGGGGGGTGTTCTGGAATCTCTTTACACCTCCTTTGCCTTTCTTCCTGGGGTTACAGGGCGCATCCTTTTGTGATAATCCTAAGGACTCCCCTCTCACCCCTGACCTGCTCCCCCCACCCCGAAAAAGGATTGGCCAGCAGAGCAGCTTGGGAGCAAAGTAGGTGGAGGTGGTTTTTGCTCTGGAGGGGCAGTATTGTTGGTTTTTTTTTTTTTTTTTTTGCTTTTTGAGTCACACCCGGCGATGCACAGGGGTTACTCCTGGCTCTCCACTCAGGAATCACCCCTGGCGGTGCTCAGGGGACCATATGGGATGCTGGGAATCGAATCCAGGTCGGCCGCTTGCAACGCAAGCGCCCTACCCAGCTGTGCTATTGCTCCAGCCCTGGGGCAGTGTTTTTTAAATCTCAGCCCCTGCTTTCCCTCTGTACCTGCGTTCCTGGGATGCCCCCATGTATCACTGAGCTTTGTCTCCAGCCCAAGTGTGTTTTCTGTCCTTTTCTGGCCTCTGAAGAGCGACCAATACATTTTTTTTTTAATTTTTATTAGTGAAACAGCATGAGCTACAGTTGTAGACTTACAAATTTTTGTGCTTGGGACCAATACTTTTGAGTGCTTCGTTGTTGTTACTGCTTTTGGTTTTTTGTTTTCTTTTTTGGGTCACACCCGGCAATGCTCAAGGGTTCTTTTGGCTCTGTGCTCAGGAATGTCTCCTGGCGGTGCTTGGGGGGCCATCTGGAAGCCGGGGAACAAACCCAGGTGGGCTGCCTGCAAGACAAACGCCCTCTCTGCTGGACTATCGCTCTGGCCCCTTGAGTGCTTTTTTTTTCAGTGCCAGACATAGCACTAAGCACTTGTTTTCCCAGGGGCCGGACGGAGCCTGGTAATAAGGAGAAAAGTGTCCGAGGAAGAGCCAACAGCACATCCCAGTGGCCAGACAGCCCCACCTCCCCCCACCCCCCACTGTGTCATGTCTTCATCCCACTTCTTGTTCTGTTCTTCTGCTTCTCAGCTCTGGGCCCGCTGCTCTGGCTCGGGGAGAGATGGTGGTTTCCATCCCTGGCCGCCAGAAAAAAAAAAAAAAAAACACAAGCCAAATCAACAAACCCTCTGAAATCCTAACCTCCAACAGTCCTCCCTGTGTATTTTGTAGATCTCTCTGTTTTGCTTTGAGACTTTGGAGTCTGGAAAATTGCAAGCACGTCCTCAGAGGGGATCCAATGATCTGGCCCATTTGCCTGTCTTCCTGCATGTCTGTTTCATCTGTTTCCCTTTATTTATATTTCCGTTGGATTTTTTTTTCTCCCCCTGCAGAAATGTCTTAAAGTACACCCTAGGTCTACCTCTCCACTTTTAAATACTTGACTCTGTGTCTGTAACAGAGAAAGGACTTAAAGACAAAAACCTCGAACCTATATCTCCCACTTTTTATAATTAGTTTGTTTGAATCGGGAGCTAAACCCAGCCCTCAGTTCCTGTTTTGAATTTGCTTGCTATGCTCCTTCGTCTCCCTCTCTCTCTCCCGCTCTCTTTAATCCTTGGCTTTTTGGGAGCAGTTTTTGGATCACATAGAAATTGAGCACAAAGTACAGAGTTCTCAGATGCTCCCCCGCCCCCTGCCCCAGTTTCTCTTATTATTAACATCTTGCATTAATGTGGAAACTCTAAAAGTCTCTTCTCATCTATAACGGTTTCCACTTTAAAAAAAAAACAACTACTTGTTGGTGAAAAGTGGGTCATTGGTTGTGGAGCCTGTTTCCCATTCTGGATCTGACCCCGGGCTGGTGTTTGAGATGCTCGTCCACCCCCCGGCCTTCCTCCGGTGTCGGTAGTTGGACTGGGAGCCTTGGCTGGATTCTTGTCTCGCCTTCTGGGCCCACTCAACAGCCAGGTGTCTGCGCTGCGGGCTCTCGGGTGTCCCGGGGGTGAGCGATAGGAAGATTGGTTGCCTTTTCCAGGGCTGGCTGCCCTGAGGCATCCTGGCCCCTTCCTGAGATCCTCCTTGGGCCTGCCTGCCTGCAGATTAAAGCCCCCAGACCCAGGCCTCCTGGCCAGCCTCGTCGGGTGGGGGAAGCAGTGTGGGAAGTCCACCTCCTCTCTCCCTCCCGGGGGAACACAGTTTTGGCTGACCCCAGCCTGCCTCCAGGTTACATCCACTACCAGCCTGCCCAGGACCGGCTGCAGCCACACCTCCTGGAGATGCTGGTACAGCTGCCGGCCAACTCCGTCACCAAAATCACCATCCAGTTCGAGCGGGCGCTGCTCAAGTGGACTGAGTACACACCGGATCCCAATCATGGCTTCTACGTCAGGTGGGCCCCCCAGGCCGTGTGCTTGGCCCCTTCCTCCACCCCCGCCCCCCACCTCCCGTCCCGTTGGCTCCTGGCCGGAGAGCCGTGGCCAGCACGCTCCTTCTCTGCAGCCCGTCGGTGCTCAGCGCCCTCGTGCCTAGCCTGGTGGCAGCCCGAGCCGTGGACTGGGAAGAGAGCCCGCTCTTCAGCTCCCTGTAAGTGTGTCCTCTGGGTCCTCCCCGCTGGCCCCGGGGTGGGCTGGGAGTTCCCGTGGCCTCTGCCTATTGTGGGGCCTCGGAAAGGGGCAAGTGTCCTCCCTCGGCACAGACTTCAGAAATGGATTCTGAAGCATTTCTGGAAGAGATCGGTGTGAAGAGCAGCACTTTATAGCCTGCATTTCCTCGTTGATTCTCTCTCTCTTTTTTTTTTTTTTTTTCGGGTCACACCTGGCGATGCTCAGGGGTTACTCCTGGCTTTGCGTTCAGGAATTACTCCTGGCGGTGCTCGGGGGACCCTATGGGATGCTGGGAATCGAACCCGGATCAGCTGCGTGCAAGGCAAACACCCTCCCCGCTGTACTATGGCTCCAGCCCCACCTCATTGATTCTCTTAACAAATATTTCCTTGAGGGGGCCGGAACCATAGTACAGCGGGGAGGGCGTTTTCCTTGCTTGTGTCTGACCTGGGTTGGATCCCCGGCAACCCATATGGTCCCCCGACCACCTCCAGGACTGATTCCTGAGTGTAAAGCCAGGAGTAAGCCCTGAGCATCGCTGGGGATGACTCAGAAAGTCCAAAAACCAAAGATAAAAAAAAAAAAAAGGGCTAGAGTGATAGTATAGCGGGTAGGGCATTTGCCTTGCACGTGGCTGATCCAGGTTCGATTCCCAGCATTCCGTAGGGTCCCCTGAGCACTGCCAGGAGTAATTTCTGAGTGCAGAGCCAGTAGTAACTCCTGAGCATCGCCAGGTGTGACTCAAAAAGAAAAAAAAAATCAACCCTGAGCACTGCCAGGAGTAATTCCTGAGTGCAGAGCCAGGAGTAACCCCTGTGCATCGCCAGATGTGACCCAAATAAAAAATTCCCTGAGCGCCAAGCCAAGGGTAGATGGTTCCGAGAGGCTGGATGAGCGCAGGAGATAAACACATGTGCCCCCCTCCCCGCCCCTGTGCTGTTCTGCTGCAGCTGGAATCCGGAGAGGAGGTTCTGTTCTAGAGGCGAGAGACCTGGGTAGAGCTGGGGCGTGTCCGGGTCACGGGATGAGGGGTGGGAAGGCATCTTTCTCTTACTTTTGTTTGCTTTTGTTCGGGGGTCACCATCAGTGGTGCTCAGGGCTCACTCCTGGCCCAACGCTCAGAACGGTGCTCGGGGATGAAGCCGGGGTTGGCCACGTGCACGCCCCCCCCATTGTACTCTTGCTCTGGCCCCTGGAAAGCATCTATAGACCGAGCCTGAGCCCCTGCAGTCAGGGAAGGCAGACCCAAGACTGCACCCCTTCCCAGGAGAAGGGGGAGGTGGGGAGGGGACAGCTGCCCTGGGTGGTGCTGGGGTGGGAGCCACAGGCCTCGCCTCACCCCGTCTCCCCATCCTGGCGCCAGGTTCCCGGTGTCCGACGGCTCCAGCTACTTCGTGAGACTCTACACGGAGCCGCTGCTGGTGAGCCTGCCCACGCCCGACTTCAGCATGCCCTACAACGTCATCTGCCTCACGTGCACGGTGGTGGCCGTGTGCTACGGCTCCTTCTACAACCTGCTCACCCGCACCTTCCACATCGAGGAGCCCAGCAGCGGCGGCCTGGCCAAGCGGCTGGCCAACCTCATCCGGCGGGCGCGGGGCGTACCCCCGCTCTGAGGCTCCCCCCCTGGTCACAACCCGGCTGCCTTTGTCTCCTGGGAGCGGTCGGCACTGCCTCCTGCCATCTCCCAGGTTGGCTCTTGGGCCAGACTTGCCCCGGCCAGGCGCCTCCAGCTGTCAAAGCCCCCATCAGAGTTGGCGGCTGAGCTCAGAACAGCGTCCCTTCAAAATTCACTTCCGGGCGCAGAGAGGACTCACAGCCGGGGCTTTACACGGGGGCGCCCAGGTTTGCTCCTCAGCACTCTACAGTCCCCGGAGCACCGAGCCAGGGGTGGTCCAGAAGCCAGACAGCCGAAACCAGACTTTGTTCACCCGGACTGGCCGTAGTTCTCCTGTCTCGTCTTTTTGCTTTGTTTTGTTGGCGGTGCTGAGCTGGACCCGGGCTGTCCCCCACGGCAGAGCAGCCCCCGGCCTGTGTTTGCCGTATTTCAGGTCGAGCTGGTGGCCTCTTCGGGGTAGCAGAGAACCATTTCCAGCAGAAGTGCTACGGAGAGCTCCGTCAGGCCAGCTGGCCTTGCAGCGGGGCGGAGGTGGGCATTTGCTCCCCTGCGTCATCGAGGAAACTTGGGGAATAAAACTTGGCCCCTTCCTCAAAGTCTTGCCTCAAGTCCTTGACTCCTGGGAAGAGTTCTGGGGTCCGAACCTGTTCGCTGGCTGCCTGAACTGGAATCTTCCCCTCCTACACCCAAGACAGAATAAACTTCCGACCTCCTCCCAAACCCCGCCCCACCTCCATCTCATATTCCCAGAACTCCTGGGTCTGGCTGAGGGGTGTTTATGCAAACAGGTCTATGACCAAGTAAATGAATTATCTTCTGCCTCTTGAAGGCCCTAAGAACTAGTGTCCACTCCCCACGGGGAGGGCTCGGGGGTGGGATTAAGTGTCTGTGGGAGTGGAGGGTGGGATGAAACAGCCCAGACAAGGTGGGGGCTTGTCAGTCGGGGTGTGGCCCAGTCTGGGTTTCTATCCCGCTCCATGGAACCTGTGCTGTGGGTGGCCCTAGGGCCTGATCCATGGGGTCAGCCCTGCTGTGGCCACCCTATGTTTTTTACCGGGAATCCCTGGGAAGCCCCCCCCCCCCCCCCCCCCCCCCCGCTATACCCCCTGCTCTCATTCTCTGCCACATCTGGCATGAAACCTGAGTTGAGATCTGGCCCCCTCACCCTCAGTTCTTACATCATAGTGGTTTGGCTTGGGATATCTTGTTGCACTAGTCTCTGCCTCCCCCCCCCCCCCCCCCCACCTCTCTCTCTCTCACACACACACACACACACACACACAGACAAGATACTTCCTCCAGGAAGTCTGCCCTGCTACATGTTACTGTGGGTCATCCCACCCTCTGCCCCCACAGCCCTTCAGTGTTGCTTTTACGTCCTCCTTATAGTCCTGACTACATAGCCTTTATCTTCCATTAGACCGTGACCTTTTACATGTTCTCACGTTTTTCTTTTTGAATAACGGTGATTGATAAGAGTGTAAATGGTGACCAGCGCACACTCCTTACCGAAGAAGTGCCAGTATCCACCTACCGCTGTCCCTGGGTCCCTGTCTGTTCACAGGCCCCTTCCTCCTGTCCAGGTCGCCTCAGATCTGTAGTCGGCGTCTTAGGGCTAGTGTTCAATGGACATTAGCGGACTAATGACTGATTTCACACCCTCTCGGTTCATCCACATCATAGCCAGAAGGCAGTATTCCCTCTTCTGTTGTTTGTCTGCCTCCCTGAGCTCTTTGGAGTCACAGTGGCTGTCTGTCTTCCGACTGAGGACATGTAAGTACTCAGTAAAAGCATGGAGGGCTCCTCTGGGGAGCTGGGGTCCTGGGGTAGGCTGAGAAGAGTCGTGAGTTGCGCAGTCCTTGACACAGTCCTGCCATGAGTGATATCTCCGGCCTACCTGGAGGTGTCTCCACGGTTTTTCAAGAGTCCTGAGAACATCCAAGTGTGCACACGTGTGTGTAGGAGGGAGGCAAGGAGCTACTCTCAGGCAAGAGCAAAATCAGTTCGAAGGTCTGATAGTCTCTGATAACAGAAGGCAGTTACGTTCCAAGACGCCAGAGGCTACCTGAAATCCGCATTCTTGGGCAGCTCTCAGGATGGCGGCTCTAGACCTGCATGCCCGTGACAAACTCAGTCCTTGCACTGGCCACAGTCAGAGACAGATGAGCACTAAAATAGAGCAATGACAATCTACGATAACATTGGTTTGCCCTTCCTCCCTGGCCACAGGGAGCTTGGGTTTGTTGATTGCTCCCCCAACCTGTCTCCTGATCAGACTCTGTTGACTTGTAAATATTGTTTTTCTCCTCTCCTTAATGTCCTTTGCATGGTTAGTTACTTCAGAGCAATTACTTTTTGTATGGACACAGGAAGGCAAACCAATGTTATCCCACATCTCCCCCTTTTCTTTTGACAAAAACACAAAATTTGAAATAGAAAAATAGGCAAACCATGTTATCCTACAATGACAATGATAGACATAATAACAAGCCATCGTGGCTGTTATTGCATATGATATTCTTGGTCTCCTCTTGACTAAAACTCCAGAAAGAAGAACCTGGAGGAGAAACTGCTATACCTGAGTCTTCCCTGAAATTCCACTTGGGACACCTTTGTGGGTGTAAAGGTAAAGGCCCTCCCGTTGATCGTCGATTTGCTCGAGCGGGCCCAGTAACGTCTCCATTGGAGACTTTGTTGTTACTGTGTCTGGCATATCCAATACTCTCGGTAGCTTGCCGGGCTCTCCGAGAGGGGCGGAGGAATCGAACTCGGGTCGGCCATGTTGGCCGCTTGTAAGGCGAACACTCTACCCGCTGTGCTATCGCTCCAGCTTGTGGGTGTAGTAGAGGTATTAAGAGCCTTGCATGCCCCGCTGGGCACCAGGCAGATCTACCTATTCTGTGTCCAAATGCTGCAAAATAATCCACTTTGCTGGCCAGAGGTGGTTCCAGGACCCAAGAATCAGTTTCCAGCCCCAATCCTCATGATCCAAATTGGGACTGAGTTCCACAACCCTCCCCTTTCCCCAACCCCCACCCCACTCATGGTCACCTCCCTGAATTCAGATGTACATAACTAGTCTCCAAATCCGAATGATGGGGGAGGATTAACTCTTCAGAACTTGATCTAAAAACTAGAAACCCTGCGAGTTTCACAAAGGACACTGACTCTTTCTTCCGAAGGCCTGTGAGAGGGTTTGAGGGTGCTCCTGAGGGCCAGAGTCAATTTCCAAGACAGTTAAAAGAGTGGCTGGAGGGACCAGAGTGATAGCAGAGCAGGGAGGGCATTTACCTTGCACACGGCCGACCCGGTTTCAATCCCCGGCATCCCATATGATCCCCTGAGAAACACCAGAGGTGATTCCTGAGTGCAGACCCAGGAGTAGACCCTGAGCATCGCCAGGTGGACCCAAAAAGAAAAAAAAAAGAGGGACTGGAGCGATAGCATAGCGAGTAGGGTGTTTGCCTTGCAGGCGACCAATCCAGGTTTGATTCCCAGCATCCCATATGGTCCCCCGAGCACCACCAGGAGTAATTCCTGAGTGCAGAGCCAGGAGTAACCCCTGAGCATCACTGGATGTGACCTAAAAAGCAATAAATAAATAAATGAAAGTGGGGTGGGGCGTGGGGGAGGAAGGGGCTGGAGCAATAGTACAGAGGATAAAGCATTTGCCTTGTACGCGGCAGATCCGGATTCAATCCCTGGCATCCCATATGGTCCCTGACACACCTGGCTCTGAGTGCAGATCCAGGAGTAAATTCTGAGCATCGCTGGGCGTGACCCAAAAAGCAAAATAATAAGAAAAGAAAGTGGGACTCTGCCTATACGCTGGAGAGCTGCTGGTAGTAGTAGCCTGACCATAGATAGAATACAAGGCACACTTCTGTATGTCGCCTGCCTCTACCTGGTGAGCTCTGGCCTCCTGCATGCCGTAGGCAGGCACAAAGCCAGACCAGTGTCTCTGCCAGGGCTGCCCGGTCTCCCAGGAGCCCTACCAGAGTCGGGTTCAGAGCAAGCCGTGGTTTGCCTTGGCATCTGCCAGAATTGGGCAAGGTTTGCATGACTTTTAATTTCAGTTTTCCCCTGGGCTGTTTAAGGACATAAATGGCAGGATTTGTGGAGAACTGTGTGGAGTCCTCTCCAGCCCTGAATTGATGAGTGATGACCAACGGGGCGCAGGGCCAAGCCCTTCTGTTCCTAAAGCTCAAATCCCTTCCCACGCGCGCACAGATGAGGGCGCCCTGGCCCAGAAGCCAGAAATCAGGCTGGGAGCCCCGCCCCCCACCCCCCCACCCCCCCGCCCTGCCCTCCCTCCCCTGCCGCGCTGCCTGTGCACCCTGCAGGCTGGACACTAGGGGGCAGAGGAGAGGCATCTCAGAGTTTCCTCTCCTGCTCCCAGGTGTGTGCGTGGACTGGGCTGGACCCTGCACCCCTTCCAGAAGCCCAACCTGCACATTCCTCAAAGAGCACACTCCAAGGCCAAACCTCTCCCGGCCTACAAACGCTTCAGGGCAGGCAAACTGATGAGGTTTTGTGGTGATGACACACTTCCTCCCCAGCAAAACCTGGAAGAATTCGAGCCCTTCCCTGCGCGCCGTGAAGCAACCCGCCCACTCTAGGGCCTGGTGGTGGCAGGAATGGTGACAGGCTCCCCATTCTGGCCCAAGGGCCCTTGGTCTCCACCGGGTGAGCCCTGCTTCGGTGCCCTGTGACACAGCAGAGCCCGCTGTAGACCAGAGGCCATTCCCACAGCCCCGAGTCGCCAGAACACTCGGACTGGTGCTCCCTCTCCACCACATCTCTTTCCACTGTCCTCCCCCAGCACCTCCTCCTCCTCCTCCTCCTCCTCCTCCTCTTCATCCTCCTTTCTCTTCTTCCTCTTCCTCTTCCTCTTCCTCCTCCTCCTCCTCCTCCTCATCCTCCTGCTCCTCCTCCTCCTCTTCTTCTTCTTCTTCTTCTTCTTCTTCTTCTTCTTCTTCTTCTTCTTCTTCTTCCTCCTCCTCCTCCTCTCCCTCCTCTTCCTCTTCCTCCTTCTTCACCTTCTTCATCTCCTTCTTCTTCCTTTTCTTCTTCCTCCTCTTCCTCTTCCTCCTCCTTCTTCTTCTTCCTCTTCCTCCTTCTCCTCCTTCCTCTTTTTCCTCTTCTTCCTCTTCTCCTTCTTCCTCCTCTTCCTCTTCCTCCTCTTTCTCTTCCTCCTCCTTCACCTTTTTCATCTTCTTCTTCTTCTTCTTCCTTTTCTTCTTCTTCTTCCTCCTCTTCCTCTTCCTCCTCCTTCTCCTTTCTCTTCCTCTTCCTCCTCCTCCTCCTTCCTCTTTTTCCTCCTCTTCCTCTTCTTCTCCTTCTTCCTCCTCTTCCTTTTCCTCCTCCTCCTCCTTCCTCTACTTCTTCTTCCTCCTCTTCCTCCTCCTTCCTCTTCTTCCTCTTCCTCTTCTTCTTCTTCTTCTTCGTCGTCTTCTTCTTCTTCTTCTTCCTCCTCCTCCTCTCCCTCCTCTTCCTCTTCCTCCTCCTTCACTTTCTTCATCTCCTCCTCCTCCTCCTCCTTCTTCTTCTTCATCTTCTTTTTCTTCTTTTTCCTTTACTTCTTCTTCCATCTCCTCTTCCTCTTCCTCCTCCTTCTCCTTCCTCTTCCTCTTTCTCCTTTTCCTCCTCCTTCCTCTTTTTCCTCTTCTTCCTCTTCTTCTTCTCCTTCTTCCTCCTCTTCCTTTTCCTCCTCCTCCTCTTCCTCCTCCTCCTTCTTCTGTTTTTGGGCCACACCTGGCAGTGCTCAGGACTTAATTCTGGCTCTGCACTCAGGACTCACTCCTGATGGTGCTCGAGGGATCCTATGGGATGCTGAGGATCAAACTCAAGTCTGTCACATGCAAGACAAAACTCCTGTCCTATCACTCCGGAATCCACATTTCAGTTTCTTGAGACGCTACCCCATCCAGAGCCAGAGCTCCTTGAAAATTTAGGTGGTTGGGACCAGCTGCTGGTCTCAGAAAGCTTCAGAGGCTGGCAGGAACTGGGGGCTGACAAGAGTGGGAGGGAGCAGGTGTGGCTTTCCTGTCCTGGGACATCAGTCCTGAATTAAAAAGGTAAAGGTAAAGGCCCTCCCGTTGATCATCGATTTGCTCGAGCGGGCCCAGTAACGTCTCCATTGGAGACTTTGTTGTTACTGTGTCTGGCATATCGAATACTCTCGGTAGCTTGCCGGGCTCTCCGAGAGGGGTGGAGGAATCGAACTCGGGTTGGCCATGTTGGCCACGTGTAAGGCAAACGCCCTACCGCTGTGCTATCGCTCCAGCCCTGAATTAAAAACCTCTTGTAATCCAGCCAGGCAGCGCTGTTGATGCGTAAAGTAGATGACCACCCTCTGCACTTCTTTTTATGTTGTCTTCCGGACCACACCTGACTGTACTCAGGGCTTTCGACCTGGCTCTGCTCCAAGGGTCACTTTTTATAGGGCTCAAGGGACCATGTGGGGTACCAGGATCGAACCCAGGTCAGCCTCATGCAAGGCCTCACCCACTGCCCTGTATTTTGGGCACCAATTCTATTTCCGTTTTTGTTTTTGTGACACAGCTGGCTGTGCTCAGGGCTTACTCCTGGCTCTATGCTTCGGGTTTACTCCCAGGAGTGCTTGGGGACCATATGGGATGCCGGGGATAGAACTTGGGTTGGCCACAGCTTTATCCTCTGAAGTTTTAACTCCGAGCTAAATTAAACCTTGATCATAAAAAGTCTTCATATAGGAGGCCAGAGTGATAGTTTAGCAGGCAGGGCATTTGCTATATGCATGCACTTTCGATCTCCAGCATCTCCTATGGTCCCCTGAGCACTGCCAGGAGTAATTCCGGAGTGCCTGCGCATTGCTGGGTGTGGCCCCCAAACGAAAAATAACAAAGTCTTCAGATATAAACTTCTAAGGACTTTTCAGCTTACTAATCAGATGCTGTCCCTGACCTGTTCCCATCTGTGACGCTCCCTGGCCGCTGTCCCTTCCCTGCTCCTCACTGGTGTTTAACGCCAGGGTCAGTATTTGATGTTTGCTCAGATTCCTCTCCCAGGCCTTCAAAAATCCCTGGAATTTACAGTGTTTTTGTATGATGATGAGATAATTCAAGGCAGGGACCCCTAGAGAGCTTCTAGTGGGGCAGCAGGAATTAGGGGGCTAAACTTTCCCCTCTTCAATGACTTATCTGTCACTGTTCTACCGTTGTTCATCGATTTGCTCGAGTAGGCCCAGTTCAATCAATTGTTTCTCAATGAAAACTGGGGGAGGGGTGCTCAGTGAAGTGTGTTGGTGAATTTGGGGAGTGACGTGTTCAGGGGGGGGCTAGAGTCCCCTGCCCCTCTGCACCAAATCACACCAACCACCCCACCCCACCTCCTCCATTGGGTTCTTCCTAAATTTTACCCTCCGGTTTTTGGAACAAACAGCCAGGGATACCGCTATGGCCTATGGCTTGCTCTGAGCTGAAGGTTATGAAGATCCTGCAGGTTCCGGAAACACTTTGACCTCTCTTTTCATTATCTAAAGAATTCAGATAAGAGGTCTGATCCAGGGAGAGAAAGATAAGGAGAAGCTTGCCATTGCCTGAGGACCTTTCTGCCCAGATGGCTTCTAATGACCTAACATCCGGTCTCCTCATCTGGTCCGTTTCCTGCCCCTCCTTGCCCTCCTGCCCGTACCCCCTTCCTAAGCCCTGAATGCTGCTGGGCCTCAACTCTCAGGTCTGATCTGGAGCCCCATGCCTTTGTGACCTCGGCCAAGAATCTCACAGCGCAGAAGGAAAATCTTTTTCCCTTCCCGTACTGGTTCTCTTTGGCTTTTTGTTTTTGGATCATACCCAGTGATGCTCAGGGATGACTCCAGCAGTGATCGGGAGACCCTAAGAGACTCCGTGGATCGAATCTGGGTCGGCTGCATGCAAGGCAGTCACCCTATCTGCCCTGCTATCACTCTGGCCCCCACTGTACTTTTTTTTTTTTTTAATTGTCACAGTCACTGTCACTGTCCTCCTGTTGTTCATCGATTTACTCGAGCGGACCCAGTAATGTCTTCATTGTGACACTTGTTATTGTGTTTGGCATATCAAATACGTCACGGGTAGCTTGCCAGGCTTTGCTCTGCGGGCGAGATACTCTCAGTAGCTTGCCAGTCTCTCCGAGAGGGGTGGAGGAATCGAACCTGGGTCAGCCAGGTCGGCCAAGTGCAAGGCAAATGCCCTACCCGCTATGCTATCACAAAATTAAATTAATTCTACCTAGTGAAAAGACCCGAGGATGCATGTAGGGCTCTGCCTCTAGTAGGACCTTTTGCAGTTCCCCAGCATTCAGTCCATCTGCCTGCTGACACCTGGGCTTCAGGCTGTCCCCACCTGGGACTCTACTATTTGCTACAGCTGTCCACAGGTTGTAGCAAAACGTTTTGACTCACTAGATTCCTAGCTTCTTCTCCAGGGCCTGTCTCAGCAACAGTCAAGGAGGAAGAGAGGCAGAGGCCAGAGCCTGGGAGAAGGACCCTCTTGTTATCCTCATGAACCCCTTACCTTTGCAGGTGTTCACTGAGCACATTCACTGAGTGGGGCTCCCCAGAGCCCCGGAGGCTCCATTCTGAGTTGATGGTGGAAAGCAGGGCCTGTTAGGGCTGTCCTCTCTCTACCGGAGGGTTGGGCAGAAGGTCCAACCCTGTGATCTTAGGATCCCTGGTCACTGCCCCCATCCTCAGGTGACTTCTGAAAGGTGCTGGTAACACAGACACCTGTGCTGCTCTCCTCACTTAGGAAACTCTGAAGGTTTTAGGAGCACTGTGTCAGGAGTGGGATGAAGACCAAATACATATTTCCTATAAGTGATAATATCACACCTTCCCCCAATATTCCACTTTTACCTTTTTTAAGGGGGAGCGCCCCAGCAATGTTTGGGGGCCAGTGATTGTCATACCTGGCAGTGATGTGGACAGCTAGATGGGGCCAAGGATTGAACTTGGGGACTCACACATGCAAGGCATGTGCTCCAGCCCTTGAAAGTATCTCTCCGGGCCCCAAGACCCTATTTTTAAGTTTTCCTCTACTGTGTTCCATACAGGCGGAAGCAATTTACATTCCCACCAAGCATGAATGAAGGGTCCTTTTCTGCCACACCCCTGCCAACACTGGTTGTTTTTAGCGCCTGGGAATGGATCATTCTCACTAATGCAAGGTGAGCTCTCATTGTTGTTTTATATTCATTTTCCTGATCATCAGAGGTTCTGGGCATTTTTCATGCATCTGTTGGCTTTCTGTACGTCTTTTATGGAGAAGTGTCTGTTTAGCTATTCTCCCCATTTTTTTTTATGGGATTGTTTATTTTTGTTGTTGAGTTTTCCAAGTGCTTTTTATATCTTGAGTATTAGTGCTTTGCCAGATCAGATGTATGCTGTGACTAATTTCCCCTTTGAATAAAGTCACCCGTCCATTGCATGAGGCCCACACTAATGATCTCATCCTAACTTGATTATCTTTCAAGAGATCCTATTTCCTTTTTTTTTTTAAATTTTTATTAGTGAAACACCATGAGGTACAGTTTGTAGACTTACAAATTTTTGTGCTTGGGTTTCAGTTGTACAATTATCCAATACCCATCCCTCCACCAGTGCCCTTTCTCCTCCACCACTGATCCCAGTATTCCTCCCCTCCCCTCCCATCCCCCCCTCCCATCCCACCCTACCTCTGTGGCAGGGCATTCCCTTTTGTTACAAGAGATCCAATTTCTAAGGAGATATTAGAGGGTTAGGTTTACAACATTTTTTTTTTGGAGTGGGCACAGTTCAAATAAACCCAAATTTGGGTTTTCACTATATAAAAACCAACTGCTTGAGTGACAAGAGTTAGTTTAAAAACAAAGATTTATTCAGATGATGGCAACCTTAGAAGATGGTTCTCGTCATCACTACATGCCTGGGTTAGGGCCAGAATTCATATCAGTGATCTTCAGCCCATTCACAGACCACTGCCAGGTGTTGAAAACTTGAAAACCACTGGTCTGTTGTCCTGGTTATAAATGCCAGTCTGTAGACTGGTATGCAGCTAGGTGTTTATCTTGAGGTGTAGAGAGGTTGCAACATGCTAACTCACTACAGTGGGAAAAGTAAGTTAGAATAAAAATGGGTTGGAGCGATAGCACAGTGGGTAGGGCATTTGCTTTCCACTCGGCCGACCTGGCCCACCCAGGTTCAGTTCCTCTGCCCCTCTTGGAGAGCCCGGCAAACTATTGAGAGTATCTCGCCCGCACGGCAAAGCCTGGCAAGCTACCCATGATGTATTTGATATGCCAAACACAGTAACAAGTGTCACAATGGAGATGTTACTGGGCCCGCTCGAGTAACGAGCAAATTGATGAACAATGGGAGGACAGTGACAGTGACAGTGAGGGCCAAAGAGATAGTACAGTGGTTAAGGCACTTGCCTTGCATGCGACTGATCCTGATTCAAATCCCCAGCACCACATATGGTTCCCCCAAGCACCATCAGGAATGAGGCTGAGCAGTACTGGGTGATCGCCTCCCCCCCCCACTCATGGTTGATGGGTCAGGGGAGAAATCACTCGAGGCAGTCCAATGGGTATCCATGGTTTATTTAACAAAATTTCGAGGGTCGGAGTCATAGTACAGTGGGTAGGGCATCTGCCTTTCATGTGGCTAACCTGGGTTTGATCCCTCGCACCCTGTAGGGTTCCCTGAGCACTGCCAGGAGTAATTCCTGAGTGCACAACCAGGAGTAACCTCTGAGAACTGCTGGGTATGCCCTCCCCCCAAAAAACGCCCCCAAAACTCCCAAGCAAATAAAAAATGTCAGGGGACTGTAGCCTGTTCCTTGTAAAACTCTGAGAGTATTGTTAAACAATACTCAGCTCCAGGCGGACGTGACCGCCCTCAGGAATCTCTCCACATAGCCTGATGTTTGCTCTTCCTCCTCAACCATAACATGAGCTGGTTTAGAACATCTCTTGGGGCTGAGAGACAGAGCAAAGGCCAAGAAAGTCTCTAAGAACATCTGTGGAGAACAAGATGGACTCTTTCAGGCTTGCACACTTAAGATAATTTTGTAAGTAAAAGGTAGAAACAAATAGAACGGAGCCTCTAGGTCCTCCTCTGCACACCCCACTGAGGAGACTATAGCCCGAAGACAGGTTGTGAGTGCTCTGGTTTCCACTGTGGGGAGCCAGAGACAAAGCTTTGGCCACAGATGCAGTGTGGGAGCGAGGCAGAGGCCTTGGCTCTCCTCAGAACAGGTCCAGGCCAGCTTCCTGTAGGGGGAGAGAAAGAGAGGGGGAGAGAGAGAGAGAGAGAGAGAGAGAGAGAGAGAGAGAGAGAGAGAGAGAGAGAGAGAGAGAGACAGAGAGAGAGAGAGAGACAGAGAGAGAGAGACAGACAGACAGACAGACAGACAGAGTGCTGAGTTCTGAAAGGTGTACTGGGGTTCGTCAGGAATAGAAAAAGGGAGAGACAGAAGCTCTGGGGTGTGATCAAGAGCTGAAGATGAGGCTCAAGAATCCAACCCCAGGGCTAAAGCAATAGCACAGCAAGTAGGCTGTTTGCCTTGCACGCAGCCAACCCAGGTTCGATTCCCAGCATCCCATATGTTTCCCTGGAGTACCGCCAGGAGTAATTCCTGGAGTGCAGAGCCAGGAGTCATCCCTGTGCATCGCCGGGTGTGACCCAAAAGGTTAAAAAAAAAAAAAAGAAAATCTAACCCCATCTATTTCCCACGTTACCATGGTGGAAATTTTCTCACCTCTTTTGTGTTGGTTTCCTAGTAGATGCTGAGTGCTATGAATCGACTCCAACTTCCCCTCAAAGTCCTTTCCATCCTGGAAGGCAGATGAGCATGGGAATACCCGAGAGGAGGGAAAGGGGTGGTTACCCAGGAGACACAGGGAGCCTGGTCCACCTCCTGGCTCCTGCTTTGACCTCTTCAAAGCGACAGACCCATCTAAGGCGGGGTCAGAAGTGTGAGGATATTGGGGTGAAGGAGAGAATCTGTCATTGCAAGAAAACTCGGGGAGGCATCTGAACCACCTAACCCTGTAACTCACAGACACCAGCTGGTCTGCAGCTTTGACTTTATCCCCCTTCCTCACATGGAAGCTAAGGCCCTGCCTTTCCACACGGAACCTGGTTCCCCTCCCAAGAAACCCACCAGCAAATGTGTCCCTTTTGTCCTCCATCCTGCAGAGACTGGGTGGGGGGCATGGTCAGGGAAGGGCACTCAACTCCCCCCAAATGTCTGATTTTTTTGGGTGACGATATTTCACCCAGCCATCCCTCCTCCAGTTTTCAGAGTCTCAGGACTCAGAGTTGGGGGCGAATTCCTCTCTGTCAGCTCCCACAACAGATGCAGAAGTTGTCAGTCACCCGTACAAAGTGCCCCCTCAACTGGCTTGGAGGAGGATGGTCAGTAGCTTGGCGTTTCCCAGATTCCCCTCATTCTTGCCTCCCACAGTTGGTCAAGAGCAGAAGTGATGAGATGGTGTGGAGTCATCAAGCACTCAAAGAGGAAAGGGCAGGTGTGTGTGTGTGTGTGTGTGTGTGTGTGTGTGTGTGTGTGTTTTGTGTGGGCGGGGCCTCTGGGATGCCTGCAGGTATTTCCCGGGATGCACCACTCTCCTATTTCTTGTTAGGCTTTCCCGGCTGCAAGGCATTGTGGGAAGAACTTATTTAGAGGGCCCCCAGTCAAAGGGAGGGTGTAGCTCTCTCAGGTGGAGTCCCTTGGACAGCGATTACATGCGGATGTAAAAACCCCCATTTTGGGGATGAGGTAAGCAGTCTACTTGGGAAGGATTACAGAAGAGGAAACCGAGGCATGGTATGCTCAAATATTAGGAATGGATCAGCAGTGGGACTGTAGCACACACTCTGCAACCCCACACCTTTATCGTTCTGGGAAAATCCCCCAGGCCCTCTGGGTTTCACTTTCCTCATTTAGAAAATCAGGCTAATGCAGGTACCTGGCCAGAGTGCCGGCCAGAGGCAGCTGGAAACATTCTGCCGAGCTCTGGGTTCATGACTCATTGATTTGTTGCAATAAAGGCATCCCATGAAAAAGACGTTGAAAATGACTTCTAGGATGTGGTCTTGTCATGGGCGAATTGGGGTGGGCTTCGTCCTGGGTAGGATAGGACAGTTCGACGATTGCTACACCCAGCAATCAGATGAGATGGTGTGGAGTCATCAAGCACTCAAAGAGGAAAGGGCAGGGGTGTGTGTGTGTGTGTGTGTGTGTGTGTGTGTGTGTGTGTGTGTGTTTGTTGTGTGTGGGCGGGGCCTCTGGGATGCCTGCAGGTATTTCCCGGGATGTACCACTCTCCTATTTCTTGTTAGGCTTTCCCGGCTGCAAGGCATTGTGGGAAGAACTTATTTAGAGGGCCCCCAGTCAAAGGGAGGGTGTAGCTCTCTCAAGTGCTCAGGGGCTACTTGTCTCTGTGCTCAGGAGTGACCCCTAAGGATGCTCCAAGGGACCGTATCTGGTGCTGGGAGTTGAACTTGGGTTACCTGTGTGCAAGGCAAATGCTTGAACTTCCTTACTCTCTCCTGGGCTCAGGGTATCTTAATTCTAACCTTGAGCAAGGGCAGCTGGGAGCGAGGTACCAGCTGAGGTGGGGAAGAAGCCTTAGGCCCTTGTTTAGTCAGAGAAGGGGGAGAGGGTATGAGGCCATTTTTTGGGGGGGGGGTCACACCCGGCGATGCACAGGGGTTACTCCTGGATCATGCACTCAGGAATTACTCCTGGAGGTGCTCGGGGAACCATATGGGATGCTGGGAATCGAACCTGGGTCGGCCACGTGCAAGGCAAACGCCCTACCCACTGTGCTATCTCTTCAGTCCGGAGGCCATTTTTGTGCTGCCTTTTTTTTTTTTTCTGTGGTCCACGTGTTGACCGAGCGTGGTTCTGTTTGTTATTGTTGTTGTTTGTTGGCTTTTGGGCCACATCCAGATATGCTCAGAGCTTACTCCTGGCTCTGCACTCATGGGGGTTACTCCTGATGGATGGACTGGGGGAGGGGTACCAGGGGGGTACCAAGGGAGCAAACTTGTGTCGACTACTTACTCTTGGTACTGTCTCTCTGGCTGGAGGATGTTTTTTTTTTTTTTTGGGTTACACCCGGTGATGCACAGGGGTTACTCCTGGCTCATGCACTCAGGAATTAGTCCTGGCGGTGCTCTGGGGACCATACAGGATGATGGGAATTGATCCCGGGTCTGCCGTGTGCAAGGCAAATGCTCTACCCGTTGTGCTATCGCTCCAGTCCCTGGAGGATGATATTTTTGTCTGTCCACCTTGGTCACAGAAGGCCATATCTGATGCCCGTGTTCTGTGGATTGTTTGTGCCTCCCAGAGCCCAGCAGAAACCTGCCGTGAGGGCCAGGCTGGCGACCCCGCTGGTCCTTTTACCAATCTTGTAGAATTAGAATGAAGAGAAAAAGGATAGGGTCTTTGTAAAAAGGCCCAGGACAAGTGTCCGCCAGAGTGATGCCTCAGTGAATAGCAGAGTGACCATCAATGTATGGTCATTGTGGTTCGAGTAAATGATCTCTTATTGAAATCAGAGTCCTGGAAATGAATTCAGTGCAGGCCACACGTTGCTCTGTGATGGTGAGCCGAGTCATGCATGTCACTCAAACAATGCAAATGCAAGTACCTGGCCCGTTTTTATTTTTGAGAACTAGATAGCACAGTGGTAGGGCGTTTGCCTTGCATGCAGCCAGCCTGGCCGAGCCAGGTTTGATTCCTCCGCCCCTCTCAGAGAGCCCAGGTTTGATTCCTCCACCCCTCTCAGAGAGCCCGGCAAGCTACCAAAAGTATCTCACCGGCACTGCAAAGCCTGGCAAGCTACCCGTGATGTATTCGATGTGCCAAACACAGTAACAACAAGTCTCACAATGGAGATGTTACTGGGCCCATTGGAGCAAATCGATGAACAAGGGGAGGACAGTGCTACAGTGCTACAAGCTAATCATGGGACTGAAGTGCTTTTATAGTTGAATCACCTGAGATACACCGTTACAAAGTTGTTCATGATGGGATTTCAGTTATACAGTGTTCTAACACCCATCCCTTTACCAGCGCATGTTTCCCACCACCAGTGACTCCAGTTTCCCTCCCTGCACCCCAGCCTGCCTCTAAGGCAGACACTTTTCTTCTCTCTTTTCTCACCCCTTCTGGGCAGTATGGTTTGCAATGCACTGAAGTGCTTTAAACACTGTAAAAATTTATTATTTTGGTTTGGGGGCTATGGCAGCTATTGCCTGCTGAATTCTGGGTGTCCTGGTCACTCGCGGGGACCTCTGGGAACCAAGCAGTGGGGTGTAGGGGCAGGAACCTAACCCAGCCCCCTGCATGCAAAGCATGTCCAGGCCTCGAGCTCCTACTGGCCCTGAAAACTACAGACCACAGCAACTTATCTAAAGGCACAAGAATGAATGAGTTTAGAAAGAACTGCGTTGTCTTCTGCCCTAAAGAAAGTGCTGGGGGGGGAGGGGCGCGGGCTTGCCTAGGAAGAGCACCTCCGCCTCCCCCCAACGTGCGCCAACTTCTCTCTTTTAAGTAGGAGTGGCAGTCACTTGGTCATGGTTCCTCCAGTGTGATTCCTGCCCTGCTCTGGTCTCAGATCTCTTGGACGCGCCGTTGGGACCCTCGGCAGTAGATGCCGCTTCCTCCCCGCCCGACCTGTTCCTCTAGGGAAGGCGCTGCCGCCCCTAGTGGCAGCACGAGGAAGTGCGGCGGCGTCGTGGACCGTCCCATCCCGTGAAGCTGGAAATCTTTTTTCTTTTCTTTTCTTTTCTTTTCTTTTCTTTTCTTTTCTTTTCTTTTCTTTTCTTTTCTTTTCTTTTCTTTTCTTTTCTTTTCTTTTCTTTTCTTTTCTTTTCTCTTCCTTTTTTCATTCTTTTATTTCCCTTCTCTCTCTCTTTCATGCTTTCTTTCTTATTTTCCTTCTCTTTCTTTCTCTACTTTCTCTTTCTTTCCCTTCTCTCTGTCTCTTTCTTTCCTTCCCCTCTTTATTTCTACTCCTCCCTTATATTCCTTCATTCCTTCCTTCCTTCTTTCCTTTCTTCCTTCTTTCCCTTCCTTCTTTTCTTCCCCTCTCTTCTCTTTATCTCTCTCTTTTTTCTTTCCTTCCTTCCTTTCTCCCTTCTTTCTTTCTTTCCCTTCCTTCCTTCCTTCCTCTCTCTTCTCTCTCTTTTTTCCCTTCCTTTGTTTCTTTGTTTCTTCCTTCCTTCCTTCCTTCCTTCCTTCCTTCCTTCCTTCCTTCTTTCTTTCCCTTCCTTCCTTTATTCCCCTCCCTTCTCTTTCTCTCGTTTCTTTCCTTTCTTTTCTCCCTTCTTTCTTTCTTTCCCTTCCTTCCCCTCCCTTCTCGTTCTCTCTTTTTTCTTTCCTTCTTTCTTTTCCTTCTTTCTTTCCTTCCGTCTTTCCCTCTTTCTTTCCTTCCTTCCCCCATTCATTCATTCCTTCTTTTCTTCTTCTCCACATCCAGAGATGCTCAGGACTTACTCCTGGGCTCTGCACTCAGGAATCACTCCTGGTGGTGCTCGGGGGAACAAATGTGATGCCAAGCATTGAACCTGGGTCCGCTGTGTGCAAGGCAAAAATCCTACTTGCTGTACTATATCACTCTGCCCCTAAATTTTTAAGTTCATCAGTATCTTTTGTCATAAAAAGTTTTTTTTTCTGATGGAGAGGCACAGAGAAAATGTTAGTGGCGAGAATAAGTAAAAGTAATTAATGAAATGTTTATTGAGCATATTGTTAGTCCACAAAGTAGTGTGATCACAGCTCCTGGAGTTCATTTTCTGGCAAGGCGTTTTGTGAGACACTGAACAGGGATCCTGAATCATGAACGTGATGATTTTGAGCGAAAGGGAAGTGAGGAATGCGAGGGCAGATTCCAGGCACCAGGAGGCTGGCACTGTGGGTGGGAAGGAGGAAGTGAGCATTCAGCTGAAACTTGGCTGCTGAACAAGAGCTGTAGAGAGGAAGTCGGGGGAAGAGTGCTCTAAGTAGATGGAAAAGCATGAGATGGTTTGAGGAAGAGTGGGCTTGTAAGAGTGAGTGAGATGACACGAGTGACTGGAGTGAACCAGTCCGGGACACAGCCTGGACATGAGGAACCCTATGAGGTATCAGTTTGGGGTTTTGTCACAGGACCTGGACATCTTAGAAGAATCTGTGGAAGGACAGACAGGAAGGGGGTTTGGCTTGGCTAACAGATTGTAGTAGGGAAGAGACGACAAGGAAGGGTTCAGGTCAGCACTCTACTTTCTGGGAGAAAGGCAAAGAGATGAGTCTTCGGGAGAGAGGAGGAGGGCGTTCTGTTCTGGGAAGGTTGGCTCTGTGGTGCCTGTGGAACATGGAGTGATATTGAGATGCTCTTTCATCTATTCTTCGCCTTCAGCAAACGTGTATGAGGGATAGTGGATGTGGCCATCGAAAGCTCAGGCCATATTCTGTGTCTCCCAACGTGGATTCTGTCCATTTACCAGCTTCATGGGCAAGTTCCTTGACTTCTTGGTCACTACATGACTCTCCACAAAACGGGGGTTTGATGAATGACAGCTTCACCTCTAGGTAGTGAGGACAGAGGGGGAAGAGCCATTGAAAGCCTTTATTTATTTCATTTATTTTTTTGGTGCCACCCCCAATGGTGCTTAGGGCTTACTCCTGTTATGCACTCAGGGATCACTCCTGGCAAGACTCAGGGGCCCATATGGGGATGGAGCCTGGGTTGGCCGCACACAAGGCAAGCATTTTGTCTTCTGGACTATCTCCTCGCTCTTATCCAGAGTCTTCAGCTAAACATCTGCACCTAGGGAGGACTCAGTCACATCATTAGTGAGTCCTACTGTGTGTGTGCCAGGCTCTGTCCTCGGCTCTGGGTCATAGCAAGGAACAGCAGAAAAGTCCCCAGGATCCTCAGGAGACATTCTAGCCCATATTTACATACAGGTCATTCGTATGATAAGTCCAGCTAGTGATAACTGCTGGGAAGAAAATCAAACCAGGCCCCGGGTGAAGTGAGGCAGAGGGTGTGTTGGGATGGAGCCTTGGGAGTGTTGGGGTGAGTGGAAGGAGTGAACACAAAGGCCACATCTTAAAGTAATGCCATTCTGGTATGGTCAAGGCACTGAACACCTGTGTGGTATCTGGGAGAGATCGGGAGGGCCGTGGGGGGACATTCAGGGTATAGTGCCAGGGACAGGGGGAAACCATGGAATTGGAGCATGAGGACACCATGACCTGATTTATTAACTTATTTATTTGGTTTGGAGACCACACCTGATGGTGCTGAGGGGCTACTCCCGGCTCAGTGCTTGGCAGTGCTTGGGGAAGTATGTGGTAGCGAATCTGAGCCTCCTGGATACGGAGCATCACTTCAGCTGGTTTAGCTATCTTTCCAGCCTTGGGTGTATTTAAAAAATTATTATTATTATTTGCTTTTTGTGGATGCACCCAGCAGTGGTCCGGGCTTACCCAGGTTTGATGCTCAGGGATCACTCCTGGTGGGGGTGGGGGGCCTATGTGATGCTGGGGACTCAACTAGGTCTCTGTGTTTAAGGCAAGTGTCCTGGCTACTGTACTATCCTTCAGACCCTTGTCTTCCTTTCAGGGGCATGCCTGCCCCTGTGTTCATGGGCTCACACTCTTTATTTATATTTTATTTTATTTTAAAAATATTGTAAAGTAGTTCACAATACTTCATTACATTTAATATTCAAACACCAATCCCATAACCATTATACCTTCTCACCACCATATTTTGGATGTTTCCATCCTGAACCCCAATCCCTGCCCCAAAACAGAACCGAAATAATAGATTTTGTATTGTTATGAAAAATCGCCGAAAATGCTATAAAAAAGTATCCTTAGAGCAAAGAGTGTGAAGATTGTTGTATTTCACATAGGGGCCAATAAGCCCTTCTATAAGCCTGTTAAAAAAATATATATATATATAGCACTGCACTGTTCTCCCATTGTTCATCGATTTGCTCAAGCAGGCCCAGTAACGTCTCCATCATGAGACTTGTTACTGTGTTTGGCATATCCAATAGGTCACAGGTAGCTTGCCAGGCTTTGCCATGTGGGTGAGATACTCTCAGTAGCTTGCTGGGCTCTCTGAGAGGGGTGGAGGAATCGAACCCGGCTCGGCCTGGCTGCGTGCAAGGCAAATGCCCTACCACTGTGCTATCACTCCAGCCCGTATGTGTATATATATATATATATATATATATATATATATATATATATCACTGTCACTGTCCTCCCATTGTTCATTGATTTCCTTGAGTGGGCCCAGTAATGTCCCCATTTTGAGAATTGTTGTTACTGTGTTTGGCATATGGAATATGTCACAAGTAGCTTGCCAGGCTTTACCCCGCAAGATACTCTTGGTAGCTTGCTGGGCTCTCCGAGAGGGGCGGAGGAATATATATATATATATATATATATATATATATATATATATATTTCCCTCTAAGATTGGTTGCCTCCTACTTTGGACCCCATCAAATGTGGTGCACTCTTAGAGTATGGGTGGGGTGTGTGTTGCCTGGTCCAGGAATAGGTTCACTTATGGGTGAGGTTCGACCCGAGCATGTGGAGAGCGGCCATGAGCATGGTGGCGGTTGGGTTCTGGAGGTTTTCGGCTGCTGGGGCTGGTTCCCTTGGGGCACGGAGGGCTCTCACCTGCCCCCTTCTGGGGCTCCCTGAGTGAAGCAGCATTGCACGGGGTCCGGTGGCATGGTTATGGCGAGCATCATGTTATGCTCCCTTCCTGGAGAGAAGGACATGCAATCTGGATGGTGGCCGATGACAAGACTATCTGGCGCCAGCCAGAGGGGCTCACACTCTTTAGTGGAAGCACCTGTTGTTCTGATTGTGGTGCTCTCTGGGGGTCACTGCAGTGCTCACACATGTGCTTGTGGATGGCAGGGATTGTGCTTCCTGGCTGGGGTGGTCCTTCATCTTTCAGGTACGGTGCTTGCTGGGTGTTGGACCCCTCTGTTGTGATGCTTACACACACTTGATTGTGATGAAACAGGAAACTGCATGTGATGCCACAGGTTGCTGACAGCAGAGCTGCCGGGAACTTGCTTGACGCATGTGGTGGCACTGGGGTTTGAACTCATGACCATATGCCAGGAAGGCAGGTATTAGAAGCCACTGAGCATTTCCCTGGGCTTACAAGTGTGCTTGTTGAACAATTCTGGGAAGCATTTCCCATGAATTCTTGCCCTGTGTGCAATCACTCCTGGAGGACCTGCCTTCACTGGGATGCAAATCAGCTATGGTTTTTCTTCTCTACAAAGTGGTTGTCGTCAAATTTACCTGTCAACCTCTTAGAAAGTACAAGGATGTGATTAGATTGCCTTGGAGGGAGACTTGCATTATTTGTTTCTTCCTTCCTTTTAACGTTTTTGCTTGTTTGTTTTGATTTTGGGGTCACACTTGGTGGGGCTCAGGGCTTATTCCTATCTTTGTGGTCAGGGATTGCTCCTGACAGGGCTTGGGGGATGATGTGAGGGGCCAGTGATGGAACCCAGGTCAGCTGTGTGCAAGACAATTGTCCTCCCTGCTGTAATATCATTCCAAGCCTGTTTCCTATTTCTTTTTTTTGCTGTTTCTCCCTCCCCACTCTCTTTTTCTCTGTCTCTCTTTCATTTATCTTTTTGGCTACTTCATATCGTGGATTTATTAGTGATTATTTTCTTTCTGCTCTGTAATTTTGCTTTTTGGTATTTGTGCTCTAACATTCTTTGATTTCATCTGCAAAATCGTTTGCTAGTTTTATAGACTTTTGTACTTGAGTCTTAGTTTTACTATTAAAATGTGACATACTTGTTACTGAGCATGTAAGTTCCGAGCGCATGTAGAAAACCTCATGCTAAAATGTTTCTAATATCTATGTCTAATTGGTCTTTTGTAGGGGAGTATATGACACCATGCACAAAATTAAGAGCAATTAAAAAACATTTTAACTGAACCACAGTGACATACAAGCCACAAATTTTTTTATGATTGGGTTTCAGTCATACAATGTTCCAACCTCCACCCTGTCTTTTTAATTTTTTTTCTTTTTGGGCACTGTGGTTTATAATGGGCTGGAGTGATAGCACAGTGGGTAAGGTGTTTGCCTTGCATGCAACCCATGCAACCGACCCGAGTTCGATTCCTCCGCCCCTCTTGGAGAGCCCGGCAAGCTACCGAGAGTATCTCGCCCGCATGGCAAAGCCTGGCAAGCTCCCTGTGATGTATTCGATATGCCAAGCACAGTAACAACAAGTGTCACGATGGAGATGTTACTGGGCCCGCTCGAACAAATCGATGAACAACAGGAGGACAGTGCTACAGTGCTATGGTTTATAATACAGGTACTGACAGTTTTTTTTTATTCTACTTTAAGCACTCAGTTCTTGCAGTTCTTGTCCAGAGTGATCATTTCTAACTATTAGTGTTATATTGGTCCCTTTATCCTAAGTGCCCTTCACCCCACACACATGTGTGGCAAGGTTCCAGCCATTGACCAGTCCTCCTGGCCCCTATTTTTCCTGGCCTTGGGCCATGCACAAAATCGAACTATCTATCTGAGTACGGAAAAGAAGGGGACACTGTTGAGTAAATGGTTGGAACTGTCTTTTCTGTCCCTTTCCCTGCAGAGATCAGGCAGAGCCACCACAACACCCAGCTTGACAAGACAGAGATGGACCTGTTAGGCAACATGAGTGGGTAGGAAATGCGTGCCCTGTGAGTCTCTTGTCCAGAACTTGAGGCTACCTGAGCATGAAAGTAGATGACTTGTTGGTGTCTGTTGAGATGGAGCCAGGACATCCACAGTGCATTTGGACAATAGCTGTGAATTGAGCATTGGCATTGTCTTGATTGCTTTGTAAAAAAAAAAAAAAGAAATGATCTTTTCATCTAAATTGATCTTAGGAGTCCAAGGTCCATTGCTCACTGCTCAGATGACAAGGGTTGGTGTGTGAAAAATAGGGCTATTCAGGGGTTAACAGCTGAGATGTGGTAGACTTGTTGCCCACCCAACACACACACAGCCATCTGACCCTCATCTGGAATTTGGGATTTATTAAAGGGCTAGTTAAGGCAGTTGGACAGCAGAGCAAGAGTGGTGGTCTGGTGGGGGAGAGAGTCCTCCAGCGTCTTGCTGGCATCTGGCCACCGCTGGGGCTGGGGCATGCCAACCCGTTCTTTGTAAAGCTTACCAGAACCCTGTGGTGCAACCTGGTGAGGGATAAGCTCTGTTGTTTGTTCTTTTCTGCTCCTTTGTGGTTGGATCCTGGTTTAAGAGTAAACATACAACTTACGGAAATATTTCCTGACATCTGGGGAAAGGCAGAAGCAAGGGACAAGAGAAAGATCTAAAAGTTCTGTGGAGAACAAAACAGAGTTTCTCTTGCCTGCTCACATCAGCTTTATCCCCTTTCCCTCCCTCACAGCATTATGTATCTTTTATCAATGAGGGAGTCTTGAGGGAAGTTAAATAGCTTGTCCAAAGTCATGAAGTAGGACATGGCAGAGTTGGGACTCAATGTCAGTCTTTTTTTTTTTTTTTAAATTTTATTGAATCACCGCGAGATAGTTACAAGCTTTCATGTTTGGGTTACAATCACACAATGATCAAACACCCATCCCTCCACCAGTGCACATTCCCCACCACCAATATCCACGGAATACCTTCCCCCTTCCCACTCTCCCCCTGCCTCCATGGCGGAGATGATTCCCATAATCTCTCTCTACTTTTGGGCAATATGGTTTGCAATGCAGACCCTGAGAGATTATCATGTTTAGTCTTTTATCTGCTTTCTGCACACATCTCCCATCCCGACCTATTCCTCAATGTCAGTCTTAACTCTTCATGTAGGGTGGGAAATAGCATCAATTTAAGAAATTATGGCCTTCCTTCCTCTTGCAACATGATTTCAGTGGAGGAACCACAGTCATTCACAGTCTATTCTAATTCTCTCCACTCCACAACCCTGATTTAATAGGGTTATAAAAAGAACACCCTTGTTTACGTTTTCCACCTACTCCAAATGATCTATTGCTCCATAGAAAACTATTCTAAGGCAGATGCAAGGTGGCAACTGTTTCATTATGCTTGTGGAATCTCTCTTGGGTCAGGGTATTGGACAGGACACAGTGGTGGTGGGAATGGTTCATCTCTATAATATCCCCTGCCACAACCAAGAAAATTGCAAGGGGTGACCACATAGCTGGGTCTGGAATGATCTAGTGCCTTCTTCACTCACACATCTGGGCTGAGATGACACAAAGGCTGGAGTCACCTGGGATGGTGGACCAGTGTTTTAACATCTGCTCTGTCCAGGTGCCTTGAGCTTCCTTTTAACATGGCAGCCTGGGGCTAGTCTTCCAGGGCCACTCATGCCTCAAAGAGCTAGTGTTCCAGTGAAAAGGAGGATCTGCATGACCTTTGATGACCTTGTCTGGAAGTCCAGGGCATCACTACTACTATTCTTTGATTTGTTGACATAAATCACAGACCTGTCCAGATTCAATGCAAGGGGTCACAGACCCTCTTAATAGGAAGAGAGTCAATCAGATTTTCAGTCCTGCACTGGTGAGTGACTCACATGGTAGAGCACCTGGGGCTGGGGGGATAATACAGTGGGTAGGGTCTTTGCCTTGCATGTGCCTGACTCAGGTTCAATCCTGGGCCTCCCTTATGGTATCTTGAGCATGGCCAAGAGCAATTCCTGAGTGTAGAGCCAGAAGTAACCCCTGAGCACCACCGGGGATGGCACAAAAACCAACCAACCAAACGAACAATGAAACAAATGGTAGAACACATGGCGAGCTTATATGAGACTCAGTGTTGGGCTCTGGAACTGAGTGGCCCCTTGAGTACCATGGGTGTGTCTCTGGATGTAACGTCTATTTAAAAAGTGACAGTCATGTTTCGAAACTATCACATTATTCTTGGTCTCAAGGTAGGAAAAGCTCATGAGTTCCCAATATGCTTCCCTTTGAAGTGAACACAGCTTTCACGACACCTTATGTAGGTTGGTTCCCTCATATTTTTATCCCAGGAGGGGCTTGAAAAAAAATGGTATAATGCACCTTATATTTGTGTCATTTCAAAAAATTTCTGTGTTAAACATTCGTCCCAATATGCTGGTAGTTAGACACAGGAACCCTTGGAAGGTAAGTAGGAAGTGGATGAGAGCCTTTATTAGGAGTCAGAGCCAAGCAACTGTCTTTCAACCCCATGAGGCAGCAGCCTGCAACTTCAAAGAGGATTCTCACTTGAACATGAACAAGTGGTTACCTGGGTCTCTCTGAAATGACAAGAAACCTATCTCTGTTGCTCAGAAATCACCCAGTGTGTGACAAACCATTATAGTTGCTCAAATGGGCCGAGACAAATAAGATTAGACATTCAATGGATAGATCAACAGCCACATAACCTGTGGTTTTTACCTCCCAAGGGCCATTGTCTCCCAAGCCTCATATATCACATCCATCTTCCAAAGACAATGGATGGGCTGAGTGGTTCCTGATCCTTGACCTAATGGAAGAATCCGTTATATCTTTGCCCGACCACTGCAGCTCCTCCACTCCTGCTGTTATTCTAGTTCCTAGAGTGGCCTTACCACCCATTCTTTAGAACACTTAGCATGTTTTTCAAAGAACAATAAATTGAATAGTTTTGTGAGCCAGCCGTGTCTCTGAAGCTAGCCCAGAACTTCCTCCTGTGCATAGCAGATCTGCCATGTAGGTTGTTGTGGACTTGGCCTCTGATATGGCCTTACCCCTGCCTGGCTCTTGGGTAGCCTCCCTGAGTCCAACATGTACACTCTGCTCTAGTCACCTTCATATTCTTACCCTGCTGGGCATTCATCAGGTGTGACCTGAAACTCACTCCCCTCTACTGAGGGCAGGGGGAGATGGAAGCAAAAGATAGATCATTCCACAGAGGGAGATGCAGTTTCAATAGCCCAGGTAACTTAGTACACGCTCTGGAGGTTTTCTGCACCACTGCCTGTCACATCTCAAGGGTTTTTATGGAAATTTGAACTGTGTTCAGTCACATGCTTTCTCAAGGTCATTTGCTTGGAGCAGCTTCTGGGAGTGCTTGCTACCAGGAGGGTGTGTGTGTGTGTGTGTGTGTGTGTGTGTGTGTGTGTCTGTGTGTGAAGCCTCTGGTTGCCCAAGAAGGCAACTTGGCCTTACATTTCAAGGGAAGAGGGAGGAGCCTTCACCTGGAGGATTTCAGCTCAAGTTCTAGTCCCATGCTCATGGGTTTTTGACAGAGCATGTTCTCCAAATTGCTCGGCTCAGTCCTCTAGCAGGAAGGATTTGCCTTACAATTGTTAGCACTCAGTTCCCAGGGGACTGCATGGAGAAGTCCCACACATCATTTGGGTCTCAGCTCAAATGTCAGTTCATCAGAGAGACCTGCCCTGTTCCCACCTCCATACCCCAAGTTACACTCCCATTACCTTGCTTACATTCTTTGTAATACTGCATATAACACTTTATAACCACTTTATAACAATATATATCGTCAGTGATTTTTTTAATGTAGGAGTACTGCTATTTATTCAGCCATTGATTAGCTGATTGAATTGTGCATGAACGCCACTGATTTTTTTTTTGCTTTTTGGGTCACACCCAACAATGCACAGGGGTACTCCTGGCTTTGCACTCAGGAATTACTCTTGGCAGCGCTCAGGGGATCATATGGGATGCTGGGAATCGAACCTGTGTTGGCTACCTACAAGGCAAATACCCTACCTGCTGTACTATCGCTTCAGTCCCCTGTAATGATATTTTACATAGACTAATTAATTTATTTCTTTTAATTTTTAATTTTATTTTTATAATGTTGTTCACAATATTTGATTACATTTAATATTTGAACACCAATCCCACCACCATTACACCTTCCCATCACTATATTACACAGACTAATTTGTTTCCTTATTTTCTTTGTTTGGGAGAATCTTCTATGGGAGCAGATCATCTGATTTACTGCTGTTCTGGCCTCTATGGTTGCACAAGGAACCATCCTAAACCACAATGGTCCAAAACAATTTCTTGTTCCCTCCCATGGTCCTGTGGGTTGTCTTGGATGGTGGTGGCAGGTTATGGTTTGTCTGAAATCTTGATGGGGCTGCATGTCTATCTGCCTTCCTCTTAAGACTGGCCTCAGTGCAGGCTGGGAGCAGTTTGTGCCTGTGACTTGAAATTTCACAGTATGGTAATGGTGTTCAGAGAGGAAACGCCCCAAAGGACAGGAGTTGGAAAGTGGTCGGCCAGTTTGAATCACCCTCACTTCCTGGGCATCACATTCTTTCCCCCACATTCTACTGATCAGAGCAGCAGGTAGACTTGCCTAGCTTCAAGGAAGGAGATAAATGAGCTCCAAGTCCTGCTGGAGGATTGAGCAGGGCATGTTGGAGAGGAGCTTGTGGGCTGGGACTTACTGTTGCTATCGTCCTTAGGAAATACAGTCTGTGGCCCCAACCCTCCACAGTATGGCATGGATTGAGGACACTAATACATTCTCGCTTAATGAGTAACTTTAACGAGAAGGAAACATCTGCAAAGGAAATTCCCAGCAGGGGAATTTTGATTTACCGTCTTTTAATCCAATAAAAACTAGAGCTCATCTCTTGCAGAGAGACTGCACCCAAACAGATGTTTCTTGTGTAATCTGAGTTGCCTGACTGTCAGCATTGTATTGGGAACTGCCAGGAAAGAAGATGCCAAGGTGAGTTTAATCGAAGGGTGTTTGGTGGGTGGACTTGAGAGATACTACAGTGGATAACCGCCTTCCAGGTGGTTAACCCAAAAATTGAGTCCCGCCTCCTTATATGGTTCCCTGAGCCTTGCCAGGAGTAATTCCTGAGCACTATTGGGTATGACCCCAAAAACAAACAAACAAAAAGATTTTTTTAAAAAAATTTAAAAACAGGGACCAGGAATGTATTTAGGTGATAGGATACATCCTTCCCATGTAACAAGACTTTTTATTGGAACATGCACCACTGTGAAGGTTTATGCAGCATAGATGAGGATAGATTTAGAAATAAAAGCTGGGATTAGTCAGACAGGCTCAGAGCTCAACCTTTCTCCTGCAGGTAGTCGAGAGGCAGTGGCATTGGGTCAGAAGTGTGAAGGCTGATGCGTTTGGGAGACGATTAGTTTGGGGCTGGGTGATGTCTTTGTACATTGGAGTGGCACAATGTCCTGTGTGCATCCTGGTCCTCCCTTCACACTTCCTGCCTTGTAACCAGGGAGCGAGATGCATGGTCTCTCTGAAGCTGGTTTCTGGCCTTCCCAGAGTAACAGTCCCAGGAAAGATGGTTCTGAAGATGAGAGAAGATAGCTGTGCAGAAGTGAGTTGAACAAGAAACTGGCAAAATGGAAGTTATTCAAAGCAGGATCATTCATTCATTCGTTCATTCACTCATTCAACAGTCAGCAAACGCTTACTTCAGTCAGCTAGGCAATGGCAAGAGTTTTGGGATTCGGCAGGTGACCAAAGAACATCCCTGTCTCCAGTGGGGCTAAGCTTCTAGAAGAGAGAGAGAGAATGCCAACCTACCACAGCCCCCACAAGTAAATAACATGGCGGCTGGCGCTGAAAACTTTGGAGGGAAATAAACAGAGGACGAGAACTGGTGCCTTTACAGAGCCAGTGAAGACTTGAGTCAAGGAAGATGTTTAAGGGAATGGTTCTTGGTAGAAGCGAATTCCAGGAAGGTACCAGCAAGAACAGAAGCCCTGTGGTGGGGAATTCCTTGGGCTGTGGAGCAAGAATTGGAGGCAGGAGGAGTTGGGGAAGAGGATTAGTCAGACTACTGTAAGGTGGGTTGGGAGTATCTGGCAGCAGAGTAAGGTACAAGCCCGAGAACTGGGGGCAGTTAGGGGACCAACCTGGCCTCTTCATGAGAATCCTTTATTCATTCTTTCTATCACGGAGCTCTTTCCTAGGAAGCAGGATGTAGCCCAAGCAAAAGAAAACAAGGCCCCTGGACTCATACTCCTTTTATTGTAGAGTGGGATGCAGTCATGTAAGCCGAGATGCCAATACATGTGGCATATCAGAGTGAGCATCTCAGAAAAGAAATTATGCATGGAGAGGAGCTTAGAGTGGTGTGAGGGGGGGAGAGGCACAACTGTCATCTGAAGTTGCATGGTAAGAAAAGGATTCATTGAGTGGAAGAATTTTGAGTAAGGACATGAGGAAGGAAGCCCTGGCAGCATTTGGGGTTGGGGGTGGTAGAAGTGATTGATGGTCGTGGGACAGGAAGAATTTCAGGTAGAGGGGAAGTGGTGAGTGAAGACAGGACCTCCAAGGATTTCAGAAAGAACAGTGGTGTAAGAGGAAGTGGTTACTCATCACTGGGAAGAGGTGAGTTTGGAGGGGACTTTGCAGCTCATGATCGAACTCTGTGGCTGCATGAGGTGGGCTGGGGAAGTGTGTGAGGAGAGAAGTGCCATTCTCCAGCACACTCCTTATAGCTGTGCATGAGAAGGGTAGATGGAGGGGCTAGGGAAAGGGTATCATGTCACATTGGGTAAGGGTGGTGGAAATGGTGGGAAGTACATTCTGGTCATGCTTATATATCTGAAGCTAGAGTCAACAGTTTGCTTTAGGGGATAAGAAAAGAGAGGTTGCCAATGATTTGAAGGCTTTTGACCACTGAGGTTCCATCTTCTGGGACCCAAGCGTGTTTGTATGTTATATATTATATATTACGTGCTATATATTATATGCTATATATTATACACTATATGTCATACTTTGGTTTTTGGTGCTCGAAGATCACTCCCAGCCGTGCTGGGGTTGAACCAGGGCTGGCCATGTGCAGGCAAGTGCCTTCCCTGTGGCCCTATCACTGCAGCCCCTGAGTGAATCTTTAAGGAATTAGCTGACTTATGTGTTATAGAACTTGGAACTAAAGATCCCCCGCGCTGCAGAGCCCGGCTCCCTCTCGGTTTGCATGGAGCTCAGATACTTCGGATACTTCCTGTCCCACCACCATCAAGATGGAACCTCAGTGGCCACGCCCAGGCCCTGGACCCTCATACTGGCCCCGGGCCAGGCTCTGCTTGGAGCACTGCGGGCCAGTGGCTGCGACTCGCCTAGCAGGGCCATGTCGTTGGGCAGCCGATCCAACTCGAGGATGAAGTCATCCTTGAAGAAGAGGAAGCCGACGATGGAGAAGAGGTAGACAAGGATGAGAGCCAGCACGGCCTTCATTGCATGCATCAACTTGAGATGTCATCAACAATGATGGGAGAAGTCTGTGAAGAGGGTAGTGGGGATGGAGAAGGTTTTGATGCCTTGAGATGGGGAAATGTAAATCAAATCCACCATGAGGTAGTACCTTGAGGGTGAGCCATAATTCTGAGGGTATGGAGGAAAGAAAACACTGGTACGATGTGGGGGAAATGGAAACTGGTCCAGTCCCCAGGGGAATCAGTATGAAGAGTTATTGAAAACAGGAAAGTGAAATATCATGTGATCCAGATAAAAGCACTGCTAGGTTAAAGAGATGAAGGGTAGCACTGTAGCACTGTAGCACTGCCCTCCCATTGTTCATCGATTTGCTGGAGTGGGTCCAGTAACGTCTCCATTGTGAGACTTAGTGTTACTGTGTTTGGCATATCAGAGATGAAAATATTAATTCAAAAAAAGATACTTGTGTTCCTGTGCTCATAGCAGTGTTATTCACAATAGTCAAATCATGGCATACATGTAAATGCACATCAATAGGTAATTGGATAGAGATGCAGGGAATATGCACAGTGAGCACCAAACTAGGAAAATCAACAAAACTGGAGGAATCGATGGAAGGTTATTTTTGATGTTATGTGATCCTGGAATTTTGGTGTTGAGTGTGGTAAATCCTATACACATAGAGGTTAGTAAGCTCTACCCTTGAAATTTCAAGGTGTTGTAAACTTATGTTAAATCCATAAAAGTGGGGGGAGGGATACAGACTGGGAGATGTCATGTTTGGGATGTATGTTAGATATTCAACTGGGAGATAAATAGTGGTAGATCATGAAGAAATATGAGGTAACAAGAGGGTACTGTAGAGGGGGCAATAAGAGGCATGAAGAGCTTCAGAAGGAAGACAGAACCCAGTGGTGGCGGTTAGGGTAGGTTAGGAGGAGTCAGCCATGTGCTGCCATTATGAACCTTTTCCTCTGACAGTGAGGCAGGAAGGTGGATATTGAGCTGGAAAAGATCATTCATTCAGGTAGAATGCTTTATCCCAGGCATAGCACAAAGCCTACAGCAGAGGATGAAAAACTGTTGAGAAAGGAGATGGAGTGCCATGGACTTGAGAGGGGATGGGATGGAAAATGACACACACGGGCCACCTATCATGTGTCAGACACGTGCTTATGGTTTGCTAATGGCAGATAACCCTTCAAAGATGTCCACAGAGAGGTAGTCTTCATCCTATGTAAGTAGAAGGAGATTCTAACTTGGAGAAAGTAAGGGAAATTATTGGTACCTCCAAGGTATAGTATCGAAGTGAGCACTCTGGTCAGATATGGTGGCAAAAGTCATGGTGTCAATGAGCATCTCTGGTGTATATGTATGTGTGTGTGTGTGTGTGTGTGTGTGTGGTGTGTGAGAAATATAGTATATTGTGTAATAATAATGAAAACCACTAGTTGAGTACACACGTCTTCATCACTTACCTTACAGCATTCCAAGAAGACTTTGCTTCCATTTTTTAAAAATTTTTTTATTTTTTGGCTTTTTTGGGTCACAACCAGCAATGCACAGGAGTTACTCCTGGTTCATACACTTAGGAATCACTTCTGGCAGTGCTCGGGGGACCACATGGGATGCTGGGAATCGAACCTGGGTTGGCCGTGTGCAAGGCAAACGCCCTACCCGCTGTGTTCTTGCTCCAGCCCCTTTGCTTCCATTTTTAAAGTCAGATCAGCTAAAGCTCAGAGACTAAATCTCTTCTACAAGGTCACTTTACCAATAAAGGTGGGAGTTGGGATTTTCACCCAACACTCACTCCATAAACTCTGCTGAAGAGATATGGAGGCTGTGACTTCAAAGACCCTTGCCATTCACAGGAAGGACTCATGGTGCCTCCACTGGGGATGCTTGGTACTTCTAGGAAACTTGTGTTTGTATGGGTGTATAAAGAATTTGTTAGCACTTACATTTATGTCATAAGGGCCTTTTCTGTGCTCTAGAGGTGGATGAGGAAAGGTCATGGGATTAGAAAATGAGGAAGTTTGTGGTGACCCAGGGACAGGTAGCTCTACCTCACATGTGGCTCAGCAGAAAGGAATTTTGTCTATTGTCAAGAATGAATTTGGGAGAATGGTGCTGGGATATCCTGGATTTTTATTCTCTCTTCCTTGTATTTGTTTGTTTTTGTTTATTTTGGGTTACACTGGGTGATGCTCAGAAATTATTCCTGACTCTGTACTCAGGAATAACTCCATGGTGCTCAGCGGGACCATTTGGGATACCAGGAATCAAAACGGGGTTGGCTGCGAGCAAGGCAAATGTCCTACCTGCTGTATTATTGCTCCGACCCCATCATTCTTCCTAATAATCTGCTTAGATTAGCCTTGGCTGGAGTTTTCTGCTTACAGTCAACAGCAGTAACTGACTTAATTCACTCATACAACTACCAGGAAAAGCTCAATGAATCCAGTCTGGCACCTCCAGGCTCACAGACCTTTTGTTACTTATTAACAAGTTAAAAATTTTAGAGAGAACATCAGATGACAGTCTTGGGGGTTCAGGCCAGCACTTTGATTGACAGGTCTTCTTGTCCTAAATGAGGAAAATCAGGGCCTCCAGAGAAAATCAGGTGGTATAGTCAGAAAAGGCATGAGCAGGTAAAAGAAATAGTAGATTGGGGCCAGAAAACCCATACAGGAGTTAAGGCATTTGCCTTGCTTGTGGCTGACCCCCCCCCCCTTTTAAAAAATTTTTATTAGTGAAACACCATGAGGTACAGTTGTAGATTTACAATTTTTTGTGCTTGGGTTTCGATTATACAATGATCAAATACCCATCCCTCCACCAGTGCCCATTTTCCACCACCATGGATATTATCCCTCCCACCCCCACCCCCCTCATCCCACCCTGCCTCTGTGGCAGGGCATTCCTTTTTGTTCTCTCTCTCCTTTTGGGTGTTGTGGTCTGCAAAAGAGGCATTGAGTGGCAAACATGTTCAGTCCATAGTCTACTTTCAACATGCATCTCCCCTCCTGGGAGGATCCTCCAAACACCCTTTATTTGGTGCTCCCTTCTCTCTCTGAGCTGCCCTTTCCCCTAGAATGCCCGGCTGGCCTCTAAGCTATGGACTAATCCTCCTGGTGCTGATCTCAGCTATTCTTGGGTATTAATCTCATATTTTGTTACTTTTTATCCCCCAGATGAATGCAATCTTTCTATGTCTATCCCTCTCTTTCTGACTCATTTCGCTTAGCATGATACTTTCCATGTTGTACCACTTGTATGTCAATTTCATGACTTCATCTTTTCTAACAGCTACATAGTACTCCATTGTGTAGATGTACCAAAGTTTCTTTAACCAGTCATCTGTTCTTGGGCACTCAGGTTTCTTCCAGTTTCTGGCTATTGTAAAGAGTGCTGCAATGAACAAACAAGTGCAGATGTCACTTCGACTATACATTTTTGCCTCTCTGGGATATATTCCCAGGAGTTGACCCCCTTTCAATCGCTGGGTACTACCTGGTCCCCCAAGCATCTCTGGGTACAGCATTGAAGTCCCCCCAAACACTGATGGGTGTGGTCCTAGAAGCTCCCGAGCTTCACCAGGTAGTCCCCAGCACCAGAGTCTGAACAGCACTGCAATCTACCCTTGCACTGAGCTACTAGTCCCATTGGCTGAGAATCATTGTAGGGGAACCCCAAATCCTGAGCTTTGCTTTGGAGCCCTTCCTCCAATTGCAGACTTAGCCAATACTCTCCAAATATGCGGTTTCCTTGGAGTGAAAGATGTCTGAATGAGTCCAAGAGTGTGAGAGGCCAAGAGACAAGGCTCCATTGTGTGGTTAAAAACAGACCTGCTTGTGCCTGGGAATTTCTCACAGGCTCCACGTTGACCTGTTGACAGCCATCTCAGGGGGGCCTATCCATCGCTGACCACACCACCTCCCGTTACAAACCTTTCCTTCTCCCCATTCTTCTCTAGTTCCACCCTTCCTTGATAAATATTATTTCACTCTCATAAAGCCAGGTCCAAATTTTTGACGCATCATCTATATTAACCGCAGATAGATGTGTGTGTGTGTGTATGTGTGTGTGTGTGTAATAACTCGGATCACATGAGTTAAAAAGATTTTGGCAAGTTGCTTCCTTCTGATTTACTGGCTGTGTTTCCTCCAGTAATACCCTTTTCTAGCTGATTTTTCAATGTCTTCATCTGTAAAATGGGAATAGTGATACCTGATCCATAAGATTGATAAACAAATGCAAATCTTCTCCACTGCAGAACCGGAGCCAGTAATCACAGTGGTAAAAGCCCTTAAGGCAAGTGATGTGAATGGGAGTATTTTGAGTGGGGAAGGGGGTTACAGTGAGGAGCAGTGGAATGGTGGAACGGGAGAGAGAAGGCTCTGCCCACACCGAGATCAGCTCTGCTCAGCTCTGGTTCATGGTTTTGGAGTTGGACAATTTCTTTTTCTTTTCAGTTTTGGGGTCATGTCTTTTTGCTCAGGGCTTATGCCTGGCTCTATGCTCAGGAATCAATCACTCTTGGCGGTGCTTGGGGGACCATATACAGTGCTGAGAATGGAACTGGGGTTGGCTATGTGCAAGTCAAATACTTGACCTGCTGTATGATCACCCAGGCCCAAGTTCACGGTTCCTTATGGTTCTTCAACTGGAAGCTTCCCAGAATTATTCTCGGGTTCCACTCCAGACCTTTGGAATCAAAACTCTGGCTGTGGAGTTCTTGGAATCTGTTTTAACTTCCCCATACATGACTCAGATACACACCCCAGCACTTCACCACTACTCTGGCCTGTGGTTGCTATATACTGTTGCAACATTGGAGGTCTGTGTTTCCAGATCTGTGATTTCTAAGAGAAACGAAAATCTTAGTTTTACATGAACCCCCCACTTTTATATCATGGCAGCTCATTCAAACTTAAGAAATGTACAATGTGAACTGTGTCCATTCTAGACAGATTTGTGACTTCTAGTTTAGACTTCGCCACTTTAATCTTTAAAATGGGCTAGAGGGGGTGTGGGTGGAGCAGAGAATGTGACTCAAAATAGCATAGTAGAGACAGTTGTTCAATTTTCTTTTCTTTTTTCCCTTTGGGTCACATCTGGCAATGCACAGGGGTTACTCCTGGCATTGCACTCAGGAATTACTCCTGGCAGTGCTCAGGGGACCATATGGGATGCTGGGAATCAAACCTGGGTCGGCTGCGTGCACGGCAAATGCCCTACCTGCTCTGCTATCACTCCAGCCCCTGTTCAATTTTCTATAACTCATGGATTCCCAGTTACTTCTGGGCATGGCCCTTTCACTCCTTTCCCCACGACCAATTTTTTTAAAACAGGGACCAGAGATATATTTCAGTGACAGAGTACATCCTTCCCATGTATAAGACCTTCAGCTCCATCCCTGGAGTATCATCAGTTGTAATGGTATTCCTACCAAGACAAAGGAAGGGGCAAGTTATGATGATGTCCTTTTTATGGAAGAAGACATAAATAGGGCTGGAGCAATAGCACAGCTATTTGCCTTGCACGTGGTCAACCCGGGTTTGATTCCCAGCATCCCATATGGTCCCCTGAGCATTTCCAAGGGTGATTCCTGTGATTCCTGAGTGCAGAGCCAGGAGTAACCCCTGTGCATCACCGGGTGTAACCCAAAAAGGCAAAAAAAAAAAGACATAGATATAAAAAAATGAAGTGTTGTCCTGAGTCACACAGATCAGAGCAACTCATCTGATTTGGACCTGAAAATATTTGCCTCTGAAGCCTCTGACTCTGATGTATTATGGAGAAGAGAACATGATTGAGTGTACCTAGCACTGAGCCTAACATCACTCAGGTTAAGCAAAACATCTCTTTTTTTTTCAGGGAAGGGGAAAACCTGGAGGTGCTGAAGGCTTACTCCTCGTTTTGTGCTCAGGGTTCAGTTCTGGCAGGGCTCAGGGTCCCATATGTGGTGCCAGGGATCAAGCCCAGGTCAGCCATTTGTAAGCAAGCACCCTACCCACTGTCCTGGAACTCTGGCCCAAGATAACCATCTTTTTGCTGGTTGGATCTGGATGAATGAAACTTCCTCCTCCATCTTTCTGCCCCACCCTATCCCCTGACCTCAGACTAATCTGCATTCCAGGAAGAAAGAACCAATCAGCCCGGGGAGCTCCGAGAAGTTTCCTGGCCTGGGGACCTGGGTAGGTTCTGGAAGAAAGCTGTGGTCAGCAGTGCCCAAGGCTGACTGCTCAGTAGCTGTACCCACAGGCTAAAACCAGTGACTTGCCTCCCGTGTCCTCTGTGTGCCCTAGACTGAGTTTCGGGGTCCCGCCCAGTGCTGTGTCCCCAACTGCCTCACGGTTACTGTTGACTGTTCTCTGAGCTCAGAGTCAACAGTACAAGCCCCTCCCTGCGGTGGCATGTATCCGGTCCTCGGCTGGACAGGGGCAGCTGGGGGGTGGTGGTGGCTGGGGGAGTCCTGCCTCTTCGGCCAGGATCTTTCTGTGAGACAGTGACTGGATCATCTGTCCTCCCCATGGTCACGGACCTGCATCTCCTCTTGGCTCTCACAGCACCAAACTCCCCTCTGGAGCTTGCAGTACCTTAGACTGTAAGGGTGGATCAGTGTTTAGGTACTTTTTTGTCTAACTCCACAGGTAACTGTTTTAGCTTTTGCCAGCCTGCATTCTAAACTTTGGTACGTCTGTACTTACAAGGCTCCTTAGTAAGTATAAACACTGTCCGGTGCCCACTACGTGCTGTGCTGAGGCTCTCTGTCAATTGTGTAGAACGTCCTCTCCAGGAACATGCCATGTTTGTTCCCCTGAATTGTTTTATTGTCCTCATCTGTGACAAAATGTATCTCTGAATGTGATCTCAAAGGTCCAGGCCCTTTGACACTCTGATCAAGAGACAAGGTGATGGGTGAAAAAAGAGCATTAGTGGCAATAATTCAGAAGGTTGAAAGAGGGTGGGCTCATGTCCTCAAAGCACCATCCTGTCTGCATGCAGTGTTTAGAGAAAGAGAGAACAGGGAGGGGGTTGGAGCAATAATATTGCTGGTAGGGCACTTGCCTTGCACGTGGCCGGCCCAGTTCTGTCCCTGGCTCTCCATATGATCCCCCAAGCCCGCCAGCAGTGATACTCTGCCACAGAATCAGCAGTAAGCACTAAGCACTGCTGGGTGTGGCTCAAAAATCAAAAACAAAAACTATAGGGGCTGGAGAGATAGCACAGTGGGTAGGGCGTTTGCCTTGCACGTGGCCGACCTGGGTTCGATTCCCAGCATCCCATATGGTCTCCTGAGCACCGCCAGGAGAAACTCCTGAGTTCAGAGCCAGGAGTAACCTCTGTGCATCACCTAGTGTGACCCAAAAAGCAAACAAATGAACAAACAAAAAACAAAACAATAAAAACTATAATAAAATAAGTTTGATATCAATATATTAAAAAAAACATAGAAGCGCATTTTAAAGAAAGGGGTGTTGTAAATGGGGGCCAGAAGGGAATGTGAGTATGTTCTCTCCTGGGCTGGTCCCCTGGGGTGCACTAAGCAAAATGTTTCTGAGTCTGGATGCAACTCTCTTTATTTCTGGTTCTGGGAGGGCAAGGACATGGAAAGGACAACTCTCCCTGCCCAGAAGAGTTTGCTAGTTTTGAATTTTGAATTCAGAGCTGCATTTCTTTGGAGCCAGTTTTAAGGATTCAAAGGTGATTCTCTGAAGGCTCCTCTCATGTACAGTGATAGAAAAATTAAGCCCAGAATGAAGAATTAAGGAACGAAACAGTGCTGAGAGATCCTTTGTCAACGTTCTCTGAATCAAGTATCTCACCTGCCACGTCACTGAGTAGCGCTGCTGGGGAGGGGGACAATGTCCCCCAACCCCTCTGGGTTCTTTTTGAATAAACAAACATCAGACAGAGGTGTGCGTGTGTGTGTGTGTGCGCGCGCGCGCGCTTGCATACATGTGTGTGTGAGCATGATAGGATGAAATTGCTTGAATATTGAGGATCTGCATACACTTGAAGATTCCAGAGACAGTGTTACACATGGCGGGGGTGGGGGTATGTTTTCTGAACTAAGGTGTGTGATAAGGCCTGGGCTGTGAGGAGAGAGGAGAGACACTCACAAAATGAAAAGCAGAGACTCTCTGATAAGAAGTGTGTCCTACTAGATAGATTAAAAAGGTATTTTCTGCAAAAAAACTCAGTTGGGGGCAAGTCTTTCATTTTCCTTCTGCCTTTTTGCTTCTAGAAGTGATGCAAGTTTCTTGCAAGGGGCTGGGGCATTCACTCAAGCACATGGCTGAATTCTGGCACCTCAGGCCTGCCTCCTTCTTCTGCCCACTCTTAGGTGTAGTTCTGAGCACCCTGAACACCTCTGGGCCCAGGATCTGAACTTCAGGCCTGCAATGAGGCTATTCACCACCCGGTACAGCCCCTGGGCTCCATGAGTTACTGCCAGGGGTAGCCCCTCATTCAAAGAAAAGGTTTCTTGTGGGACCTGCAGGGTCTAGATTGACTTTAGCTTGAAGTAATCCACCTGCCCGAACAGTGCTTGTCCTTCACTTTCGTCCTTGGCTACTTCCTAGACTCTCACATTTCACAAGTTGGGCTGGCAGACCGGTTCCTCCCCTCATGCCAGTCTGGGCCCTGAGATTAGATCAGTCCAGTTAGTTGTATTTCATTTCTAGAGGTAGTGATGCAAATGGGCTTAGGTCCATGGTACAAGCAACAACAGATGTAGGGAAAGGGGAAGCGACGTTTCTCTGGAAGCAAAGGATAAACAGTGGTTAAGGTTTGATGTCGATGAGGGTTCAGGTGCTGATTTCTGAGGTGAGTGGAGGTTCCTAGCTGTCAGTGTTAAAGCATCTTCAAACATGATGGTCTCTCAGTATCTTTATTGCAAACCATGATGCCCCAAAGTGGAGAGAGAGAGAGAGAGAGAGAGAGAGAGAGAGAGAGAGAGAGAGAGAGAGAGAGAGAGAGAGAGAGAATAAGAAGGAAGGTGCCTTCCACGGAGGCAGGGGTGGGATGGGGTGGGGGTGGGATGAGGGATACTGGGGACAATTGGTGGTGAAAATGTCTAATGGTGTAGGAATGGGTATTCGATCATTGTATGACTGAAACTCAATCATGAAACCTTTGTAACCATATCTCACAGAGATTCAATAAAAAAAATTAAAAAAGGTATCTTCAGAGGGAGGGAATGGTGGGCAGTGCCAGTTGGACCCATTTAGCACAGTGGGTAGGGCACTTGCCTTGCACAGGGCTGACCCAGGTTCAATTCCTCCATCCCTCTTGGAGAGCCCAGCAAGCTACCGAGAATATCCTGCCCTCAATGCAGAGCCTGGTAAGCTACCCATGGTATATTCGATATGCCAAAAACAGCAACAACAAGTCTCACAATGGAGACGTTACTGGTGCCTGCTTGAACAAATAGATGAACAATGGGAGGACAGTGCTGCAGTGCTACAGTTCAAATAGCTCTGATGATCTTTCTTTTTTTCTTTTCTTTTTGGGTCACACCCGGCGGTGCTCAGGGGTTACTCCTGGCTCATGCACTTAGGAATCACTCCTGACGGTGCTCGGGGGACCATATGGGATGCTGGGAATCGAACCTGTATCGGCCATCTTGGCTCCGTGCAAGGCAAATGCCCCACCCGCTGTGCTAACTGATGATCTTTCTTAAGGTCACACTGAGCTAGAGGCACAGATATGGTCCATGTGGTGATTCCACTGGTGTTTGCATCCAGTCCTAAATATCTTGGGTAGTTTCTGAAAAAGGATGATTTTGGTGCTTAGTAACTCCACTCAGAGGATGGGAGGAGTGGAAACAAATGGGAAAGGGTAGTTTGGAGACTGGTAACCAGAGTTGAGCATATTAGAACAAAGCATGTTCAGGCCAGTTTCTGTGTAGCTAATATGACCAGAAAGCTGGTTAAATGGAGGAGAATCTGACAGCCAGACTCCCAGGTGTGTTACTGAAGTAGGACACTGATCTTTATTTTCAATTTTTTTTTCAGTTTTGAGCCACACCCAGTGATGCTCAGGAGTTACTCCTGGCTCTATATTCAGGAATTACTCCTGGACTCCTGGCAGTGCTTGGAGGACCATTAGGATGCTGGGGATCGAATCCAGATTTGCTACATGTAAGGCAAGTATCCTACCTGCTGTATTATTTCTCCAGCTACCTGTCATCTTTCTTTAATCACTCTAATACCTTTTAAATAATTTTTTGAATTAATTTTTTGAATGGAGCGATAGCACAGCGGGTAGGGCGTCTGCCTTGCACGCAGCCAACATGGCCGACCCGAGTTCGATTCCTCCGCCCCTCTCGGAGAGCCCGGCAAGCTACCGAGAGTATTCGATATGCCAGACACAGTAACAACAAAGTCTCCAATGGAGACGTTACTGGGCCCGCTCGAGCAAATCGATGATCAACGGGAGGGCCTTTACTTTACTTTAATTTTTTAAACTATTTTATTTTATTTTTATAAAGTAGCTCACAATATTTGATTACATTCAATATTTGAACACCAATCCCACCACCATTTCACCTTCCCACCATCATATTTCAAGAGTTTTCATCCCAAACTCCAACCCCTGCCCTAAAGCAGAACTGAAATAATTTATTTTGTATTGTTTGTTATGAAAAACCACTGAAAATGATCCAAAAAAGTTTCCTTAGAGGAAAGTGTGTGAAGATTGTTATATTTCACCCAGCTTGTTATATTAAGCCCTTCTATAAATGATTACTAACATTTCATTAAAGATTGAGTCTGTGTGCTTATATATATATATATATATATATATACATATCTGTAAAAATATATTTTCCTTGGGACAGAGAGATAGTACAGAGGGGAGGGTGTTTTCTTTGTAAGTGGCCAACACAAGTTCACTCCCTGGCATCCCATATGGTCCCCCAAGCACCGCCAGGAGTAATTCCTGAGTGTAGAGCCAGGAGGAACCCCTGAACATTGCTGGGTGTGACCCAAAAAGCAAAATATATATATATTTGTTTATATATATTTTTTCCCTCTAGGATTGATTGCCTTTTACTTTAAACCCCATCAAATGTGATGCACTACTAGAGATTAATTTTTAAGATAAAAACTTATTTAAACACCACAGTTTATAAAGTTGTGTATAGAACAGTTGCTATAGACTTTCAATGTTTCGACACCAATCCCACCACCAGAGTGACCTTCCCTCCACCATGGTTCCCATTTCCCCAACCACCCCCAAAGCCTTAACAGGTATACAATAATTTATTTTTGATAGCTTGTTGCAACTGTTAAGTGGCTAATGGAATTATCAAAAATACCTCAGTAAATGAAACGTGTGAGAATCGTTATATCTCACCACAGGGTTGTTAAGTCCTTGTTAGAAGGAATTACTGGTTGAACCTTCTGTGTCATTGTTTTGTTGTTGTTGAGTTTAGTTAGCTTCGGTGTTACTTTCACATCTAATTTGGTGTGCCCCTACTGGAATTCCAGTACTGTGGAATTTGGAAGGGTCGCATGGCTGTGTAAGTGGCTGTGAAGTTGGGAAACTTCAGAATCTGTAGAACTTGGCCAACGAGTTGACATGATGGCAGCTGTGGAAGGTTGGGTGTAGCTGCCAGGGCTTCCGGGGTGGAGGGGAGGCTGTCCACCTCCACTCCAAGAAGACCCAAGAGTTTTCAGCCTGAACACCAGAGTACTGGAATTGTTACGGTCTGTTGTCTCTGCAAAGATTATTAGTGAAGCAGTGGAGTTGGGTTGTTGGCATGGATTCAGTAGTGCATTGTAGATGTTGCTGTTGGGGCTTCGGCAAGGCAGGGACTTGGCTTGCCCCAATCCCCTGGGAGCCCCAGAGTTTTCAGCTGAAAGCATGTGTGCCCATGAATTTTAGTGGCTTGGCCTACAGCTCCTCAGAAATTTAGTCATGAATCTGAAGAGCAGGGCTAGTTGGGTGAGTGGACATGGCTGCAGCTTGCGAGGTGGGCCGGAAATTAGTTTTAATTAATTTTATTCAGGTGTTCAGGTCTGAACCTGCCGTCAGTACTCATCAATACACTGGCTCGGCTCTTCACTCGCTACCTGTCTGAATGCAAGGTTCCATCCCAGTGGAAAACCAGCAGGACCGTACTACTGTTCAAGAAGGGAGACATCCATGACATTGGCAACTATCGCCCGGTCTGCCTACTGTCTGTCATCTACAAGTTGTTCACTCGAGTCATCCTAAATAGGATTGGCAGAACACTAGATGAAGGACAACCATGCGAGCAAGCCGGGTTCCGCAAAGGATTCAGCACCATTGACCATATCCACACGATAACCAAGCTCACTGAGGTTTCTCAGGAGTTCAAGATGCCGCTCTGTTTAATGTTCATTGATTTAAAGAAGGCCTTTGATTCTGTTGAGACGGAAGCGGTCATTGAAGCCCTAGCCAATCAGGGCATTCAAGCCCAATACATTAGGATCCTCCGTGAGCTGTATTGCGGATTCACTTCCAGGATCTCACCATTCTACAAAGAAGTGATCGTTGATGTCAAGAGAGGGGTTCGTCAGGGTGATACCATTTCACCGAAACTCTTCAGTGCCACCCTCGAGAACATCATGCAACGACTGGAATGGGAAGGAATGGGAGTGAAGATAGATGGTCGGCAACTACACCACCTCCGTTTTGCTGATGACATTGTTTTAATAACACCAAACATCAGCCAAGCGGCACAAATGCTGGCCGACCGTGAGTGTGGAAAGGTAGGACTACAGCTGAATCTTACGAAGACAATGTTTATGAGAAACAGCCTCATTCCTGATGCCCCATTCGCTCTCAATGGAACGACCATCTCCGAATGCAACAGCTATGTGTACCTAGGTCAAGAAGTCAACATGACAAATGACCTGGCACCCGAGCTGCGCAGGAGGAAGAGAGCGGCTTGGAACGCCTTCAAGAATGTCGAAGAAATAGCTAAGAGGACGAAGAACCTCCGGCTCCGGGCACATCTCTTTGATTCCACTGCTCTTCCTGCATTAACATATGCCTCAGAGACCTGGGCCCTACGCAAATAAGATGAGAACACTATTCGGGTCTCCCAAAGAAGAATAGAAAGAGCTATGCTTGGAATATCACGTTTCACTCAAATGAGAGAAAGAATCCGGAGTTCTGACATCCGTCGACGATCAAGAATCAGGGACGCTGTCTCATTTGCCAAGGTGTAGAAAATCAGATGGGCTGGTCACGTAATGAGATTTAAAGACGACCGCTGGACTAGAGCTGTTACCGACTGGATTCCATGGGATGTCAAAAGACCGCGTGGCCGCCCACCTACCAGATGGTCAGACTTCTTCGTCAAGATCATGAAGGATTGGTTTGAGGCTCTTCATGTTCCCAGAGCAAACAGATGCCATTGAGCTACACTAGCACCCGACAGGGACAAATGGAGACGTTACTGGCGCCCGCTCGAGCAAATCGATGACTAACGGGAAGTTAAGTGATTAAGTGATTAATTTTATTCATTGATGTTCAGATCAATTTTATATATATACATATATATATATACATATATCTTGGAGAGCCTGGCAAGCTACTGAGAGTATCCTGTCCACATGGCAGAGCCTGGTAAGCTAGCTGTGGTGTATTCGATATGCCCAAAACAGTAACAATAATGGGTCTCATTCCCCTGACCTTGAAAGAGCCTCCAATGAGTTGGGAAAGACAAGTAAGGAGAGGTTGCTAAAATCCCAGGGCTGGGACGAATGGAGACGTTACTGGCACCCACTCGAGTAAATGAATGAACAATGGAATGACAGTGATAGTGATACAGTGATGTTCATTTTTAATACATCTGGTATACTATTTGTAAGATTAGTAAGATCGATAAGAATAGTAGTTAAAGATGTGGGTGCCTTTAGATAGCCTTGCTGAGATTTTTCACGAGAAATCTCAGATTACATTTTTTTGTTTGTTTGGGGGCTATCTCTGACAGTGTTTAGGGGTCACTCTCATCAGAACTCAGGGGCTCAATTCCAGGATGCCTTCAGCATACAAAGAAAATGCTCAGAATGTTGAACTGTCTCTCCAGCCCTCAGATGAAAATTTTGTTTTGGTTTTGGGACCACACTCAGCTATGCTCAGGGCTTACTACTGGCTCCATACTCAGGGATCATTTCTGGCAGGGCTCAGGGAACCATATGGGGTACCAGAGATTGAACCTGGGTCATCCATGTGCAAGGCAAGCACCCTACCCACTATACCATCCAGCTTCTTAGAATGAGATTTTGAAAGTTTATTGAGGGCAAAAAGATGCACCATAGTTCATAGTGCCATCATAGTTCATCTTTAATATCTATATATTTGGGTTAATTCCAGTTTCCTCAAGGTCCCCCCAAATGTTCTGGGGCTTCTGCCAAGAAGTGAACTTCATTATCCTCCTTTTTAGTGCTCTGAAGTCCTACAAGCAATGTATCATGCTAATGTTTTTAACTGGCTCTGTAAAGCCAGCTTCCGGTTCCTAAACCTGTCTGCTCATTGATGAGTCTACATACATCATTCTCACGTAGAACATTCCAGCCAAAGCCTAGATCATACAACCATGATTTTAAGTGTCCTCTTATAAACAGAATTGAGTTTTCATGTATTTGTGCAATTTTAAAAATTTTTTAACTTTTATTTTCACATTGCCATGAAAATAAAAATATTTACAAGTAGTTTCCAAATCCCAGAGAGATCAAGTGGGGAGAAAAAATTTGCTCACAGAAATAAAAAATTTACCAAATGGCTGCAGGTCATTAGTTATCTTAAAAAAAAGTTTATCAAATATGTAAAAAAGCATTTTTATCAACAAATCAATAATATTTCCAACAAAAATATATTAGAAGTTATAGTCATCCTAATTAGTTCATTTGCCTCCATGTACTTAAATATTCTTCATTAGTTGTTTTAAACCCCATTTTTTCCCCTGGAATTCTTTATCTATTTCAGTTTTATAATTGTGAAGATATAAAAAGACCTGTATTCTTTGTGTTAGAGAGATAATGCAGAGGGTAATACACTCATCTTCATGTGGGCAACCCTGTTTTGAATCCCTGGTACCACAAGTGGTCCCTTTAAACCATCAGAAGTTATCCCTGAGGGGCTGGAGTGATAGCACAGCATGTAGGCCGTATGCCTTGCACAAGGCCAACCCGGGTTTGATTCCCAGTATCCCATATGGTCCCCCGGGCACTGCCAGGGGTAATTCCTGAATGCATGAGCCAAGAGTGACCCCTGTACATCTCTGGGTGTGACCCAAAAAGCAAAAAAAAAAAAAGTGATTCCTGAGCACAGAGATGAGCTGAAGTAAGCCCTGAGCACTGCTAGGTTTGGCTCCTCCCTGCCACCCTTCCCACCTCCCGCCTTTCAACCCCCTTGTATTCTAGAGCAGTGTTTTTCAATGGGGGCATATGTATCTCCCCAGGGTATTCCAAGGGGGCCATATCCAAGGGTGTTATTAGAGGGCCCTGGCATGAAACTAGGGGCCACAGCAAAGAAACAAAGTTGGAAGGGGCCACCGTTGCAAAGAGGTAGAGAAAGACCGTGTCCAAAACATCTTCTCTTTTCTTCTGTGAGTCTCTCTGAACATGGAATGCATCAATAAAAGCATCAGAGTAAACAACTTCTGTGACAGAAGACTTTAAAACGGTCATAGTTCCAAGTCAGCTAAAATGTCATTATTAACACAGTTGATAAAGAAGGTTGGTTATTGCTATGACACATAACATATGATGATAATAGCCAGATGACAATACTATGAAACAGAACAGTACAGATTCTAGGAATTTCCTTTAATTGTCAAATACATGTATAATAACCTATCTAATATAAATATAAGCTAAGTAGATTTAGTGCACCTTTTTTGGCTATTGTTGTTTTTGGGCCTCCCAGGAGGTACTCAGGGATTACTCCTGGCTCTGCACTCAGGAATCACTTCTAGCGGGCTCAGGAAATACCAGGAATTGAACCCGGGTCAGCCAGCGGCAAGGCAAGCACTTTACTTGCTGTACTATCACTCAGGCCCCTGGTTTGGTATACTTATTTGATAGTGTTTTCATCTGATCCCAAGTGAGCTTAATTATTTTAACATCTTTTTATAAGAAGAGAGAACAAGTCCTAGTTGTTATTCCAAGGACTCTCTGGGGAAAACAAAAACTCATAGTAAAAAAGTCAAAAAGAGTATTTATTCTTTGGTTTGGGGGCTCCACTTGCTGGTGCTTAGGTGTACTCCTGGCATGGTGATTAGGGGACCATGTGGTGCTGGAGATTGAACTTCCTTCATGCAAAGCGTGTGCTACAGTCCTTAGAGGCATGTTCCTGGCTCAAAGACTGCATTAGGAATTTGATTTTGAGAAGTTCATCAAAAGTATCAAATTTACCTACATGGGAGTATGGATCATCATGAAATGGCTTAATGATCCTTTAAACCAAAGTGACTTGCAAAACATTCCAAAGGCATATATAAAATTTTTACATAGTTCTGAGAAAAATTTAACTGAATATTACGAAGACAAGATTTACTTACTGAAACCTGGTGTTAAAGATAACACACGGTACAAAATCTTTTATTCCTAGGTAAAGAAAAGGGTTTTCTCTTTCACAATCCCTTATCAGGAACAGATCAATAGTCCAAGAAAACCCTGTCCTTTCAACAGATGGAAGAAAATTTTAAGGTCTATGGCAATAAAGTATACTTTATCAATATCGTATGCTATACTATTGGTATATTGCTACCCCTGACCCTGAATTTTAAAGTCCTTATAGCATACATTTAATCTTAAATAACTACATATAACATTCCTCTCCCACGTTCCTTTTCCACAAACCTTCTACAACTTTTCTCTGCTTTCAGATTATTTCTTTTTATTTATTTATTTATTTATTTGTTTATTTATTGCTTTTTGGGTGACACCCAGCAATGCTCAGGGGTAACTCCTGGTTCTGAAATCGGGAATTACTCCTGGTGGTGCTCTGGAGACCATATGGGATGCTGGGAATCAAACCCAGCTCGGCCGTTACAAGGCAACGCCCTACCCACTGAACTATCACTTCAGCCCCTGCATTATTTCTTATGCTTTTCCTCTTTTTCAGCCCGAAATAACAAGCCTCACTTCAAGACAAAATTATTTTCTTCTTTTCCACAAATGCATCTTCATCTCTTATACCTTTCTATAGAAAACACAAATCATAGTTTTTTATAGAGATTTTCTCTTACTGTTTCCATTATTTTTAATCTTACATATTAGAATTATTAATCTTTAAAAACCTCAATTTTTAATAAACCCCCAAATCAAGCAGTTTTGAACTGTCTGTTATAGCAGTGTCATTTAGATTGGCAAATGTATAAATACCTTTTATAATTTCTAGGAATGTTTCCTTATATAAATGTGATTTTTATGTGATATAAAATGTCTATTATAGGCTACAGAATTTTTTTTTTTGCTTTTATGGTCATACCCAGTGATGCTTAGAAGTTACTCCTGGCTCTGTACTCAGAAATTAATCCTAGTGGTGCTCAGGGGACCATACTGGATGCCAGGGATCAAACATGGGTTGTCTGCGTGCATGGCAAATGCCCTACCAGCTGTACTACTACTTTTGCTCCAGGCCTCAGAATTCTTAATCTCTCTGTAATTAGAAACTGGAAATGAATAATCTAACGTTAGTGACTAATGTTTCAGCATTTTATTTTGTTTAGAAGTTTTAGATATATATTAAATTTTTATAATTTAATTCAACTTAGTAAAGCTAAGGTTTCAAGAGTTCAAAAATATTTGAGACATTTTAACAAAATTACTGCTGGGAAGTTCACATGGAAACTCTTATCCCATTTAAAGTTACTTAAACAATTTACTTATGTTGATTATATTTAGATCACCTGTAAAAAACGTGAAATAGTAAACAAAAATCAGACATAATTTTAAGTTATCTTCTTACTAAGGTAAAGGTAAAGGCCCTCCCGTTGTTCGTCGATTTGCTCGAGCGGGCCCAGTAACGTCTCCATTGGAGACTTTGTTGTTACTGTGTCTGGCATATCGAATACTCTCGGTAGCTTGCCGGGCTCTCCAAGAGGGGCGGAGGAATCGAACTCGGGTCGGCCATGTTGGCTGCCTGCAAGGCAAATATCCTACCGCAGGGAACAAAGTGAATGCTTAAAGCTGATCACTCTAAAGTAAGTCATGCTCATTTTAATTAAACCCACAAACTTTGCTTTGCTTTCATTCACCAACAATAATACTATGCTACATTAACTTGAAAAGTTTTGGGGTTAGTTCCTATTCTTTTTCTGGATTTTAGGAAGGAATTTACTTAAGTGTTTATTAAATAGAACTCAAATACTGTGATAATCAGATACATATAAAACATACAATTGCAGGGAACTTACAACTTTCATTTAAGAATTTTTTTCGGGGTATGGTGCCACCAGCAGGTCAACCTGTACCTGTGAGGCGAGTGTATCAGCAGCCTGATGGCACCTTCGGACTTCCAGATACCCCAAAATTGCTGCTGTGCCTTTGGCCAGACACCAAAAACTTCGGGCAAAGTTTACCAAGAAAGTAAATGGCCAAAAATTAGGTATGTGGGAAACACATCCACAAACCACCTCTGGCTCAGCTATATAATTGGAGGCATGGCCTCTCTGGTTCCTGATAGAACTGCTTAACAGCCATGATCCCAGAGACTCAGAAACTGATCTCGAAACCCAGTGGCTTTTGGCAGAAATGCGTCCGGTCCCTGCAGTAGGTTACTGGTGCGGGCCAACCCAGGTGGGAATAGGTTTCATGCCTTGGCCTGTTCCCCATGGCGGCCCGGTGGCCGCCATCCTCCAGAGGCCACTGGACAGTCAGGCTTGGGCCCGCAATGACGAGACATTTTGGGCCTCACGCCAACAGGGGGTGGAGCCGGTCCTGTCCTCCCCACCCCAATGAGACCCCAAGTCATTGCCCACGAACAGCCTCTCTGGCTCCTGATCAAGCTGCTTAATGGCCATGATCCCAGAGACTCAGAAACAAATCTTGAAACCAAGAGGCTTTTGGCAGAAATGCGTCCGGACCACACAGTAGGTTACTGTCGCTGGGCCACCCCAGGGGGGAAAGGGTGTTGTCCCTCTGCCTGCTTCCCCCTGGTGGCTCAGTGCCGTCATCCTCCAGAGGCCACTGGACAGTCAGGTTTGGGCCCGCAGTGATGAGACATTTTGGGCCTCACGGGATGGTGGTGGAGTCAGTCCTGTCCTCCCCACCCCAACGAGACCCCAAGTCATTGCCCACAAAAGGCCTCTCTGGCTCCTGATCAAGCTGCTTAATGGCCATGATCCCAGAGACTCAGAAACAAATCTTGAAACCCAGCAGGTTTTGGCAGAAATGCATCCGGTCCCTGCAGTAGGTTACCGGTTCTGGGCCAACCCAGGTGGGAATAGGTTTTGTGCCTTGGCCTATTCCCTCTGGAAGTCTGGTGGCCGCCATCCTCCAGAGACCACTGGACAGTCAGGTTTGGGCCCGCAGTGATGAGACATTTTGGGCCTCACGGGATGGGAGTGGAGCCAGTCCTGTCCTCCCCACCCCAACGAGACCCCAAGTCATCGCCCACGAACAGCCTCTCTGGCTCCTGATCAAGCTGCTTAATGGCCATGATCCCAGAGACTCAGGAGCAAATCTTGGAACCCAGCAGGTTTTGGCAGAAATCCCTCCAGATTTAAGTGTTAAAATTTCAGAATTTCAAAATCGCGCAGCCACTACTGCAGTCATGCGACATCATATGTTATTCATAACCAGCAATAGAAAACAAATTGTCTACTGTTGCCTTTTCAACAGATCTGAGTGTTGGGGTAAAATCTCAAATAATAAATGTCTGTTGTCAAAATATTGAATGTGATCAAAGTAGAGAGAGAGTAATGTGGAAATCATCTGCCCCACAGGTAGGGGGAGGGTGTGGGATGGGAGTATACTGGAATTGTTGGGGGTGGAGAATGGGCACTGGTGAAGGTACGGGTGTTTCATTGTATGACCGAGACTTAGAGCCGAAAGCTTTGTAACTGCTCTCACGGTGATTCAATAAATAAAATTATAAAAAATGAAAAAAAAAAGTACGTTGGAGTTCATGCACAATTCAATCAGCTAATCAGTGGCTGAATAAATAGCAGTACTCCTCCGTTAAAAAAAATAAATTATGGGAACTTACAACTAAGTAGAATACTTAATTGGGAAATAACTTCTCATGTTTTTCCAAATAAAGCTTTTAAGTTTTTTTTTTTTAATAAAATGAAAGTTTACTAAAAAAAAAAAGAATTTTTTTCACCAATCAGGCAGAGAAATGCCTGTGGGTTAGTTTTGGGGTGAGAGAGCTTTTCTTTGGCCACTCATATTTAAAAGAGTTTCCTTTCCTCCTTTTTCCGTTTCTTATCTCCCTGAAGTTTCTATTTCAGGGGGATGACGGGGATCAGGAGTTCTTGGAGGGCTTGGGATGTGGCTCAAATGAAGAGCCCACGTGCCTTGCTTGTGTGTTTGTACAGGGCCCCATGTGTCAAGCTCAGGCTGTCTCCTTCCACCCCCACACCAGCACAACCAACTAAAATGAAACGAGGAAAGAATCCAAAGTCTTTAAGAAAGGCTATGAGGTGTTTACCAAGCCCAGAATTTTGTAATACCTGAAGACATTTTGAGATGAATCAGCAAGGTTCTGCAGATGGTCAAGACAGATGGACAGCCTCGAGGATTATATTGCCAGTTATGCAAATAGAAATAGGTCCTTTTTTTAACCTCTGGGTACATTAAGCTTAGGGGAGAAAACCGGAAGAGATTCTACCATGCTTGGAGTATTCAATTCCAATTTGACCACATTTAAAGCTAGAGCTATTGTATTTAAAACATACACACACACACACACTCACACACACACACACACACACAACTCATGTGACTGAGGAAGTAGTATAGGAATTAAGACTCTTACTTTGTATGTGGATAACTGGGTTGATCCCCAATACTGAATGGCCCACCCTACACTGCATGCCCCCCCCCCCCCAACATTACCAGGAGTGACCCCTGAGCAGAGCTGGAATAGATCCCAGGTACTGCCTGGCATGGTCTAAACCCACCTGTTTCCTTACCACACACACAAAAAAATCATGTGAGGTTCCAGCTGGGGCAAGCAGAAAATAATTCTGGCGGTAATAAGCAGTCCTATGAACCCAAGAGAAATCACTGATGAGGTTGCAAAGAATGATTTCCCCAAGATCCAGATAGAGACGCTCTCAAGGAGAGTCTTAAGAAAGGCTGAGATGGGGACTGGAGTGATAGCACAGCGAGCAGGGCATTTTGCCTTGCACGCGGCCGACCTGGGTTCGATTCCCAGCATCCCATATAGTCCCCCGAGCACTGCCAGGAGTGATTCCTGAGTGCAGAGCCAGGAGTAACTCCTGAGCATCACCGGGTGTGACCTAAAAAGGGGGAAAAAAAAGAAAGGCTGAGACAATCCCTCTGAGGGCTGGCGGTAGACTCTAGCAGCAAATTGGGAATAACTCATATTTGTCTGGCCAGGCTTTGGGTTCTCAACCTGATGGACAAAATCTCTGCCTATGCCAACAGTCTGCAACCCCCTGGCAAGCAGAGAGGCAGACCAACTTTTCAGCATGTAGAATAAGAAAGAACAACCCTATGTGGGCATGTATTTGGGTAGCAAAGAATAAAAGGAAACAGCCCATTGAGGCCTGGAGGGAGAGTAGAGGCGGTGAGGCACTTACCTTGCATGTGGTTCAGAGACCCTGGTTAAGTCCCTAGCTCCAAGGATGGTCCCATGAGCACCATCGGGGTCACTTTGTGAGCACAGAGCCAGGGATAACCTCTGAGCACTTCTGGGTATGGCCCCCAAACTAGAAATAAATAGCTCATTGCAGAGATTGCCTGTAAGTGGGGTTTCATCCATTTAAAATTTGAATTTCTCCTTGGTTATTTAAGGGAATAGCTGAAGGCAGTTTACTATAAAATTCACTCGGGTAGGGTTTTAATGCACTGCATGAGGGGTTTTCTAAGCCCATTAGCTGGGAAGACTTTTCAGAAGGGTGATTTATGCTATGTTAGATGTGGTTTCTAATTTTTGTTTCAAGTTCTGACTTCTATTCTTTCATCTTCCTAAGAGGCCCCCAGAGGGTGCGAGACACTTCTTTGTGTTCAGTTTTCAATTTGATCTCCCTACAGGCACCCATGACAGCTGGCTATGATGAAAGGGCTCTTAAAAGCTTTAGAATGGGGCGTGGGGGGTTGTGTGGGTGGGGGACAGGACAGAGGCAACACAGCTACATTGGCAGAGGCCCTGAGTTTCATCCCTGACACACGTGGGCCCTGGTGGTCCCCAAGCACCACATCATCAGGGTGACCCCTGGTAAACAAAACCCTTTTTAAATATAGAAGTCTTTCCAGTTCAAGATCCCTGTTCCTGGCCACTGACAATGCATCTCCCTTCCGTGTGCTTATTCTACTAGCAAACCCAATCCAAGAAGACTTCTTTATGGCTGTAGGTAGATCTGCAAGAAAAGGGAAAGGATGGAGCTGAAATGATAGCACAGTGGGTAGGGCGTTTGCCTTGGACGTGGTCAACCTGGGTTTGATTCCCAGCATCCCATATGGTCCTGCGAGCACCGCCAGGACTAATTCCTGAGTGCAGAGCCAGGAGTAATCCCTGTGCATTGCCAGGTGTGACCCCCCCAAAAGAAAGCAAAAAAAAAAAAAAAAAAAAGAAAAGAAAAGAAAAGGGAAAGGATGCAGCCCTCACCAGATCCAGGAGATCCACTCCCAGAGTTTGACCTGTCCCTAAAGCTGTCCCCAAACACATGTTAAGCATGTTCTTCGTCCTTTCAAATAGAATAGGTATTTTAGCTCCCCCGAGACAAACAATATGAAAGACAGAGGCAAGGACAGCAAAGGAAGCTCTGGCAGGAGAACAATCAATAGTCAATGGCCAGGGAATCAAAGAACTAGTTTCACATCTATTTTCTTCAGTTAATCTTACTTTTTATTTTTGGAACGTACTTGTGTTGTTTATTGATAGTACTACAGAAATTATATATATTTCAAAGGCTCCCTAAAGTTTTTTTTTTATTGAATCACCATGAGATACAGTTACAAAGCTTTCATGTTTGAGTTTCAGTCATACAGTGATCGAACACCCATCCCTCCACCAGTGCACATTTTCCCCCACCATTGTCCCCGGTATCCCCCCTCCCCCCGGCCCCATCTTAACCCTCCCCCTGCCTCTATGGCAGACAATTTCGCCCATACTCTCTCTCTCTACTTTTGGGAGTTATGGTTTGCAACACAGATACCGAGAGGCAATCATGTTTGGTCCTTTATCTACTTTTGGCACACATCTCCCATCCCGAACGATCCCTCCAACCATCATTGACTTAGTGATCCCTTCTCTATTCCAGCCACCTTCTCCCCCAGCTCATGAGGCAGGCTTCCGACCATGGAGCAATGTTCCTGGTCCTTGTGTCTACTGTCCTTGGGTGCTAGTCTCAGATTATGTTATTTTATATTCCACAAATGAGTGCAGTCATTCTATGTCTGTCCCTCTCTTTCTGACTCATTTCACTTACCATGATACTCTCCATGGCCATCCACTTATAAGCAAATTTCATGACTTAATCCTTCCTAACAGCTGCATAGTATTCCACTGTGCAATTAATCTCACTTTTAGGGGACTAAAAGACTTCTCCTTGCTCTCGCTTCCCTTGGGCACTGTGCGTGCTTGTCTGGAAGGTGGGGACAGTCAGAATCCCTATTCATTGGCTATTGGCAGAGATCCCTGAATTTCTCTTTGTATTCACTGTTCCTGAATATGTCCAGCCAGTAAAGTCCTATGGAGGTTGCCAAGCTTCGGGAAAGAGGGGTAAATTGCTGCCCCCCCGCCCCCCCCCCCCCCCCCGCAACTCTGGGTTTAGGTCAAATGATCAATTTAACACCGGGTGGATTAATACTAAATAATCAAATTAACACCAAGTAGGAAGAAAACCAAAAAAAAGTACGTTGGTACAAGGAATCTATACAGACATGGAAATCCCAAAGCCTAAGGTGCCAATTGAGGCTCTCGGAGAGGAGAGGGACTCACCCAGAGCTCTGTGATGAGATCGCCATAGCCTGTCGTTTGGACGGGTGACTCTGATTTCTTTCTTCTTTTTCTGGTAGTAAGTCAAATTCTCTGTGAGATCCCCAATTTTCATCCTTCTAAGAGATAGAAAGGAATGTTAAGGGAAGGAAGAATGTTTCCTGTGAGCTGCAGGGCTCCATCAGACTGTCAGGAATAATTTCCCTGAGCACAAGAAATGGCCTGTTTTGGAGGAACTGGTCTAAATGGTGTGTGTGTGTGTGTGTCTGTGTGTCTGTGTATGTGTGTGTGTGTGTGTGCGCGCGCGCGCACGCGCACCCCATCTCACCTTTGGTACCTAGTGAATATTGATGATGAAGCAGAAAAAAACCGGGGTTTAGAGGGAAGACTTAGGTCACAAAACATTGTCGGGACAGCTTTGCATTGGGGGCTTGGGATGACATGGGTTTCAAGCTCTGGCCCTCACACAGAGGAAGGGAATCTGAGCTCTCTGTTGGCTGGGAAGATCAGGAGACTCCAGGGGACCAGACAGGACCCTAAGCAAAGTCCTGGGAGCATGGTGGTGTGGCAGAGGGGACCCTGCACTCCCCAGCCCCAGACTATTAGTCGGCCTTTTACTTTCCTGCGTCCTGTTGTTAGAGCTACAGGTTTTCGCCCCGCATCCTGTCCTGCTGTTTCGCATCACTCCTGGACGGATCCTCCTCCAGACCTGGGACCTGCACTTGGAGCGCGCGGATCCCCGCAAAAGCAGCCCCTTAACCCCCACTAAGTTCTGCCCATTCCCTCTCCTTCCCCCAGCCCTGGGCATGACCAAGAGACCTCACAGTCTTGGAAAGTGATCCCAGGAATACGGAACCGAGTTCTCTGGTGCCTCCCGGGAGGTTGGGGCGGGCGGCGGGGGTGGAGGTGGTGAGTGTGTGTGTGTCTGTGGGGCGGGGGGGGGGGGGGTTAAGTGGGAGAAGGGGAAGGTGCACAAGGGTCTGGCTGCAGCTGGTCGAGCTGCGCCCGGCCTGGAAGCTGCTTCTGTTCCTGGTTCCCACCCGGGTCAAGAGTGACACCTGATCCCGGCGGATTGTGAAATGGCATGAGGTGGCAGCCTGCCGGAGGTGCCCGCAGAACCCTCTCGGCGCAGAACGGGCCCCGCCCCCGCCGCCGGCCCCCCGCCCGCCCCCCCCCCACCCCCAAGCGTGCGCGCGCGTTAAATCCCCCCATCCCTGCGGGCGCCGAGCACACCTGCACCGCACCCCTGCACCGCCGCACCATGCCCGCCCGCAGCTGGCTCGGGGGCCCGCTCCGGGGCCTGCTCCTGGGCCTGCTGCTGCTGCTCGCCTCCGCCTCCACCGCCTCCTCCGCCTCCACCGCCTCCACCGCCTCCACCGCCTCCACCGCCTCCACCGCGGGTGAGTGCGCAGCCGGGGCCGCGGGCACCGCCGGCAGCAGGCTGCCCCCGGGGAGCACCCCCACGGAGAGGAACTGGGGAGCGTCCAGGAGAAACACGGGGAAGCCCTTGGCGTCGAGGTGCAAGAGCTGGGGAGACCCTCGGAGAGTTAGGAACCCGGGTGGGTGGGTGGGTCTGGGGGAGAGGTGCAGTGCCTCAGGTGGAGGAGAGCCCGTGGCCAGCGCGGAGACCTCTGCCTGGACGTCAGCCCCGCCCAGAAGCGCAGATGAGGGTGCCCCTGATGGCTGAGGCCAGGGGGTAGGATGCCCCCCGTCCCCAGGGGGTGGGGACCTCTGTCCTGGACGTGGGGCCTTTCGAAGGCTACAGGGTTGGGGGTCCTGACATGCACAAGAGGTGAACTCCTTCCAGTTTGCATTGGGTGGGACTGGGGAGGGGGTCGGGGTGGGGTGGTAGTGTGTGTGTGTGTGTGTGTGTGGGGGGGGGGGGGTCCAACCTCTCCCCTCCCCCCACCCCCACTCAGCCGCAGAAGTCGAGAAAACAGGTGTGTGCCCCCTGCTGGAGGCGAGCTCTCATTGCAAGAAAGAGTGCCGCTCGGATGGAGAATGCGCAGACAACCTCAAGTGCTGCCCGGCTGGCTGTGCCAACGTGTGCCACCTGCCCAATGGTAACCCCAGGGCCGCCCGCTTAGGGGCGGGGCGCGGCGGCGGGAGCTGGCTGCAGGTGGGGGCAGGCGGGAGCGCCCGGAATCCGCCTAGAGGGGCGCTTGGGGCGCGTCTGGGGGACGCTTGGCCAGGTGGAGGCGGGTGGGGGAGATCTGGGACTCGGGGAAACAAAGACTCCTCTGACGCTCGGAGGTGGAGGTGCGGGGACCCGAGCTCCCCTGCGCCCTCCCCCGCACCCCACCCCACTGGATTCGAGTCTCTGGGGCATGACGGGCTTCCGGGCAAACGCTGCCTGGATGTGGTTCCGGGAGCCGTTTCCTCCCCGCGGGCAGGAGCTGGAGAGTGGCCAGGGCCCCAAGGGCTGGGGCGCGCATCCCTTTCACAGTACCCCGAAGCCCCCAGCATCCCTCAACACACCTCTGCCCCTCCAAGACGCGCAGCAGCTACTCCTGCCTCTCGCGCTCGCGTCTTGCCCAAGGACCACCCCCACCTCCGTGGCGGGAGCAAGGGCCTGGGTGGCTACAAGAAAGAGGGAGTTCCTTTCGTGCGCCCTGCCTTGCCTCCCTCCCCTCCACTGGCCTTGCCTCTGGGCCCCGGGAGTCCGGGAGTCCGGAATGCAGGCAGGGGTCTGCAGATGGCCGTACCCAAGCTTCTCCTTTCTCAGGAGCAAAAGTGAGGCCCAGAGGCAGGGTTGGGGTGGTTCCGAGTCACCACCCAGAAGCTGCCTTCCCCCTGCTCTCCTCCTTCACTTTTTTGGAGGATCACACTTGGTGGTGCTCAGGGCTTACTCCTGGCTCTGTGCTTAGGGATCACTGCTAGCCGGCTCAGGGGTGCCTGGATGGAACCTGGGTCAGCAGCATGCAAGGCAAATGCCCCTTCTCCCCTCCCCCCTTGTACTGTCACTCCAGCCCTTCTGTCTTTCTTTCTCCTGAGATGCCAGCAGGGTTCTGAGGCGTTGCAGTTAGAGACCAGACACAGAGAGGTGGGAGACGCAGGGAGCATTGACCATCAGGGGCAACTTCTGGATTTGAGGACCTTGATTCTTTGGCCTAGAGGGGAGGACTGGCAGGAGGGGTGGGCAGGGGGGCGGGGATAAGGTCCAAGCATCAGGCAGGAGAGAGGGCAAGGGGTCAAGGGCATCAGTGCTGCTTGGTGAAGGTCTTGCTGTTCCCGTGTCTCAGATGGGCAGACAGACAGGGAGAGGGACCTGAGAGAATCCCCAGGACACTGCCTTCCTTTGTGGGATCCTGAATCACCACTGCATCTCTTTGAGTCTCTGCTTCCTCATCAAACTCATCATAGGAGTGAGAGCCCCAAGCTTGGCATGACTGAAGGAGGGCTAAATGAGATAAGGCATGTGGAATCGCTCCAGAGAGAGCAGGGCATGTGGCTCGGTTGTCGGGAGCTGCGCCCAGCGCACAGAGCAGTCCAGGTGGAGGGCTCCTGCCGCTTCCGTGGGACGCGTTTCCTGCACCGACAGATCGGCGGACAGCCCCTCTGTGCTCCCTGCTCTGCCTCCCTCCTGCCCCTGGTGTGCACTGGACAGGAGTGTCCCTGGGCTTCTGGGCCAGGAATCTGACTTCTTCCTCCTTTACCCAGGACTTGGATGTGTGTGTACATGCACCTGTGTATGCGAGTGTGTACAAATGTATGTGCCTGCACCTGAAGAAGTCTGCACTCAGGTTTGCTTCTGGCCTGCAGCAATTGTTGGTTGAGGCCCTACACCTCTCTGTGGTCCTTTTCCTCATGTGTGGTAGGAGTGATTTAGAAAGATCCGCACAGTGGAGCACTGCGGGGTGAGGATTTGATCAAGGCCCATTGTTAGAGGCACCGCTCTGCAGTGTCAGTGTGTGCATGTGTTTATGTGGGTGTGTTTAGAGTGTTTATGTGTGTGCGTACAAGTATGTGTGTGTTTATGTGTATGTGTGTGTCTGTGTGTTTGTGCACAAGCATGTGTGTTTATGTATGTATATGTGTTTATGTATGTATTTATGTATGTATATGTATATGTGTTTGTGTGTTTATGTGCATGTGTGTATACGGACATGTGTGTATATGTGTGTTTATGTGTGTTGTGTATATGTGTGTGCATGTGTGTGTTTATTTGTATGTGCACAAACCTGTATGTTTGTATGTGTTTATGTAGGTATGTGTATGTATGTAGGTATGCGTATGTGTGTATATGTGTGTTTGTATGTGTGTATGTGTGTTTATGTGTACGTCTATATGTGTGTATATGTATGTGTGTGCATGTGTGTTTATTTGTATGTACACAAGCCTCTAGTTTGTGTTTATGTGTGTGTGTTTATGTAGGTGTGTGTGTATGTATGCGTATGTGTGTGTGTATATGAATGTGTGAATGTGTGTGCATGTGTGTTTATTTGTGTGTGCACAAGCCTGTATGTTTGTGTGTGTTTATGTGTATGTTTATGTGTGTTTGCACGTGGGTGCGTGTGTGAGACACTCGTGCGGGGCCTGTGGGTGTGCAGCCTCCCCAGCTGCATGGGCTCAGGGAGGGCTGAGAGTGTCCGATCCTGTCCTGGGAGAGGTTGGGCCACTCCTTCATTGGCCTTTTGGGCTTCTTCATCTGCAGCAGTGGGACATGTTCCTTCCTCCGACCCAGATGATCACACCTGTCCCCTCTTTGCCCGAGGACTAGCTGAGTTCAAACACACCACGGGCCTGGCCTCGAATGATGCTGGCCTAGGGGGAGCCACATCGGGACTCTCGACCCTGTGTAGTACGTCACAGAGCCACGAGGGGGCGCTCAGAGATGTAACCGCCAGGCTTCTGCATGAACCCTGTGAGGATGCAGCACCCATTCAGTGTCTCAGGGGGGCTCTGGGAAATTGGGGTCCTAGGCCACAGCTCAGAAAAGGCAGAGCGGGGGACTCCAAGAGGTTCCTATGATCCCCAAAGCGCAGGCAGAGGAAGAAGAGGATGGGCTGTGTGGCCTTCCCCCCAGGCTCGAGACCACCCACACTCTGTCCTGCTCTGGCGCCTGCTCTGGGGAGGGGACACCACCCGGGAGTGTTCACCTCCCGCCTGCCACCTATGCCCTCCTTTCCGTGCCCAGAAAAGCCAGGCTCCTGCCCGCAAGTGGACAGTGGCATCCCTCAACTCGGGATCTGCGTGGACCAGTGCCGGATGGACAGCCAGTGTACTGGGACCATGAAGTGCTGTCGCAACGGTTGTGGGAACGTGTCCTGCGTCACTCCTGTCTGAGGTAGGTCGGGTTGGTGGAGGGCTCAGTGCACGGGGGGCTCACGGCAGGGAGAGGACAGTCCTCTCGGTGGCGGGGCTCTGTCCTGGGGTCTGGTGTCTCTGCATCGCATGGAGGAGGATCTGGGAGATGCGGAGGGAGTGGGGGGCTGCGTGGGGCTGTCCTCACCCTGCACAGCCCGTGAGAGCCCCACTGAGACCTGGGCAAAGGTTGCAGCTGGGTGTCCTGTGTGAGGATGACAGATGGGGGCGGGCGTGAAGGGGCCCCTCCTCAGGGCATCTTAGGAAGCACCAGAAGGTGGGCCCAAGCCAGGACTGGGAGAGAGGCCAGGTCACTGTGAGCATCTGGCCTGGAAGATGCCGTGTACGGAAAGTCAGGCCCGGGCCATCGACTTGAAAGTATCCTGTCACCGGTGGGAGGGGTCGGGCTCCGTGGTCTGGCTGGGGGAAAGTGTCCAGGAGAGGGGATGCTGCCACGGGCACCAGGGTGGTGAGACAGGAGACTTTGCGGGCCAGAGGGCACCCAGGAATCCTTGGATTGAGCCTCCTGGTGCGTCTCTGCTGCCGGGGACAAACTCTGCCAGGTGCCACCTGGGGTTGCCCAGAGAAGAAGGCTGAGGTCTTAGAGAGAAGAGGGACCCCAGGAGGGGGACCCCGCATCATGGCCCAGCTTGGGCACTCACAGTTGCCTCAGCGCCCTGTGGTGCCTGGACTTGGCTTATAGAGGGTAGGAAGAAGAAGCAGTGCCCCCTCACCTAAGCAGGAGGAGGGGGACTTCCTAGGGGGAGGGGGGTCCTTAGGGATGGGGGACCTTGACCCCACTTCCAGGGAGGTCACAGTGGCCAGCTGGGACCATGGTGGACCCAGAGGTGTCTTAAGGTGCTCTCAAGTGGAAGAGGGGAGTCTGGGACTTGCAGAGAAGTATGGATGGGGAGGGGGCGGGGAGAACGTCCCAGAAGGCCAGGCCTGGCCACATATGTGCCCGCGTATCTGCCTGGGACATCTGTCTCAGAGGTGCTTGGTGAGAATGTCAACGGTGGGGACTCCTGACTGGGGGGACGGGGGAACGGGCATCGCTGCTGATGGCATGGTCCTGGTTTTCTTTCTCCAGCTCCAGCCACCACCATCCGAGGAATGGGGGACGGGCGGGCCTGCCTGGCCCCATGGGGCGCCAACCCAGTGGCCTCCCTCTCCCTGGCCTCCCCACCCCCTCTGGCACAACTTCTTTCCGTCCAATAAAGTGACCACTTCCAGCACTGGGGGCTGTGGCCTCTGACCTTCTCACTCGCCCCCTGCACCCCTGGCTCTGGATTGAGTTGGGGGGGAGGATGCCACCTGGGGGTGTCGCCTCGGGGAGAACACACTCACCAGGGCTCACGCCTGGGCACTTGGGTGATGGGTGACGGCACCTGGGTCACCACTAGGAGCAGCAGTGCGTGCTGCCTGGGACATCTGCCGGAAGTTCCACCTGTAGAGTCCTTGAAGACGCTCAGTTTCCTGACCAGGACAGAGGGAACAGCACCAGTGAGCACCGTTTGTTCATCTTTTCAGTCAGCTTTTTACTGGCTATAAATAAGCTAGTCAGGTGGATCATGCTCCAGCCAGTGAAATGCAACGAGATGTGCAAGAGAAGCAGCCTTTCACCCCCGACGCCCTCCTTCCACCCATGGCCACCCAGCTCCTTTCTGGATGCGATGGGTGCTCTGGACGCTTGTGATTCTTTTAGGGCTAGAAGTTCCCGTTCCTTCTCTTTCCCCTCTACCTGTCCTTCCTTTTCTCCTTCCCTCCTTCCCTCCCTCCCTCCCTCCCTCCCTTCCTTCCTTCCTTCCTTCCTTCCTTCCTTCCTTCCTCCCATCTTCCTTCCTTCCCTCCCTCCCTCCCTCCCTCCCTTCCTTCCTTCCTTCCTTCCTCCCTTCTATCTTCCTTCCTCCATTTCCTTCCTTCCTTCCTTCCTTCCTCCATCTTCCTTCCTTCCTTCCTTCCTTCCTTCCATCTTTCTTCCTTTCTTCCTTCCTTCCATCTTTCTTTCTTCCTTCTTCCTTCCTTCCTTCCTTCCTTCCTTCCTTCTATCTTCCTTCCTCCATTTCCTTCCTTCCTTCCTTCCTTCCTTCCTTCCTTCCTTCCTCCATCTTCCTTCCTTCCTTCCTTCCTTCCTTCCTTCCTTCCATCTTCCTTCCTCCATCTTCCTTCCTTCCTTCCTTCCTTCCTTCCTTCCTTCCTTCCTTCTTTCCTTCCTTCCTTCTTACCTTCCTTCCTTCCTTCCGTCCTTCCTTCCTTCCTCCATCTTCCTTCCTTCCTTCCTTCCTTCCTTCCTTCCTTCCTTCCTTCCTTCCTTCCATCTTTCTTCCTTTCTTCCTTCCTTCTTCCTTCCTTCCATCTTTCTTTCTTTCTTCCTCCTTCCTTCCTTCCTTCCTTCCTTCCTTCCTTCCTTCCTTCCTTCCATCTTTCTTCCTTCCTTCCATCTTTCTTCCTTTCTTCCTTCCTTCTTCCTTCCTTCCTCCTTCCTTCCTTCCTTCCTTCCTTCCTTCCTTCCTTCCTTCCATCTTTCTTCCTTCTATATCCTTCCTTCCTTCCTTCCTTCCTTCCTTCCTTCCTTCCTTCCTTCTGTCTTCCTTCCATCCATCTTCCTTCCATCCATCTTCCTTCCATTCATCTTCCTTCCTTCCTTCCTTCCTTCCTTCCTTCCTTCCTTCCTTCCTTCCTTCCCTCCCTCCCTCCCTCCCTCCCTCCCTCCCTCCCTCCTTCCTTCCTTCCTTCCTTCCTTCCTTCCTTCCTTCCTTCCTTCCTTCCTTCCTTCTGTCTTCCTCCCTCTATTTCTTTGCCTGCCTGTCTGCCTTCTCTCTCTTTCTATCTTACCTTCCTTCCTTCTATTCTTCCTTCTATTCTTCCTCCCTCCCTCCCTCCCTCCCTCCCTCCCTCCCTCCCTTCCTTCCTTCCTTCCTTCCTTCATGTGCTCCCCCCACCATAAACGATGGCTTCACCACAAAGTATGACTTCATTCTTTCTGATGGCTTCGTAGCACCCCAGTATTGGAGTGTCTGACTTCAGCCAGATCACTCCGTTGTGTGGTTGCTCTTATTGTTGTGCAGACCTTGAGCTGCCCGGGGTCATGTGACACCATTGTTTTCACACTTGTTCCCTTGCAGCAATTTCTCACTTCCACCCCTGGGGTGTGAGGCTAATGTTGGGCTGAGGAGGAGGAAGGAAGTAGAGTCGTGGTTTGTTGAAGGAGGGGACTGTAGGAGGTGTTTGAGAGGAGAGGGCGGGCCCCATCCATGCTGCTCAGGGGGCAGTTCTGGGCTCTGTCCTCAGGCTGGACCCTGGGCATTGCTGCTTTTATATATGGTGCCGGGGATTTGAACCAGGGTCACAGCCCTGGCAACGGCATGCGAGGCAAGTGTCTTATCTCCTGTGCTGTCTCTCCGGCCCCTTGAGAAAGGTGTGTTGAGCAGTTTTCTCATTGTGGAAGCACCAGGAAGTATAATGACACAAGCCTAGGAGGTATGTCTTATTGCCCGCTTGTCACAAGACCGTGCTCCATGGGGCCTGCCATTGACATGAAACATGATGGAGTGACCTGACACCCCAGCGCAGCCTCTATAGCCTCCCTTCTCCAGGGCTGAGAAATGTGAGAAAAAAGGTGGCTGAGCACCATAGAATGCAAAGAGAAAAAATGCTTCCCCCGTGTGTCCGCGCCGATCTTTCCCCTCCATCTGAGGTGGGGTCGGTAGGTTAGAGCTTCTCCATGCACTCTGGAGCCCCAGATGCAACCTGGCTGGATGTATCAAGCCACCTGCGGTGAGCGGTGGGGGTCTGTGTGCCCCCACCTCTTCCTTCTCCAAATTTCGACCTATCCATCCTCCTGGCTCTGGACCTTTCAGGCAGGACTAAGCCGTCCAGTGATGGTCATGCAGAGGAACACCTGCATGAATACTCCCCACCCCACCCCAATTTCTTCCTGTGCCCCCCAGGGGCACCCGGTATGATGGAAGTCTCAGGATGGAGAGGTGCTCCTGTCTCTGTGCTCTCCTTCCTTCCAGTAGCCCCACCGCTAAGTTTTATGGCCCTTGATACTGCTTTGTGTGGGCCAGAGAACCCCTAGCACAGGGCTAGTGGCCTCTGCCGCCCCATTTCCCACTACTTGGGGCTGCCAGGCAGATGGGCCGTTCCTGTGTCACCCAGGGGCGACAGGCCAGGTGGGAAATGTCACAGGGAGAAAAGCATGGGGTGTCCTGAGCAGGGTGCGAGGTAGATGGAGATTTCTCAGAAAAGTGTAAATTGAGTTAGAAAAGTATAGGGTTGTCAGATGACCCAGCCTTGTCACTTCTTGGTATTTACCCCCAGGACACGAAAACATTCCTTCACGAGGAAATCACAGTCACGGTCACCCCGTTGTTCATCGATTTGCTCGAACGGGCCCAGTAACATTGTGAGACTTGTTACTGTGTTTGGCATATCGAATACGTCATGGGGAACGAGACACTCTCAGTAGCTTGCCAGGCTCTCCGAGAGGGGCGGAGGAATCGAACTCGGGTCGGCCATGTTCGCTGCGTGCAAGGCTAACACCCTACCCGCTGTGCTGTCGCTCCAGCCCATGAGGAAATAGACACACCATTATTCACGGCAGCACTTGGTGTAATAGCTAAGCTACCGAATCAATGGGGTGTCTTACTGATTCATGGATTATAACGATGTGATATATATACACAACGGAATACTTACGCAGCTGCAAGGAAAGATGAAATCATGCAATTCCCTGCAAGTTGGATGGAACTTGAAGATATCATATTAAGTGAAGTCAGAAGAAGAAAGACAAATTCAGGACGATCTCACTGATTCAACTATCTAGAATAATAGAATTCTAGAATAACATAGAATGACAGGATAGGGGACTGCAAGGTACCGAAGTGGGGATATCGAGATTACCCTGGTCCTTTGATTGTAGAAAGCAACCAAGAGGGGAAGTGAGAAGGAGCAGATGGGAAGTTAATAGGAGGAGGAGGAGACAGACGCTCTGGGGTGAAGACACATGACATATCTAGATAGCTAGACCACAGGACCAGCAATACTGAAAGCATGAGATCCAGACTACAATAGCCAAACTTTAATAAGTGCCTGTCGGGGCTGGAGTGATAGTACAGCAGGTAAGGCGTTTGCCTTGCACACAGCTGACCCGGGTTTGATTCCCAGCATCCCATATGGTCCCCTGAGCACTGCCAGGGGTAATTCCTGAGTGCAGAGCCAGGAGTAACCCCAGTGCATCGCTGGATGTGACCCGAAAAGCAAAAAAAAAAAAAAAAAAAAAAAAAAAAAAAGAAAAAAAAAGAAAAAAAGTGCCTGTCAAGGAGAAGGATGTGTGTGTGTGTGTGTGGGGGGGGGGGGGGCGAGTGGGAGGGAACCTGAGGACATGGGAAGTTAACAGTGATGATGGGATTGGTGTTGGAACATTGTTTGAAACTTAACTGTGAATAACTTTGTAAATCATGGTGCCTTAACAAAAATTGTTAAAAAGTATCTTAGTAAATGGTGCTAGGCAACTGGTTAGTCATATTAAAAACAAACAAACAAAACCAAAAACCAAAAGAAACAAACGAAAAAAAAACCCAAATTGGATTTCTCTCTCACACTATGTAGGAAAGTTCATGAAAAATTGGATTAAGTTTTCTTTTTTCTTTTTGGGTCACACCTGGAGATATTCAGGGGTTACTACTCCTGGCTCTGCACTCAGGAATTACTCGTGGTGGTACTCAGAAGATCATATGGGAAGCCAGGGATTGAACCTGGATTGGCTGCATGCAAAGCAAATGCCCTACACATGTTGAACTATCACTCTGGATTAAAGATCTTGCTATTAAGACTGAATCCATAAAATGATTTGAGGAAAATATTAGAAGTCTCCATGATATTGATGTTAGAGGTATCTTTTTTTGGGGGGGTCACACCTGGCAATGTTCAGGGGCTGCTCTTGGCTTTGCACTCAGGAGTCACTCCTGGCAGTGCTCGGGGGACCGTATGGGATACTGGGAATTGAACCCGGGTTGGCCGCGTGCAAGGCAAACGCCCTACCCGCTGTGCTATTGCTCCAGCCCCAGATGTTAGAGGTATCTTAATTCACAAATCACAAATCATCCTGTTATTCGTCGATTGCCTCGAGCAGGCCCCAGTAACGTCTCCTTCATCTAGCCCTGAGATTATATTCAAGGCTCTTTAGGAGAATGAGACCCATCATTGTTACTGGTATTTGGCATATTGGGTACGCCACAGGGAGTTTGCCAGACTCTGCCGTGTGGGCAGGCTACATTCGATAGCCTGCAAGTTTGTCCAGTGTAGGAATGAGATAATAAAATGTCATAAAAAAGATGTCCTGATAAGATGTCGCACGGTTCCGGGGGCTGGATTTTATAGTCTCTGAGTCTTGGCCGCTGATGGGATTACACGGCGCCAGGGGGCCAGTTGGTGGGTGTGACCCCCGCCTACTGGAATTTGGAGGATCTGGATGGAGGATGCTCGGCCCCAATCCAAGTAGGCTTGGAGATCTCGGCCCCGGAATCCGCGTGGCTTTGTCCCTCTGCCAGTACCTTCATGTGTGCGGTTCTGGAGGTCTTCGGCTGCCGGAGCCCTGGTCGAGGTGGGTATCTTAATTAAAGCAAAAATAAACAAATGGGGCTACATCAAACTAAAAAGTTTCTTTCCTGCACAAGAAACAATAAATGAAATAAAAGACACTCCACTGAATGCACTCCACTGAATGGGAGAAAATATATACACACCATATCCAATATCTACAATATACTCCTAGGCTTTTTCACTCTGTAGAAGTCCGTGTTCAATCTCTCGTGTATTTCTTTCAGTAAAGCTATTTTTTCCCTAAATTTTTATTAGTGAAACACCATGAGGTACAGTTGTAGACTTACAAATTTTTGTGCTTGGGTTTCAGTTATACAATGATCCAGTACCCATCCCTCCACCAGTGCCCATTCTCCACCACCACCAGTCCCAGTATCCCTCCCACCCCCATGCCCCCATCCCACCCTACCTCTATGGCAGGGCATTCCCTTTTGTTATCTCTCTCCTTTTGAGTGCTGTGGTTTTCAAAAGAGACATTGAGTGGCAATCTTGTTCGGTCTATAGTCTACTCTCATCATGCATTTCCCTTCCTGAATGGAACCTCCCAACACCCTTTATTTGGTGCTCCCTTCTCTATCTGAGCTGCCTTTTCCCCTAGTGTGTGTGGCTGGCCTCAAAGCGGGTAGAGCGTTAGCCTTGCACGCAGCCAACCCAGGTTCGATTCCCAGCATCCCATATGGTCCCCTGAGCACTGCCAGGAGTAACTCCTGAGTGCAGAGCCAGGAGGAACCCCTGTGCATCGCCAGGTGTGACCCAAAAAGAAAAAAAAAGCGAGGGGTGGGTCTCATGCGTTCCTGCTTGCACGGGGTGCCAGGTTCTCAAGTCGTTTGGGCTGGAGCGATAGCACAGCGGTAGGGTGTTTGCCTTGCATGCAGCCAACATGCCCGACCTGAGTTCGATTCCTTCACCCCTCTCAGAGAGCCCGGCAAGCTACCGAGAGTATCTCGCCCGCACGGCAGAGCCTGGCAAGCTCCCCATGACGTATTCAATATGCCAAACACAGTAACAACAAGTCTCACGATGGAGATGTTACTGGGCCCCGCTCGAGCAAATCGATTAACAACGGGAGGACCGTGACCATGAACTTTTAAAAAAGAGAGAACGAACTCACCAAACTCAACAAAAGCACGTACAACAAAATAACCCCATCAAATAGTGTGGAAAGCAGATAGACAAAGGAAGACATACGTGTGGCAAATAGGCATGTGAAAAATATATTCACCACAACTGATGAATAGGGAACTGCGAATCAAGATGTCAGTGAGGTGCTACCCTTCACCAGTGAGAAGGGGTTCAATCGAAAGGAAAAGGAGACACCAGTGCTGGCTGATTGTTTCCAAAAATGAACCCTGTCATTGTTAGAAATTCTCATCTGATTTTCCCACTAGGGGGCAACATTGAGCCAGCGATATCATTCTGCATCTATCTCAAAGATACAAGGTATCAATTGGAAATGATTCCCACACCTATGTTCATATGCACTATTTATAATAGCCCAATACTAGATGAACGGCTAAAGAATTGTGGTATAGGGGGCTGGAGCAATAGCACAGCGGGTAGGGCGTTTACCTTGCACACAGCCAACCCACGTTCGATTCCCAGCATCCCGTATGGTCCCCTGAGCACTGTCAGGGGTGATTCCTGAGTGCAGAGCCAGGAATAACCTCTCTGCATAGCTGGGTGTGACCCAAAAAGCGAAAAAAAAAGAATTGTGGTACATATGCACAATGGAATACTATTGAACTACAAGAAGGATGACAAACTACCTGTTGTTGCAAGTTGGATGAAGCATGTTAAGCAAACGATGTCAGAGGGAAAAGGACGAGTGTTGAATGACCTCACCTATGTGTGGTATGTAAAGAGACGGAGCAAGAGAATGGACAATGACAAATGAAAACACACCCTTGGATTCTGACAATAGAATTGCGGGTTTTAAGGTGGAAGAATGGGGTGTGTGGGGAAGACACATTAACACCACAATAAAAAAAATTAAGAACTTAAAAGTGAGGTTGTAAAGCAGATGGTTTGAAGATAGCCAAGTCTGAGGAACAGAATCAGAGGCTTTTGTGAAGTTAAATATTGATTGAGCACCTACTACATCTGACTGGGATTTGACATAAAGGACGTGTGGTGTCTGTGCGCATGTTGGGAGAACCAGTCAGCGAATGAATGAAAGAATGAATGAATGGAACCACACGTGATAGATTGTGGGGAAACAAAATTGGGGAGGAGATTCTTGAGTCTAGCGGAGAGGGTAGAGTTGGGTGGTCTTCTTGCAGAGGATGTTCATTTGTCATCGCAGGTAGTAAAACGTAAGCTACATGTCAGACCATGGAAGAGCTGTCCAGGTCGAGGGAATGTCCACTAAGGAGCAGTGATCAGCAGGTGCTCTGGCTGTGTGAGGCTCATGTAGGAGACTGAGCGGCTGGGATGGTGAGGAATAGATGGTGAGGCCAGAGAGTGGGGTCACAGATCGCTGAGGATCCTGTGGGCACTGCAAGAAATTTGCCTTTCATTGGGAGGGAAGGGCTTTGAGCAACGGGTTTGCAGCCCAGACTTCTTTGAAGAACCTGGGCGGCTCTGTTCAGAACAGCACAGTGGGGAGAGCGTTTGCCTTGCACGTGGCCTATCCGGGTTCAATCCCCAGCATCCCTGGTGATCCCCCGAGCACTGCCAGAGGTAATTCCTGAGTGCTGAGCCAGGAGTTAATCCTGAACATTGCCAGGTGGACACAAAAAAGAGAAAAAGGAAGTCTGACTGAGACTGATCAGCAGACTCACCCCTCCCAACCTCCTTCTTTTCTGATATTTGCTCTCCAGGGAAAGCTCAGGGCTCAGAGTGCCTCATCCCCGCGAGGGCAAATCCCCTGGCAGTCCAAGTTCATCTGTCTGGATTCTGAGAACTCTGTGCTTCAAAGTTGCACAAGCAAAAATATCCACAGAAACACTCAAAAATAAGAAACTATCGTGGGGCTGGAGCGATAGCACAGCGAGTAGGGCATTTGCCTTGCACTCGGCTGACCCGGGTTCGATTCCTAGCATCCCATATGGTCCCCCAAGCACCGCCAGGAGTAATTCCTGAGTGCATGAGCCAGGAGTAACCCTTATGCATCACCAGGTGGGACCCAAAAAAAGCAAAAAAAAAAAAAAAAAAGAGAAAGAAACGTGTATACAACCAGCCTGGGTTCGATCCTGGCATCCCACATGAATTCCTGAGCACAGAGCCATGAATGGCTCCAGAGCACTTCCAGGTATGTCCTCCTCCTCAAAACCAAAACCAAAACCAAACTCAAGAAAAACACACACAAAAAAGGTGTGGGGAGGGGAGGGAAATTTTCCCACTATAAATATATCTCTATCCATCATTTTTCTTATTTAAAAATAAACTGTTGCAGTCTATATAATGACATTGGGCAGACTTAACCCCTAGTTTTAAAATGAAATTCAGTCCAATAGTTAATATTGGTAAAATGATCCAGCTGCTTAACAAATTTGCATGATTAAGCTTAGCAAAAGATGAGTTTTTCAGGTGCTTGGGGAACAAGTTGAGACACATGTTCAAAATGAAGTGTAAATTTTCACAAAGACTCAGGCATAACTTCAGTTTTCAGAAATAGAGTTTTATTCTATACAAGAGAGATGATCTTGCCTAAAATGATCTTTTCTTTTCTTTTTTTTTGTTGTTTGCTTTTTTGGGTCACACCCAGCGATGCATAGGGGTTACTCCTGTCTCTGCACTCAGGAGTTACTTCTGGTGGTGCTCCGGGGACCATATGGGATGCTGGGAATTGAGCCCGGGTCGGCTGAGTGCAAGGTAAACACCCTACCCACTGTGCTATCACTCCAGCCCAATAATCCTATAATCCTTGCTTTTCTCTCATTAAATTGCTATTCAATTTCAGGTTATAGAAAACCTCCAGTAACCATTTACCACCAGAGAGTTCTCTCCCTAGGGCCCGGCCTGGGGTGTCAGATGGGAGCTCACCCACATCCAGCAGGCCAACCGCAGTGAGAGGGAGCAAGTTGGCATCTTTGCTGTTCTGTTATATCAGACTTTCATTTGTTATGAATAATCCATTCGCATTTGCGGCCGCGCGACATCTTATCAGAACTTTTCTTTATGACATCTTATTATCTCATTCCTACTTTGGACAAACTTGCAGGCTATCGAATGTAGCCTGCCCACAGGGCAGAGTCTGGCAAACTCCCCGTGGAGTACCAAATATGCCAAATACCAGTAACAATGATGGGTCTCATTCTCCTAAAGAGCCGTGAATATAATCTCAGGGCTAGGATGAAAGAGACGTTACTGGGGCTTGCTCGAGGCAATCGACGATTAACAGGATGATGAATGAATGAATCCATTCACATAGGTCACAATTCATCAGCTGAAAACCAATGAAATACATAAGAAAAAAGTGTCTTGGCTCTGGAGAGATGGCATTGAGTTAAATTGTTTGCCTTGCACATGACTGGCCTTGGTTCAATACCAGAAACCAAATATGGACACTTGAACTTTGTCAGGAGTGACCCCTAAGCACAGAGACAGAAGTCACAGTCACGGTCATGGTCCTCCCATTATTCATCAATTTGTTCGAGCGGGCCCAGTAACATCTTCGTCGTGAGACTTGTTATTACTGTGTTTGGCATATTGAATACGTCACGGGTAGCTTGCCAGGCTTTGGTGTGCGGGCGAGATACTCTAGGTAGCTTGCTGGGCACTCCGAGATGAGTGGAGGAATCGAACCCGGCTTGATCGGATTGGCTGCGCGCAAGGCAAACGCCCTACCGCTGTGCTAAAGCCAGAAGTAAAGCCTGAGTATTATCGGGTGTGACCCCGAAACAAAACAAAACAAAACGAAAACAACCCTCCCGCCTCAACAAACAAACGTGAAATACCAAAAACCAAGTAAGGGATTGGAGCAATAGTCCTTGGGTGAAGTGCTTGCCTTGCTTGCAGCTGACCTGGGTTCGATCCCTGGCACCACACGTGGTCCCCTGAGTATTATCAAGAGTGACCCCTGAGTGCAAAGTTAGGAGTAAGCCCTGAGGATGGCCCCCAAAATTAACCAACCATCTCCACCCTCAAAAAGAAAAGAAAAGAAAAGAAAAGAAAAAGAAAAACTGCCATTGGCTCGTGACCCCTCCCTTCTATCCACAGCCACCCAGTTGCTCTCTATGAGGCAACTGATCAGCTTCTGTGATTCATTTGCACCTAGACCCCCACCCTGCCTAAACCCTACCTTCCTTCTCTTTCCCTCCTTTCCCCATGTCTTTTATTCTCTCACTGCCCCTCTTCTCTCTATATTAGCTATCTTTTTTCCCCCATCCCACCATTTTTCTATCCCCTTTATCAGTACTTGCGTCTCTTACAACGGCCCCCTCTTAATGTCCCTTCTTCCCTCAGTTATTTTACTCTCTTATATCTTACATACTATCTTAGGAAAGATAGTGTCTGAAGAACTTAAAGAACCACACGCGCACACACACACACACACACACACACACACACACACACACACACATACACATGAGAGAGAGAGAGAGAGAGAGAGACAGAGAGAGAGAAAGAGAGAGAAAGACAGACAGACAAACAGACAATGCTGCTATGTTCAAAATAGGCGGTCCGGGGGGCAGTGTGGCAGCAGAGAGACCCTAGGGCCCTGCAACTAGGGAAGAAAGGGTGACCTTTGTGTGTGTGTGTGTGTGTGTGTGTGTGTGTGAGTGTGTGTGTGTGTGTGTGCCCATATATATGCATGGGCCGAAGTGATAGCACCCAGGTCTCCCGCCTGGCAGGGCTGGAGTGATAGCATAGCGGGTGGGACGTTTGCCTTGCATGCGGCCGACCTGAGTTTGATTCCTCCGCCCCTCTCGGAGAGCCCGGCAAGCTACCGAGAGTATCCCACCTGCAAGGCAAAGTCTGGCAAGCTCCCTGTGACGTATTCGATATGTCAAAAACAGTAACAAGAAGTCTCACAATGGAGACATTATTGGTGCCCGCTCAAGCAAATCGATGAACAATGGGTGGACAGTGCTACAGTGCTATATATATATATATATATATATATATATATATATATATATATATACACACGCACACACACATATATATGCATATATATGTTATCTATAGACAAAATACCAAAACTGCTCTGGAGAAGTCTTGGTTTCTTAGATGAACCACATTGTGTCTTTTGGTGGAGGTTTTCTTCCTGGTCTTCTATACAGTAGAGCTAGGAACTTCTGAGAACCAGAACTGAGAAAAATAAATTTAAGTTGATTATTGCATCTGTTAGTTATTGCCATTGTCATACTGCTTAACAAGGTAACCCAAATCATAGTGGCTTATAGAAGTCATCATTCTCTGTCTGAAGTGATCACTTCCAACTATTATAGTCATAGTGGTTGCAGGGGCAGTCTCTAAACTTGAGGACAATAGTCCTGGAAGAGGTCTTTCCTTAAAAGTAGGTGTGACTTGGCTAAACTAAGCCTCTGACTTTCCTATTACAGATCTTCTGTTCTCCTTTTCCTCTTCTCTCCTTATTCTCCTTCAGGATTGAAGTCTACTTCTCTTTCTCACATTTCACTTCCCCTTTCAGATCACTTTAGCATCCAGTATTGTCTCTCTTTCTCTCAGGTACTTTGATCTTACAGAATTGGGTCTGTCATTCTGTTTTTGTTTGGGTTTTTTGGGTGGCAGGGCAGGGAGTCACACCTGGTGGTCCTCAATAATTACTCCTGGCTCTGAGCTCAGGGATCACTCGGGCAGACTCAGGGGGCCATATTGAGTACCGGGGATCAAAACCTACTCAATCGCATGCAAGGCAAATGCCCTACCTGCTGTATTATTGCTATGGCCCTGGACCTGCCATTTTGCTCATTGACTGAAGCTCATCTGTATATTTCCTGGCACATTATTTGAGCCCAACATACATTTGATGAATAGAATTGATTCAACTTCCTATGAAATAAGAAATGGACTTTTTTGGTGCTTGTTTTGCCCCTCCTATTGCCTATTCCCTATGAGCTCCCATATTCCATTTCATTTCATTTCATTTCATCATCCTGTTAATCGTCGATTGCCTCGAGCAGGCCCCAGTAACGTCTCTTTCATCCTAGCCCTGAGATTATATTCACGGCTCTTTAGGAGAATGAGACCCATCATTGTTACTGGTATTTGGCATATTTGGTAGGCCACGGGGAGTTTGCCAGACTCTGCCCTGTGGGCAGGCTACATTCGATAGCCTGCAAGTTTGTCCAAAGTAGGAATGAGATAATAAGATGTCGCGCGGCCGCAAATGCGGCCGCGCGGTTCCGGGATCTGGATTTTATAGTCTCTGAGTCTTGGCTGCTGATGGGATTACACGGCGCCAGGGTCCCAGGTGGTGGGTGTGACCCCTGCCTACTGGAATTTGGAGGATCTGGGTGAAAGATGCTCGACTCCAATTCGAGTAGGCGTGGAGGTCTCGGCCCCGGAACCCGCGTGGCTGTGTCCCTCTGCCAGTACCTTCATGGGTGCGGAGAGTGGTCTCAGCATGGTGGTGGCTGGTCCTGGAGGTCTTCGGCTGCCGTAGCCCCCATATTCCATACTCACCCATTAATGCGTCTGTTCCGAGCCTTTGGAAAGTGACTAGAAGCAAAACGTGGGGAAAGATCTTAAACTGCATGGTGGTAATCAGTAAATGATCTAGTGCAGGGCTGGTATTTCATGGAGAATGTAAACTAAGGAAGTTCCTCCTTGAATATCCAGCTCATCTGCTGTTATCTCTTACCAATTATGAGAGCAGTTATCTCAGCTAAGCATAGAGTTCTGCCAAATTTCAATTCTGAACTTTTCTCCTGGGAGTAGGTAATAAGATTTTATCTAAGTTGCCTCCCTATTCTTTAGAATAGAGACCCCTTGATTATAATAGAACAAGACTTATCAATTCTTTGGTGAGTCTCTCTGTCTCTCTCTTCTCTCGTTGGCTCCATAGAAATTTCATCCTGTGTCATTTCCCTTGAATTGACGCATGTTTTCTATAAGGCCTAGAATCCCCTTTTTGTAGACGAGAAAGGGTCAAACTACAATGCCTATTGTCACATGGAGGACAAAGTTTGGATCCACGACTTTAGAACAGGAATCGTTTCTAATATCTAGGAACTTGCAGAGTTTTAGGAGGAGCCAGACAGAGAAAGAAGGAAATCAAGGAGGTGGGAGCGAAGAGAACTAGAAACAATGGGTCAACATGTGGGGTGACATGGGGTCCTTGGGGTGCTGTAGGGTCCCGACCTGCAGGACTCCATCTATGAGGGATATTCTGGGCGAGGGAGCTCCTGAATGAGAAGAAATGGACGCACATCTTGGACTGGGAACATGTGATGAGCTTTATTGTCTGCAAGGCACTTACATATCTTTTTTTTTTTTGATAGTGATAGTGATAATTTTAATGAATCACCATGACATAGTTACAAGCTTTTATGTTTGGGTTACAATCACACAATGACAAAACACCCATCCCTCCATCAGTGCCCATTCCCCACCACCAATCTCGCCAGTATACCTCTCCTTTCCCACCGTCCCCATGCCTCCATGGCAGACAATATTCCCCACACTCTCTCTTTACTTTTGGGCATTACGGTTTGCAATACAGACCCTGGGAAGTTATCCTGTTTGGTCTTTTATTTACTTTCTGCATACATCTCCCATCCAGATACATTGCTCCAAAGCTGAAAGGCTTGAGCAAAAAGAAGAAGGCAGCTGGAATAGAGAAGGGATCACTTACATATCTTAAGGTGGCGCACGTGCAAAACAAAATGGGCTGACCTCTGTCGTAGCTAATGCTCAGTGGACGGACAGTCAAGATAGCTGTATAAGGAGTGGTGAGTTACAGAGGTTGCATCATCCAAGGGCCGCGTGGTGGGATGCCATGTGCTTGTGAGGAATGTACAGACTCACAAAGCCAAGATGGAGACCTCTTGCTCCCCACACAACAGACTTCAGGGCTTTAGTTATGCCAGTGAAATGAGTGAGAGGCCTAGTCATATATACAAAACACAGATCACAGAACTGAAAATATGAGACCTAAGTGGTAACCACTGAAACTTTGTCATGTGCCTGTCAAGTTGACGGGTAGGGGTGGATTGTGTGCTGGGGTGAGGAGGAAACCTGGGAACACTGGTGGAGGGATGTTGACACTGGTGGAGGGATTGGTATTGAGTTGTTGGATGCCTAAAATTCAACTATCAGTAGTAACTTTGTAAATCATGACTCTTTAATAAAGATTTTTAAAAAATTAAAAAAATATCTGGGAGTCTAATTTTTATAACAGACCTGGGAAATTAATATTGCATAGAGTTCAGGTTGATATTGTTCCTGGATATTGTGTCCCAGTAAATTTTCACTTGAGTGACTGAGATCAGGATGTGGTACATCTTGTACTGTCTTTGTTCCCAGATCACTAATCTTTTCTACATTCCATTCCATTATGCACAGTGCATAAATCATCTCTTCTGATATGGCAACAACTCTATGCCTTAGGTTTTCTTGTTTTGCATCTAGAGAAGAAATGCAGGATCCAAGAAAGTTATATGACAATAATTATGCGATAATATCACCATCTCATTCTGTCAGGGTCTCTGTCAGTGAGACCTTATCTGCTATGACTTTCCATATTCTGGGTCTGCACTGGTGCTCTATGGATTTGGTAACTGTCCGCTTAGGGATTTTATTCCCTCTGGATGGGAATCTGGTTGGGAGTTGATGAAGGAAGGATTTTAAATAATTCTTTCGGAGGTACTGTGATTTAGAAAACTATTCATATTTAAGTTTCACGCATACTGTCTTCTAGTTCCAATCCCACCACCAGTGTTAGCGTCCCTCTACCAAAGCCCCCAGTTTCCTTCCAACCTCCTCCTCTCAGTCTGCCTCCTGACAGGCATACTTTTTAGTTTTGTTTTATACACTGTGTTTTATAACAATGTTAAAGGTAATTTTTTATATATGACATAATGCAGCACTTCTTCAGGGTGCCAACTTCCTTTCACAATCATTGCGGAGTCCTGCCATGCCCTCAATCTGAGTCAGTCATCCTACTGGAGATCCTTTTTTTCTTCTTTTTTTTATTATTATCATTTTTTTTATTAGTGAAGCACCATGAGGTACAGTTATAGACTTATAAATTTTTGTGCTTGGGTTTCAGTTATACAATGATTGAATACCCATCCCTCCACCAGTGCCCATCCTCCCCCCCCCCCCACGGGTCCTAGCATCCCTCCCACCCCCATTCCCCCCATCCCACCCTGCCTCTGTGGCAGGGCATTCCCCCTTGTTCTCTCTCTCTTCTTTTGGGTATTGTGTTTTGCAAGAGAGGCATTGAGTGGCAATCATGTTTGGTCTATAGACTACTTTTAGCACGACTCTCCCACCCTGGGAGGGTCTTCACAACACCCTTTATTTGGTGGTCTCTTCTCTATCTGAGCTTCCTTTTCACCTAGCACATGTGGCTGGTCTTCAAGTCATGGAGCAAAATTCCTGGTACTAATCTCAGCCATTCCTGGGTGTTAGTCTCCCGTTTTGTTGCTTTATGTTCCCCAGACGAATGCAATCTTTCTGTGTCTATCCCGCTCTTTCTGACTCATTTCGCTCAACATGATACTTTCCATGTAGTACCACTTGTATGTAAATTTCATAACTTCATCTTTTCTAACAGCTACATAGTACTCCATTGTGTAAATGTACCAAAGTTTCTTTAACCAGCCATCTGTTCTCGGGCACTCAGGTTTTTTCCAGATTCTGGCTATTGTAAAGAGTGCTGCAATGAACAAACAATTGCAGATATCACTTCGACTATACCTTTTTGCCTCTCTGGGATATATTCCCAGGAGTGCTATAGCTGGGTCAAATGGGAGATCAAATTCGAATTTTTTGAGAATCGTCCATACTGTTTTCCAAAAGGGTTGTACCAGCCTGCATTCCCACCAGCAGTGAAGGAGGATCCCTTTCTTGCCACATCTGTGCCAGCACCTGTTGCTTTTGTTCTTGTGGATGTGGGTCAGTCTCTGTGGTGTGAAATGATATCTCATTGTTGTTTTGATCTGCATCTCTCTGATGGTTAGTGATGTAGCGCATTTTCTCATGTGCCTTTTTGCCATTCGGATTTCTTCTTTGTGAAAGTTTCTGTTCATTTCCTCGCCCCATTTTTTGATGGGGTTGGGTGATTTCTTCTTGTGTAGTTTAACCAGTATCTTGTATATCCTTGATATCAACCCCTTGTCGGATGTGTTATTTGGTGAATATTCTTCCCCATTCTGTAGGCTGTCTTTGTATTTTGGTCACTGTTTCTTTTGAGGCGCAGAAGCTTCTTAGTTTAAGATAGTCCCATTTGTCTATCTCTGTTTTCACTTGCTCGGCCAGTGGCGTGACATCTTTGAAGATACCATTAACTTCAATATCATGGAGAGTTTTGCCAACTTTGTCTTCAATAAACATTATGGATTCCGGTCTGATGTTGTGGAGATCCTTTTAAAGATTCTATTGCTTTGGGTCATCTGTAGTTCATCTGCATTGTTTCTTTATATCCCACATATGAGCAAGAGCAAGATCATTCTGTGTCTACCCTGTTTTTCAGACTAATTTAACCCAAGATGATACTCTTCAGATTCCTCCATGTAGTGGCAAATTGTATGATTTTTATCTTTTTTATTGTTTCTTAAAGCTGACTCTTATTTCTGTGGATATACAGGAGTCATACACATGACTCTTATTTATGTGTACCGCAGTTTCTTTACCCAATCATCTGTTCTTGGACACTTAGGTTATTTTGAGATTTTGGCAATTGTGACTTGTGCTGCTATGAACATAGAGAGCAAGTGTCTTTTCTGAAAAGCTTTTTGGGATGGTTGGGGTATATACCCAAAATCAGAACAGCTGGGTTACATGGACACTCAATTCCTATTTTTGACATGCGTTTTCATATAGTTTTCCAAAATGGTTGCATCAATCAACAACAGTGAATGAGGATCCCTTTTCCCTTAACTTAACAGTGAATAAGGATCCCTTTTCCCTTTTCTCCCCAACATTAGTTATTTTTGAGTTTTTGTGATGTGTGCCAATCCTACTGGTGTAAGATGACATACCTTGTTTCTTTGACTAGCATTTCCCTTAGGTGAAGTGATGTAGAGCATTTTTTCATATATTTTTTGACCATCTGTATGCCAGGTTTCTTTTAGACCGAACATGATTGCCACTCAGTGCCTCTTTTGCAAACCATGGCACCCAAAAGGAGAGAGAGAGAACAAGGGGGAATACCCTGCCACAGAGGCGGGGTCGGATGGGGGGGGATGGGGGGTGGGGGGTGGGAGGGAATACTGGGATTGGTGGTGGTGGAGAATGGGCACTGGTGGAGGGATGGGTATTTGATCATTGTATAACTGAAACCCAAGCACAAAAATTTGTAAATCTACAACTGTACCTCATGGTACCTCATGGTATTTCACTAATAAAAACCTGAAAAAAAAAAGAGATTGACTATGTTTTTTTTTTTTTTGATAAAGTTCTACCAGGATATATGTTTCTTGAATATTCATGAAGGGAGATTTTTTTTTTAAATACAAAAGTGGGTTTTGATATGGCAGAGAGATCCTGGACCTCTAAAGCTTAAGATGGACATGGAATTGGATGTAGATTCTGTCTATTTTGACGTAATTATGATAAAACATAATTTTATACCTGACACCCTGTAGCTTTATTTCCTTCCCCATTCCTCTTATAGTGTGTCACATCCATATTAAATTCATATGTTATAAACTGAAAAATGCATTATTATTAATGTTTTAAAGAAACATCACTTTTTTCTTTATATTTCCTTTTGCTGGTGATTTTGGAACATTGATGATCAGAGCTGCATAAATGTTTTTCAGTGGTACCTGGGGGGAGGCCTACATTTTAATTGTGGTGGGCACACACATCCCTGGCTAAAACATACTCTATAGCATTGGGGGACCCTGAATTTAGAGCCAGTTCAGAGCACATGACCCATGGGACCAAGTACACGGTTTTGTGCTTCCAATTCAGGCACATTTTTTGAAGGGTCCATCGCCAGTTCCTGTGAACATAATTTTCTTTAAAAGAATAAGTCAAGACATATAAATGCACACAAATTATCTAATATTTATCCCCCTACTTGTTGCTTCTGTGTTCTTTATTCTTTGCTGAGGATCAAGAGACTATTACGATAACTCTTTCCAACACTTGGTGAGTGAGGAGCATGGGAGTCAGAGAGAGAGAGAGAGAGAGAGAGAGAGAACAGAGACAGAGAGAGACAGAGAGAGACAGAGACAGAGAGACAAAGAGAGACAGAGACAGACAGGGAGAGACAGGGAGAGACAGAGAGACAGAGAGAGACAGACAGAGATAGAGAGAGAGATGGAGAGAAAGAGCTACAGACCTCCTTCTTGACTTTTGGCTGACCTCATCAGGAAAGTGTCTGGGGAATTGAGGCATGGTCCAGTAAACCCAAACTGTACAATCCTGACCTCTGCCCAGGTTTCCCAGGTTTCTAATCTAGTCTTTCAGAAAAATATTTTAGGAGAAGGCAGATAATGAAGTCCAGTTGTTTTCTTTAGGTAATATGAGGTGAATAGAGGGTTGATAGGACCCTTTAAGGTAAAACAAAGAAATTACACATCCCAAGTTGAATGTAGGTAACTCCAGTTGCTCTCTGCTCCCTGTTTCAAAATGGGTTTCACGGGATTTTTCCAAACTGCGTGATTTGTGAAGAGAAGAGTCGCATGCCGGGGAGGTGTTGAGGAAAATGGGCTTTGAACTTATGGTGGTTTAAAAAAAATCTTGGGCAACAAAGCTGAATGTCTCCGGGTACCCTCTCCCCATCCCACCAGGTACAGCCCGCCTCCAGGGCTTGGGACTCTCTCTGGGCATGTGCAGCTAGCTCGATCTCATAGAACAGCCAATTTTTCCCCCTGATCTGCGTGGGACGGGAACTGAGCTGCACCTCCCGGCAACAAAGCTGAACGTCTCTGGGTACCCTCTCTCTATCCCAAACAGGTACAGCCCGCCTCCAGGGCCTGGGAGTCTCTCTGGGCATGCGCAGCTAGCTCGATCTCATAGAACAGCCGTTTTTTTCCCCCTGATCTGCGCGGGACCAGGGACCCTTTCCAGAGCCGCGGCCGCTAACACGGCTGCTAACACGGCCACTAAATATTCTCCCACTACATATGCCCTAGGAACCATAAGCTACTTTCTTAGATGGAATCTTCTCTATTTTAGCTCAGCCACTAGAAACACAGTAGCTAATAACTTATAAGCCTATCTCAACTCACACTGCATATCATGCAGAATAGTAACAGTGAACCTGAAGGACTAAACCACACTTGTCACAATGGTAAAAGGTAAAGGTAAAGGCCCTCCTGTTGATCGTCGATTTGCTCGAGCGGGCCCAGTAACGTCTCCATCGGAGACTTTGTTGTTACTGTGTCTGGCATATCGAATACTCTCGGTAGCTTGCCGGGCTCTCCAAGAGGGGTGAGGAATCAAACTCGGGTCGGCCATGTTGGCCGCTTGTAAGGCAAACGCCCTACCGCTATGCTATCACTCCGCTGTGTCACTCACAGTGCATATCAAGCAGAATAGTAACAGTGAACGTGAAGGACTAAACCACACTTGTCACAATGGTAAAGCAACGCAAAAGCCCACCAACCTTTCTTATTGAAGAGGCTAGCCCAGAAGACATCAACAGTACTGTAGTGTTAGACAACATCTCTGACAAGAAATTCAGAAGGGAGCTACTTAGGATGCTTAGGGAACTAAAAGATACAATGGAAAGCAATGCCAATAAAAGACAAGAGGATTTGAAGGCAGAAATGAGGAAAATGCAATCGGAAATGTCAGACCTGAAAAACCTAGCAGGCAAATTGAAAAACTCAGTGGAAGGCCTCAGCAGCAGAGTAACAGCTGCTGAGAACAGAATCAGTGAGCTCGAAGATGAAGTTCAGAGACTCTCCAGGAAAGAGTAGAAAATGGAAAAGAGACTCACAATTCGGGAACAGATGGCAAGAGAAGATCATGACAAAGCCAAGAGGGGTAGCATAAGAATAATTGGAGTCCCAGAGGGACAGGAAGAAAACCTTTATGAAGAAGAAACTGTCAAAGACATTATTGCTACAACGTTTCCAGAGCTGAAAAAAACTTGTGACCACATTCAGGAGGCCCGAAGGGTACCAGCTAGAAGAAATCCGAATAAAAATACCCCAAGACACATTCTGATCAAAATGACCAAAACCTTAGACAGAGACAAAATTCTGAAGGCAGCAAGATAGAAGAAAGAAATCTCTTACAAAGGAGCATCCTTAAAATTCACAGCTGATTCTTCTGATGAAACCCTCATGGCCTGAAAACAGTGGTGGGACATAGTGAAAAAATTCAATGAAATAAATGCCTCTCCAAAAATACTTTACCCAGCGAGACTCTCGTTCATAATAGAAGGAACAACACACAGTTTCACAGACAAACAACAGCTCAGGAACTTCATAGACTCAGAACCATGATTACAAGAACAACTAAATGGGCTACTTTAAGGCAAGAAAGGCCCCTCAAATACACCAAATTTCAACAGAACAGTGGGACAAAATCCCATAATAATAATCTCTCTCAATGTCAATGGGCTAAACGCACCAATTAAAAGACACAGAGTGGCAGGATGGATTAGAAAATTGAACCCAACATTCTGCTGCCTGCAAGAAACACATCTCAATAGTCAAAGCAAACACAGACTCAGAGTCAAAGGCTGGAAAACAATTCTACAGGCAAACAGCTCCCATAAAAAAGCTGGGGTATCCATCCTAATATCAGACCACATCGATTTCAGAGTGAAGAAGGTCATAAGAGATGGTGAAGGCCATTTCTTATTTATCAAAGGATCTGTACAACAGGAAGAACTTACAATAATAAATGTATATGCACCTAATGAGAGACCAGCAAAGTACTTAAAACAACTACTCATTGATTTGGAAAAAGACATCAATAGCAACACAATACTAGTGGGAGACTTCAACACAGCTTTATCATCTCTTGATAGATCAACCAGACTCAAGCTTAGCAAGGACATACTTCATCTGAGGGAAACAATGGAAGAAAGGGACCTAGTAGATATATACAGGACACTTCATCCTCAAAAAGCTGAATACACAGTCTTCTCAAGCGTACATGGAACATTCTCCAAGATAGACCACATACTGAGCCACAAAACATGCCTCCATAAAATTAAGAAGATAGAGATTGTATCAACAATCTTCTCAGACCATAATGCGCTGAAATTAGAAGTAAATCACACATAAAAACAGAAAACTAAATCAAACACCTGGAAATTAAGCAGTGCGCTATTGAACAACGAGTGGCTTAGAAAGGAAATCAAAGAGGAAATAAAAAGATTTGTAGAAACGAATGAAAATGAGAACACGAGTTACCAAACTTATGGGACACAGCAAAAGCTGTGTTAAGAGGAAAGTTTATAGCTCTACAAGCATTCCTCAGGAAGGAAGAACGAGTACACATAAGTAACCTAACATCACAGCTTAAGAGCTTGGAGAAGGACCATAAAAAGGAACACAACCCGAACAGGAGAAAGGAAATAATAAAACTCAGAACAGAGATCAACGAGATGGAAACCCAAAAAACAATCCGAAAGATCAATGAAAGCAAGAGCTGGTTCTTTGAGAAAATTAACAAGATCGATAAGCCTCTAGCAAAACTCACAAAGAAAGGGAGAGAGAAAACCCTAATAAACCGAATCAGAAATGAAAAGGGGGTCATTACAACAGAAACTACAGAAATTCAAAGGATCCTCAGGGAGTACTTTGAGAAGCTTTATGCCATGGAACATCAAAACCTCGAGGAAATGGATAAATTCCTAGACTCCTACAGACTCCCAAGGCTAAACCAAGAAGACCTGGAATACCTGAACAGACCTATCACCATCAAGGAAACTGAAATGGTAATAAAAAGTCTCCCCAACCACAGAAGTCCTGGCCCGGATGGATTCACTAGTGAATTCTTCCAAATCTTTAAAGAGGACTTACTCCCAATCCTCTTTAAGCTTTTCCACGAAATTGAAATATCAAAAACACTTCCAAACAGTTTCTACGAAGCAAATATCACACTGATACCAAAAGCAGACAGAGATACCACAAAGAAAGAGAATTACAGACCGATATCCCGGATGAACACAGATGCAAAGATCCTCAACAAACTATTAGCAAATAGAATCCAACTACTCATCAAAAAGATCATACACCATGACCAAGTAGGATTCATCCCAGGGATACAAAGATGGTTTAACATTCGGAAATCAGTCAACATAATCCATCATATCAACAAAAGAAAATATAAAAAGCATATGATCATATCAATAGATGCAGAGAAAGCATTTGACAAGATCCAGCACCCCTTTATGATGAAAACCCTAGCCAAAATGGGTATAGAGGGGACTTTCCTTAATATAGTTAAAGCCATCTACACAAGCCTACAGCAAGCATCATCCTCAATGGGGAAAAACTGAGAGCCTTCCCTCTAAGATCAGGGACGAGACAAGGATGCCCACTATCTCCACTGCTGTTCAATATAGTACTGGAAGTACTTGCAATAGAGATTAGGCAAGAAAAAGATATTAAGGGCATTCAGGTAGGAAAGGAAGAAATCAACCTCTCACTATTCGCAGATGATATGATACTATACTTAGAGAATCCAATAACCTCCACCAAAAAACTCCTAGAAACAATAGACTTGTATAGTAAAGTTGCAGGCTATAAAATCAATACCCAAAAGTCCATGGCTTTCCTATATGCAAACAGTGAGAGAGAAGAAAGCTATATGAAAAAAACAATCCCGTTCACAATTGTGCCCACGAAAATCAAGTACCTAGGAATCAGCTTAACGAAGGAAATAAAGGACCTGTACAAAGAAAACTACAAAACGCTACTTCAGGAAATAAAAGAGGACATGAGGAAATGGAAAGATATCCCCTGCTCATGGGTCGGGAGACTTAACATTGTCAAAATGGCAATACTACCAAAAGCATTGTATAAATTCAATGCAATCCCTATAAGGATACCCATGACATTCTTCAAAGAAATGGAGCAAACACTCCTAAAATTTATATGGAACAATAAACCCACACGAATAGCTAAAGCAATTCTTGGGAAAAAGAAAATGGGAGGAATCAACCTCCCTAACTTCAAACTGTACTACAAAGAAGTAATAATTAAAACAGCATGGTACTGGAACAAAGGCAGAACTGCAGACCAATGGAACAGGGTTGAATACACTGACACCTCCCCTCAATCATATGATCACCTAACCTTTGATAAAGTTGCAAGTAATGTGAAGTGGAGTAAGGAAAGTCTCTTTAACAAATTGTGCTGGCATCACTGGACGGCTACATGCAAAAAAATGGGCTCAGAACTCTGCCTAACACCATGTACAAAAGTAAGATCAAAATAGATTAAAGACCTCAACATCAGACCAGAAACCATAAAGTACACTGAAGACAAAGTTGGCAAAACCCTCCATGACATTGAAGCTAATGGTATCTTCAAAGATGCCACGTCACTGTCCACGCAAGTGAAAACAGAGATAGATAAGTGGGACTATCTTAAACTAAGAAGCTTCTGCCCCTCAAAAGAAACAGTGACCAAAATACAAAGACAGTCTACAGAATGGGAAAGGATATTCGCCGAATACACATCTGACAAGGGGTTGATATCAAGGATATACAAAATACTGGTTGAACTCCACAAGAAGAAAACATCCAACCCCATCAAAAAATGGGGCAATGAAATGAACAGAAACTTTCTCAAAGAAGAAATCCAAATGGCAAAAAAGCATATGAGAAAATGCTCTACATCATTAATCATCAGGGAGATGCAGATCAAAACCACAATGAGATGCCATCTCACACCTCAGAGACTGGCCCACATCCAAAAGAACAAAAGCAACTGATGCTGGTGCGGATGTGGCGAGAAAGGGACACTCCTTCACTGTTGGTGGGAATGTTGACTGGTTCAGCCCTTCTGGAAAACAGTTTGGACGATTCTCAAAAATTAGAAATTGAGCTCCCATTTGACCCAGCAATACCACTCCTGGGAATATATCCCAGAGAGGCAAAAATGTATAGTCGAAGTGACATCTGCACTTGTTTGTTCATTGCAGCACTCTTTACAATAGCCAGAAACTGGAAGAAACCTGAATGCCCAAGAACAGAGGACTGGTTAAAGAAACTTTGGTACATCTACACAATGGAGTACTATGTAGCTGTTAGAAAAGATGAAGTCATGAAATTCATATACAAGTGGTACAACATGGAAAGTATCATGCTAAGCGAAATGAGTCAGAAAGAGAGGGATAGATATAGAAAGATTGCACTCATCTGGGGAATATAAAGTAACAAAATATGAGATTAATACCCAAGAATAGCTGAGATCAGCACCAGGAGGATTACTCCATAGCTTAGAGCCCAGCCGGGCATTCTAGGGGAAAGGGTAGCTCAGATAGAGGAGGGAGCACCAAATAAAGGGTGTTTGGAGGATCGTCCCAGGAGGGGAGATGCATGTTGAAAGTAGACTATGGACTGAACATGTTTGCCACTCAAAACCTCTTTTGCAGACCACAACACCCAAAAGGAGAGAGAGAACACAAGGGATTACCCTGCCACAGAGGCAGGGTGGGATGGGAGGGATGGGGGTGGGAGGGATATTATCCATGGTGGTGGAAAATGGGCACTGGTGGAGGATGGGTATTTCATCATTGTATAATAGAAACCCAAGCACAAAAAATTGTAAATCTACAACTGTCCCTCATGGTGTTTCACTAATAATAAAAAATGTTTTAAAAAAAGATATTTATGTATATAATAAATGGGTTGTATTAAATATTTCTATAGATCTTTTCTATAAAGCACTTATTTAAAAACCACTTACTTGGAATGCTATTTCATTAAAGTTATTCTAACAATAAATATTCATTATGAAAAGCTAAAAAAAATCTCATAGGCACTTTTTTTTTCCTGCTAAAGATTCTCCTCTCCTGAGAAGTTCTGAAGGTTCTTCGTTAATTTTGGGGTCATGCAGTGTTCTATAGGAAACATGAAGTAAAATTGATTATGTCCTCACTTCACATGGAAGCATCATCAAGGGGTGGGTGCGCATATGGTGCTTTTGGACCAACAAATATATTGCAGACAAAGTAACTTCTTGGTTTTTTTACTTTCAAAAATATCATTGTGGGGTTGGGAGAGTTAGTCCAGTGGGGAAGTCACTTACAGAGCATGCAACTGACCCTGGCTCAGTCCTTGGTACCAGATACGATACCAAGTACCCCCAAACTACCGCCAGAAGTGAGCCTTACACAGAGCCAGTAGTAAGCCCTCAACAGCATCAGGTATGACCCAAAATTAAAAATAAAAATTTCATTGCCCAAAAAGTGTTCTTATTTGTCTACTTAATTTCTGCTTAGATAGTTTTCATGCCTTAAATATTTGCTAGGATTTGCTAAAATATTTAACATAAAAAAATAAATAAAGTATTTAACGTCTGTGGTTTGTAGGTGTCACTTGGAGGTGCTTCTTGCCGAAAAGCTGGTGTGGGCCTCCCTGTAGAGGAGGGAGATATAATGCTAACTTAACTTGTGGTAGAGTTGCTGCAATGGTATTCTGGGTTCCAGAGTGTCCAAAGTCTGAAAGAGGAATAGATAGTGATGACAGTACATATAAAATGGCCTTCCTGCTCCTGGGTGGGCAAGTGTTTAAGGAAATGACCTTCACAGCAAGGGCTTTTCTGAGTCTCCTCAAGGGAAAGTGTCAGGGCCCATTTCTTCTGCCTGTCAAGTGTGGTTCCTAGAAACACTCAAGGCAAAGGCATGTACTTAGCTTTCGGAAGACAAAATGGCATCTCTACTTTTCTGAGAAGTCTTAGAAAAATTACCAAAACATCCTTGGGAAAGTCTTGGTTTCCTAAGTGAACCACATTGTTGTGGAGGTTTTCTTCCTGGTCTTCTATACAGTAGAGCTAGGGACTTCTGAGAACCAGGACTGAGAAACATAAATTAAGTTGATTATTGCATCCGTCAGTTATTGCCATTGTCTTATTGCTTGACAAGGTAACCCAAATCATAGTGAATTATAGAAGTCATCATTCCTCTCTCTCTCTTCTCTTTTTTTCACCCTCTTCTCTCTCTCTCTCTCTCTCTCTCTCTCTCTCTCTCTGTGTGTGTGTGTCTGTCTGTCTTTCTGTCTCTTTGTGTAGCAATGATTTTCATGTGTAGGGAGACAGGGAAGGTTGTTAAATCTCTCTGTGTTGTTGGCCTTGGGACTGAATGTGAATTTGGGAACCCATAGAGGGAAGGAAAACAGAAGCATCTCCTCAGTTAATGGTTGAGCTTTTGCTTGACTCCGGCAGACAGCAGGACCTTGGGAATGGAATTCAGAAAACAGTTTGTCCTCAGCACTGTGCTGGCTTTGTCCAGCTCTCTCGAAGAGAGTGCTGTCTCAGACTTTGTGGGCATACTTTTCGATTTTATTATAGGCACCCTGGTTTTCAAAACCGTTAATGGTTTGGTTTCCTACATATAACAGCCCAGCGCCAACTCTACAGATGTGGGTGCTGCTGGTTGTTCCAGGAAGGAGAGGTGAGCAGAGCTTGGAATGCTCCTGGGTAGAACTGACTGTTGGGTGTGACTCCAGCATGGTGGAGAACTATTGAGAATATGCATTGTAGAGTCTACCTTTGATTTGATCACCGGCTTCCTTTCAGAAGTTTGAGATTTTGGACAAGTAGCTGAACTTTCTGAATCTTAATTCCCTCAATTAGGAATGAGTGTTGGAACATTGTATGACTCAGACTCAGATCAAGAACAACTTTGTAATTCTATACCTCACTGTGATTCAGTTAAAAAAGTTCCCTCACATAAAATAACAAAATAGGAGACTAACACCCAAGAGTGGCCGAGATTAGTACCAGGAATTTTGCTCCATGGCTTGGAGGCCAGCCATACATGCTAGGGGAAAAGGCAGCTCAGATAGAAAAGGGAGCACCAAATAAAGGGGGTTGGGAGGATCCTCCCAGGATGGGAGAAGCATGCTGAAAGTAGACTATAGACCAAACATGATTGCCACTCAATGCCTCTTTTGCAAACCACAACACCCAAAAGGAGAGAGAGAACAGAGGGCAATGCCCTGCCACAGAGGCAGGGTGGGATGGGGGGGATGGGAATGGGAGGGATACTGGGATCTGTGGTGGTGGGAAATGGGCACTGGTGGAGGGAAAGGTATTTGATCATTGTATAATTGAAATCCAAGCTCAAAATTTGTAAGTCTACAACTGTACCTCATAGTGTCTCACTAATAAAAATTTAAAAAAATGTTCCCTCAATTATATGATAAATCTACTAATAGAATCTGCCTCTCTGGATGGAAATACAAAATGGCCAGTCGCCTCCTTTGTTTCCTGACATTAGCTATTTAATGAAAGTTACTATGTATCAAAAGATTTTCAGTTGCATCTCCTCTTCCATAAGTGACAACTTTGGAATGTAGATAATTAGCATCACAGAAATACCCATGATGGTTTCTATTCCCTGCAACATTATTCATTATATTGAGAAGCCATAAATATCCTTTAAATTCAATCAGACATTTTCTAAATCACTTGTGAGCTTTTCATACATGGTAAGCCAAATACCTTTCAAAATTGTATCATAAATTGTTTTTGACATTTTTTATGAATCCTACCCAGCAATGCATAGGGGTTGCTACTCCTAACTCTGCACTCAGGAATTACTCCTGAGTCTACACGGATGACCATATGAGATGCCGGGAATCGAACCTGGGTTGGCCGAGTGGAAGGCAAACACTCTCCCTGCTGTATTGTCACTTCAGTTCCTCATAAAAATTTTTCTGTGAAGGAAAATCCACTCCCTGTGCTGTGTAGTCAAAGCAGGCATGGGATAAGCATTGAAGCTTAATGAAGCCGTTCTCTGAATGTCTCGTGGATTTATTTCATCCTTATCAAATGTTTCTAAAGGTTTTCACCTTTCACTCCTTTCCTTAAAGGGGTTCTTCTCTATGGGCTCAGATATCATGCAGACTTAGTGTGGATGACTGTACACCCCAGTGTACTTGAGAAAGAAGGTCTGAGGCTTTCAATATATGTGCAGTATTAGTAAAGGTTGTTGGCACAGAGCTGAGTGAATATAGGCACCCTGCAGGGAGAATGAATTTGGATAGAAGAGATCTCATTTATTCACAGCCAATATCTTTTAATTATCATAGAGGATTTACTCCGGGGAGGATATGTTCACATTAATCCCTGCACCGCTTCTCACAGTGTCTTTTCTTTAGAAAGTTGTTCAGATTGCCACCACAGCCTCCATAGGAAAATTTCTCACATCGCCCAGTTTCTGAGTTGTAAAACCATCTGCGGAAATTAGCTTTACAGTCACCTATTTTCAGTGGAAGTAAGCATTCTTCTGGTATTGGTTTGTTGCTTTTACCTATAAGGAGAAAGAGCAGTAGAGAGATGAGAACAATTACATTTCTTGCAGGACCCATATGCCAGGGCTCCTGAAACATCCATGAGTTTTTCCACAGTAGCAGAACTCATCTCTCCCCACACATCTCATGTGTCCCTCCCAACCATGGTTTACCCATCAACTGTCAGTCCAAATGAGGTATAGAGTGGGGTTTGTGGGGATGGTAGTCAGACACCTGAGTCATGGCAGCCTCAGGCCCTGGGCTCTTCCCTGCTTCTCATTCTCTCAGACCTGACCATCTGTCCATCCGAGTTACTAAAAGAAAAGACAACCCAGTTTCCTCTCACCTGGAATAAGGAAAACAATCCCTTCTTTATCAACTGGTGTGTGCACTTATCCACGTACTTTGTGTGTTTTCAGAGGGAAGGACACTGTGCTTTGTATATTTGAAGAATACATTTCCCTGTCCCTATTCTTCAATAATATTTTTCTTTATTTTCACTATCTTTCTTGCTTCCTATTCTGTTTTTGGTCTGCTTTGTTCTTTTATATTTGAGAGGGTTTCATCTAGGGTCCTTCTCTAATATACTGATGCAGGCTTGCTGGTTAATGAATTTATGTTCTGTTGACTTACACTTTCTTTAATAACAGAAAAATGCCAGGATACAGAATTACTTCTGCCATAGATGTCTAACATGCTTTTACATTTAATATATCTTCATTATAGTTTTATTTCAAGAAAAGATACTGTAAACTGAGTAAAGTAATTTTTTGCGGGGGAAATCAGACCTGACAGTGTTCAGGGGTTATTCCTGGTTCTGCACTCAAGAATTACTCTTGATGGACTCAGGGGACCATACTGGTGCCAGAGATTGAGCTCTGATGTGCTGCATGCCAGACAAATGCCCAACCCACTGTACTATCACTCCAGTTCTAAGTCAGAAAACTTATGAGCTAAGTTACTTTGAGAGATTCACACATCAGCTTGTAAGCAAACTAAACTTAAACACTGATTTGATTTTACAGGAGGAAAAATTCTAGGGGTAAGTACACAGAGGCTTAAGTGAAACTTTCAGGGCATGGAGCATGTGAAAAGGGATGTGAGGTTTGTAAATGGACGGACATGGAAAATATCATGCTGAGTGAAATCAGAAGGAGAGGGACAGATGTAGAAGGATTGCACTTGTTTGTGGGATACAAAGGAAAACAGTATGGACGATTCTCAAAAAATTAGTATTTGATCTCCCATTTGACCCAGCTATAGCACTCCTGGGAATATAACCCAGAGAGGTAAAAAGGTATAGTTGAAGAGACATCTGCAATTTTTTGTTCATTGTAGCACTCTTTACAATAGCCAGGATCTGGAAAAAACCTGAGTGCCTGAGAACAGATGACTGGTTAAAGAAACTTTGGTACATTCACACAATGGAGTACTATGTAGCTGTTAGAAAAGATGAAGTTATGAAATTTATGTACAAGTGGTACTACATGGAAAGTATCATGTTAAGCCAAATGAGTCAGAAAGAGCGGGAGAGACACAGAAAGATTGCATTCATCTGGGGAACATAAAGCAGCAAAACGGGAGACTAACACCCAGGAATGGCTGAGATTAGTACCAGGAATTTTGCTCCATGACTTGAAGGCCAGCCACATGTGACAGGTGAAAAGGAAGCTCAGATAGAGAAGAGAGCACCAAATAAAGGGTGTTGTGAGGACCCTCCCAGGGTGGGAGAAGCATGCTAAAAGTAGTCTATAGACCAAACATGATTGCCACTCAATGCCTCTCTCGCAAAACACAGTACCCAAAGAAGAGAGAGAGAACAAGGGGGAATGCCCTTCCACAGAGGCAGGGTGGGACGGGGGGTGGGACGGGGGGCTTGGGGGGTGGGAGGGATGATGGAACCCGTGGTGGTGGAGGATGGACACTGGTGGAGGGATGGGCACTTGATCATTGTATAACTGAAACCCAAGCATAAAAATTTATAAGTCTATAATTGTACCTCATGGTGTTTCATTAATAAAAAAATTTAAAAAAATAAAGTAAGACATTCACATAGTAAAAAATCAATTAATAATGAATTAAAAATAAAAAACAAAAAAACATAATGAGGGCTGGAGCGATAGCATAGCGGGTAGGGAGTTTGCCTTGCACGCTGCCGACCTGAGTTCGATTCCCAGCATCCCATATGGTCCCATGAGCACCGCGCGGAGTAATTCCTGAGTGCAGAGCCAGGAATAATCCTTGTGCATTGCCTGGTGGGATCCAAAAAGCAAAAAAAAAAACCAAAACCAAAAAACAAAAACAAAACCCATAATGAATGAGACTAATACCCAAGGAGAGTAGAAACAAGAGCCAAGATGATTGGCCCATGGTTGGAAGTATGCTTCAAGTGCTGGGGGAGAAGACAGTCAGGTTAGAGAAGGAACCACTATGACAAAGAAAATTGAAAATGATCACTCTGGGTAAGAATTGTGTACTGAAAGTAGGTAGAAGAACAAACATGTTAAGCTCTCAGTATCTGTATTGCAAACCCCAAAAGCTAAGTGAGAGAGAGAAGTAGAGAGAGATGGAGGAAGAGAGGAGGAGAGAGGGAGAGAGAGAGTAAGAGAGAAAATACCTGCTACAGAGACAGGCTGTGGAGCTGGGGGTGGCAGCAGTAAAACTTGGGACATAGGTGATGGGAGATGTGGACTGTGGAGGGATGGGTATTGGAACATGTATTGCTGAAATCCGGCCATGAACAGCATTGTAGTTGTGTATCTCATGGTGATTCAATTTAAAAAAAAAGAATGCAAGAACTTGCGCTAAAATGTCTGACTCCTGATGTGCCTGTTCTATTGATCACTTAGTTTTGTCTATCAGAGGTTTTGAAAACTTGAGTGGGCCTCACAAGAACTTTGAAGGCTTGTTGAAACAGATGTGAGCCGTACACTCAGAATTTCAGATCCAGAAAGACTGAAATCAGTAAAGGTTCTCACAAGCTGCTGCTACTGCAGGGCCAAAAACGAATCCTAGAGAACTATTTGCCTATTGGTCATTGGAAGACTTAACATCTCATTTCATATAAGAGTTTATACCCTATAATTTTATGAGTACGTGTACCTGCAGTGAGCAGGGCTACTCATCCGAGTGCCAACACTGATGGCCTCTGCAAGGAAGATGTAACAGGCTGGGCTGCAGAAGGAGAAAACTGGGGAGGGTGCTTATCTTGCATGCAGACTACCTGGTTCCTATCTCTGGCATCCCGCATGTTCCCTCGAGCACCACCAGAGAGTGCAGTGCCATGAGTAAGCCCTGAGTATTGACACATGTGGCCACAAAACAACAACGCAAAAGATTTGAGAAAGTTCTGCTTTCTCATCATACTTCTGTCTTTTGGAATTATCTAGAAAGTATATGTTTTAGATGTGACTGGAGCGATAGCACAGAGGGTAGGGCATTTGCCTTGCACGCAGCCAACATGGCCGACCTGAGTTCAATTACTCCCCCCCCCCCCCCCCGCCCCCACTCGGAGAGCCCAGCAAGCTACCGAGAGTATCTTGCCCGCAAGGCAAAGCCTGGCAAGCTACCCGTGATGTATTCGATATACCAAACACCGTAACAAGTCTCACAATGTTACTGGGCCCACTTGAGCAAATCAATGAACAATCGATGAGGACATTGACAGTGACAGTGATGTACATATACATATGAAAATCAATAATAGCTTGTTACAAAACGTATTTTCAAGGGAGTCTTCTGATTACTCACAAATCTTGGAAAGTCCTTCTGTCCTCATTTTAGTGGGTTGCTTCAAATGTACATTTTATTTCCCCATTTCCATGGGCATTTCCTTCCTTCCTTCCTTCCTTCCTTCCTTCCTTCCTTCCTAAGTTAATTTTTTTTCATTGAATCACCATGAAATACACAGTACAAAGTTGTTTATGATTGGGTTTAATTCATGCAATTTTCCAACACCCATCTGTTTGCCAGTGTATCTTTCCCACCACTAATGTCCTTAGTTACCCTCCTGTTTCCTAATCAGCCCCATACCCTTGCCTGTGTCTATTGTAGACACTTTTCTTCTCTCTCTTTCTCTCTCTTTCTCTCTCCATTTGGACATTATAGCTTGCAATACAGATACTGAAAGGTTATCATGCATATTCCTTTACCTACCTTCAGCACTCAATTCATTTTTAATAATTTAAAAAATAAGTTTTATTGGATCACAGTGAGATAAGTTACAGATTTGCATGATTACATTTCAGTCACACAATGCTCAAGCGCCCATCCCTCCACCAGTGCACATTTTCCACCACCACTGTTCCCAGTGTCTTTCTTGACACCCCATCCCATATTACTCTCTGCCTCTGTGGCAGGCACAATCCTTCTTGCTCTCTCTTTAATTTTGAGCATTATGATTTGCATTAAAGATACTAAGAGGCCATCATGTTAGGTCCTTGATCTACTTTCAGTACATATCAGTGCTCAGTTCTTATTCAAAGCGATCATTTCCAACTATTATTGTCACAGTGGTTGCATGGGCAGTTTCTAAACTTGAGGAAAGTAGAGCTGTAAGAAATATTTTCTTACAAGTAGGTGTGACTTGGCTAAACTAAGCCTCTGACTTTCTCATTACAGCTCTTCTGTTCTCCTTTTCCTCTTATTATTATTCCTCTTCAGGATTGGAGTCCTACTTCTCCTCCTCACAGTCTCACTTCCACTACCCTTAACAGGTCACCTGTAAGAAAATCATCCAGTATTTTCTATCTTTCTCCCAGGTATATTGATCTCACAGAATTGGGTCTGTCATGTTGTTTTCGTTTGGGTTTTTTGGGAGGCAGAGCAGGAAGTCACACCTGGTGGTACTCAAGCATTACTCCTGACTCTGACCTCAGGGATCACTCTGCCCAACTCATGGGTCCATATGGGGTGCTGGATATCACACCCTGGTCAACTGCATACAAGGCAAATGCCCTACCCGCTACATTATTGCTATGGCCCTGAATCTGCCATTTTGCGAATTGACTTAAGCTCATCTGTATATTTCCTGGCACATTATTTGAGTCCAGGGGCTGGAGCGATAGCACAGCGGGTAGGGCGTTCGCCTTACAAGCGGACAACATGGCCGACCCGAGTTCGATTCCTCTGCCCCTCTCGGAGAGCCTGGCAAGCTACCGAGAGTATTCGATATGCCAGACAGAGTAACAACAAAGTCTCCAATGGAGACGTTACTGGACCCGCTCGAGCAAATCGACGATCAACGGGAGGGCCTTTACCTTTACCTTATTATTTGAGTCCAACATGTATTTGATGAATAGAATTGACTCAACTTCCTGTGACATAAGAAATGGACTTTCTTTGTGCTTGTGTTTCCCATCCTGTTCTCTATTCCCTTTGAGCTCCCAAATTCCTTACTCACCGAATCCTGCTTCTGCTCTGAATTCTTGGAAAGTGTCTAGAAGCAAAACGAGCAGACAGATCTTAAAGTGCATGGTGGTGACCAGTAAATGACGCAGTGCGGAGTTGGTATCTTATAGAGAATGTAAACCAAGTAGGAGGGGCTTCTCTGAATATCCAATTCATCTGCTTTATCTCTTATCATTGACTAGAGCTCTTATCCCAGCTAAGCAAAGCGTTCTGCCAAATTTCAATTCTGAACTTTACTCCTGGGAGTAGGTAATAAGATTTTATCGAAGTTGCCTTCTTATGTTTTAGAATAGAAGCCCCTTGATTATAATGAAACAAGAGTTATCAATTCTTTGGTGAGTCTCTCTGTCTCTCTCTTTCTCTCTATTATTCCATAGAGTTTCATTCTATGTTACTATCCTTGAATCTATGCATGATTCCCATAAGACCTTGAACCCCCATTTTGTAGATGAGAAAGGGTCAAACTACAATGACTATTGTCACATAGAGGACAAAGTTTGGATCCAGGACTTTAGAACAGGAATCATTTCTAATATTTGGGAACCTGCAGTGTTTTTAGAGGAGTGGGACAGAGAAAGAAGGAAATCAAGGGGGAGCAGAAGAGAACTAGAAGTAATGGGTCAACAGGCTTCAGGACTTTAGTTATGCTGGTGATAGGAGTGAGGGGTCTAGTCATATATCCAAAACACAGACTTGACAGAACAGAGATCTAAGTAGCAGTCACGGAAACTTTGTCATGTGCCTGTCAAGTTGACAGATAGGGGTCTACTGTGGGGTGGGGTGAGGAGGACATCTGGGAACACTGGATGAGGGATGTTGACACTGGTGGAGGGATTGTATTGAATTGTTGCATACCTAAAATTCAACTATTAGTAGTAACTTTGTAAATCATGACTCTTTAATAAAGATTTAAAAACATTAAAAAATATCTGGGAGTCATAAATTGTTTCAACATAACTGGGAAATTATTATTGCATGGACTTCAGGTTGATACTGTTCCTGGATATAGCATCCTGCTAAATTTTTCATTTGACTGGCTGACATCAGGCTGTGGTACATCTTGTACTGTTTTTGTTCCCAGAACACTAATCTTTCCTACATTCTATTGCATTATGCACAGTGCATACATTATCTCTTCTCATCTTTGCAACATCTCTATGCCTCAGGTTTTCTTGTTTTGCACCTAGAGAAGGAATGCAGGATTCAAGGAAGCTATATGACAATTATTATGCGATAATATTACCATCGCATTCTGTCAGGGTCTCTGTCAGCGAGACCTTATCTGCTATGACTTTCCATATTCTGGGTCTGCACTGGTGCTCTATGGATTCAATCACTGTGCACCTAGGGATTCTATTCTCTCTGCATGGGAATCTGGTTGGGAGCAAATGAAGTAAGAATTTAAAAAAATTCTTTCTGAGGCACCGTGATTCACAAAAATCTATTCATATTAGAATTTTAGGCATACTGTCTTCCAATTCCGATTCCACCCACCAGTGTCAGCTTCCCTCTATCAATGTCCCCAGGTTCCTTCCCACCTCCTCCCCTCAGTCTGCCTCCTTGACAGGCATAATTTTTAGTTTTGCTCTGTACACCGTGTTTTATAACACTGTTAAAGGTAATTTTTCGTATGTAACATGAAGCAGCACCACTCACTTCTTCAGAGTGCCAACTTCCTTCCACAATATTCTAAGTGTTCTCCCCCACCCCCATGCCCTCACCCTGTCAGAATTCCTACTGAAGATCCTTTCAAATTTTTTATTGCTTTGGGACATCGGTTATTCCCCTGCATTTTTTCTTCATATCCCACATAGGAGCAAGATCATTCTGTGTCTGACCCTCTCTTTTTGACTAACTTAATCCAGATGATACTCTCCAGATTCCTCCATGTATTGGCAAATTGTATGATTTTATAATTTCTTAAAGGTGAGTCATATTCCATTTTGCTTGTATCCTATAGTTTCTTTACCCAGTCATTTACTCCCAACCAGATTCCCATGCAGAGAGAATAGAATCCCTAGGCGCACAGTGATTGAATCCATAGAGCACCAGTGCAGACCCAGAATATGGAAAGTCATAGCAGATAAGGTCTCGCTGACAGAGACCCTGACAGAATGCGATGGTAATATTATCGCATAATAATTGTCATATAGCTTCCTTGAATCCTGCATTCCTTCTCTAGGTGCAAAACAAGAAAACCTGAGGCATAGAGATGTTGCAAAGATGAGAAGGGATAATGTATGCACTGTGCATAATGCAATAGAATGTAGGAAAGATTAGTGTTCTGGGAACAAAAACAGTACAAGATGTACCACAGCCTGATGTCAGCCAGTCAAATGAAAAATTTAGCAGGATGCTATATCCAGGAACAATATCAACCTGAAGTCCATGCAATAATAATTTCCCAGTTATGTTGAAACAATTTATGACTCCCAGATATTTTTTAATGTTTTTAAATCTTTATTAAAGAGTCATGATTTACAAAGTTACTACTAATAGTTGAATTTTAGGTATGCAACAATTCAATACAATCCCTCCACCAGTGTCAACATCCCTCATCCAGTGTTCCCAGATGTCCTCCTCACCCCACCCCACAGTAGACCCCTATCTGTCAACTTGACAGGCACATGACAAAGTTTCCGTGACTGCTACTTAGATCTCTGTTCTGTCAAGTCTGTGTTTTGGATATATGACTAGACCCCTCACTCCTATCACCAGCATAACTAAAGTCCTGAAGCCTGTTGACCCATTACTTCTAGTTCTCTTCTGCTCCCCCTTGATTTCCTTCTTTCTCTGTCCCACTCCTCTAAAAACACTGCAGGTTCCCAAATATTAGAAATGATTCCTGTTCTAAAGTCCTGGATCCAAACTTTGTCCTCCATGTGACAATAGTCATTGTAGTTTGACCTTTTCTCATCTACAAAATGGGGGTTCAAGGTCTTATGGGAATCATGCATAGATTCAAGGATAGTAACATAGAATGAAACTCTATGGAATAATAGAGAGAAAGAGAGAGACAGAGAGACTCACCAAAGAATTGATAACTCTTGTTTCATTATAATCAAGGGGCTTCTATTCTAAAACATAAGAAGGCAACTTCGATAAAATCTTATTACCTACTCCCAGGAGTAAAGTTCAGAATTGAAATTTGGCAGAACGCTTTGCTTAGCTGGGATAAGAGCTCTAGTCAATGATAAGAGATAAAGCAGATGAATTGGATATTCAGAGAAGCCCCTCCTACTTGGTTTACATTCTCTATAAGATACCAACTCCGCACTGCGTCATTTACTGGTCACCACCATGCACTTTAAGATCTTTCTGCACGTTTTGCTTCTAGTCACTTTCCAAGATCTCAGAGCAGAAGCAGGATGGGGTGAGTAAGGAATATGGGAGCTCAAAGGGAATAGAGAACAGGATGGGAAACACAAGCACAAAGAAAGTCCATTTCTTATTTCACAGGAAGTTGAGTCAATTCTATTCATCAAATACATTTTGGACTCAAATAATGTGCCAGGAAATATACAGATGAGCTTCAGTCAATACGCAAAATGGCAGATTCAGGGCCATAGCAATAATGTAGGGGGTAGGGCATTTGCCTTGTATGCAGTTGACCAGGGTGTGATATCCAGCACCCCATATGGACCCATGAGTTGGGCAGAGTGATCCCTGAGGTCAGAGTCAGGAGTAATGCTTGAGTACCACCAGGTGTGACTTCCTGCTCTGCCTCCCAAAAAACCCAAACGAAAACAACATGACAGACCCAATTCTGTGAGATCAATATACCTGGGAGAAAGATAGAAAATACTGGATGATTTTCTTACAGGTGACCTGTTAAGGGTAGTGGAAGTGAGACTGTGAGGAGGAGAAGTAGGACTCCAATCCTGAAGAGGAATAATAATAAGAGGAAAAGGAGAACAGAAGAGCTGTAATGAGAAAGTCAGAGGCTTAGTTTAGCCAAGTCACACCTACTTGTAAGAAAATATTTCTTACAGCTCTACTTTCCTCAAGTTTAGAAACTGCCCATGCAACCACTGTGACAATAATAGTTGGAAATGATCGCTTTGAATAAGAACTGAGCACTGATATGTACTGAAAGTAGATCAAGGACCTAACATGATGGCCTCTTAGTATCTTTAATGCAAATCATAATGCTCAAAATTAAAGAGAGAGCAAGAAGGATTGTGCCTGCCACAGAGGCAGAGAGTAATATGGGATGGGGTGTCAAGAAAGACACTGGGAACAGTGGTGGTGGAAAATGTGCACTGGTGGAGGGATGGGCGCTTGAGCATTGTGTGACTGAAATGTAATCATGCAAATCTGTAACTTATCTCACTGTGATCCAATAAAACTTATTTTTTAAATTATTAAAAATGAATTGAGTGCTGAAGGTAGGTAAAGGAATATGCATGATAACCTTTCAGTATCTGTATTGCAAGCTATAATGTCCAAATGGAGAGAGAAAGAGAGAGAAAGAGAGAGAAGAAAAGTGTCTACAATAGACACAGGCAAGGGTATGGGGCTGATTAGGAAACAGGAGGGTAACTAAGGACATTAGTGGTGGGAAAGATACACTGGCAAACAGATGGGTGTTGGAAAATTGCATGAATTAAACCCAATCATAAACAACTTTGTACTGTGTATTTCATGGTGATTCAATGAAAAAAATAATTAACTTTGGAAGGAAGGAAGGAAGGAAGGAAGGAAGGAAGGAAGAAAGGAAGGAAGGAAGGAAGGAAGGAAATGCCCATGGAAATGGGGAAATAAAATGTACATTTGAAGCAACCCACTAAAATGAGGACAGCAGGACTTTCCAAGATTTGTGAGTAATCAGAAGACTCCCTTGAAAATACGTTTTGTAACAAGCTATTATGATTTTTATATGTATATGTACATCACTGTCACTGTCAATGTCCTCATCGATTGTTCATCGATTTGCTCAAGTGGGCCCAGTGACATTGTGAGACTTGTTACGGTGTTTGGTATATCGAATACATCACGGGTAGCTTGCCAGGCTTTGCCTTGCGGGCAAGATACTCTCGGTAGCTTGCTGGGCTCTCCTAGTCGAGGGGGGGGGGGGGGAGTAATTGAACTCAGGTCGGCCATGTTGGCTGCGTGCAAGGCAAACGCCCTACCCTCTGTGCTATCGCTCCAGTCACATCTAAAACATATACTTTCTAGATAATTCCAAAAGACAGAAGTATGATGAGAAAGCAGAACTTTCTCAAATCGTTTGCGTTGTTGTTTTGTGGCCACGTGTGTCAATACTCAGGGCTTACTCATGGCACTGCACTCTCTGGTGGTGCTCGAGGGAACATGCGGGATGCCAGAGATAGGAACCAGGTAGTCTGCATGCAAGATAAGCTCCCTCTCCAGTTTTCTCCTTCTGCAGCCCAGCCTGTTACATCTTCCTTGCAGAGGCCATCAGTGTTGGCACTCGGATGAGTAGCCTTGCTCACTGCAGGTATACGTACTCATAAAATTATAGGGTATAAACTCTTATATGAAATGAGATGTTAAGTCTTCCAATGACTAATAGGCAAATGGTTCTCTAGGATTCGTTTTTGGCCCTGCAGTAGCAGCAGCTTGTGAGAACCTTTACTGATTTCAGTCTTTCTGGATCTGAAATTCTGAGTGTACGGCTCACATCTGTTTCAACAAGCCTTCAAAGTTCTTGTGAGGCCCACTCAAGTTTTCAAAACCTCTGATAGACAAAACTAAGTGATCAATAGAACAGGCACATCAGGAGTCAGACATTTTAGCGCAAGTTCTTGCATTCTTTTTTTTTAATTGAATCACCATGAGATACACAACTACAATGCTGTTCATGGCCGGATTTCAGCAATACATGTTCCAATACCCATCCCTCCACAGTCCACATCTCCCATCACCAATGTCCCAAGTTTTACTGCTGCCATCCCCAGCTCCACAGCCTGTCTCTGTAGCAGGTATTTTCTCTCTTACTCTCTCTCTCCCTCTCTCCTCCTCTCCTCCTCCATCTCTCTCTACTTCTCTCTCTCACTTAGCTTTTGGGGTTTGCAATACAGATACTGAGAGCTTAACATGTTTGTTCTTCTACCTACTTTCAGTACACAATTCTTACCCAGAGTGATCATTTTCAATTTTCTTTGTCATAGTGGTTCCTTCTCTAACCTGACTGTCTTCTCCCCCAGCACTTGAAGCATACTTCCAACCATGGGCCAATCATCTTGGCTCTTGTTTCTACTCTCCTTGGGTATTAGTCTCATTCATTATGGGTTTTGTTTTTGTTTTTTGGTTTTGTTTTTTTTTTTGCTTTTTGGGTCACACCAGGCAATGCACAAGGATTATTCCTGGCTCTGCACTCAGGAATTACTCCGCGCGGTGCTCAGGGGACCGTATGGGATGCTGGGAATCGAACTCAGGTCGGCAGCGTGCAAGGCAAACTCCCTACCCGCTATGCAATCGCTCCAGCCCTCATTATGTTTTTTTGTTTTTTATTTTTAATTCTTTATTATTTGATTTTTTACTATGTGAATGTCTTACTTTATTTTTTAAATTTTTTTATTAGTGAAACACCATGAGGTACAGTTATAGACTTATAAATTTTTGTGCTTGGGTTTCAGTTATACAATGATCAAGTACCTATCCCTCCACCAGTGCACATCCTCCACCACCACGGGTTCCATCATCCCTCTCACCCACCATGTCCCCGTTCCATCCTGCCTCTGTGGCAGGGCATTCCCCCTTGTTCTCTCTCTCTTCTTTGGGTACTGTGTTTTGCGAGAGAGGCATCGAGTGGCAATCATGTTTGGTCTATAGACTACTTTTAGCATGCTTCTCCCACCCTGGGAGGGTTCTCACAACACCCTTTATTTGGTGCTCTCTTCTCTATCTGAGCTTCCTTTTCACCTATCACATGTGGTTGGCCTTCAAGTCATGGAGCAAAATTCCTGGTACTAATCTCAGCCATTCCTGGGTGTTAGTCTCCCGTTTTGTTGCTTTATGTTCCCCAGATGAATGCAATCTTTCTGTGTCTCTCCCACTCTTTCTGACTCATTTTGCTTAACCTGATACTTTCCATGTAGTACCACTTGTATGTAAATTTCATAACTTCATCTTTTCTAACAGCTACATAGTACTCCATTGTGTAAATGTACCAAAGTTTCTTTAACCAGTCATCTGTTCTCGGGCACTCAGGTTTTTTCCAGATTCTGGCTATTGTAAAGAGTGCTGCAATGAACAAACAAGTACAGATGTCTCTTCAACTATACCTTTTTACCTCTCTGGGTTATATTCCCAGGAGTGCTATAGCTGGGTCAAATGGGAGATCAAATAATAATTTTTTGAGAATCGTCCATACTGTTTTCCTTTGTATCCCACAAACAAGTGCAATCCTTCTACATCTGTCCCTCTCCTTCTGATTTCACTCAGCATGATATTTTCCATGTCCATCCATTTACAAACCTCACATCGCTTTTCATATGCTCCAAGCCCTGAAAGTTTCACTTAAGCCTCTGTGTACTTACCCCTAGAATTTTTCCTTCTGTAAAATCAAATCAGTGTTTAAGTTTAGTTTGCTTACAAGCTGATGTGTGAATCTCTCAAAGTAACTTAGCTCATAAGTTTTCTGACTTAGAACTGGAGTGATAGTACAGTGGGTTGGGCATTTGCCTGGCATGCAGCACATCAGAGCTCAATTTCTGGCACCAGTATGGTCCCCTGAGTCCATCAAGAGTAATTCTTGAGTGCAGAACCAGGAATAACCCCTGAGCACTGTCAGGTCTGATTTCCCCCGCAAAAAATTACTTTACTCAGTTTACAGTATCTTTTCTTGAAATAAAACTATAATGAAGATATATTAAATGTAAAAGCATGTTAGACATCTATGGCAGAAGTAAATCTGTATCCTGGCATTTTTCTGTTATTAAAGAAAGTGTAAGTCAACAGAACATAAATTATTACCCAGCAAGCTTGCATCAGTATATTAGAGAAGGACCCTAGAGGAAACCCTCTCAAATATAAAAGAACAAAGCAGACCAAAAACAGAATAGGAAGCAAGAAAGATAGTGAAAATAAAGAAAAATATTGTTGAAGAATAGGGACAGGGAAATGTATTCTTCAAATGTACAAAGCACAGTGTCCTTCCCTCTGAAAACACACAAAATACGTGGATAGGTGCACACACCAGTTGATAAAGAAGGGATTGTTTTCCTTATTCCAGGTGAGAGGAAACTGGGTTGTCTTTTCTTTTAATAACTCGGATGGATGGATGGTCAGGTCTGAGAGAATGAGAAGCAGGGAAGAGCCCAGGGCCTGAGGCTGCCATGACTCAGGTGTCTGACTACCATCCCCACAGACCCCACTCTATACCTCATTTGGACTGACATTTGATGGGTAAACCATGGTTGGGAGGGACACATGAGATGTGTGGGGAGAGATGAGTTCTGTTACTGTGGAAAAACTCATGGATGTTTCAGGAGCCCTGGCAAATGGGTCCTGCAAGAAATGTAATTGTTCTCATCTCTCTACTGCTCTTTCTCCTTATAGGTAAAAGCAAGAAACCAATACCAGAAGAATGCTTACTTCCAATGGATAAAGGTCTCTGTACAGTTAATTTCCGCCGATGGTTTTACAACTCAGAAACTGGGCGATGTGAGAAATTTACCTATGGAGGCTGTGGAGGCAATCTGAACAACTTTCTAAGGAAAAAAGTCTGTGAGAAGCGGTGCAGGGTTTAATGTGAACACATCCTCCCCGGAGTAAATCCTCTATGATAATTAAAAGATATTGGCTGTGAATAAATGAGATCTCTTCTATCCAAATTCATTCTCCCTGCAGGGTGCCTATATTCACTCAGCTCTGTGTCAACAACCTTTACTGATACTGCACATATATTGAAAGCCTCAGACCTTCTTTCTCAAGTACACTGGGGTGTACAGTCATCCACACTAAGTCTGCATGATATCTGAGTCCATAGAGAAGAAACCCTGTAAGGAAAGGAGTGAAAGGTGAAAACCTTTAGAAACATTTGACAAGGATGAAATAAATCCACGAGACATTCAGAGAACGGCTTCATTAAGCTTCAATGCTTATCCCATGCCTGCTTTGACTACACAGCACAGGGAGTGGATTTTCCTTCACAAAAAAATTTTTATGAGGAGCTGAAGTGACAATACAGCAGGGAAAGTGTTTGCCTTCCACTCGGCCAACCCAGGTTCGATTCCCGGCATCTCATATGGTAATCCGTGCAGACTCAGGAGTAATTCCTGATTGCAGAGTCAGGAGTAGTAACCCCTGGGCATTGCTGGGTGGGAACCATAAAAAAAGTAAAAAACGGGGGGATGGGGGGACGGGGGTCGGGGGGATATTATCCATGGTGGTGGAAAATGGGCACTTGTGGAGGGATGGGTATTTGATCATTGTATAATCTAAAAACCCAAGCACAAAAAATTGTAAATCTACAACTGTATCTCATGGTGTTTCACTATTAAAAAAATAAAAATAAAATAAATAAATAAAAAAGTCAAAAACAATTTATGATACAATTTTGAAAGGTGTTTGGGCTTACCATGTATGAAAAGCTCACAAGTGATTTAGAAAATGTCTGATTGAATTTAAAGGATATTTATGGCTTCTCAATATAATGAATAATGTTGCAGGGAATAGAAACCATAATGGCTATTCCTGTGGTGCTAATTATCTACATTCCAAAGTTGTCACTTATGGAAGAGAGGAGATCCAACTGAAAATCTTTTGATAGATAGTAACTTTCATTAAACAGCTAATGTCAGGAAACAAAGGAGGCGACTGACCATTTTGTATTTCCACCCAGAGAGGCAGATTCTATTAGTAGATTTATCATATAATTGAGGGAACATTTTTTAAAATTTTTATTAGTGAGACACTATGAGGTACAGTTGTAGACTTACAAATTTTGTGCTTGGATTTCAATTATACAATGTTCAAATACCCTTCCCTCTACCAGTGCCCATTTCCGATCACCACAGATCCCAGTATCCCTCCCATCCCCATCCCCCCTCATCCCACCCTGCCTCTGTGGCAGGGCATTGCCCTCTGTTCTCTCTCTCCTTTTGGGTGTTGTGGTTTGCAAAAGAGGCATTGAGTGGCAATCATGTTTGGTCTATAGTCTACTTTCAGCATGCTTCTCCCATCCTGGGAGGATCCTCCCAACCCCCTTTATTTGGTGCTCCCTTTTCTATCTGAGCTGCCTTTTCCCCTAGCATGTATGGCTGGCCTCCAAGCCATGGAGCAAAATTCCTGGTACTAATCTCGGCCACTCTTGGGTGTTAGTCTCCTATTTTGTTATTTTATGTGAGGGAACTTTTTTAACTGAATCACAGTGAGGTATAGAATTACAAAGTTGTTCTTGATCTGAGTCTGAGTCATACAATGTTCCAACACTCATTCCTAATTGAGGGAATTAAGATTCAGAAAGTTCAGCTACTTGTCCAAAATCTCAAACTTCTGAAAGGAAGCCGGTGATCAAATCAAAGGTAGACTCTACAATGCATATTCTCAATAGTTCTCCACCATGCTGGAGTCACACCCAACAGTCAGTTCTACCCAGGAGAATTCCAAGCTCTGCTCACCTCTCCTTCCTGGAACAACCAGCAGCACCCACATCTGTAGAGTTGGCGCTGGGCTGTTATATGTAGGAAACCAAACCATTAACGGTTTTGAAAACCAGGGTGCCTATAATAAAATCGAAAAATATGCCCACAAAGTCTGAGACAGCACTCTCTTCGAGAGAGCTGGACAAAGCCAGCACAGTGCTGAGGACAAACTGTTTTCTGAATTCCATTCCCAAGGTCCTGCTGTCTGCCGGAGTCAAGTAAAATCTCAACCATTAACTGAGGAGGTGCTTCTGTTTTCCTTCCCTCTATGGGTTCCCAAATTCACATTCAGTCCGAAGGCCAACAACACAGAGAGATTTAACAACCTTCCCTGTCTCCCTACACATGAAAATCTTTGTTACACAAAGAGACAGAAAGACACACACACACACACACACACACACACAGAGAGAGAGAGAGAGAGAGAGAGAAGAGGGTGAAAAAAGAGAAGAGAGAGAGAGGAATGATGACTTCTATAATTCACTATGATTTGGGTTACCTTGTCAAGCAATAAGACAATGGCAATAACTGACGGATGCAATAATCAACTTAATTTATGTTTCTCAGTCCTGGTTCTCAGAAGTCCCTAGCTCTACTATATAGAAGACCAGGAAGAAAACCTCCACAACAATGTGGTTCACTTAGGAAACCAAGACTTCCCCAAGGATGTTTTGGTATTTTTTCTAAGACTTCTCAGAAAAGTAAAGATGCCATTTTGTCTTCCAAAAGCTAAGTACATGCCTTTGCCTTGAGTGTTTCTAGGAACCACACTTGACAGGCAGAAGAAATGGGCCCTGACACTTTCCCTTGAGGAGACTCAGAAAAGTCCTTGCTGTGAAGGTCATTTCCTTAACACTTGCCCACCCAGGAGCAGGAAGGCCATTTTATATGTACTGTCATCACTATCTATTCCTCTTTCAGACTTTGGACACTCTGGAACCCAGAATACCATTGCAGCAACTCTACCCCAAGTTAAGTTAGCATTATATCTCCCTTCTCCACAGGGAGGCCCACACCAGCTTTTCGGCAAGAAGCACCTCCAGGTGACACCTTCAACCACAGATGTTAATTTTTTTTTTATTTTTTATGTTAAATATTTTAGCAAATATTTAAGGCAGGAAAACTAAGGCAGAAATTAAGTAGATAAATAAGAACACTTTTTGGGCAATGAAATTTTTATTTTTAATTTTGGGTCATACCTGATGCTCTTGAGGGCTTACTACTGGCTCTGTGTAAGGGTCACTTCTGGCGGTGGTTTGTGGGTACTTGGTATCGTATGTGGTACCAAGGGCTGAGCCAGGGTAAGTTGCATGCTCTGTAAGTGACTTCCCCACTGGACTAACTCTCCCAACCCCACAATGCTTTTTTTGAAAGTAACAAATCAAGAAGTTACTTTGTCTGCAATATATTTGTTGGTCCAAAAGCACCATATGTGCACCCCTTGATGATACTTCCATGTGAAGTGAGGACATAATCAATTTTAATTCATGTTTCTTATAGGACACTACATGACCTCAAAATTAACGAAGAACCTTCAGAACTTCTCAGGAGAGGCGAATCTTCAGCAGGAAAAAAAAAGTGCTGATAAGATTTTTTTTAGCTTTTCATAATGAATATTTATTGTTAGAATAACTTTAATGAAATAGCATTCCAAGTAAGTGGTTTTTAAATAAGTGCTTTATAGAAAAGATCTATAGAAATTTTTGATACAACCCATTTAATATATATATATATAAATATCTTTTTTTCAGGGTGATTAGAGGTCGCATTTGAATAGATGTTTACATTTGAATAGATGTGGCTCACTGCCTGCAGTTTCTATCTTTGTTGTCTACGCACCAACATCTCATTATGATGAAAGAGAAATCGAGAAGTTCTACATGGAGCTGGAGATGTTCTATAAAGAAGACCACACCTTCTACAAGATCATTGTGGGTGATTTTAATGCCAAGATAGGACCAAGAAGATCAGCTGAAGAACTTCACATCGGGACCCATGGCCTAGAATGGAACGAATAGGGTGAGAGACTGTCTGAGTTCATCATGTTGACGAAGACCATCCATGGTAACTCACAGTTCCAGAAGGCAGAATCTAAACGTTGGACATGGGAGTCTCCCGGTGGACGATTCCACAATGAAATAGACCACATCATATTCAATCGATGGTTTTGCCTGATCGATGTTGCTGTTGTCCCAAAATTTCGAACGGGATCGGACCACCGTCTCCTTCGTGCAAAATTCTACTTCACAGAGCGGGGAGAAAGGGCTGCAAAGTTCAAAGAGAGAACTCCCAGAACGACCACCAACTGGGAACTCTTTGGCACTATTGCGGCAACATGGGAAGATGCCATTGTTGGCAACATTGACGAGGAATATGATCGACTGGTTCAGCACCTCCATGAATGTGCGAGGAACGCCAAGAGAGAGATAGCCCCCCAAAAACGCCTGTCTTCGAAAACTCTTGAGCTAATTCACCAGCGTGGTTTGGCGCATGCCTCAGCCAACCGCAAGCTAACGTCCGAGCTCGCAGAGCACTTCAGAGATGCGATCAAGGAAGACCTCAAAGAGGGAAGATCAGAAGTGCTGGTAGATGTGGCAGAAGCTGGGAAAAGTATTCGTAACGCCCGCCTGTCCTTAGCCAACTGCAAGACCAAGATGACTGCCCTCCGACGTCCTGATGGATCCATCACATCCTCCAGAATGGCAATGGAGAAGATTATTCATGACTTCTACTCAAATCTCTTCGATAGCCATGTCCACTTGCCGACATACCAAATTCCACAGTATGGATATGTCGTTCCCAAAGTTCTCCCTTCCGAAATCCGACACGCCATTTCGTCAGTAAAGAAACAAACAGCACCCGGCCCAGACAAGGTCAGACCTGAACACCTGAAGAACCTGCCGTCAGTACTCATAAATACACTGGCTCGGCTCTTCACTCGCTACCTGTCTGAATGCAAGGTTCCATCCCAAAGGAAAAACCAGAAGGACCGTACTATTGTTCAAGAGGGGAGACATCCATGACATTGGCAACTATCGCCTGATCTGCCTATTGTCTGTCATCTACAAGTTGTTCACTCGAGTCATCCTAAATAGGATTGGCAGAACACAAGATGAAGGACAACCATGCGAGCAAGCCGGGTTCCACAAAGAATTCAGCACCATCGACCATATCCACACAATAACCAAGCTCATTGAGGTTTCTCGGGAGTTCAAGATGCTGCTCTGTTTAACGTTCATTGATTTAAAGAAAGGGCTGGAGCAATAGCACAGCGGGTAAGGCATTTGCCTTGCACACAGCCAACATGGCCGACCCGAGTTCGATTCCTCCGCCCCTCTCGGAGAGCCCGGCAAGCTATTGAGAATATCTCGCCCGCACGGCAGAGCCTTGCAAGCTCCCCGTGACGTATTCGATATGCCAGACACAGTAACAACAAAGTCTCCAATGGAGACGTTACTGGGCCCGCTTGAGCAAGTTGATTTAAAGAAGGCCTTTGATTCTGTTGAGACGGAAGCGGTCATTGAAGCCCTAGCCAATCAGGGCATTCAAGCCCAATACATCAGGATCCTCCGTGAGCTGTATTGCGGATTCACTACCAGGATCTCACCATTCTACAAAGAAGTGATTGTTGATGTCAAGAGAGGGGTTCGGCAGGGTGATACCATTTCACCGAAACTCTTCAGTGCCACCCTCGAGAACATCATGCGACGACTGGAATGGGAAGGAATGGGAGTGAAGATAGATGGTCGGCAACTACACCACCTCCGCTTTGCTGATGACATTGTTTTAATAACACCAAACATCAGCCAAGCGGCACAAATGCTGGCCGACTTTGACCGTGAGTGTGGAAAGGTAGGACTACAGCTGAATCTTACGAAGACAATGTTTATGAGAAACAGCCTCATTCCTGATGCCCCATTCACTCTCAACGTAACGACCATCTCCGAATGCAACAGCTATGTGTACCTAGGTCAAGAAGTCAACATGACAAATGACCTGGCACCCGAGCTGCGCAGGAGGAAGAGAGCGGCTTGGAACGCCTTCAAGAACGTCGAAGAAATAGCTAAGAGGACGAAGAACCTCCGGCTCCGGGCACATCTCTTTGATTCCACTGTTCTTCCGGCATTAACATATGCCTCAGAGACCTGATGTAAACAGGATGTAAACAGGATGAGAACGCTATTCAGGTCTCCCAAAGAAGAATAGAAAAAACTGTGCTTGGAATATCACGTTTCACTCAAATGAGAGAAAGAATCCGGAGTTCCGACATCCGTCGACGATCAAGGATCAGGGATGCTGTCTCATTTGCCAAGATGTCAAAAATCATATGGGCTGGTCACGTAATGAGATTTAAAGACGACCTCTGAACTAGAGCTGTTACTGACTGGATTCCACGGGTTGTCAAAAGATGCGTGGCCGTCCACCTACCAGATGGTCAGACTTCTTCATCAAGATCATGAACGATCGGTTTGAGGCTCTTCATGTTCCCAGAGCAAAGAGATGCCATTGGGCTACACTAGCACGCGACAGGGACAAATGGAGACGTTACTGGCGCCCGCTCGAGCAAATCGACGACTAACGGGTAGTTAAGTGATTAAGTGATATCCAGTGTCCCACCCACCACACCCTCCCCACCACGTTCCGTATGTGGCAGGTTCAATACTTCTCTCTCTCTCTGTCTCTCTGTCTCTCTGTCTCTCTCTCTCTCTCTCTGTCTCTCTCTCATTTTGGGCATTATGCTTTGCAATACAGATACTAGGAGGCCATTGTATTTGGTCCTTGGTCTACTCTCAGCACACATCTCTCATTCTCCACGATCCCTTCAATCATCATTTACTTAGTGTTTCTTTCTACATCCCAATTGCCTTTTCCCCCAGCGCGTGAGGCTGGCTTCTAATCCGTGGCGTGATCTTCCTGACCCTTATCTCTACTGTCATTAGCTGTTAGTATCATATTATGCTACTTTATATTCCACAAATGAGTGCAGTCATTTAATGTCTGACACTCTCTTTCTGACTCATTTCACTCAGTATGATACTCTCCAGGTCCATCCACTCATTTGCAAATTTCATGATTTCAACTCTTCTAACAGCTGAATAGTATTCCATTGTGTAGATGTACTAGAGTTTCTTTAACCAGTCATCTATTCTCATACATTCAGGTTTTTTTTTCAGAGTCTAGCTATTGTGAACAGTGCTGCAATAAACATACAAATGCAGATGTCATTTCTACTGCATTTTTTGCATCTCTGGGATATATTCCCAGGAGTGGTATTGCACGGTCATATGGAAGCTCAATTTCTACTTTTTGGTTGAATGTCCATATTGTTTTACAAAAAGACTGGATCAGTCATCATTGCCACCAACAATGAAACGGAGTCCCTTTCTCCCCACATCCTTGCCAGCACTTACAATATTTTGTGCTTGGGTTTCAGTTATACAATGATCAAGTACCCATCCCTTCACCAGCGCCCATCGTCCACCACCACAGGTCTCAGCATCCCTCCCACCCCCCATACCCCCATCCCACCCTGTTTCTGTGGCAGGGCATTCCCTTTTGTTCTCTCTCTCTCTCTCTCTCTCTCCTTTTGGGTTCTGTGGTTTGCAAGAGAGGCATTGAGTGGCAATCATGTTTGGTCTATAGTCTACTTTCAGCATGCTTCTCCCATCCTGGGAGGATCCTCCCAACACCCTTTATTTGGTGCTCCCTTCTCTATCTGAGCTCCCTTTTCCCCTAGCACATGTGGCTGGCCTCCAAGTCATGGAGCAAAATTCCTGGTACTAATCTCTGCCACTCTTGGGTGTTAGTCTCCTATTTTGTTACTTTATTTATTTATTTTATTTATTTTTTTAAAATTTATTTATTTATTGAATCACTGTGGGAAAAGTTACAAAGCTTTCAGGTTTAGGTCTCGGTCATGCAAATATCAAACACATTTCCCTTTACCAATACTTATTTTTCACCACGAAGAACCCCAATAAACCCTCACCCCCCCAACCCTCCCAATGCCTGTGAGGCAGATGAATTCTAGTTAACATTCTATCTACTTTGACTAGATTCATTGTTTTGATAAAAGATGCACCATTATTATTTAGAGTTTACACCCCCAAATCAGACATGCTGAAAAGGCATTGTGAAATGATTTGCTTTCTACAGCCGGGTTCAAGAATTAAATGATGTGCATGGCCGCTATTGTGGCCGCTATCATGGCTGCGCAGTTTTGGATTTCTGCTCTTTTACTTATTAGCCCTGGAAGTATTTCTGCTGAGAGTCAGATAATTAAGAGATTGGTTTCTCTGCTCTGGAGCCATGGCTGTGCCAGAGAGCCGCTCGTGGGGGGGCAACTGGTGACCTCGGTAGGGTGTGAAGGATGAGCCGGGAACGCCCCCCTTCCCATGAGGTTTTAGTCGCCCCACCACGACCAGCTCATACCTGGCTTTCCATAAAGCTCCCAAGCGGCTGCCATCTTTCTTTTCAGAGCCTATTTTGTTACTTTATGTTCCCCAGATGAATGCAATCTTTTTGTGTCTATCCCACTCTTTCTGACTCATTTCGCTTAACATGATACTTTCCATGTAGTACCACTTGTATGTAAATTTCATGACTTCATCTTTTCTAACAGCTACATAGTACTCCATTGTGTAAATGTACCAAAGTTTCTTTAACCAGTCAAATGAAGAACATTTTTTCATATGCTTTTGGATCTCTTTTTTGAGGACGTTTTTGTTCATTTGTTCTCCCCATTTTTGGGTGGGGTTCGAGTTTTTTTCTTGTAATGTTCTACCAGTGTCTTGCATATCCTGGATATTAAGCCCCAATCTGATAGGTATTGAGTAAATATATTTTCGCATTCCTGGGCTCTTTCTGTATTTTAGTCATGTTTTCTATCAAGGTGAAGAAGCTTCTTGTTTAATGTATTACTATTTGTTTATATTTGTTTCCACTTGCTTGGTCAGTGGTGTTTCATCCTTGAAGTTGCCTTTAGCTTCAATATTATGGAGGGTTCTGCCTTCATTCTCCACTGTGTACCTTATGGTTTCAGGTCTATATTGAGGTTTTTAACCCATTTAATTTGACTTTTGTGCTTGGCATCAGACAGAGGTCTGAGTTCATTCTTTTGTATGTAGCTGTCCAGTTTTCCCAGCTCCACTTGTTGAAGAGGTTTTCCTTGCTCCACTTCACAATTCTTGCTCCTTTATCAAAGATTAAGTGATTGCATGGTTGAGAGACTGTGTCAGAATATTCAACTCTGTTCCATTGATCTGTGGGTCTGTTTCTATTCCAATATCATGCTGTTTTAATTATGACCGCTTTGTAGTATAGTTTGAGATTGGGGAAGGTGATGACACCCATCTTCTTTTTCCCAAGGATTGCTTGGATATTCGTGGGGGGTTATTACTTCATATGAATTTCAGGAGTATTTTGTCTACTTCTTTGAAAAATGTCATGGGTATTCTTATTGGACTGCATTGAATCTGTACAATGCTTTGGGGAATATTACCGGTTTGACAATGTTACCCGTGTGGTATCGCTCCAGCCCAATTTCTTCTCTAAGTTTTATTATTTCTTTCTCCTGTCTGGTTTGGGCTCCTTTCGTTGGTCATTCGCCAAGATCTTAAGCTGTGGAAGGCCTCAGTAACAAAGAACAGCTGCTGGGACAGAATCACTGAGCTCCAAGATGAGGTGCAGAGAATCTCCAGACAACAGAAGAAAATGGAAAAAGAGCCTCAAAATAAACCAACAGATGTCAAGAGAAAATCGGAATGAAACCAAGAGGAATAACATAAGAATCACTGGAGTCCCTGAGGGACAGGAGGAAAACCCTGACGAATAAGAAACTGTCAAAGACATCATTTCTGAGACATTCCCAGAGTTGAAGAGCACATGCCATCAGATCCAGGAGGCCAGAAGGGTTCCAGCTAAAAGAAATCCAAATAAAAATACTCCAAGGCACATCCTGATCAGAATGACAAAAACCAGAGACAGAGATAAAATTCTGAAAAGAGTAATATTAAAGAAAGAAATTGCTTACTAGGAGCATCCTTAAGATTCAGAGCAGAGAGTGCCCAAGAACAGATGACTGGTTAAAGAAACTTTGGTACATATACACAATGGAGTACTATGTAGCTATTAGAAAAGATGAAGGGTCTTCATTCTCATTTGTTTCCAGGAATCTTTTGATTTTTCTCTTTGATTTCCTTTCTAAGCCACTTGTTATTACGTAGTGAGCTGTTTAATTTCCACTTGTTTGGTTTGGATTTCTGTTTCTGGGTGTGATTTACTTCGATTTTCAGTGCATCATGGTCTGAAAAGATCGTCGATACACTTTCTATCCTCTTAATTTCATGGAGATATGTTTTGTTGACAGCGTGTGGTCTATCTTAGAGAATGTCCCATGTACACTTGAGAAGAATGTGTATTCAGCTTTTGGGGGATGAAATGTCCTATATATATACATTTTTCCAATAGACTGCACCAGTTGACAGCAGTGAATGAGGATCTCTTTTTCCCCCAAATCCCCTCCAACATTAGCTATTTTTGGGTTTTTGTGATGTGTGCCAATCTTACTGGTATAAGAAGATATACCTTTTTTCTTTGACTAGAATTTCCCTGATGTTCAGTGATGTACAGCACTTTTTCATATATATTTTTTATCATCTCTATGTTATCTTTCATAAAATTTCTACTCATCCTTAGAGCGATAGCACAGCGGGTAGGGCGTTCGCCTTACAAGCGGCCAACATGGCCGACCCGAGTTCGATTCCTCCGCCCCTCTCGGAGAGCCCGGCAAGCTACCGAGAGTATTCGATATGCCAAACACAGTAACAACAAAGTCTCCAATGGAGACGTTACTGGGCCCACTCGAGCAAATCCACGATCAACGGGAGGGCCTTTATTTTATTTATTTTAAAGTAGTTGAAAATATTTGATTACATTTAATATTCAAACACCAGTCCCACCACCATTACACCTTTCCATCACCGTAGTTTGGATGTTTCTATCCCAAACCTAACTCCTGCCCCCAAACAGAACTAAAACAATATATTTTGTATTGTTTGTCATGAAAAACTGTAAAAACAAATCCCATGCTCCCGTGGGGCTGTGAAAATTCCCACCGTAGAGCTGTGTAAGCCCCTCAGGCGTGCAAGGATGACACGTGAAAGGATGTTCTGGGGCTCTCTGGGCAGTCTCTCTTACGGCCCGTGTTTAGTGCTCTTGAGCCGCTTCTCCACCCGGGACAGCTGTTGCCTTGGATGGACGAAGGAAGAATGAGGACCAAATTGGTTGCTGATTAGTTGCCGTTAATTCAATGTCTAGTCTCTCCCAGCTTTCTCCAACCCAACCCTCTCTCTCTCTCTCTCTTTCTCTCTCTCTGTCTGTCTCTGTCTAACTTACAATTCTTTCTTCTCGCTGTATCTGTCTCCTCTATCTTTCTCTGCTGTCACTGTTTCAATCAATCAATCCAACCAACAATCAATCCCTTTCTCCAACCATCAATCCCACCATCAGTCCTCTTCTCTCAACAATCCCCCTTGCTTCCTGCAGCCCCTCTTTTATTCCTCTCACCACGCCTACCCAACCCTGCCTTCCCGTGGGAAGCGTGATCAAAAATGTTTTTCCAGATTTCTCAACTACCTGCAGCCTCTGAGGGCAAAACAGCCTTTAGGTGTATTTCTCTTCTCCTTAGACCTGCAACTTAATTAGCATATTTAATTTTCCTAATATTTACCATTTTGTATGGAAATAGTAATAAGACACTTTTAGGCTTCTAGGGTGACTCTCCTGGGGACATCTTACCACAGACTTAGACTATCGTGCTCTGGCCGGATCAATCATTCCTAACCCCAGCAGGGTCCAAATCTAGTTATTACTTTTGGACATGACAATTTGTCTATGATCAAGCACTTAACTTATAGTTAAGCATTAGGGCACTTTGGCCAGGCCCAATTCGATGCCAGGGTAGCTCATAGCTCACCGCTTGCCCTGGGTCCATCCAGTCCCTCTTCGGGACTCTGTTTTTGGGGATCTAGGAAGTAAGGGCAACTGAGGTTTAAGTTGAGAGAGCAGATGTCTAGGAGGTATATTATCTGGAGTCAATCAACTCCCAAGCCACAGGCTTTTCTTTTTAACTGTCTTCCTGTATCCATACAAAAAGCAACTGCTCTGAAATAATTACCCTGCAAAGGACATAAAGGAGAAGAGAAAGACAATATTTACAAGTCAGACTCTGATCAGGAGACAAAGGTAATTGACAGGTTGGGGGACAATCAACAAACACAAGCTCCCAGCAGCCAGGGAGGAAGGGCAAACCTTATCCTACAAAAACCACTGAAAATGTTATAAAAAAGTTTCCTTAGAGGAAAGAGTGTGAAAACTGTTGTATTTCACCAAGGGACCATTAAGCCCTCCTATAAGAGATCACTAACATGTTGTTAAAGTTTGAGCCTTGTGTGCATTTATATACATATGTATATATTCATATATATTTGTACATATGTATCTGTAAAAATAAATATTTCCCTTTAAAATAGTTGCCTCCTTGAACTCCATCAAATGTGGTGCGGTACTCTTGGAATATGGGTAGGATGTATGGTGTCGCGGCTGCACGATCCAGAAATAGGTTCACTCATGGGTGAGGCTAGGCCCAAGTGTGTAGAGAGCGGCCATGAGCATGGAAGAGGTTGAGTTCTGGAAGTTTTCAGCTGCCATCGCTGGGTCCATTGGGGCAAAAAGGGTTCTCACACACCCCTCTCCAGGGAAGGTTGTTAAAACTCTCTGTGTAGTTGGCTTTGGGACTGAATGTGCATTTGGAAACCCAGAGGGGGAGTAGAATATAGGCATCTGCTCAGTTAATGGTTGAGCTTTTGCTTGCTCCGGCAAACAACACCTTGGGAATGAAAGTCAGAAAACAGTTTGTCCTCAGCACTGTGCTGGCTGCGTCCCACTCTCTCGAAGTGAATGCCGACTCAGACTTTGTGGACATACGTTTTGATTTAATTATAGGCACCCTGGCTTTCAAAACCGTTAATGGTTTGGTTTCCTCCATATAACAGCCCAGCGCCAACTCTGCAGATGTGGGTGCTGCTGGTTGTTCCAGGAAGGTGAGGTGAACAAAGCTTGGACTGCTCCTGGGTAGAACTGACTTTGACTCCAGCATAGTGGAGAACTATTGAGAATATGCGTTGTAGAGTCTATCTTTGATTAGATCACCAGCTTCCTTTCAGAAGTTTGAGATTTTGAACAAGCAGTTGATCTTGCTGAACTTTATTTATTTATTTTATATCTAATATATTTCTTTTTTTATACGTAATTATTATTTTATTTTTTCCCAAATCTTTTATTTATTTATTTAAAAAAATTTTTTTTAATAGTGAGGCACCATGAGGTACAGTTGTAGACTTACACATTTTTGTGCTTGGGTTTCGATTATACAATGATCAAACACCCATCCCTCCACCAGTGCGCATTTCCCACCACCTCGGATCCCAGCATCCCCTCCCACCCCCAGCCCCTATCCCACCCTGCCTCTGTGGCAGGGCATTTCCCTCTCTCTCCTTTTGAGTGCCATGGTCGGCAAAAGAGGCATTGAGTGGCAATCATGCTTGGTCGACAGTCTACCCTCAGCATGCTCTCCCATCATGGGCGGATCCTCCCAACACCCTTTATTTGGTGTTCCCTTCTCTTTCTGAGCTCCCTCTTCCCCTAACATGTGTGGATGTCCTCCAGGTCATTGAGTAAAATTCCTGGTACTAATCTCTGCCATAGTTGGGTGTTAGTTTCCTATTTTTTTTCCCTTTATTTTATTTTATTTTATTTTTGTTTTACAGTTGTAGATTTACAATTTTTTGTGCTTTGGTTTCAATTATACAATGATCAGATACTCCACCAGTGCCCATTTTCCACCACCATGGATAATATCCCTCCCACCCCCATCCCCCCATCCCCCCTGTCTCTGTGGCAGGGCAATCCAATGTGTTCTCTCTCTCCTTTTGGGTGTTGTGGTCTGCAAAAGAGGCATTGAGTGGAAAACATGTTCAGTCCATAGTCTACTTTCGACATACATCTCCCCTCCTGGGAGGATCCTCCAAACATCCTTTATTTGGTGCTCCCTTCTCTATCTGAACTTCCCTTTCCTCTAGGATACCCGGCTGGCCTCTAAGTTATGGAGTAATCCTCCTGGTGCTGATCTCAGCTATTCTTGGGTATTAATCTCATACTTTGTTACTTTATATCCCCCAGATGAATGCAATCTTTCTATGTCTATCCCTCTCTTTCTGACTCATTTCGCTTAGCATGATACTTTCCATATTGTACCACTTGTATGTAAATTTCATGACTTCATCTTTTCTAAGAGCTACATAGTACTCCATTGTGTAGATGTACCAAAGTTTCTTTAACCAGTCCTCTGTTCTTGGGCATTCAGGTTTCTTCCAGTTTCTGGCTATTGTAAAGAGTGCTGCAATGAACAAACAAGTGCAGATGTCACTTCGACTATACATTTTTGCCTCTCTGGGATATATTCCCAGGAGTGGTATTGCTGGGTCAAATGGGAGCTCAATTTCTAATTTTTTGAGAATCGTCCATACTGTTTTCCAGAAGGGCTGAACCAGTCGACATTCCCACCAACAGTGAAGGAGTGTCCCTTTCTCGCCACATCCACGCCAGCATCGGTTGCTTTTGTTCTTTTGAATGTGGGCCAGTCTCTGAGGTGTGAGATGGTATCTCATTGTGGTTTTGATCTGCATCTCCCTGATGATTAATGATGTAGAGCATTTTCTCATGTGCTTTTTTGCCATTCGGATTTCTTCTTTGAGAAAGTTTCTGTTCATTTCATTGCCCCATTTTTGGATGGGGTTGGATGTTTTCTTCTTGTGGAGTTTAACCAGTATTTTGTATATCCTGGATATCAACCCCTTGTCAGATGTGTATTCGGTGAATGTCCTTTCCCATTCTGTAGACTGTCTTTGTATTTTGGTCACTGTTTCTTTGGAGGTGCAGAAGCTTCTTAGTTTAAGATAGTCCCATTTATCTATCTCTGTTTTTACTTGCTCGGCCAGTGGCGTGGCATCTTTGAAGATACCATTAGCTTCAATGTCATGGAGGGTTTTGCCAACTTTATCTTCAATGTACCTTATGGTTTCTGGTCTAATGTTGAGGTCTTTAATCCATTTTGATCTTACTTTTGTACATGGTGTTAGGCAGAGTTCTGAGCCTATTTTTTTGCATGTAGCCGTCCAGTGATGCCAACACAATTTATTAAAGAGGCTTTCCTTACTCCACATCATATTACTTGCACCTTTATCAAAGATTAGATGAGCATATGATTGAGGGGAGATGTCAGTGTATTCAACCTTGTTCCATTGGTCTACAGCTCTGCCTTTGTTCCAGTACCATGCTGTTTTAATTATTACTGCTTTGTAGTACAGTTTGAAGTTCGGGAGGTTGATTCCTCCCATTTTCTTTTTCCCAAGAATTGCTTTAGCTATTCGTGGGGGCTTATTGTTCCATATAAATTTCAGGAGTGTTTGCTCCATTTCTTTGAAGAATGTTTTGGGTATCCTTATAGGGATTGCATTGAATTTATACAATGCTTTCGGTAGTATTGCCATTTTGACAATGTTAAGTCTCCCGACCCATGAGCAGGGGATATCTTTCCATTTCCTCATGTCCTCTTTTATTTCCTGAAGTAGCGTTTTGTAGTTTTCTTTGTACAGGTCCTTTACTTCCTTAGTTAAGCTGATTCCTAGGTACTTGATTTTCTGGGGCACAATTGTGAACGGGATTGTTTTTTTCATGTTGCTTTCTTCTCTCTCACTGTTTGCATATAGGAAAACCATGGACTTTTGGGTATTGATTTTATAACCTGCAACTTTACTATACGAGTCTATTGTTTCTAGGAGTTTTTTGGTGGAAGTTATTGGGTTCTCTAAGTAGAGTATCATATCATCTGCGAATAGTGAGAGCTTGATTTCTTCCTTTCCTACCTGAATGCCCTTAATATCTTTTTCCTGCCTAATCGCTATTGCAAGTACTTCCAGTACTATATTGAACAGCAGTGGAGAGAGTGGGCATCCCTGTCTCGTCCCTGATCTTAGAGGGAAGGCTCTCAGTTTTTCCCCATGGAGGATGATGCTTGCTGTAGGCTTGCGGTAAATGGCTTTAATTATGTTGAGGAAGGTCCCCTCTATTCCCATTTTGGCTAGGGTTTTCATCATAAAGGGGTGCTGGATCTTATCAAATGCTTTCTCTGCATCTATTGATATGATCATATGGTTTTTATCTTCTCTTTTGTTGATATGGTGGATTATGTTGATTGATTTCCGAATGTTAAACCATCCTTGCATCCCTGGGATGAATCCTACTTGGTCATGGTGTATGATCTTTTTGATGAGTAGTTGGATTCTATTTGCTAGTAGTTTGTTGAGGATCTTTGCATCTGTGTTCATCCGGGATATCGGTCTGTAATTCTCTTTCTTTGTGGTATTTCTGTCTGCTTTTGGTATCAGTGTGATATTTGCTTCGTAGAAACTGTTCGGAAGTATTTTTGATATTTCAATTTCGTGGAAAAGCTTAAAGAGCATTGGGAGTAAGTCCTCTTTAAAGATTTGGAAGAATTCACTAGTGAATCCATCCGGGCCAGGACTTTTGTGCTTGGGGAGACTTTTTATTACCATTTCAATTTCCTTGATGGTGATAGGTCTGTTCAGGTACTCCAGGTCTTCTTGGTTCAGCCTTGGGAGTCTGTAGGAGTCTAGGAATTTATCCATTTCCTCGAGGTTTTGATGTTCCGTGGCATAAAGCTTCTCAAAGTACTCCCTGAGGATCCTCTGAATTTCTGTGGTTTCTGTTGTAATGACCCCCTTTTCATTTCTGATTCGGTTTATTAGGGTTTTCTCTCTCCCTTTCTTTGTGAGTTTTGCTAGAGGCTTATCGATCTTGTTAATTTTCTCAAAGAACCAGCTTTTTGTTTCATTGATCTTTCGGATTGTTTTTTGGGTTTCCATCTCGTTAATCTCTGCTCTGAGTTTTATTATTTCCTTTCTCCTGTTCGGGTTGTGCTCCTTTTTTTGGTCCTTCTCCAAGCTCTTAAGCTGTGAGGTTAGGTTACTTATGTGTGCTCGCTCCTCCTTCCTGAGGAATGCTTGTAGAGGTATAAACTTTCCTCTTAACACAGCCTTTGCTGTGTCCCATAAGTTTTGGTAACTCGTGTTCTCATTTTCATTCGTTTCTAGGAATCTTCTGATTTCCTCTTTGATTTCCTGTCTAATCCACTCGTTGGTCAATAGTGCACTGTTTAATTTCCAGGTGTTTGATTTAGTTTTCTGTTTTTGTGTGTGATTTACTTCTAATTTCAACGCATTATGGTCTGAGAAGATTGTTGATACAATCTCTACCTTCTTAATTTTATGGAGGCATGTTTTGTGGCTCAGCATGTGGTCTATCTTGGAGAATGTTCCATGTACGCTTGAGAACAATGTGTATTCAGCTTTTTGTGGATGAAGTGTCCTGTATATATCTACTAAGTCCCTTTCTTCCATTGTTTCCCTCAAATGAAGTATGTCCTTGCTAAGCTTGAGTCTGGTTGATCTATCAAGAGGTGACAAAGCAGTGTTGAAGTCTCCCACTAGTATTGTGTTGCTATTGATGTCTTTTTCCAAATCCATGAGTAGTTGTTTTAAGTACTTTGCTGGTCTCTCATTAGGTGCATATACATTTATTATTGTAAGTTCTTCCTGTTGTACAGATCCTTTGATCAATAAGAAATGGCCTTCACTGTCTCTTATGACCTTCCTCACTCTGAAATCGATGTGGTCTGATATAAGGATGGCTACCCCAGCTTTTTTATGGGAGCTGTTTGCCTGTAGGATTGTTTTCCAGCCTTTGACTCTGAGTCTGTGCTTGCTTTGACTATTGAGATGCGTTTCTTGCAGGCAGCAGAATGTTGGGTTCAATTTTCTAATCCATCCTGCCACTCTATATCTTTTAATTGGTGCGTTTAGCTCATTGACATTGAGAGAGATTATTGTTATGGGATTTTGTCCCATTGTTCTGTTAAAATTTGGTGTATTTGAGGGGCCTTTCTTGCCTTAAAGTAGCCCATTTAGTTGTTCTTGTAACCATGGTTTTGAGTCTATGAAGTTCCTGAGCTGTTTTTTGTCTGTGAAACTGTGTGTTGTTCCTTCTATTATGAATGAGAGTCTTGCTGGAAAAGTATTTTTGGGGAGGCATTTATTTCATTGAGTTTTTTTACTATGTCCCACCACTGTTTTCGGGCCATGAGGGTTTCATCAGAAAAATCAGCTGTGAATTTTAAGGATGCTCCTTTGTAAGAGATTTCTTTCTTCGATCTTGCTGCTTTCAGAATTTTGTCTCTGTCTAAGGTTTTGGTCATTTTGATCAGAATGTGTCTTGGGGTATTTTTATTTGGATTTCTTCTAGCTGGTACCCTTCGGGCCTCCTGAATGTGGTCACAAGTTTTCTTCAGCTCTGGAAATGTTGTAGCAATGATTTCTTTGATAGTTTCTTCTTCATCGAGGTTTTCTTCCTGTACCTCTGGGACTCCAATAATTCTTATGTTACCCCTCTTGGCTTCATCACGATCTTCTCTTGCCATCTTTTCCCGAATTGTGAGTCTCTTTTCCATTTTCTGCTCTTTTCTGGAGAGTCTCTGAACTTCATCTTCGAGCTCACTGATTCTTTTCTCAGCCGCTCTTACTCTGCTGCTGAGGCCTTCCACTGAGCTTTTCAATTCGCCTACGAGATTTTTCAGGTCTGACATTTCTGATTGCATTTTCCTCATTTCTGCCTTCAGATCCTCTTGTCTTCTATTGGCATTGCTTTCCATTGTTTCTTTTAATTCCCTAAGCATCCTAAGTAGCTCCCTTCTGAATTCCTTGTCAGAGAGGTTTTCTAACACTACAGTACTGTTGGTGTCATCTGGGCTAGACTCTTCAATATGAAAGTTTGGTGGGCTTTTGCGTTGCTTTACCATTGTGAGAGGTGTGGTTTAGTCCTTCACGTTCACTGTTACTATTCTGCTTGATATGCAGTGTGAGTTAAGATAGGCTTATGAGTTATTGGCTACTGTGTTTCTAGTGGCTGAGCTAAAATAGAGAAGTTTCCATCTAAGAAGGTAGCTTATGGTTCCTATGGCATACGTAGTGGGAAAATATTTCGTGGCCACGTTAGCGGCCGCGGCTCCGGAAAGAGTCCCTGGCACTGGCGAGGAGTTGGGAACGTCTCCTGTTTGGAATTGGAGCCGTTCAGCTTTTTTGCCCAGAGCTGGGCCTCTGTGCCCGTCCCACGCAGATCAGGGGTTGAAAACCGGCTTTCTAGGGGCTGGTTCTAGCTGCGCATGCCCAGAGAGGGACCCAGGCCCTTCAGTTTCCTATTTTGTTACTTTATGTTCCCCAGATGAATGCAATCTTTCTATGTCTATCCCTTCCTTTCTGAGTCATTTCGCTTAACATGATACTTTCCATGTAGTACCACTTGTATGTAAACTTCATGACTTCGTCTTTTCTAACAGCTACATAGTACTCCATTGTGTAAATGTGCCAGAGTCTCTTCAACCAGTCATCTGTTCTCGGGCACTCAGGTTTTTTCCAGATTCTAGCTATTATAAAGAGTGCTGCAATAAACAGACAATTGCAGATGTCACTTCGGCTATACTTTTTTGCCTCTCTGGGATATATTCCCAGGAGTGGTATTGCTGGGTCAAATGGGAGCTCAATTTCTAGTTTTTTGAGAATCGTCCATACTGTTTTCCAGAAGGGCTGAACCAGTCGGCATTCCCACCAACAGTGAAGGAGTGTCCCTTTCTCACCACATCCGCGCCAGCACCGGTTGCTTTTGTTCTTGTGGATATGGGCCAGTCTCTGTGGTGTGAGGTGATACCTCATTGTGGTTTTGATCTGCATCTCCCTGATGATTAATGATGTGGAACATTTTCTCATGTGTCTTTTAGCCATTTGGATTTCTTCTTTGTCAAAGTTTCTATTCATTTCATCTCCCCATTTTTTGATGGGGTTGAATGTTTTCTTTTTGTGGAGTTGAACCAGTATTTTGTATATCCTTGAAATTAACCTCTTATCAGATGTGTAGTTGGCCAATATCCTTTCCCATTCAGTTGATTGTCTTTGTATTTTGGTCACTATTTCTTTTGAGGTGCAGAAGCTTCTTAGTTTAAGATAGTCCCATTTATCTATCTCTGTTTTCACTTGCTTGGCCAGCAGTGTGACATCTTTGAAGACACTATTAGCTTCTATGTCATGAAGGGTATTGCCAATATTTTCCTCAATGTATCTTACAGATTCCGGTCTGATGTTGAGGTCTTTAATCCACTTAGATCTTACTTTTGTACATGGAGTTAGGCAGAGATCTGAGCCCATTTTTTTTGCATATATCCGTCCAGTTTTGCCCGCATAATTTGTTAAAGAGGCTTTCCCTGCTCCACTTCAGTTTTCTTGCCCCCTTATTGAAGATTAGATGCTCGTATACTTGTGGGGGGACGTCAGTATATTCAACCCTGTTCCATTGGTCTACAGCTCTGCCTTTGTTCCAGTACCATGCTGTTTTAACTATTGCTGCCTTGTAGTAGAGTTTGAAGTTAAGGAGGTTGATTCCTCCCATTTTCTTTTTCCCAAGAATTGCTTTAGCTATTCGTGGGGGCTTATTGTTCCATATGAATTTCAGGAGTGTTTGCTCCAATTCTTTGAAGAATGTCATGGGTATCCTAATAGGGATTGCGTTGAATTTATACAGTGCTTTGGGAAGTATTGCCATTTTGACAATGTTAATTCTCCCGATCCATGAACAGGGGATATTTTTCCATTTCCTCGTATCCTCTTTTATTTCCTGAAGTAGAGTTTTGTAGTTTTCTTTGTACAGGTCCTTTACTTCCTTAGTTAAGCTGATTCCTAGGTACTTGATTTTCTGGGGCCCAATTGTGAATGGGATTGTTTTCGTCATGTCTTTTTCTTCTCTTTCACTATTTGCATATAGGAAAGCCATGGACATTTGGGCATTGATTTTATAACCTGCCACTTTACTATACAAGCCTATTGTTTCTAGAAGTTTCTTGATAGAGGTTTTAGGGTTTTCTAAGTATAGTATCATATCATCAGCGAATAGTGAGAGCTTGATTTCTTCCTTTCCTACCTGGATGTCCCTAATATCCTTTTCTTGCCTAATTGCTATTGCAAGTACTTCCAATACTATATTGAACAGCAGTGGAGAGAGTGGGCATTCTTGTCTCGTCCCTGATCTTAGAGGGAAGGCTCTCAGTTTTTCGCCATTGAGGACGATGCTTGCTGTAGGCTTGTGGTAGATGGCTTTAACTATATTGAGAAAAGTTCCCTCTATCCCCATTTTGGCTAGGGTTTTCATCATAAATGGGTGCTGGATCTTGTCAAATGCTTTCTCTGCATCTATTGATATGATCATATGATTTTTATCTTTTCTTTTGTTGACGTGGTGGATTATGTTGATTGATTTCCTAGTGTTAAACCAGCCTTGCATCCCCGGGATGAATCCTACTTGGTCATGGTGTATGATCTTTTTGATGAGTTGTTGAATTCTATTTGCTAGTATTTTGTTGAGAATTTTCGCATCCATGTTCATCAGGGATATCGGCCTGTAGTTTTCTTTTCTCTTGATATCTTTGTTTCCTTTTGGTATTAGAGAGATATGGGCTTCATAGAAACTGTTTGGGAGAGTTTCCGTTTTTTCAATTTCCTGAAAGAGCTTGAGAAGGACTGGCAGCAGGTCCTCTTTAAATGTTTGGAAAAATTCGCTAGTGAATCCATCTGGGCCTGGGCTTTTGTTTTTGGGAAGGCTTTTGATTGCAGTTTCTATTTCGTTGATGTTAATAGGTCTATTCAGATACTCCAGGTCTTCTTGATTCAGCTTTGGGAGATTATAGGAGTCCAGGAATTTGTCCATTTCTTCTAGGTTCTCTTGTTTCGTGGCATACAGACTTTCAAAGTAGTCTCTGATGATCTTTTGGATTTCTTTGGTTTCTGTTGTGATATCCCCCTTCTCATTTCTGATTCGATTTATTAGGGTTCTCTCTCTCTGTTTCTTTGTGAGTGTTGCGAGTGGTTTATCTATCTTGTTTATTCTCTCGAAGAACTAGCTCTTGGTTTCATTGATCTTTCAGATTGTTTCTTTGGTTTCCATGTCATTGATTTCTGCTCTAAGTTTTATGATCTCTTTCCTTCTGCCTGATTTAGGTTCTTTCTGTTGATCCTTTTCTAAGGACTTGAGCTGTGAGGTCAAGTTGTTTATGTGCACCATTTCTACAGACCTAAGGTATGCTTGCAGAGCTATAAATTTTCCCCTTAATACAGCTTTCGCTGCATCCCATAGGTTCTGGTAGCTCGTGTCTTCATTCTCATTTGTTTCCAGGTATCTTTTGATTTCATCCTTGACTTCGTTCCTGACCCATTCATTGTTCAGCATCGAGTTGTTTAATTTCCAGGTGTTTGATTTGGTTCTCCGTGTGTGATTCACTTCTATCCTCAGTGCATCATGGTCTGAAAAAATGGCTGATGCTATTTCTATCTTCCTTATTTTGTTGAGGTATGTTTTGTGTCCTAGCACATGGTCTATTTTAGAAAATGTTCCGTGTGCTCTGGAGAAGAATGTGTATTCTTTCTTTTTGGGGTGTAAATCCCTGTATAAGTCTATAAGCTCTCTCTCTTCTATTTCTTCTTTCAAAGCCAATGATTCCTTGCTGGGTTTTGTTCTTGTTGATCTGTCCAGAGGTGATAGGGCAATGTTGAAGTCTCCAAGTACTATTGTGCTGCTTGCAATGTCCTCCTTAAAGTCTGTTAGCAGTTGTTTTAAATATTTGGCTGTTCCCTCATTAGGTGCGTATACATTTAAGAGTGTGATCTCTTCCTGTTGTACGTATCACTTGATGAATAGAAAATGGCCTTCACTGTCCCTTCTAGCCTTTTTCAGGGTGAAATTAATGTTGTCAGATACTAGTATGGCCACCCCAGCTTTTTTGCAGGAGCTGTTTGCTTGCAGGATTGTTTTCCATCCTTTGACTTTGAGTCTGTGTTTGCTCTGAGTGTTGAGATGAGTTTCTTGTAGGCAGCAGAATGTTGGGTTCTGTCTCTGTATCCATTTTGCCACTCTTTGTCTCTTCAATGGTGAACTGAGACCGTTGACATTGAGAGAGAGTATGGTTATGGGGTTTTGGGTCATGTTTCTGTGCGGGTGTGTTGTGGTTGTAGGGTTTGTCTTGTCTTATAGTAGTCCCTTTAGTCCTTGTTTTAGGTTTGGTTTTGAGTCTATGAAGTTCCTGAGCTGCTGTTTATCTAGAAAATAGTGTAGCTTTCCATCTATTTGGAGTGAGAGTTTAGCCGGATAGAGTATTCTTGGTGAAGCATTCATTTCAGTGAGTTTTTTGACTATATCTCGCCACTGTCTTCGGGCTTGTAGGGTTTCCTCTGAGAGGTCTGCTGTGAATCTCAGGGGTGCTCCTTTGTATGTGATTTCCTTTTTTGCCCTTGCTGCTTGCAGTATTGTGTCTCTATCGGCAGCATCGATCATTCTGACTATAATATGTCTTGGGGTGTTTCTGTTGGGGTCTCTTTTAGCTGGCACCCTTCGGGCTTCTTGAATCTGGATGGCTGTATTATGGAGCTCTGTTAATTTTTCGGCAATAATTTGTTTCAGCATGTTTTTTTCATTGGGATTGTTTCCTTGAGCTTCTGGTAGTCCAATGATTCTAATGTTGTTTCTTCTGGAATCATCTCGTAGGACTCTGATTCGCTCTTGAGCTATTTTGAGGTCTCTTGCCATTGTTTGCTGTTGTCTGTTGGCTTGGTGCAGCTGATCTTCCAAGTCACTGATTCTTTCCTCAGCTGTGGTCGTTCTGTTTTTGAGGGCAGTGAGTGAGGTTTTGACTTCATCTATGGCATCTGTGATGTGTGCCATTTCTGTGCGGAGCTTTCCAATTTCGGCTCTCATTTCTTGCTGTATTTTGTCAATTGTGTGATCGATTTTTTCTTTCATGTCCTCTTTCAGTTTAGCGGATATGTGTGTGACTGTTTCATCGAGTTGATTGAACATCTTGATGACTTCATATCTGAATTCCTTGTCAGAGAGGTCCCTAAGGTGGCTAGCTCCTACTGAGGCTTCTAGACAGATTTCCTCATGGTCCCCCTGTGGTGGGGATTTGCGTTGTTTCCTCATGTTGTTGTGTATGTGGAGGGGTAATATTTGTTGGTTTGAGTGAACAACCTGCAGCCGTGTGAGCGGCCGCCCACCGAAAATTAGGCCACGCCCACTTTTTAAAGCCACGCCCATCTCTGAAGTGGCCACGCCTCCACGGATACCTGGTTTTTGTCCAGGAAGTAAAGACTGGGTGGGGGACAAGACTGGGGGGGGGGCAGCAGACACTTGCGCGGTGGGGTTCCAGTCCCAGGTCAGAGCGGAGGCGCAAAGACCAACCTGGGGGATGGGGGACAAGGAAGCAGCTCTGATGGGCGGCCGGACCAAAGGGACAGGCAGAGAGAGAAGCAGATCCCCTTTTCTTCCGCGCGTCGGGGGTGGGGCACCTGCAGACACTTGCGCGGTGGGGTTCCAGTCCCAGGTCAGAGGGGAGGCGCAAAGACCAACCTGGGGGATGGGGGACAAGGAAGCAGCTCTCTGTATCTAATATATTTCTAATGAAAGATTTTTATTTTATTTTATTTATTTATTTAAATTTTTTTAAATTAGTGAAACACCATGAGGTACAGTAGTAGATTTACAAATTTTCGTGCTTCGGTTTCAGTTATACAATGATCGAGTACCCATCCCTTCATCAGTGCCCACTCTCCACCACCAATGATCTCAGTAACCCTCCCACCCTCCCATCCCCCCCATCTCTGTGGCAGGGCATTCCCTTTTTCTCTCTCTTTGCTTTAGTGTGTTGTGGTTTGCAATAGAGGTATTGAGTGGCCATCGTGTTTGGTCTGGTTAAGTCTACTTTCAGCATGCGTCTCGCGTCCCGAGCGAGTCCTCCAAACACCCTTTACTTGGTGTTCTCTTCTCTATTTGAGCTGCCTTTCCCCCCAGCATCTGCTGCCGGCTTCCAAGCTGTGAGCAGACCTCCTGGTACTTATCTCAACTATTCTTGGGTGTTCATCTCCCATTCTGTTATGTTATATTCTCCAGATGAGTGCAGACTTTCTTTTTTTTATTTTTTAAAAAATTTTTATTAGTGAGACACCATGAGGTACAGTTGTAGACTTACAAATTTTTGTGCTTGGGTTTCAGTTATACAATGATCAAATACCCATCCCTCCACCAGTGCCCATTTCCCACCACCACGAATCCCAGTATCCCTCTCACCCCCCATCCTCCCCATCCCACCCTGCCTCTGTGGCAGGGCATTCCCTTTTGTTCTAACTCTCTTATTTGGTATTGTGGCTTGCCAAAGAGGCAACGGGTGACAATCATGTTTGGTCTATAGTCTACTTTCAAGATTTAAAAAAATTTTTTATTAGTGTAGCACTGGTTGCTTTTGTTTTTTGGAATATATGCCAGTGTCTGTGGTGTGAGATAATATCTCATTGTTGTTTTGATTTGCATCTCCCTGATGGCTAGCGATGTGGAGCATTTTTTCATGTGCATTTTGGCCATTTGTATTCCTTTTTGGAGGAAACTTCTGTTCATTTCTTCTCCCCATTTTTGATGGGGTTGGAGATTTATTTACTTGTACAATTCTACAAGGGTCTTGTATATCCTGGATACTAATGCCTTATCAGATGGGTATTGGGTAAATATTCTTCCCATTCTGTGGGCTCTTTCTGTATTTTGGTCACTGTTTCTTTTCTTTTTTTTTTAATTAGTGAAACTCCATGAGATACAGTTGTAGATTTACAAATTTTTGTGCTTGGGTTTCGTTTATACAATGATCAAATACCCATCCCTCCACCAGTGCCCATTTTTTGCCACCATGGATAATATCCCTCCCCCCTCCCCCCCATCCCACCCCCCTCCCCCCCATCCCACCCTGCCACTGTGGCAGGGCATTCCCCCCTGTTCTCTCTCTCATTTTGGGTGTCGTGGTCAGCAAAAGAGGCATTGAGTGGCAAATATGTTCAGTCCATAGTCTACTTTCAGCCTGCATCTCCTCTCCTGGGAGTATCCTCCAAACACCCTTTATTTGGTGCTCCCTTCTCTATCTGAACTGCTCTTTCCCCTAGAATACCCGGCTGGCCTCTAAGCTATGGAGTAATCCTCCTGGTGTTGATCTCAGCTATTCTTGGGTATTAATCTCATATTTTGTTATTTTATATCCCCCAGATGAATGTAATCTTTCTATGTCTATCCCTCTCTTTCTGACTCATTTCTTAGCATGATACTTAGCATGATACTTTCCATATTGTACCACTTGTATGTAAATTTCATGACTTCATCTTTTCTAAGAGCTACATAGTACTCCATTGTGTAGATGTACCAAAGTTTCTTTAACCAGTCATCCGGAACGATAGCACAGCGGGTAGGGCGTTTGCCTTACACGCGGCCAACATGGCCAACCCGAGTTCGATTCCTCCGCCCCTCTCGGAGAGCCCGGCAAGCTACCAAGAGTATTCGATATGCCAGACACAGTAACAACAAAGTCTCCAATGGAGACGTTACTGGGCCCGCTCGAGCAAATCGACGATCAACGGGAGGGCCTTTACTTTACTTTACTGTTCTTGGGCACTCAGGTTTCTTCCAGTTTCTGGCTATTGTAAAGAGTGCTGCAATGAACAAACAAGTGCAGATGTCACTTCGACTATACATTTTTGCCTCTTTGGGATATATTCCCAGGAGTGGTATTGCTGGGTCAAATGGGAGCTCAATTTCTAATTTTTTTGAGAAACGTCCATATTGTTTTCCAAAAGGGTTGAACCAGTCGGCATTCCCACCAGCAGTGGAGGAGTGTCCCTTTCTCGCCACATCCGCGCCATCTTTTGAATATGGGCCAGTCTCTGAGGTGTGAGATGGTATCTCATTGTGGTTTTGATCTGCATCTCCCTGATGATTAATGATGTAGAGCATTTTCTCATGTGCTTTTTTGCCATTCGGATTTCTTCTTTGAGAAAGTTTCTGTTCATTTCACTTAATCACTTAATCACTTAACTTCCCGTTAGTCATCGATTTGCTTGAGTGGGCGCCAGTAACATCTCCATTTGTCCCTGTCGCGTGCTAGTGTAGCCCAATGGCATCTGTTCGCTCCGGGAACATGAAGGGCCTCAAACCAATCGTTCATGATCTTGACGAAGAAGTCTGACCATGTGGAAGGTGGGCGGCCACGCGGTCTTTTGACATCCCGTGGAATCCAGTCGGTAACAACTCTAGTCCAGCGGTCGTCTTTAAATCTCATTACGTGACCAGCCCATCTGATTTTCGACACCTTGGCAAATGAGACAGCATTTTTGATGGGGTTGGACGTTTTCTTCTTGTGGAGTTCAACCAGTACTTTGTATATCCTTGATATCAACCCCTTGTCAGATGTGTATTCAGTGAATATTCTTTCCCATTCTGTAGACTGTCTTTGTATTTTGGTCACTGTTTCTTTGGAGGTGTAGAAGCTTCTTAGTTTAAGATAGTCCCATTTATCTATCTCTATTTTCACTTCTTCGGCCAGTGGCGTGGCGTCTTTGAAAATACCATTAGCCTCAATGTCATGGAGGGTTTTGCCAACTTTGTCTTCAATATACCTTATGGTTTCTGGTCTGATGTTGAGGTCTTTAATCCATTTTGATCTTACTTTTGTACATGGTGTTAGGCAGAGTTCTGAGCCCATTTTTTTGCATGTAGCCATCCAGTGATGCCAGCACAATTTGTTAAAGAGGCTTTTCTTACTCCACTTCACATTTCTTGCACCTTTATCAAAGATTAGATGATCATATGATTGAGGGGAGATATCGGTGTATTCAACCCTGTTACACTGGTCTACCACTCTGCCTTTGTTCTAGTACCATGCTGTTTTGATTATTACTGCTTTGTAGTAAAGTTTGAAGTTAAGGAGGTTGATTCCTCCCATTTTCTTTTTCCCAAGAATTGCTTTAGCTATTCGTGGGGGCTTATTGTTCCATATAAATTTCAGGAGTGTTTGCTCCATTTCTTTGAAGAATGTCATGGATATCCTTATAGGGATTGCATTGAATTTATACAATGCTTTCGGTAGTATTGCCATTTTGACAATGTTAAGTCTCCCGACCCATGAGCAGGGGATATCTTTCCATTTCCTCATGTCCTCTTTTATTTCCTGAAGTAGCGTTTTGTAGTTTTCTTTGTACATGTCCTTTACTTCCTTAGTTAAGCTGATTCCTAGGTACTTGATTTTCTGGGGCACAATTGTGAACGGGATTGTTTTTTTCATGTAGCTTTCCTCTCTCTCACTGTTTGCGTATAGGAAAGACATGGACTTTTGGGTATTGATTTTATAGCCGAGTGCAGACTTTCTATGTCTGTCCCTCTCTTTCTGACTCATTTCACTCAGCATGATACTTTCCATGTAGAATCACTTGTATGCAAATTTCATGACTTCATCTTTTCTAACAGCTGCATAGTATTCTATTGTGTAGATGTACCAAAGTTTCTTTAACCAGTCATCTGTTCTCACGCACTTGAGTTTCTTTTGAGATTTTGGCTATTGTGAAGAGTGCAGCAATGAACATACAAGTGCAGATGTCATTTTGACTATACTTTTTTTTTGCTTCTCTGGGACTTTAATTCCCTCACTTACGATGAGTGTTGGAACATTATATGACTATGACTCAGATCATGAACAACTTTGTAACTCCAAACCTCAGTTAAAAAAATTCTCTCAATTATATGATAAAGCTACTAATAGAATCTGCCTCTCTGTGTGGGTGAAAATACAAAATGGGTCAGTCTCTTCTTTGCTTCCTGACATATCACATTAACTATTTAATGAAAGTTAGTATGCATCAAAAGATTTTCAATTCATGTCCTCTTTGGCTCAGAAAAGACAACTTTGGAATGTAGATAAAATTAGCACTAAAAATAATTAACATTAAAAATCCCATGATGATTTCTTTTCCCTGCAACATTATTCATTATATTGAGAATCCATAAATAACCTTTAAGCAAAATCAGACATTTTCTAGTCAATTGTGAGCTCTCCATACAAAGAAAGCCCAACGCCTTTCAAAAATTGTATCATAATATTTTTTTGCCTTTTTTTTGAGTCCCACTCAGCGATGCTGAGGGATTACTACTCCTGGCTCTGCACTCAGGGATTACTCCTGACTGTGCATGGGCGACCATATGAGATGCAGGAGATCAAACCTGGGTTGGCCGTGTGAAAGGAAGACGCCCTCCCTGCTGTATTGTCGCTTCAGCGCCTCATAAAATATTTTCTGTGGAGGAAAATCCACTCCCTGTGCTGTGTAGTCAAAGCAGGCATGGGATAAGCATTGAAGCTTAATGATGCTGTTCTTCTCTGAATGTCTCATGGATTTATTTCATCCTTGTCAAATGTTTCTAAAGGTTTTCACCTTTCACTCCTTTCCTTATAGGGTTTCTTCTCTATGGGCTCAGATGTCATGCAGACTAAGTGTGGATGACTGTTCACTTTCAAGTTCCCCCAGTGTATTATATGTATGTCTGGTATGTATTTGAGAAAGAAGGTTTGAGGCTTTAAATATATGGGCAGTATCTGTAAAGGTTGTTGGCACAGAGCTGAGTGAATATAGGTACCCTGCAGGGAGAATGAATTTGGATAGAGGACATCTGACTTCTTCACAGTGAAAATCTTTTAATTATCATAGGATGTTTGCTCTGTGGAGGATGTATTCACACCAAAACCTTGCTTTCCTTGCACCACTGCACACAGAATTCTTTATGTATAAAGTTGTTCATATTGCCGCCACAGCCTCCATAAGTAAATTTCTCACAACTATCAGTTTTGGGGTTGTAATACCATCTGGGTAATGCAGCTCTACAATGACCAGTTAACTTGGGAAGTGAGCATTGTTCTCGGTGGGCGCCTATAGTTATAGAGACAGAGAGGTAGAGAGACAGAACAATTACCTTTCTTGAAAGACTCATATGCCAGAGAACATCCATGACACTTTCCATAGTAGCAGAGCTCTTATTCCCCCTCCCCCAGCCCATGTGGTCATCCCAACCATGGTTTATCCATCAACAGTCACTCCAGTTGAGGTTAGAGTGGGACATGGGGGGATGGTCCTCAGATACGCGAGTCACAGCAGCCTCAAGCCCTGGGCTCTTCTAGGGGATGCTGCAGGGGTGGAGTCCTGACTGCTTTCATTCTCTCAGACCTGACCCTCTGCCCATCCATGTAATTAAAAAAAAGACCATCCAGTATCCTCTCATCTCCATTTCATGGAATCAGGATAATGATCCCCTCTTTAGGTACTGGTGTGTACACCTATCCACGTACTTTGTGTGTTTTCAGTGGGAAGGACACTGTGCTCTGTACATTTAAAGAATCCTTTTCCCTGTCCCTATGCTACAATAATACCCTTCTTTCTTTTCACTATCTTTCTTGTATCCTATTCTATTTTTGGTCCCTTTTGTTCTTTTGTATTAGGAAGGGTTTTCTGTACGGTCCTTCTCTAATATCTTGATGCAGGTTTGCTGGTTTAATAAATTTATGTTCTGATGACCTACACTTTCTTTATTAACAGAAAAGCTCCAGGCTACATAGTTGCTCCTGACACAGCTGCCTAACATGCTTTTATATTCAATGTACCTTCGTTATAGTATTTTCTTTCAAGAGAAGACACTGTAAAGTGAGGAAATTAGTTTTTTTTTGCGGGCGAGGTCAGACCCGGCAGTGCTGAGGGGTTACTCCTGGATCTTCACTCAAAAATTACTCTTGATGGGCTCAGGGGACCCTCGGGTGCAGAAAATTGAACTTTGGTTTGCTGCATGCAAGGCAAATGCCCTACCCACTGTACTATCACTCTAGTTCTAAGTCAGGAAAATATTACTAGTTAAGTTACATTGAGAGATTCACATATCAGCTGGTAAACTAAAAGAAAACACTTATCTGATTTTACAAAAGGAAAAATTGTAGGGTTAAGTACAAAGAGGCTTAAGTGATATTCTCAGGGCAAGGAGCATGTGAAAAGGGATGTGAGATTTGTAAATGGATGGACATGGAGAGTATCCTGCTGAATGAAATCAGAAGGAGAGGGACAGACTTAGAATGATTGCGCTCTTTTGTGGAATATCAAAAACATAATGAGACTAATACCCAAGGGCAGTAGAAACAAGAGCCAGGAGGTTTGGTTCATGATGGAGCCTGCCACAAGTGCTAGGGGAGAAGACAGTCAGGTTATAGAAGGGACCAGATGACAAAGATAACTGGAAATATTAACATATTCACTCTGGATAATAACTGTGTGCTGAAAGTAGGTAAAGGAAAAGACATTGTAACCTCTCAGTATCTGTATTTCAAACCCCAAAATCAAAGTGAGAGAGAGAACTAGACAGAGAGGGGAGAGAAAGAGAAGGAGAGATAGAAAGAGAAGGAAAGAGGGAGAGGAAGAGAGAGAGAGGGAAAGAAAGAAAGTACTTGTCATAGAAATAGGCTGTGGGGGTGACAGGAGTGAAACTTGGGACATTGGTGCTGGCAAATGTTCATTGGTCGAGGAATGAGTATTGGAATAAGTATGGCTGAAATCTGGCCAAGAACAGCTTTGTAGCTCTATATTTCATGGTGATTCAATGAAAAAGGATGCCAGAATCTGAACTAAAATATTTGACTCCTGATGTGCCTGTCCTAATGATTACTTAATTTTCTTCCTATCTCTGAGGCTTTGAAAACTTGAGTAGATAGACCTCAGAGAACTTTGAAGGTTCTTGAAGCAGATTGTGAGACATACACTCAGCATTTCAGATCCAGAAAGACTGAAATCAGTAAAGGTTCTCATAAGCTGCTATTGCTGCCACTTGCCTATTGGGTTATTGGGAGATTTAACATCTCATTTCATATAAGAGTTTATAGCTTATAGTTTTATGAGTATGTGTACCTGTAGTGAGCGAGGCTACTCATCTGAGTGCCAACAGTGATGGTCTCTGCAGGGAAGATGTAACAAAGCTGGGCTGGAGAGATAGAACACTGAGGAGGGTGCTTGCCTTGCATGCAGACTACCAGGGTTCTATCCCCGGCATCCCATATGGTCCCCTCCTGAGCACTACCAGTTGTGATTCCTGAGTGCAGAGCCAGGAGAAAGACCTAAATATCCCTGGATTTGACCACAAAACAACAGCACAAAATATCTGAGAAAGTTCACCTTTCTCATCATACTTATATCTATTTGAATTATCCATAAAGTATATGTGTTTCCAGAAAGTATATATGTACATATATCCAGAAAATATATATGTACATATATACTGGGCCCACTCGATCAAATCGATGAAAAACAGGAGGACAGTGACAGTGACATATAATCAATAATAACTTATAAAAATGTATTTTCAAGGGAATTTTCTGATTTCTCAAAATCTTGGGTTTCAGTCATGCAATGTTCCAACACCCATCCTTTCACTAATATACATTTCCCACCACTAGTGTCCTCAGTATTGATGAGTAGTATGAGCCCAATACATCAGGATCCTCCATGAGCTGTATTGCGGATTCACTACCAGGATCTCACCATTCTACAAAGAAGTGATCGTTGATGTCAAGAGAGGGGTGCGGCAGGGTGATACCATTTCACCGAAACTCTTCAGTGCCACCCTCGAGAACATCATGCAACGACTGGAATGGGAAGGAATGGGAGTGAAGATAGATGGTCGGCAACTACACCACCTCCGCTTTGCTGATGACATTGTTTTAATAACACCAAACATCAGCCAAGCGGCACGAATGCTGGCCGACTTTGACCGTGAGTGTGGAAAGGTAGGACTACAGCTGAATCTTACGAAGACAATGTTTATGAGAAACAGCCTCGTTCCTGACGCCCCATTCGCTCTCAATGGAACGACCATCTCCGAATGCAACAGCTATGTGTACCTAGGTCAAGAAGTCAACATGACAAATGACCTGGCACCCGAGCTGCGCAGGAGGAAGAGAGCGGCTTGGAACGCCTTCAAGAACGTCGAAGAAATAGCTAAGAGGACGAAGAACCTCCGGCTCCGGGCACATCTCTTTGATTCCACTGTTCTTCCTGCATTAACATATGCGTCAGAGACCTGGGCCCTACGCAAACAAGATGAGAACGCTATTCAGGTCTCCCAAAGAAGAATAGAAAGAGCTATGCTTGGAATATCACGTTTCACTCAAATGAGAGAAAGAATCCGGAGTTCTGACATCCGTCGACGATCAAGAATCAGGGATGCTGTCTCATTTGCCAAGGTGTCGAAAATCAGATGGGCTGGTCACGTAATGAGATTTAAAGACGACCGCTGGACTAGAGCTGTTACCGACTGGATTCCACGGGATGTCAAAAGACCGCGTGGCCGTCCACCTACCAGATGGTCAGACTTCTTCGTCAAGATCATGAACGATCGGTTTGAGGCCCTTCATGTTCCCGGAGCGAACAGGTGCCTTTGGGCTACACTAGCACGCGACAGGGACAAATGGAGATGTTACTGGCGCCCGCTCAAGCAAATCGATGACTAACGGGAAGTTAAGTGATTAAGTGATTAAGTGTCCTCAGTTACTCTCCTGTTTCCTCCCAGCCCCACACCCTCACCTGCGTCTACAGTATGACTTGCAATACACCTACTGAGAGGTTATCATCCATACCCCTTTACCTACTTTCAGCACTCAATTCTCATCTGGAGCGATAATTTCCAACTATTATTGTCATAGTAGTTGTATTGGTAGTCTCTAAACTTGAGGAAAGTAGTCCTGGAAGAGGTCTTTCCTTACAAGCAGGTATGACTTGGCTAAACTAAGCCTCTGACTTTCCTATTACGGCTCTTCTGTTCTCCTTTTCCTCTCCTCTCCTTATTCCCCTTCAGGATGGAAGTCTACTTCTCCTTCTCAGAGTCTCACTTCCTCTTCCCCTTTTCAGAGCACTTTAGTATCCAATATTGTCTCTCTTTTAGGTACATTGATCTCACAGAATTGGGTCTGTCATTTTGTTTTTGTTTGGATTTTTTGGGAGGCGGGATAGGGAATTACACCTGGTGGTGCTCAAGAATTACTCTTGGGTCTGAGCTCAGGGATCACTCAGGCAGACTTGGGGGGATATATGGGGTGCCGGGGATTAAACACTGGTCAACTGCAAGCAAGGCAAATGCCCTACCCGCTGCATTATTGCTATGGCCCTGGATCTGACATTTTGCTCATTGACTGAATCTCAGCTGTATACTTCCTGGCACATTAAGTAAAGTAAAGGCCCTCCCGTTGATCGTCGATTTGCTCGAGCGGGCCCAGTAACGTCTCCATTGGAGACTTTGTTGTTACTGTGTCTGGCATATCGAATACTCTCGGTAGCTTGCCGGGCTCTCCGAGAGGGGCGGAGGAATCAACTCGGGTCGGCCATGTTGGCCGCTTGTAAGGCGAACGCCCTACCCGCTGTGCTATCGCTCCAGCCCTGGCACATTATTTGAGCCCAACATGTATTTGATGAATAGAATTGACTCAACTTCCTATGAAATAAGAAATGGTCTTTCTTTGTGCTTGTTTTTCCCCTCTTATTCCCTATTCCCTTTGAGCTCCCATATTCCATACTAACCGATTACTGCTTCTGCTCCGAGATCTTGGAAAGTGACTAGAAGCAAAATGTGGAGAAAGATCTTAAGCTGCATGGTGGTGATCAGTAAATGACCCAATGTGGGCTGGTATTTTATGGAGAATGTAAACCAAGTAGGAGGGGCCTCTCTGAATGTCTAACTCATCTGCTATATCTGTTATCATTTATGAGAGCTGTCATCCCAGCTAAGCAAAGCGTTCTGCCAAATTTCAATTCTGAACTTTGCTCCTGGGAGTAGGTAATAAGATTTTATCGAAGTTGCTTTCCTATAGTTTAGAATAGAAGCCCCTTGGTTCTAATAAAATAAGAGTTATCGGTGCTTTGGTGAGTCTCTCTGTCTCTCTCTTTCTCTCTCTCTCTCTCTCTAGTTCCACATAAAGTTTCATCCTGTGTTATTTCCGTTGAATCTACACATGATCTCCGTAAGGCTTAGAACCTCCTTTTCTTAGATGGGAAAGGGTCAAACTACAATGACTATTGTCACATGGAGGACAAAGTTTGGATCCAGGACTTTAGAAAAGGTATCATTTCTAATATGTGGGAACCTCGCATATTTTAAGAGGAAGCTGGACAGAGAAAGAAGGAAATCAAGGCGGGGGGTGGGGCACAGAAGAAAACTAGAAGTAATGGACAGCAGGCTTCAGGACTTTAATTATGGTTTTTTTTTGTGCTTTTTGGGTCACACCCGGCAATGCATAGGGGTTACTCCTGGTTCTGCACTCAGGAGTTAACTCCTGGTGGTGCTCAGGGGACCATATGGGATGCTGGGAATCGAACCCGGGTCGGCCACGTGCAAGGCAAACGCCTTACCCACTGTGTTATCACTCCAGCCCCAGTTATGCTGGCGATAGGAGTGAGGGGTCTAGTCACGATCACGATCATCCTGTTGTTTGTCGATTGCCTCGAGCAGGCACCAGTAATGTCTCCTTCACCCTAGCCCTGAGATTTTAAAAAGTGCCATATTCAAGGCTTTTTTAGGGTTAGGAGAATGAGACCCATTATTATTATTATTTTTTTTTGAGTGGGAATGGTTTCTATTTATTTACACTAAAACACACACACACACGTTTTTATTTTGTTTCTATTACAGGACTTTGGGCAGTGAAGAGACAGTACTAGTGTGGAATGAAACTCTATTGCTATGTACTAAAGCTCTGTTCTCTTGTCACAGCATCTGAAATAGCAATGTCATTGTTTTAGCCCCAAGGTTTTCATCTCTACTCCACGCTTTGAGATTGTATATACAGATGCAAAATGAGAAGTGCTAGAAACTCTTGCCATTTTCATACTCTTACTTCTGCTGGCAGACAGCCTTGTGGCATTATACTATGAAAGATTCATGGAACTACAAGTTCTGGATTGGGACGAGCAAAGAATGAAATTAATACAGGTGCTCAATTAAGAACGGTCCTAACCCACAACATTCTGATGTTTCTCTCTCAATTCATCCAGCACTGGGAAAAGATATTTAGGAGATCATACATAGCCACATACTTTAGTTTCTTACTTGTAATATATGTCCACTATCAATTTTTTTGCTTTTTATTTTATTTTAATTTTTATTTTTTATAATTTATTTATTTATTGAATCACTGTGGGAAAAGTTACAAAGCTTTCAGGTTTAGGTCTCGGTCATGCAAATATCAAACACATTTTCCTTTACCAATACTTATTTTTCACCACGAAGAACCCCAATAAGCCCCCCCAATGCCTGTGAGGCAGATGAATTCTAGTTAACACGCTATCTACTTTGACTAGATTCATTGTTTAGATAAAAGATGCACCATTATTATTTAGAGTTTACCCCCCCCCCCCCCAATCAGACACACTGCTGAAAAAGCATTGTGAAATGCTTTGCTTTCTACAGCTGAGACCCGTCATTATTACTGGCATATTGGGTACACTACGGGGAGTTTGCCATACTCTGTCATGTGGGCAGGTTACATTCGGTAGCCTCCCAGGTTGTCTAAATTAAGAATGAGATAATAAGATGTCGTGTGGCCACAAATGCGTCTGCGCGCTTCCGGGAGTTGGGTTTTATAGTCTCTGGGGTCTAGTCATATATCCAAAACACAGACTTGACAGAACTGAAAAGATGAGATCTAAGTGGCAACCACGGAAACTTTGACATGTGCCTGTCAAGTTGACAGGTGGGGTGGAGTGTGGGGTTGGGTGAGGAGGACATCTTGGAACACTGGTGGAGAGACGTTGACTGGTGGAGGGATTGGTATTGAATTAGTATATGCCTTAAATTCAACTATTAGTAACTTTGTAAATTATGCCCCTTTAATAAAAATTTTAAAACATTAAAAAATATCTGGGAGTTTAAATTCTTTTCAACAGACCTGGGAAATTATTATTGCATGGAGTTCAGGTTGATATTGTTCCTGGATATTGTGTCCCGTAAATTTTTCATTTGAGTGGCTGAGATCAGGATGTGATACATCTTGTACTGTCTTTGTTCCCAGAACACTAATTATTGTGTTATGCACAGTGCATACATCATCTCTTATGACCTTTGCAACAATTCTGGCTCAGGCTTTCTTGTTATGCCACTAGAGATGGAATGCAGGGTCCAAAGAAGTTATGTGACAATTATTATGCGATAATATTATTATCTCATTCTGTCAGGGTCTCTGTCAGTGAGGCCTTATCTGCCACGACTTTCCATTCCTGGGTCTGCGCTGTTGCTCTATGGATTCAATCACTGTCCACTTAGGGATTTTATTTCCTCTGCATGGGAATCTGGTTGGGAGTAAATGAAGTAAGAATTAAAAAAAATTCTTTCGGAGGCACCGTGTTTAAAAAAAATTATTCATACTAGAATTTCAGGCATACTGTCTTTCAATTCCAATCCCACCACCAGTGTCAGCTTTCCTCTACCAATGTCCCCAGGTTCTTTCCTACCTCCTTTTATCAGTCTACTTCCTGAAAGGCATATTGTTTAGTTTTGCTATATACACTCTCTCAAGTGCTGTTTCTAGAAACACTCAAGTCAAAGGCATGTATTTAGCTTTCAGAAGACACAATGGCATCTCTACTTTTCTGAGAAGTTTTAGGCTTCCATGGGTTCAGATGAGAGAATTGACCCATTTTCTGTCATAACTTTATTCTTGGATTATGAGTGTGGAATTGGATATATCATTGAAAGATGACCTATACATTCTAAATAGCTTTCTATTTTGGGGGTTTCTATGGACTGCTAAGATCCTTTCCCTTGGAAATGCAAGAGAAGATCCGGTTTCACTGCTGCTCTTGGCCATTCTATTGAGAACAGTGATGGGTGCAGAGAAGCTTTATTTTTTTATTTAATTAATTAATTTATTTTTTATTAGTGAAGCACCATGAGGTACAGTTGTAGACTTACAAATTTTTGTGCTTGGGTTTCAGTTATACAATGATCAAGTACCCATCCCTCCACCAGAGCCCATTTTCCACCACCACTGATCCCAGTATCCCTCCCACCCCCTTCCCCCCCCATCCCACCCTGCCTCTGTGGCAGGGCATTCCCTTTTGTTCTCTCTTTCTCCTTTTGGGTGTTGTGGTTTGCATAAGAGGCATTGAGTGGCAATCATGTTTGGTCTATAGTCTACTTTCAGCATGCTTCTCCCATCCTAGGAGGATCCTCTCAACACTCTTTATTTGGTGCTCCCTTCTCTAGCTGAGCTCCCTTTTCCCTTTTCCCCTAGCATGTGTGGCTGTCCTCAAGCCATGGATCAAAATTCCTGGTACTAATCTCTGCCATTCTTGGGTGTTAGTCTCCTAGTTTGTTACTTTGTGTTCCCGAAATGAATGCAATCTTTCTATGTCTATCCCTGTCTTTCTGAGTCATTTCGCTTAACATGATACTTTCCATGTAGTACAACTTGTATGTAAATTTCAAGACTTCATCTTTTATAACAGCTATAAATGTACCATTGTGTAAATGTACCATTGTGTAATTTTGTGTAAAATGTACCATTGTGTAAATGTACCAAAGTTTCTTTCACCAGTCATCTGTTCTTGGGCACTCAGGTTTTTTCCAGATTCTGGCTATTGTAAAGAGTGCTGCAATGAACAAACAAGTGCAGATGTCACTTTGACTATACATTTTTGCCTATCTGGGATATAGTCCCAGGAGTGCTATTGCTGGATCAAATGGGAGCTCAATTTCTAATTTTTTGAGAATCGTCCATACTGTTTTCCAAAAGGGCTGAACCAGTCGGCATTTCCACCAGCAGTGAAGGAGGTCCCTTTCTTGCCACATTCGCGCCAGCACTGGTTGCTTTTGTTCTTTTGGATGTGGGCCAGTCTCTGTGATGTGAAATGATATCTCATTGTGGTTTTGATCTGCATCTCCCTGATGATTAATGATGTAGAGCATTTTCTCATGTGCTGTTTTGCCATTCGGATTTCTTCTTTGAGAAAGTTTCTGTTCATTTCATTGCCCCATTTTCTGATACGGTTGGATGTTTTCTTCTTGTGGAGTTCAACAAGAACCTTGTATATCCTTGATATCAACCCCTTGTCGGATGTGTATTGGGCGAATATCCTTTCCCATTCTGTAGACTGTCTTTATATTTTGGTCACTGTTTCTTTGGAGGTGCAGAAGCTTCTTAGTTTAAGATAGTCCCATTTGTCTATCTCTGTTTTCACTTGCTTGGTCAGTGGCGTGACATCTTTGAAGATACCATTAGCTTCAATATCATGGAGGGTTTTGCCAACTTTGTCTTCAATGAACCTTATGGATTCCGGTCTGATGTTGAGGTCTTTAATCCATTTTGATCTTTTTTTGTAAATGGCGTTAGGCAGAGATCTGAGCCCACTTTTTTTGCATGTAGCCGTCCAGTTTTTGCCAGCACAATTTGTTAAAGAGGCTTTCCTTGCTCCACTTCACTTTTCTTGCCCCCTTATCGAAGATTAGATGATCATATGCTTTTGGGGAGATGTCAGTATATTCAACCCTGTTACACTGGTCTACCGCTCTGCTTTTGTTCCAGCACCCTGCTGTTTTAATTATTACTGCTTTGTAGTAGAGCTTGAAGTTGGGGGGGTTGACTCCTCCCATTTTCTTTTTCCCAAGAATTGCTTTAGCTATTCGTGGGGGCTTATTGTTCCATATAAATTTCAGGAGTGTTTGCTCCAGTTCTTTGAAGAATGCCATTGGGTATCGTAATATGGATCACATTGAATTTGTATAGTGCTTTGGGAAGTATTGCCATTTTGACAATGTTGATTCTCCCGATCCATGTACAGGGGATATTTTTCCATTTCCTCATGTCCTCTTTTATTTTCTGAAGTAGCGTTTTGTATTTTTCTTTGTACAGGTCCTTTACTTCCTTAGTTAAGCTGATTCCTAGGTACTTGATTTTCTGGGGCACAATTGTGAACGGGATTGTTTTCTTCATGTCACGTTCTTCTCTTTCATTATTTGCGTATAGGAAAGCCATGGACTTTTGGGTATTGATTTTATAGCTTGCAACTTTACTATGCAAGTCTATTGTTTCTAGGAGTTTCTTGGTAGAGGTTTTAGGGTTCTTTAACTATAGTATCATATCATCTGCAAATAGTGAGAGCTTGATTTTTTCCTTTCCTACCTGGATGCCATTAATATCTTTTTCTTGCCTAATCGCTATTGCAAGTACTTCAAGTACTATATTGAACAGTAGTTGAGAGAGTGGGCATCCTTGTCTCGTCCCTGATCTTAGGGGGAAGGCTCTCAGTTTTTCCCCATTGAGGATGATGCTTGCTGTAGGCTTGTGTTAGATGGCTTTAACTATATTGAGGAAAGTCCCATCTATCCCCATTTTGGTGAGGATTTTCATCATAAACTGGTGGTGGATCTTGTCAAATATTTTCTCTGCATCTATTGATATGATCATATGATTTTTATCTTTCCTTTTTTTGATATGATGGGTTATGTTGATTGATTTCCGAATGTTAAACCATCCTTGCATCCTCGGGATGAATCCCACTTGGTCATGGTATATGATCTTTTTGATGAGTTGTTGAATTCTATTTGCTAGTATTTTGTTGAGAATCTTCGCATCTGTGTTCATCAGGGATATCGGCCTGTAGTTTTATTTTCTTGTGGTGTCTTTGTTTCCTTTTGGTATTAGAGAGATATGGGCTTCATAGAAATTGTTTGGGAGAGTTTCTGTTTTTTCAATTTCCTGGAAAAACTTGAGAAGAACTGGCAATATGTCCTTTTTAAATGTTTGGAAAAATTCACTAGAGAATCCATCTGGACCTGGGCTTTTGTATTTGGGAAGACTTTTGATTACAGTTTCAATTCCCTTGATGTTAATAGGTGTATTCTGTTACTCTGTATCTTCTTGATTCAGCTTTGGGAGATGATAGGAATCAAGGAATTTATCCATTTCTTCTAGGTTCTCTTGTTTTGTGGCATACAAACTTTCAAAGTAGTCTCTGATGATCTTTTGAATTTCTTTGCTTTCTGTTGTGATATCCCCAGTCTATCCGGAGTCCCTTGGAGGGGAGCGGGTTGAGCTTTCCTCCCCGCCCCGACCAGGGCTACGGCAGCCGAAGACCTCCAGGACCAGCCACCACCATGCTGAGACCACTCTCCGCACCCATGAAGGTACTGGCAGAGGGACACAGCCACGCGGGTTCCGGGGCCGAGACCTCCACGCCTACTCGAATTGGAGTCGAGCATCTTCCACCCAGATCCTCCAAATTCCAGTAGGCGGGGGTCACACCCACCACCTGGCCCCCTGGTGCCGTGTAATCCCATCAGCGGCCAAGACTCAGAGACTATAAAATCCAGATTCCGGAACCGCGCGGCCGCATTTGCGGCCGCGCGACATCTTAACAGAACTTTTTTTTATGACATCTTATTGTCTTATTTCTACTTTGGACAAACTTGCAGGCTATCGAATGTAGCCTGCCCACAGGGCAGAGTCTGCCAAACTCCCCGTGGCGTACCAAATATGCCAAATACCAGTAACAATGATGGGTCTCATTTTCCTAAATAGCCTTGAATATAATCTCAGGGCTAGGATGAAAGAGACGTTACTGGGGCCTGCTCGAGGCAATCGACGAATAACAGGATGATGAAATGAAAAATGAAATCCCCAGTCTTATTTCTGCATTAACATACGCCTCAGAGAACTGGGCCCTACGCAAACAGGATGAGAATGCTATTCGGGTCTCCCAAAGAGGAATCAAAAGAGCTATGCTTGGAGTATCACTTTTCACTCAAATGCTAGAAAGAATCTGGAGTTCTGACCTCCATTAACGATCAAGAATCAGGAACGCTGTCTCCTTTGAAAAGGCGTCAAAAATCAGATGGGCTGGACATGTAATGAGGTTTGTAGACGACCACTCGACTAGAGCCGTTACCGACTGGATTTCACGGGACGTCAGTAGACTGCATGGCCACCCACCTACCAGATGGTCAGACTTCTTCATCAAGATCCTGAACGATCGGTTTGAGGCTCTTCGTGTTCCTACAATGAACAGACACCACTGGGCTACACTAGCATGCAACAGGGACAAATGGAGACATTACTGGCACCCACTTGAGTAAATCGACGATTAATGGGAAGTCAAGTGATCAAGTGATCCCCATTCTTATTTCTGATTCGATTTATTAGGGTTTTCTCTCTCTGTTTCTTTGTGAGTGTTGCTAGTGGTTTATCTATCTTGTTTATTTTCTCGAAGAACCAGCTCTTGGTTTCATTGATCTTTTGGATTGTTTCTTTCATTTCCATGTCGTTGATTTCTGCTCTAAGTTTTATGATCTCTTTCCTTCTGCCTGATTTGGGCTCCTTCTGTTGATCCTTTTCTAAGATCTTGAGCTGTGAAGTCAGTTGTTTATGTGCATCCTTTCTTCTGCCCTGAGATATGCTTGCAGAGCTATAAATTTTCCCTTTAATATGGCTTTAGCTGCATACCATAAGTTCTGGTAACTTGTGTCTTCATTCTCATTTGTTTCCAAGTATCTTTTGATTTAATCCTTGACTTCCTTCCTGATTCACTCATTGTTCAGCATTGAGTTGTTTATTTCCAGGTGTTTGGTTTGGTTCTCCATGTCTGTGTGTGATTCACTTCTATTCTCAGTGCATCATGGTCTGAAAAGATTGTTGATACTATTTAATATCTTCCTGATTCTATTGAGGTATGTTTTGTGGCCTAGGACATGGTCTATTTTAGAAAATGTTTCGTGCGCACTGAAGAAGAATGTGTATTCTTTCTTTTTGGGGTATAAAGCCCTGTATAGGTCTATAAGCCCTTTCTCTTCTATTTCTTCTTTCAAATCCAATGTTTCCTTGCTAAATTTTGTTCTTGTTGATCTATCCAGAGGTGATAAGGCGATTTTAAAATCTCCAGCTACTATTGTGTTGCTGTCATTGTCCTCCTTAAAATCTGTTAGCAGTTGTTTTAAATATTTAGCTGTTCCCTCATTAGGTGCGTATACATTTAAGAGTGTGATTTCTTCCTGTTGTACGTATCCCTTGATGAAGAGAAAATAGCCTTCGCTGTACCTTCTAATTTCTTTCAACCTAAAGTTAATGTTCTCTGATACTAGTATGGCCACCCCAGCTTTTTTGAGGGAGCTGTTTGCTTGCAGGATTATTTTTCCATCCTTTCAATTTGAGTCTGTGTTTGCTCTGAGTGTTGAGAGGAGTTTCTTGTAGGCAGCAGAATGTTGGGTTCTGTCTCTGAATCCATTTTGCCACTCTGTGTCTCTTAATTGGTGAATTTAGACCATTGATGTTGAGAGAGATTATTGGTATGGGGTTTTGTGTCATCTTTCTGTAAGCATGTGTTGTGCTTGTAGGGTTTGTCTTGTCTTATAGTAGCCCCTTTAGTCCTTCTTTTATGTTTGGTTTTGAGTCTATGAAGTTCCTGAGCTGCTGTTTGTCTAGAAAATAGTGTACAGTTTCTTCGATTTTGAGTGAGAGTTTAGCTGGATAGAGTATTCTTGGTGAAGCATTCATTTCCGTGAGTTTTTTTTCACTATATCCCACCATTGCCTTCGGGCTTGAAGAGTTTCCTCTGATAGGTTTGCTGTGAATTGAAGGGGTGCTCCTTTGTATGTGATTTCCTTCTTTGACCTTGCTGCTTGCAGTATTGTATCTCTATCGGCCATACTGATCATTTTAACTATGATATGTCTTGGAGTGTTTTTGTTAGGGTCTCTTTTAGCTGGCACCCTTCAGGCTCCTTGAACCTGAATAGCTGCGTTGTCGAGCTCTGGGAATTTTTCAGCAATGATTTGTGGGTTTTTTTTTTGCTTTTTGGGTCACACCTGGCGATGCACAGGGGTTACTCCTGGCTCTGTACTCAGAAGTTACTCCTGGCAGTGCCCAGGGGACCATATGGGATGCTGGGAATCGAACCCGGGTCAGCCACGTGCAAGGCAAACGCCCTTCCCGCTGTGCTATCTCTCCAGCCCCATTAGTGGACTATTTATAATAAACAAGTCAAAATAAATTTTTTAGTATCTGCATTTGGGACAGGCTTGGATGGTGGTGTAAAAATTGAAAATAATGTTGGTAGGAAGGTGTAATGGTGGTGGGATTGCTGTTGAAATATTGAATGTAATCAATTATTGTGAACAACTTTATTGTTAAGTTTATTTACTTTAAGCTTAAGCTTAATTCACATCTTTGCAATAGTGTTAACTTGCAGCAGCATACATTTTTAAGTTTTAAATTTATTTTTATAAAGTAGTTTAGAGGTCCAGGTATAGGTTCACTCATGGGTGAGGCTCAGCCCGAGCATGTGGAGTGTGGTTCTGAGCATGCGGCGCTTGAGTTCTGCTAGGGCTGGGTCCCTTGGGGTGTGGAGGGGTCTCATCCGCCCCCCTATGGAGTGCCCTGAATGAAACAACCTAGTATGGGGTCTGATGGTCTGGCTATGGTGAGTCATTTTGTGCCCGATCCGAGTAGGCTTGGAGATCTCAGCCCTGGGGCCCGCTTGCCTTTGTTCCTCTGCTGGGCCTGAGCATCCTCCACCCAGATCCTCCGAATTCCAGTAGGCGGGGGTCACACCCACCAACTGGCCCCCTGGTGCCGTGTAATCCCATCAATGGCCAAGACTCAGAGACTATAAAAACCAGCTCCCAGAAGAGAACAGTGCAGTCTCCTGCCCTCGCACCTGGCTGTCTTCGCCGGGGCCTCTTGGAGGGGAACGGGTTGAGCTTTCCTCCCCGCCCCGACCAGGGCTCCGGCAGTCGAAGACCTCCAGGACCAGCTACCACCATGACATCTTATTATGACATCTTATTTTCTAATTCCTACTTTGGACAAACTGACAGGCTACTGAATGTAACCTGCCCACATGGCAGAGTCTGGCAAACTTCCCCTGGCGTACCCAATATGCCAAATACCAGTAACAATGATGGGTCTCATTCTCCTAAAGAGCCTTGAATATAGCACTTTCTTAAAAATCTCAGGGCTAGGATGAAGGAGACGTTACTGGGGCCTGCTCGAGGCAATCGACGAATAACAGTCCTCTCCTTAACATCTTTGTTCCCTTTTGACTTTGAGTCATTCAGACTCAGTGTGAACAACCTTAAATTCCATCCCCCTCACCCACCCTACATGCATGCTAATGTGTGTTTAAAAAAGAACATTTGATACTTCAACATGTGTACAGTACTTGTGAAAGTTTTTATACAGAGATGAACAATTGCAAAAAGAATAGCTTAGGGTGTAATAAACATCTTTCATTCAAACATCATATTCTTTTCTGTCATACAACATCACACTAGGGAGGGTAGGTGCATATTAGGGCAGCAGATGCCTGCAGGTAGACATACATTCTTCTTTACTTTCAAGTTTGTTCCTACTGCCACCACAGCCTCCATAGTAAAACAGCATACATCGACGTTCTGTTTGGTTGTAAAACCTTTTTAACTCTCACTCCTTACAAGTACCAACGTTTCTGTAGGGAACGAGGCAAACATCCTTGACATTGGATTCTGTTGGAGCTGGATAGAGGTGAAATGACAAAGAGATCAGAATCATTACCTTCCTCGTAGGACCCATATTCCACCGGCTGGCACAACCCTGAGAATGTCTGTCATACTGTCCATAGGAGCTGAGTGCCTCATCTCTTCCCATACAACCCATGTAGTCATTCCAATCATTATTTTCCATCAACTGTCAGTCCAGATTAAGGGCAGAGTGGGGCATGTGGGGCTTGTTCTGAGATATCTGAGCCATAAGAGCTGACTTGCTGGACTCTTACAGGGATGTTTAAGGTAGAGTCCTGTCTGCTTCTTATTCCCTCATCCTGTTTTCCAGCCACAACTTTGTTATTATATGAAAAGATAAACTCAACCTGTTTCTCTGTTCTGAAGAGAATGTTGCTACCCTTTGTTTCACCTGAGGGTGCCCTCTGTTTTGTGTGTTTCTGTGTAGGAGTGTGTGTGTGTGTGTGTTCAGTAGGGAAGGTGCTCTGCTGAGAACCTTACAAAGAATCTGGGTTATCATCCCTCTAAGTAAGTAAGTAAAGTAAAGGCCCTCCCGTTGATCATCGATTTGCTCGAGCGGGCCCAGTAATGTCTCCATTGGAGACTTTGTTGTTACTGTGTTTGGCATATCGAATACGTCACGGGGAGCTTGCCAGGCTCTGCCGTGAGGGCGAGATACCCTCAGTAGCTTGCCGGGCTCTCCGAGAGGGGCGGAGGAATCGAACTCGGGTCGGCCATGTTGGCTGCGTGCAAGGCAAACACCCTACCGCTATGCTATCATCCCTCTACCTTAAATAATCGTTTTATTATCACTTCATTAAATTGATTTCTTATGTCGTTTTATTCTTTTTGTTCTCCATTTTGGAGAAAATGGAGATTTTCTATTTCCTCTTTGGTTATGCTCTAATTCCCTGAGAACACCTATTCTGGCGAACATAGTATCTGTTGACATAGCACTCCATTTTCTCTATGAATAGAAGCAATTAAGACTACCAAGTAATCATTATTATTGTTATGTTAGTGCTTAGTTTTAGGACCTCATTTGGAAGTTCTAAAAGCTTAGTTCCTGACTCTGCACTGAGTTTCTTTTTAATGAAAGAAGAACTGGTTAAGTCAGTTAACATCTAAGAACTAAATTACATTTGTATGTATGTTAACAAATCAGATAATCAGTAGAAGTAAACATTCATTTGAGTGTTAGGAGGGGGAGGGAGAAGCAAAGAGAGTCATATAAGGTTCCCAAGGCATCAAAATGAACTTTAGGGAAGATGGGAATTGAATGCAGATGTCTGACACTGTGGACCGCCTGATTTTTCTTCCTAGAGCAGAAGTTCCAAAGTTTGAGTGGTGCTGGCTGTCAGAATCATTAGGAGGGATAGTTGAGACAGATTGTGCACAACACACCCAGAAATTCTGACCCACTAAGGCTGGAGTCAGGAAGGTTCTCAGGGGTTGTTGCTGCTCCTTCTGGACCAGAAGCTAATCCTGACAACTATGTTTCTCTTGGGTTATTGGGATATTTAGCAACTCATTCAGTATTAGAATCTGCAATCCATGGTTTTATGCATCAATGGGCATGTAGAGAGCAAAGCTGCATATCTCCATGCTAACACTGATCAAGTCTGTAGGGGGAGACTTGATAAAGTGTTGCTCTCTTTTCATTGCTTTGTATGTTTAAATTGTCCATAAACTCCCTTTTCCCCCAGCACGTTTATGGACAACCTCATGGTGTTTCACTAAAAAAATAAAATAAAACAAACAAACAAACAAACAAACAAATAAAAATTGTCCATAAAGTATGTATATGTTTTAAAATTCATGATAGGCTATTATAATAAGTACTTTAGAAGAGAGTCTTCTGATTACTCTCAAATCTTGGAAAGGTTTGGTAACAGGGATGTAGAAGTCAGGACTGCTACCCAGACTGCTACCCAACTATTGTCAGAAAGTAGTCAGAGGTATACAACATTTCACCTCTTCCACAAGTAGTTTCTACACTTGAGCTAAGGGACCATAATAGGAATTTCACTAAGAGCAAGTCACATTTGGTTAAATAACACTTCTTGCTTTCTTGTTTTATTTTTCTCTTCCTCCCCACTGTCATCTTTGTTTGTCACTAGCTCTCCTTTAAATTTGAACATTCCATGCCCCCTTTTTCTGTTTCAAAGAACTTATAGTTCATTATTATCTCACTCCTTTCCACTGGCACAAGAATTCTTCCCACAAATGTAGGTCTGTTGTTTTGCTCATTGATTGAAGCTCATAGTGGGCAATACCTGGCACATTCTATGAGCCCAGCCTATGTTTGATGACTTGAATCGATTCAATGTCCTATCAAATAACATATGAATATTTATTGCATTTATGTGTCCCCTCCCTCTTCCCAGGCTGCTGTTAGAGCTCCCATGTTCCATACCTACCCATTCCACTTTCTGTTCCAAAGACTTGCAAGGCAACCAGAAGCCACAGTGCGAGAAAAATCCGCAGCTGCATAGTGGTAGCCTGTAAGTGACCAGTCTGAGGTTGGCATTTTTTAAAAATTTTTATTAGTGAGACATCATGAAGACATTTTAGGGGGAATAGAATCAAGAGGGAGGACCCTGCTTATTATTCAGGTCATCCATCCATCAGACCACAAGCTTTGATTATCTAGCTCATTGATAAGAGTGTTCTGCTTAAGCAGATTCTGGCCTTTCCCTACTGGAATGGTCTGGTATGTATTTACCTAATTTATCCGTTTCTCTTCAAATTGGGAATCCCTTGACTCTAGTTAAACAATATCTCTCCTCTGGTGGGAGTCTGTAAATGTTTTGATTCCATATAAAATGCTTATGCCATGTGCTTTCCTCTAAAATTACATATATTTATCATGAAAGTTAGAACTTTCAAGTCCTCATCAAGGGAGGCTTAAACTATACTGTCCATTGCTACATGCAGAATGAACTTTGAATCCAGGATTGAACTGTTGTTTTTGGAGCTGATGTCCTCATTATCATTTATTCGACAATCTTTCATTGAGTCTTTTGGAACACCAGGCATCTTCTGAGGTCTTGTCTTCTTCCCATCAGGGGCTCCAGGCAATGTGGGCATCAGAAATAGTGTCCTGTGCCATGTGTAGTTATATGTGATTGTGGAAAGAAGTTAGTTTTCAATGATACCCATTGATTCAGGTGATTTAGAGTAAGTAAGAATGAAATTTTTGAAGAATAGGTTTTGTTGAGACATGCTCAATATTTGCAAATCAATAATTGGGATAAGTTATGAATGTTAGAACATATAAAACTATTAAATGTACTGAAAAATGGTAAAGGCACAGTGATAAAATACTAGTGTAATTTTTCAAGGTAAGATATGAAAATAATGGGGAAAATTTATAGCTCTGCAAGCATATCTTAGGACTGTAGAAACGATGCACATAAACAACTTGACCTCACAGCTCAAGACCTTAGAAAAGGATCAACAGAAAGAGCCTAAATCAGGCAGAAGGAAAGAGATCATAAAACTTAGAGCAGAAATCAACGACATGGAAGACAAAGAAACAATCCAAAAGATCAATAAAACCAAGAGCTGGTTCTTCGAGAAAATAAATAAGATAGATAAACCACTAGCAACACTCACAAGGAAACAGAGAGAGAGCCTTAATAAATCGAATCAGAAATAAGAATGGGGATATCACAACAGAAACTAAAGAAATTCAAGAGATCATCAGAGACTACTTTGAAAGTCTGTATGCCACGAAACAAGAGAACCTAGAAGAAATGGATAAATTCCTGGATTCCTATCATCTCCCAAAGCTGAAGCAAGAAGATATAGAGTACCTGAATAGACCTATTCACATCAAGGAAATTGAAATTGTAATCAAAAGTCTTCCCAAAAACAAAAGCCCAGGTCCAGATGGATTTACTAGCGAATTTTTCCAAACATTTAAAGAGGACCTATTGCCAGTTCTTCTCAAGCTTTTCCAGGAAATTGAAAAAAAGGAAACTCTCCCAAACAGTTTCTATGAAGCCCATATCTCTCTAATACCAAAAGGAAACAAAGACACCACAAGAAAAGAAAACTACAGGCAGATATCCCTGATGAACACGGATGCGAAGATTCTCAACAAAATACTAGCCAATAGAATTCAACAACTCATCAAAAAGATCATACATCATGACCAAGTAGGATTCATCCCAGGGATGCAAGGATGGTTCAACATTCGGAAATCAATCAACATAATCCATAATATCAACAAAAGAAAAGATAAAAATCATATGATCATATCAATAGATGCAGAAAAAGCATTTGACAAGATCCAGCACCCATTCATGATGAAAACCCTTGCCAAAATGGGGATAGAGGGGACTTTCCTCAATATAGTTAAAGCCATCTACCACAAACCTACAGCAAACATCATCCTCAATGGGGAAAAACTGAGAGCCTTCCCCCTAAGGTCAGGGACGAGACAAGGATGCCCACTCTCTCCACTGCTGTTCAATATAGTACTGGAAGTACTTGCAATAGCGATTAGGCAAGAAAAAGATATTAAGGGCATCCAGATAGGGAAAGAAGAAATTAAGCTCTCACTATTCGCAGATGACATGATACTATACTTAGAGAACCCTAAAACCTCTACCAAGAAACTCCTAGAAACAACTTTTTTACTTGTATAGTAAAGTGGCAGAGTATAAAATCAATACCCAAAAATCCATGGCTTTCCTATATGCAAATAATGAAAGAGAAGAAAGTGACATGAAGAAAACAATTCCATTCACAATTGTGCCCCAGACAATCAAGTACCTAGGAATCGCCTTAACTAAGGAAGTAAAGGATCTGTACAAAGAAAACTACAAAACGCTACTTCGGGAAATAAAAGAGGACACGAGGAAATGGAAAAATATCCCCTGTTCATGGATGGGGAGAATCAACATTGTCAAAATGGCAATACTTCCCAAGGCACTGTACAAATTCAATGCAATCCCTATAAGGATACCCACGACATTCTTCAAAGAAATGGAGCAAACACTCCTGAAATTTATATGGAACAATAAGCCCCCACGAATAGCTAAAGCAATTCTTGGGAAAAAGAAAATGGGAGGAATCAACCTACCTAACTTCAAGCTCTACTACAAAGCAGTAATAATCAAAACAGCATGGTACTGGAACAAAGGCAGAGTTGCAGACCAATGGAATAGAGTTGAATATACTGACATCTCCTCCCAAACATATAATCATCTAATCTTCGATAAGGGGGCAAGAAAAGTGAAATGGAGCAGGGAAAGCCTCTTTAATAAATTGTGCAGGCAAAACTGGACGGCTACATGCAAAAAAGTGGGCTCAGATCTCTGCCTAACGCCATGCACAAAAGTAAGATCGAAATGGATTTATGACCTCAACATCAGACCGGAATCCATAATGTTTATTGAAGACAAAGTTGGCAAAACTCTCCACGATATTGAAGTTAGTGGTATCTTCAAAGATGTCACGCCACTGGCCGAGCAAGTGAAAACAGAGATAGACAAATGGGACTATCTTAAACTAAGAAGCTTCTGCAACTCAAAAGAAACAGTGACCAAAATACAAAGACAGCCTACAGAATGGGAAAGAATATTCACCAAATACACATCCGACAAGGGGTTGATTTCAAGGATATACAAGGTACTGGTTAAACTACACAAGAAGAAATCACCCAACCCCATCAAAAAATGGGGCGAGGAAATGAACAGAAACTTTCACAAAGAAGAAATCCGAATGGCAAAAAGGCACATGAGAAAATGCTCTACATCACTAATCATCAGAGAGATGCAGATCAAACCAACAATGAGATATCATTTCACACCACAGAGATTGGCCCACATCCACAAGAACAAAAGCAACAGGTGCTGGCGTGGATGTGGCGAGAAAGGGACCCTCCTTCACTGCTGGTGGGAATGCAGGCTGGTCCAACCCTTTTGGAAAACAGTATAGACGATTCTCAAAAAATTCGAATTTGATCTCCCATTTGACCCAGCTATAGCACTCCTGGCAATATATCCCAGAGAGGCAAAAAGGTATAGTCGAAGTGACATCTGCAATTGTTTGTTCATTGCAGCACTCTTTACAATAGCCAGAATCTGGAAAAAAACCTAAGTGCCCGAGAACAGATGACTGGTTAAAGAAACTTTGGTACATTTACAGAATGGAGTACTATGTAGCTGTTAGAAAAGATGAAGTTATGAAATTTACATACAAGTGGTACTACATGGAAAGTATCATGTTAAGCGAAATGAGTCAGAAAGAGCGGGATAGACACAGAAAGATTGCATTCATCTGGGGAACATAAAGCAACAGAACGGGAGACTAACACCCAGGAAGGGCTCAGATTAGTACCAGGAATTTTGCTCCATGACTTGAAGGCCAGCCACATGTGCTAGGTGAGAAGGAAGCTCAGATAGAGAAGAGAGCACCAAATAAAGGGTGTTGTGAAGACCCTCCCAGGGTGGGAGAGACATGCTAAAAGTAGTCTATAGACCAAACATGATTGCCACTCAATGCCTCTCTGGAAAAACACAGTACCCAAAAGAAGAGAGAGAGAACAGGGAGGAATGCCCTGCCACAGCGGCAGGGTGGGATGGAGGGGGGGATGGGGGGTGGGAGGGATGCTAGGACCCGTGGTGGGGGAGGATGGGCACTGGTGGAGGGATGGGTACTTGATCATTGTATAACTGAAACCCAAACACAAAAATTTATAAGTCTATAAGTGTACTTCATGGTGTTTCACTAATAAAAAATGATAAAAAAAGATATGAAAATAATCAGTAGGTATTTGAAAGTGTGCTAAATTTAATAATCGTCACTTGATCACTTGACATCCAGTTACTCATTGATTTGCTCAAGCAAATGCCAGTAACGTCTCAATTCATCCCTGTTGTGTGCTAGTGTAGCCCAGTGGTGTCTGCTCACTCCAGGAACATGAAGAGCCTCAAAACATTTGTTCAGGATCTTGATGAAGAAGTCTGACCATTTCATAGGTGGGTAGACACGCGTTGTTTTGACGTCTTATGGAATCCAGTCGGTAATGGCTCTAGTCCAGCAGTCATCTTCAAATTGCATTACTTGTCCAGCCCATCTGATTTTTGATGCCTTGGCAAACAAGACAGGGTCCCTGATTCTCTATCTTCCACAGAGGTCGGAACTCCGGATTCATTCTCTCACTTGAGTGAAGCATGATACTCCAAGCATAGCTCTTTTGATTCCTCTTTGGGAGACTCAAATAGTGTTCTCATCCTGTTTTTGTAGGGCCCAGGACAATAAAATGAAAGGCATTATGGCATCATCTTAAATTTGAACAATGGAAATGACTACTATAAAAAGTCTGAGAGAGAACATAATGGCATGAATATTTACCCTAGTATACTTTGTTGTTTTGGAAGAAGGATTAAGACTAAATATTTGTGGTACAGTTATGTCCAGTTATGTACCTTTTGGCCCTCATTTTCTTCTAACGTGTTTGCAGTATATCTTATAACCATATTTCATAGTTAGTAGGACATACACTTAACAAACTTTTACATAAAAATGTGGCCCTCCCGTTGATCATCGATTTGCTCGAGCGGGCCCAGTAACGTCTCCATTGGAGACTTTGTTGTTACTGTGTCTGGCATATCGAATACTCTTGGTAGCTTGCCGGGCTCTCCGAGAGGGGCGGAGAAATCGAACTCGGGTCGGCCATGTTGGCTGCGTGCAAGGCAGACGCCCTACCCGCTGTGCTATCGCTCCAGCGCAATCGGTTAGCGCGGTACTACATAAAAATGTACTTGTCATAAATCAAAGAAGTATACAGAAATCTTATTTCTGTTTTCAATTTATATTCAATTTAAAATTAGTTATTATGTTATTTGGGGAGAAAGTTTGCTTATTCAGAAGCCAAATTTGTCTAAAGATATTCAAGTAGACATTTCATCAGAAAATACTTCATAACATCCTACACCAAAGTGTTCAACTCTAAACTGAACAGAGAAATCAGCTAAAGTCTAGGAGTCTGAAGTTTGTCCAGCAGTCCTGGAAAATGAACATCATGTGGGTTGCAGGCTGATATCTATCGGGGAAGTAGTGCGCCAATGAATCTTTCACTTGAATTGTTGAGATCACAATGTGGTACACCTTGTACCATCTTTGTTCTAGAACACTCGCTGTTATCCCTACATTCCATTGTATTGTGCTTGTTGCATAACTTGTCTCCTCTGGGTTGTACAAAAACTTTGTTGAATAGGTTTTGTTTTTTGTTTTCTGTATTTATGTGTGACCCAAGACTGAGAACACTCACTAGAGATGCCCACATTTATATTAAGGTTGTATGTGGTCAAACTGACATTTGTCCAGTCTTTGACTTTTCGCAAAACCATGATACCATGTCATCTTGACAGAAACCCACCAAGGATCTCTATTTCTTACTGTGGCCCAAACCTCCAACCATGTTATGGCTTAGAGACATACTCTATGTTGCTCTATGAATTCGATGACTCTACTTTGGAATTTCGCTCACTCTCCAATGCAATTCAGTTGGTCTAAATGCAACTCATAACATCATTGTTGCATTTTACATGTCAGCAGATCTGGACCTTTAGACTGAATATGGATACAGAATTGGATATAGATGGTGTGTATTGATTGTTCTGCTAAAATATGATAACTTTACACACAGCTTTATTTGTGCATTTTATTTGTACTAATATATATATATGTGCATATATATACTCATATAGATGTAATCTGTTCTGAGATTTAATCAAGAGTCTGTAAAACAGGGCTTATAAATGAGCTTACATGGTGGCAGTTGTAGGACATGGTGTGCCTTCCAAGGCTTCCAGAAGTAGGGGTGGGGCAGAGTTTGTGGGAAGCTATTGTTCCCCACTCGGAGAAGACCCCAGAGTTCTTAGCCTGGACACCAGTGTACCAAAGAACTTTTGAAAGTTTACATCTCTGCAGAGTGCAGTCCTGAGGTGGTAGAGTCAGGCTGTTGGCATGAGGGTGGCTGCCACAGACTTCAGCAACACACTGACTCAGTCTGTCCCCCTCCCCAGGGCACCCCAACGTTTTCAGCTTTGACACCAGTGTATCTGTGAACTTCTGTGGCTACCTGAACTCTTCTGAGATTGATTTATGAGTCTGGAAAGCTGGGCAGATAAATGAGCTTCCATGGCTGTAGAGGTAGGATGTTGAAATTATGTGTTCTTATATCCTTTTGAATTAATGATTTTTTTCTAAATTTTGAGAGAAAAATCCAAGAACTGAAATTATTGTTTCTATGGGAATTTTACTTGAGTGGGCTGGAGCGATAGTACAGTGGTAGGGTGTTTGCCTTGCTCGCAGCCAGCCTGGCCAAGCCGGGTTCGATTTCTCCGCCCATCTTGGAGAGACTGGCAAGCTACGGAGAGTATCTCGCTCATACAGTAAAGCCTGGCAAGCTTCCCGTGACATATTCAATATGCCAAACACAGTAACAACAAAATGGAGACGTTACTGGGCCCGCTCGAGCAAATTGATGAACAATGGGAGGACAGTGTTTGCTTGCTTTTTTTAAAATTATTTTTTTTATAGACCTCCACACTGATTTCCATAGGGATTGACCCAGAGGACATTCCTAACAGTACTCAATAATGTTCTTTTCCCACCACATTCCGAGCAACACTGGTTGTCTCCAATTATTTTCTTACTGTTGTGGGGCCACACTCAAAACAATAGTGTGATACTCAGGGCTTAATCCTGGCTCCACACTCAGGAATTACCCCTTGCTGTGCTTCAGGGGAATCACATGGGATGTTGGGGATTGAACCCAGTCAGGTACATGAAAGGCAAATGTCAAATTACTATCACTCTTTCCCCAATCATTTTGATACCACCAGGGTCACTAGTGTCAAACTGTGTCTCATTACTGTTTTGATTTGTATTTTCCTGATCACAGATGACAATGAGCACCTTTTCAATATCTATAGCCTTCAGTATGTCCTCTTTGAGGCAGTATCTGGGGTTTTCAATATTTTTTTTGTAGTCTGCTCTGTGAATGATGTATAAATCTTGGGTTTTAGCGCTTCGAGGTATTGTGTGAAAATATTTTCTATTTTCTTTTGTTTAGCAGGTTGTCTTTTTTTCATAGTTCGAGGTTCCTTTACTATAGAAATACTGAAAGTGTCTTCTGGGAGCTCTTTCTGCTGAAGGGTGGGGAGACCTCCTTATGGAAGAGAGTGAGAGCTCAGGCTAACTGACATTTTCCATGTTTTATTTTTTTCATTGAGATTCTGTAGTTTATAGTGCTCATAATGGTGTTGGAGATAACTGACATTTTATATGCTTTCCTACAATGTTTTTTTGGGTTCCAAGGTTTCCAAAGTCTGCAAGACAAACAAGTGCTGAGGCCATGGAGGAAATAAAATGCCTTCCTGACTCTGAGTGGGCAAAATGTTTAAGGAAATGAGCCTCATAGTAGGGGTTGGAAAGTGTCCTCAAGGAAATTGTCAGGGCCACTTTCTTCTGTCTGTCAAGTGCTGTTCTTAGAAACACTCATGTAAGAGACAGGTATTTAGCATTGAGACAGAAAAATGGCATCTCTTTTCAGAGGTTAGGGGGTTTTGGTCACACATAGCAAGGTCCATGGGTACTCTGTCTTTATACCTAGGAATTATTCTTGGCAGTGCTAAAGGTCTGTATGGGATGCTGGGGGTTGAACCTGTTTTTCTGTGTGCAATGCAAATGTACTCTGACCCCCACTATTTCTTTATCAGAAGTCTTAGATTCTGAAAGGCTTAGAAGAAAGCTTTAGTTCATTTTCTGTTATAACTTCATCATTGGGTTTTGGATGTGGAATTGGGTTTATCCTTGAAAGGGGACTTATAAATTCTTTGTTTTTAATTTTAGAAAATACTAGTTTCTGTAATCAAATCTACATAGATAAGACCTACATAGTTAACACAGTGCATTATTCCTGTACAAATGGAAAAATAGAAATAGTTGCTCATCGTTTCTAGATGACTTATAAATTCTTTTTTATAATTTAGGAGTGTTGCTATTTATTCAGCCATAGATTAGGCTGATTGAATTGGACATGAACTCCCCCTTACTTTTTTTTTCTTTTTTATAAATTTACTTATTGAATCACCGTGAGAGCAGTTACAAAGCTTTTGGGTTTAAGTCTCAGTCATACAATGATGAAACACCTGTCCTCACATCAGTGCCCATTTTCCACACCAAAAAACTCAGTATACCCTCCATCCCACACTCTCCCCCTACCTGTGGGGCAGATGATTTCCACATTACTCTCTCTTCACTTTGATTTCATTCAATATTTTGACCCCAGACCCACATTATTTTTTTGGATTTTACCCCAATACTCAGATCTTCTGAAAAGGCAACCATAGACAATTTGTTTTCTATTGCTGGTTATGAATAACATATGCTGTCATGTGGCTGCAGTAGTGGCCATGCGATTTTGGAATTCTGAAATTTTAACAATTAAATCTGGAGGAATTTCTGCCAAAACCTGCTGGGTTCCGAAATTTGTTTCTGAGTCTCTGGGATCATGGCCATTAAGCAGCTTGATCAGGAGCTAGAGGGGTCGTTTGTGGATGGTGTCTCAGGGTCTGTTGGGGTGGGGAGGAAAAGGCTGGCTCCACCCCCATCCCATAAGGCTCCGCGTGTCTTATCACTGAGGGCTCAAACCTGACTGTCCAATGGCCTCTGGAAGATGGTGGCCACCGAGCCACAAGGGGAAACAGGTCAAGGCACAAAACCTATTCCCACCTGAGGTGGCTCGGTGCCAGTAACCTACTACGGGGACCGGTTGCATCTCTGCCAAGAGCTGCTGGGTTCCAAGATTTGTTTCTGAGTCTCTGGGATCATGGCCATTAAGCAGCTTGATCTCTGGGATCATGACGGTTAAGAAGTTTGATCAGGAACCAGAGAGGCCTTGCCTCCAATTATATAACTTAGCGGGAGGTGGTTTGTGGGTGTGTCTCCCACATACTTAACTTTTGGCCCTTTACTTTCATGGTAAACTTGGTCCCAAGTTTTTGGGGTCTGGTCAAAGTCACAGAATCAATTTTGGAGTATCTAGAAGTCTGAAGGCACCATCAGGCTGCTGATGCATTCACCTCACAGGTACAGATTGACCTGCTGGCAGCACCATACCCCCTATGACTTAAAAATTCTTAAAAGCTTCTAATTTGGAACTGGGTGATTCTAAACTGCTAAGGTCCTTTCCCTTAGAAATGGAATATAAGATCTGGTCTCACTACTGTTGAAGGGCTAATCTATCAAAAAACACAGTGAAGGGGAAGAAGGAGCTTTACTGACAGCAAGCCTGCGGGTTGGAAGATGGTGGATTCATGACCAAAAAAACCAATAACATCGCCTGCATTGTGACAAGAGATTTTTTTTGTTATTAAATTTAATGACTATACTTTAGTTCATGTTTGCAATAGTATTATAACTTTTATTGTTTTGAAGTACAGGTACAGCATCTCATCATCTCAGGTTCTGAATTCTGTCTCAGAATGCTTTCATAATTCCCTGGGTACATAACTGGGTGCAATTTGGCCTACATTGGCCTATCCACTGAAATTCCATCTTAGAGTAATATAAAAAGAAGAAAACATCCCATGGGTGTTCTTGTTAATGGAGGGTCAGTAGGATGCTACAGATGAACAAGTTAGAATTATAAAACTAAGGTGCTACAGAAATCTAGGAGAGAATAATTCAAAGAGGTCAACATGAATAGAGGCTGTTGTCCCATAACTAAAAATTTTGGAAGCTTTTATGGTTTTTGTTCAGTAATCGAGGTTTGACATGAAGAAAAATGCTACTTATGAATTGAATTGACTACTCAATCTATAATAAAGGCACTCATGAGCTCAATGGCATGCAAAATATATTTGGATAAGAGTATGTAATGTAGGGGAGAGAGTGAAAGTAAGTGGATTCCTTTTGACACCCATCAGGGTCCCTGGGTAACATGTGAAGTGATGAGGAGAGAGGCAGTAGCCTTGAGAGGAAAATGTATGGCTTTCTCTCTAGCCAGCGCTGCCATTCTGGGAATGACTGCAGAATCTTAGGACTTACAAGAGTCGGCTCCAAGCCCGCTCGAATCGGGACTGGGCCTCCTCCCCCCAGTTTCTGAGTTTTCCAGCAGTTTAGCAGTCACACCTACAAACTGCCGCCGGCACCAGGTAATCTCATCAATGGCCAAGACTTAGAGACTATAAACTAAAGCTCCTGGAAAAAAAATGACGCAGAATTTCCTGGAGCACAAGGCCACATTCTCGGCCTCACTACCGCTTACACTTTATCTCTATTGTGGTGGGAAGGTGCTCGGTGGTGGGATTGGTGTTTGAATATTATCTGTAATGAACTATTGTAAATTATATTTATAAAAATAATATAATATAAAAAATTCCTTCTGCATGTAGAAATGAACAGTGTAGTGTAAGCCTCCCTTGATGAAAACTTGAAAGTTCTAACTTTCATGATATGAACGCCTCACCAAGAACACTTTATCCAGCTAAACTCTCACTCAAACTCGATGGAAAGATACACCATTTTATAGGTAAACAACAACTAGGGAACTTCATACACTCAAAACCAAACCTAAAAGAAGGTCTAAAAGGGCTCCTGTAATTCCAGAAGGAAAACACCCATAAGCACAACAAACCCTTACAGAAAGATGGCACATAAAACCTCATGACAGTGATCTCTCTCAATGTCAATGGTCTAAATGCACCAATCAAGAGACATAAAGTGGCAAAATGGATCCTGAAACTGAAACCAACATTCTGTTGCCTACAAGAAAATCATCTGAACAGTCAGAACAAACATAGACTCAAAGTTAAAGGATGGAAAACATCCTGCAAGCAAAAAACTCCTACAAAAAAGCTGGGATGGCCATAGTAGTATCCGACAACATAGATTTCAGGTTGAATAAGATTAAAGGGACAGCGATGGCCATTTTATATTTATCAAGGGATATGTACAACAGGAAGAAATCACACTGTTAAATGTATATGCACCTAATGAGGGACCAGCTAAATACTTAAAACAACTACTAACAGATTAAGGAGGACATTACCAGCAATAAAGTGGTAGTCGGTGACTTCAACATCACCTTGTCACCTCTGGATAGATCAACAAGAACAAAACTCAGCAAGGAAACACTGGCTATGAAGGAAGAAATAGAAGATAGAGGACTAACAGACCTATACAAGGCTTTACACCCCAAAAAGAAAGACTACACATTTATTTCCAGTGTACACGGAATATTCTCTAAAATAGACCATGTATTGGGTCAGAAAACATACCTCAATAGAATCAGGAAGGTAGACAATGTATCAACTATCTTCTCAGACCACAAGGCACTGAAGATAGAAGTTAATCATGTACAGACCCAGAAAACCAAATCAAACACCTGGAAATTAAATAACTCAGTGTTGAACAATGAGTGAGTCAGGAAGGAAGTCAAGGATGAAATCAAAAGATACAAATGAGAATGAAGACACGAGATACCAGAACTTAAAGCCGTGCTAAGAGGAAAATTTATAGCATTGCAAGCATTCCTAAGGAAGGAAGAAAGGGCCTACATAGATAAGCTAACCTCACAGTTCAAGATCTTAGAAAAAGACCAACAAAAGGAACCCAAGCCCAGCCGATGGAAAGAAGCAATAAAACGTACAGAAGAAATTAATGACATGGAAACACAAAAAACAATCCAAAAGGTCAAAGAAACCAAGAGCTTATTCTTTGAGAGAATAAACAAGATTGATAAACTACTAGAGGACTCACAAAGAAAGAGAAAGAGAAAACCCTAATAAACCAAATCAGAAATGAAAAAGGGGACATCACAACAGAAACCAATGAAATTAAAAAGATCATCAGAGACTGCTTTGAGAGTTTGTATGCCACGAAACAAGAGAACCTAGAAGAAATGGATAAATTCCTGGATTCCTACACTCTACCAAGACTGAGCCAAGAAGACTTGGAATACCTGAATAGACCCATTCAGATCAAGAAAATCGAAACCATAATTAAAGGTAAAAGGTAAAGGCCCTCCTGTTGATCGTCGATTTGCTCGAGCGGGCCCACTAACGTCTCCATTGGAGACTTTGTTGTTACTGTGTTTGGCATATCGAATACTCTCGGTAGCTTGCCGGGCTCTCCGAGAGGGGCGGAGGAATCGAACTCGGGTCGGCCATGTTGGCCGCTTGTAAGGCGAACGCCCTACCGGCTGTGCTATCGCTTAAAAGTCTTGCCAAAAACAAAAGCCTAGGCCCAGACAGATACACTAGCGAATTCTTTCAAACATTTAAAGAAGACCTGTTGCCAGTTCTCCACAAGCTCTTCCAGGAAACTGAAAAAAAAAATACAGGAACTCTCCCAAACAGTTTCTATGAGGCACATATCTCCCTAATACTTAAAGCAAACAATAAAACACCACTATCAAAGAAAATTACAGGCCAATATCTCTGATGAACACTGATGTGAAGATCCTCAATAAAATATTAGTAAATAGAATCCAACAACTCATCAAAAAGATCATACACCACGACCAAGTGGAATTCATCCCAGGGATACAAGGATGGTTTAATATTCAGAAATCAATCAACATAATCCTTCATATCAACAAAAGTACAAATAAAAATCATATAATCATAGCAATAGACGCAGAGGAAGCTTTTACAAGATCCAGCACCCGTTAATGATGAAAACTCTCACCAAAATGGGTTTTGAAGGAACTTTTCTCAAGATAGTCAAAGCCATCTATGACAAACCCATGGCAAGCATTATCCTCAATGGGGAAAAACTAAGGGCCTTTTCTCCAAGATCAGGGACAAGACAAGGATGCCCACTATCACCACTTCTGTTCAATATTGCACTGGAAATACTTGCAAAAGCACTGGTTGACCTCCACAAGAAGAAAACATCCAACCCCATCAAAAAATGTGGTGATGAAATGAACAGAAACTTTCTCAAAGAAGAAATCCAAATGGCCAAAAGGCACATGAGAAAATGCTCTACATCACTAATCGTTAGGTAGATGCAGATGAAAATAACAATGAAATATCATCTCACACCACAGAGACTGGCCGACATCCAAAAAAAAAAAAAGCAACTGGTATTGGCATGGATGAGGCAAGAAAGTGACTCTCTTTCACTGCTGGTGGGAATGCTGACTGGTTCAGCCCTTTTGGAAAACAGTATGGATGATTCTCAAAAATTAAAAATTAAGCTCCCATTTGACCCAGTAATACTACTCCTTGGATTATATCCTGGAGAGGCAAAAAAAGTATAGTCGAAATGACATCTGCACTTCTATGTTCATTGCTGCACTGATCACAATAGCCAAAATCTGGAAAAAACCCGAGTGCCCGAAAACAGATGACTGTTGAAGAAACTTTGGTACATCTACACAATGGGGTACTAAGCAGCTGTTAGAAAAGATAAAGTCATGAAATATACATACAATTGGCACTACATGAAAAGTATCATGCTAAGTGAAATGAGTCAGAAAAAAAGGGACAGACGTAGAAAGATAGCATTCATCTGGGGAATCTAAAGTAACAAACTAGGAGACTAACACCCAAGAATAGTTGAGATATGTTCCAGGAGATTCACTCCATGGCTTGGAGGCCAGTTGCACATGCTAGGGAAAAAGGCAGCTCAGATAGATAAGAAAGCACCAAGTAAAGGGTGTTGGGAGGATCCTCCCAGGATAGGAGATGCATGCTGAAAGTAGATATAGACTGAACATGATTGCCACTCAATGCCTCTTTTGCAAACCACAGCACCCAAAAGGAGAGAGAGTTAAAAGTGAATACCCTGCCACAGAAGCGGGGTGGGTTGGGGGATGGGAGATGGGAGAGATACTGGGATCATTGGTGTTGGAGAATGGGCATTGGTGGAGGGATAGGTACTCGATCACTGTATAACTGAAACCCAAGCACGAAAAATTGTAATTCCACAACTGTACCTCATGATGTTTCACTAATAAAAATTAAAAATAAAATTTCCCAAAAATACATAAATAAAAAGGTAGCAAGTAAAAATACCTTTACATAAAAAATGCATTTGTCATAAATAGTACCCAAAGAGTTTATTTCTAGTCCTATCACGTTTATAGTCAACATAAAATTAATAATTACTTCATTTTTAGGGGAACTTGTTAGCTCATTTAAAAATCAACTTTTGCCTAAAGATATTTACGTGGGCCTTTTACCAGAGAGTACTTTATGGCATTAGATGCCAAATAGTTTGACTGTAATCCGGAAATTCAGGACACAGAGATAATCTATAGTCCCTAGGAGCCTGAAATTTGTTCATCAGGCCTGGGAACTTATCACTGAGCTCGCTGTTGCTGGTATCTTTCCAGGAACTAGGTCCCCAGTGAATGATTCACATGAGTGGTTGAGATCTTGATGTGGTGCATCTTGTTCTATCATTGTCCTAGGAACACTAACTTTTCTCCCTACATTCCTTGTGCACTCATCTCTTCTGATCTTCACAAGAAATCTATTGCATAGGGTTTTTGTTTGTTAGTTTATTGAATGTGCATGTGTGATCCAAGTCCGAGAAGATGTACTAGAGCTGCCAAATTTTGTGTGGTTCAACTGGCATTTGACTGCAGTCTTTGACTCGGTCTTTGCAAAACCACGATACTATGTCATTCTGCTAGGACTCTACCAAGGGTCTCTATTTCTTATGATATCCCTACTCTTCAGTCCTTGTCATAGCTTAGAGATACACTGGTGTTCATGAGCTCAGTGATTCTACTTTGGGCTTGTACTCTCTCTGGAAGGCAATCTAGTTCACAGTAGAGGAAAGAAATATCTCATAACATTGTTGTTGGCTTTGATGTGGCTGCAGAGAGATCCTGGGCATCATAGTCTTAAAGCATATATTATTTTTGAACTGCAATAATTCTCAGACTGCTGGATAACTGCAGGTTCTTAATTCTGTCCCATAATAACCATGGTTTATAACAGGAATAACTAGACCTACACTATCTTGTCCATTGAAATGGCATCTCACAGGGTAATGAAAACAGGATCACAATCTGCATCTTCTGACAGAAAGACAGTAGGATGTTATGTAGGGAAAAGTTAGAACTGTAGAATTGAGGTGCTAAATTGTTTAGGACAGGGTAACCCTGCTAGAGGTCGACATAAGTAGATACTATTGTTCCCTAATTTAAATGTCCTTGAATGTATATGGCTTCTGTTCTGTGATTGAGATTTGACATAAAGGAAATGTGTTAGGTGTGAATTGGGGTGACTAATCACTTGATGAAGAAATGCAGACTTGAACTCATTGTGACTCCAAGTAAATTTGGAGAAGAGGACATTTGAATCTAGGGAGAGGGTGGAAGTTGAAGGATTCCTTACAGAGGGTATGGAGAGATGATCTTTGGTAAGTTTTCTCCAGTAGTGAGAAGACTGTGACAACCCATGGAAAAGCTGTCAGGTGAAGGAAACACCCAAGGCTAAGGACCTCTCATCTCCAACTCTGGGTGTTTGAGGGACATCCAGGAAGTTGATGCAGCTGGAAAGAAGGAGTGATTGGAAGCAGAAGGGAAGGTGGGATCAGAGTGCATATACCTGTCACAGTTCCCAGTGGTCACTGCTAGGACTTTAACATTTATTCAGAGTGAAGTTATGAATAGCCAGGGAGAGATGAGCAAGGAAATGTTATATATTATGATCGAAAACCATGTTTGGAAATCATTTGGCTGCTATTTTCAGAATCAGTGGTAAGGGATAATGTGTAGACAGAGACTACATTGGTTCACAGAACTGTGAAGAGAGCTGATGCTCATGTAGGTTGAAGTAAACATACAAATGTAGATGATATGTATTGGTAGGAATCCTGGCACTGCACTGGGGAAGTCTAAGTGTCTTTAACTGAACCACATAGTTTCTCTTGTAGGTTTGCTTCGTGGTCTTCTACACAGCAGACCTTGCAGCCGCTGAGACCCAATAAATAGAAGCATGTGCTGTAAATATCATCTCACCTGTTAGTTTGTGCCACAGTCATAACTGTTCAACAATTACATACATCTTTCAGAAGGAAGGTAGAAAAGAATGAAAGATCTCCCCAAACAGAATCCCAACAGCTGAAAACCTCTCCAATCCACAATCACCGCCATGCTCCTGGCTAGACTCCACTGCTTGGGGGGATCCTCATCCAGAAATTAATCTGTTGAAAAACTCAGGTATGCAGGTTTTGTGACTGAAACCTCCAAGCTTTCACGGGGTCTGCATTGGGCTACCTCCCCCATCTCCCTGTTCTTCCAGAATCCCTTTCAGTCTCACACACATACCCCAAAGCCACCACCCGGTTAAAAGTTTAGCTCCAGCTTATCACCTCTTAAAGAGTTTTGGACTTCCTGGAATGACATCTCAAACTCTACAATATTGATAAACCAGATTGGATGGGATGTAATGTAGAAGGCAACCAATCTCAATTTACAAAATAAAAGCACAGAAGCCTCAACCTGCAACAACATCTTAATAATCTTCTGTACAAGGACTTAATGGCGCCATGGTGAGATGCAACAATCTTCACTAACTTTCTTCTAGGCCCTCCCGTTGATCGTCGATTTTCTCGAGCGGGCCCAGTAACGTCTCCATTGGAGACTTTGTTGTTACTGTGTTTGGCATATTGAATACTCTCGGTAGCTTGCCGGGCTCTCTGAGAGGGGCGGAGGAATCGAACTCGGGTCGGCGATGTTGGCCGCTTGTAAGGCAAACGCCCTACCCACTGTGCTATCGCTCCAGCGATAGTACAGTGGTAGAGCGTTTGCCTTGCACGCAGCCAACTTTCTTCTAAGGAAACATATTTTGCTAAAGTATTTTAGCAAATTATTTATAACAAGCAATATAAAATAAATTCTTGATGGCCTATTATGGGGTAGGCTTAGGGTTGGTTGTGAAAATTGGAAATAATGGAGGTGGTATGATGCAATGGTGATGGAATTGGTGTTGGGATATAGAAAGCCCGTAATAACAACACAAAAAGAACCAGACTTTTTTTTTCTGTAGGACTGAAATTATATGGAAGGGGTACAAGTAGCCTTTAGGAAACTGGTGGAGGGAGGCAGGCACTATGGTGATGGGTGGAGTGTCAGTATTATGTATGCATGTAATACACAAATAACAGTATTATAAATACTCAGACTTCAAAAAATATTTCTTAAAAATCTAAACCCTTATCCCATGCATCCTTTCTACTGTATTGCCCCAGATTTTTGATTCCCGGTCCTCTCCTTAAAGACTTTGTTCACTTCTGACTGAATCGTTCAGATTCAGTGTGAATGATCATTAAATTCTATCCCCCTCACAAACCTTGTATGCATGCTACTGTGTGTTTGAAGTTGAACGTGTGACGCTTCAACATGTGTACATTATTTTTCAAAGTTTTTATTACATAGATGAACAATTGCAGAAAGAATATGTAGGATGTAGGAGACATCTATCTTTCACAACATAATGTTCTTATTGTCATACATCACACTAGGAACATCGGTACCTATGAGACGGCTGTATCTTGCAGGTCATCAAACATTCTTTTTGACTTAAAAATTTGTCCCTAGGGCCACCACAGTTTCCGTAAGCAATTAGTTTACAACGATTTTCTTTTTTGAAGTAAAACCATCTTAGGTCCAACTTTCCACAAGCATTAATGTTGTAAGGAACGGAGCAATCTTCCCCGATGTCTGATTCTTCTGGAGCTATAAGGAGGCGAAGTGACAGAGAGTTCAGAGTCATTACCTTTCTCAAAGGACCCATACTCAGGACTGGGATGGCCCTGAGAACATCTATGAGACTATCCATAGGAGCTGAGTTCCTCATCTCTTCCCATACAACCCATGTAGTTATTAAAATCATTGTTTATTCATCAAATGTCAGTTCAGATTAGGGGCAGAGTAGGGTATGTGGGGTTGGTCCTGAGATACCCGAGTCAAAAGAACCTGACTCCCTGGACTCTTACAGGGATGCTTAGAGTGGAGTCCTGCCTGCTTCTTATTCCCTTCATCCTGTCTTGCAGCCGTATCTTTGTTACTATAAGAAAAGATAGTGATAGCTTGACCTCTTTCTTTCCTATCTGTATGCCATTGATATTTTTTTCTTGGAGGGATGGGTGTTTGATCATTGTGTTATTGTAACTCAGACATGAAAGCTTGCAATTATATCTCACGATGAATCAATAAAATTGAAAAAAAAAAGATAAAAATGATCTGTTTCTCTGTTCTGAAAAGAGCATGGTGCTGTCCTTTGTGTCATCTGGGGGTTACCTCTGTTGTGTGTACTTCTGATTAGGAGTGTGTGTGTGTGTATGTGTGTGTGTGTTCATTGGTATTGTTATGGTTTTAGGACCTCACTTAGCAGTTTGAAGTGATTAACACCTGGCTCTGCACTCAGAGTTTCTTTTTAATGAAACAAGAACCGGCTAAATCAGCTAACTCCAAGAGCTAAATTACATCTGTATGTTTACAAATCAGATAATCAGTGGAAACAAGCATTCATTTGAGTGTTAGGAGGCGGGGGGGGGGGGTGGAGGGGAGAAGCAAAAAGAGTTAAATAATGTTCCCAAGGCATCAAACTTAGCATCAGGAAAGCTGGGAATTGAATCCAGATGCCTGACACTGTGGACCACCTGATTTTTCTTCTAGAGCAGAAGTTCCAAAGTGTGAGTGGTACTGGCTGTCAAAATCATTAGGAGGGCTTGTTGAGACAGCCTGTGAGCAACGCACCCAGAAATTCTGACCAGTAAACCTGGAGTCAGGAAGGTTCTCAGGAGTTGTTGCTGCTGCTTCTGTACCATACGCTAATCTTGACAACTACATTTCTCTTGGATTATTGGGGGATTTAGCAACTCATTCAGTATTAGAATCTGTAGTCCATAGTTTCATGCATCAATGGACATGCAGAGAGCAAGACTGCATATCTCCATGCTAACACTGATCAAGTCTGTGGGGGGAGACTTGACCAAGTGTTGCTCTCTCTCTCTTGTATGATTAAATTGCCCATAAAGTATGTATATGCTTTAAAATTCATAATAGGCTATTGTAATATGTACTTTGAGGAGAATCTTCTGATTACTCTCAAACTTTGGAAGGGTTGAAAACAAGGATGTGGAAATGAGGACTGCTACCCATCCTATTGTCAGAAGGTAGTCAGAGGTATTCAACATTTCATTTCTCTCACAAGAAGTTTCTATACTTGAGCTAAGGGAGCAGAATAGGTCTTTCACAAAGAGCAAGTTGAACTTGGATAAATAACACTTCTCACTTTCTTGTTTTACTTTTCTCTTCCTCCTCACTGTCATTATTGCCTATCATTAGCGCCCTCTCAAATTTGAACATTCCATTCCCCCTTTTTCTATTTCTCATAATTATCTATTTCAGCCCATAATTATCTTTTTCTTTTCCACAGGCACATGAATCTCTCTCATAAATGTAGGTTTTCTTTTTCTTTCATTGATTGAAGTTCATAATGGGCAATTCCTGGCACATTTTATGAGCCCAACTTATCTTTGAAGACTTTAATTGACTCAATGTTCTATCAAATAACAAACGAATATTTATTGCACTCATGTGTCCCCTCCCTCTTCCCAGGCTGCTCTTAGAGCTCCCATATTCTATACCTACCCATTCCACTTTCTGCCCCAAACACTTGCAAGGTAACCAGAAGCCACAATGTGAGAAAAATCCGCAGTTGCATAGTGGTAGCCTGTAAGTGACCAGTCTGAGGTTGGCATTTTAAGGGGAATAGAATCAAGAGGGATAAGTTTGCTTGTCTTTCGGGTCATTCATCTATCAGGCCACAAGCTTTGGTTATCTATCTCACTGTTATGAGTATTCTGGGTTCTGGCTTTCCTTACTGGAATGCTTTGATAAATATTTACTTATCTCACCTGCTTTTTTTTACTTTGGAAGCCCTTGACTCTAGTAAAACAATATCTCTCCTTTGGTGTAGCTGTTTTGATTCCACATAAAATACCTATATCGTGTTCTTTCCTTTGAAATCACATACATTTATCATGAAAGTTAGAACTTTCAAATTCTCATCAAGGGAGGCTTAAACTACACTGTTCATTTCTACATGCAGAAAGAATTCTTTATATATATTCTATTTTCATAAAAGTAGTTCACAATAGTTCATTACAAATAATATTCAAACACCAATCCCACCACCAAGCACCTTCCACTGCAATAGAGATATAGTGTAAGAGGTTGTGCGGCTGAGAATGTGGCCATGTGCTCCAGGAAAATCTGCGTCATTTTCTTCTGGGAGCTTTAGTTTATAGTCTCTAAGTCTTGGCCATTGATGAGATTACCTGGTGCCATGGGCAGTTTGTGGGTGTGACTGCCAAACTGCTGGAAAACTCGGAAACTGGGGGAAGGAGGCCCAGTCCTGATTGGACCGGGCTTGGAGATCTCAATCATGGGTTCCAGCATACCTGGGTTTTTCTTTCCATCTCCTCTTGGGTTAGGCTCATCCACTCTTTTTTTTTCTTAATTTTTAAAATTTTATTGAATCACCGTGAGGTAGTTACAAACTTTCATGTTTGGGTTACAATCACACAATGATCAAACACCTATCCCTCCACCAATGCACATTTCCCATCACCAATATCCCTCGTATACCCCCCCCTTTCCCACCCTCCCCCTGCCTCCATGGCAGACAATTTTCCCCATACTCTCTCTCTACTTTTGGGCATTGTATTGCTATATAGCTACTAAGAGGCCATCATGTTTGGCCCTTTATCTACTTTATGCACACATCTCCCATCTAGACCGATTCCTCCAGCCATCATTTTCTTAGTGATCCCTTCTCTATTCCAGCTGCCTTCTCCCCTTTGCCCATGAGGTAGGCTTCCATCTATGGAGCAATCTACCTGTACCATGTATCTACTATCCTTAGGTGTCAGCCTCATGTTATGTTTTTTCATACTCCACAAATGAGTGCAGTCTTTCTATGTCTGTCCCTCTATTTCTGACTTATTTCACTTAGCATGATACTCTCCATGTCTATCCATTTATAAGCAAAGGTCATCACTTCATCTCTCCTGACAGTTGCATAGTATTCCATTGTGTAGATGTACCAAAGTTTCTTTAGCCAGTCACCTGTTCTAGGGCACTTGGGTTGTTTCCAGATTTTGGCTATTGTGAACAGTGCTGCAATGAACATGTAGGTACAGATGTCATTTCTATTGTGCTTTTTTTGCATCCTAGGAATACATTTCGAGAAGTGGTATTTGTGGGGTCATATGGAAGCTCAATTTCTAGTTTTTGAAGGACTGTTCATATTGTTTTTCAGAAAGGCTGGACTAGTGGGCATTTCCATCAACAGTGAAAGAGTGTCCCTTTTCCCCCACATCCAAGTCAGCACTGGTTGCTTTTGTTCTTTTGAATGTGTGCCAGTCTCTGTGGTGTGAGATGATATCTCATTGTTGTTTTGATTTGCATCTCCCTGAGGCTCATCCACTCTTGTGTGAGGCTTGTTTGAACCTGTGGAGAGTGGTGTTGTGCATGGTGGTGGTTTTCAGCTGCTGGGGTTTTGCCTGAGGCGGGGAAAGAAACTCAACCCAGCCCCCTCTGAGGTGCCCCTGAAGACAGCCTAGCATGGGGTCAGGATGTTCTGTCGCAGAAGGAATTTTGAATCCAGGATCAAACCCTTGTTTTTGGAGCTGATGTCCTCATAATTTTCATTGATTCAATAAACTCTCAGTGAGTTTGTGGAAAACCAGGCATCTTCTGAGGTCTTGTCATTATTTCTGATGCCCACTTTGGGCTCCAGGCAATGTGGGCATCAGAAATAGTGTCCTCTTCCATGTATGGATATGTGTGATTGTGTAAAAAAGTTAATTTTCATGATACCTATTGATTCCAGTGGTTTCAAGAAAGGAAGAGTAAAATTTTTTTTGTAGGTCGACATTGGTTTGTCCTTTCTCCATGTCCAATAAGAGCTTAGGTTATTGTGTTACACCCATTAGAGTGCTCCCGATACACACCTATTCCTCTGTGTTTATTGGACTATAGCTCTGAACATTTCAGGTTTAATATTGGTATATTTTTAACTCTCTTGCCACAGGGAGGCACAGGGAGATTAGGTTTATTGGGTTACACGATCACAGTGCTCCTGAGGCACTCCCATTCCTCTGTGTTTAACCTCTTCTGTGCTCTGTTTCCCCAACCAGTCAATCACCGTTATCCCAAATCAGACTTTGATGACTTGTAAGGTCAGATCGTTCGAAAGCCTCTGGATTTGTATTTGTAAGTGAAATATTGCTTTTCTTTTCTCCTTATGTCCTTAGCATAGTTACTTCAGAGCAATGTCCTTTGTGTAGAGACACAGGAAGACAGTTAATGCCATGCCTTTGTAACTTGGGAGTTATTGCCTCTGAATAATATTCACTCCTGGGCATCTGTTTTCTCAACTTGAGCCTCAGTTGTCATTTGTTCCTAGTACCCCAAAATCGGGTCCCAAAGAAAGACTGGATGGGCCCAGGGTAAGTTGTGAGCTTCCTTGACTTCGAAATGGCCCAGGAAGCGCCATAATACTTAAGTATAAGTTAAGAGCATGATCATGGACAAATTATGTCATGATTCAAGAGTAACAACTGGATTACGGCTCTACTATGGTTAGGAAAGACTATTCTGGCCTGAGCACTGTAGTCTGAGATCTATAGCGAGATGTCCCCAGGATAGACATCCTATAAGTTTAATGTATCTCCTACTGTGTCCACACAAAATGACTAATATATTTAAAAGTAGAATTAAGATGCATGTTTAAATGGTTGTTGGACTAAGGAAAGGAGAAACACACCCCTAGATGGTATGTCCCACTTCGGCGGGTCATCTTGCTGGATGAGAATTTGTCCTAGAAGAAACTTCCCTTGAGGGAAGGACTTTATATCTGTTGATTGTGTGACCACACCTATGTGTAATTGCTACTCCAACACCTCGTGATTTGGGATGTAACTAAGGCTTTAAGAGCAGGTAGGGGGGAGGAGAATCAATGAAAATCTGAAAGAGGAGAATTGAGGGGGTTGAAGGAGGAGGAGGAGAATCGAGAGGGATCGAAGAGAATCCAGGAGAATTGGGGGAGGAGGATTGAGGAGAATCGGGAAGAGAATGGAAACGAGATTTGAATAAACTGCAACTGATCACCAACTAGCCTAGCCCTCGTTTCCTCCTTCATGTGCCCCCTGCCATCGGCCGATCGTTCAATGCAGGCGACTAGAGATTGCTGCAGTTTCGTATTCATGTTTTGAATACACAATTTTTGAAGAATAGGTTTTGTGTGTGTTTAGACATATTCAATATATGCAAATAAATAGTTGGGATAAGTTATAAATGTTAGAAAATATACAACTCCGTTTCAAAAATTAAGAAAAACCTATTAAATGTACTGACAATGGTAAAGGCACAGTGATAAAATACTAGTGTAATTTTTTGAGGTAATATAATAATTTGTAGGTATTTAAAAGTGCTCTCGATTTCAATAATCTTCAGGAAAATGAAATGAAAGGTATTATGACATCACCTTAAATTTGAACAAATGCAAATGTCTGCTATAAAAAGTCTGAGAGAGAACATAATGGCAAGGATATTTGCCACAGTATACTTTGTTGTCTTGGAAGATGCAATGAGACTAAATGTTTGTGTTACAGTTTTGTCAAGGAACGTTACTTTTGGGTCTCATTTTCTTCCCAAAACATGTGTTTGAAATAGAACTTATAACCATATGTCAGAGGCAGTGGCACATGCACCTAACAAACTTTTACATAAAAATCCACCTAAAAATATCTAAGTATCCAGAAAACTTATTTCTACTACTATAATATTTATATTTAATGGAAATATCAATTATTTAGGGGAGAAACTTTGCTTATTCAGAAGGCAAATTTGTCTAAAGATATCCAAGTAGACATTTCCTCAGAAATGCTTAATAACATCCTACACCAAAGAGTTTGACTCTAAGCTGGGACTTCAGGACAGAGAGATCAACTATAGACTAGAGTCTGAAGTTTGTTCAGCAGTCCTGGAAAATGAACATTGTGTGGGCTTCAGGCTGATATCTATCGGGGAAGTAGTGCTCCAGTGAGTTTTTCACTTGAATTGTTGAGATCACAATGTGGTACACCTTGTACCATCTTTGTACTAGAACACTCGCTGTTGTTCCTACATTCCATTGTATTGTGCATGTTGCTTAACTTGTCTCTTCTGGGTTGCACAACAACATTGTTGAATAGGTTTTGTTTTTTGTTTTTGCTTTCTGTATTTGTGTGACCCAAGACTGAGAACACTCATTAGATTTGCCCACATTTATATTAAGGTTTTTGACTTAGTCTTGGCAAAATCATGACATCACTTCATTCTGACAGAAACCCAGAGAGGGTCTCTATTTCTCACTGTGTCCCAACCATCCAACATGTCATAGCTTAGAGACATATTCCATGGCGCTCTATGAATTCAGTGACTCTACTTTGAAATTCACTCACTCTCCAAGGCAATTCAGCTGGTCGTAAAGGAAGGATACATCTCATAACATCATTGTTGCATTTTATATATCGACAGACCTGCACCTCTTAGGCTGAATATGGATACGGAATTGAATATAGATTATGTATTGATTTATTCTGCTATTCTGCTAAAGTATGATAACTTTATACACAGCTTTAATCCTGCATATATATATATATATTTGATCTCTTCTGAGATTTTATTTTTTTTGCTTTTTGGGTCACACCTAGCAATGCACAGGGGTTACTCCTGGCTCTGAGCTCAGGAGTTACCCCTGGTGGTGCTCAGGGGACCATATCTGATGCTGGGAATCAAACCCGGGTCAGCTGCATGCAAGGCAAATGCCCTACCCGCTGTGCTATTGCTCCAGCCCCTCTTCTGAGGTTTAATCATGAGTCTGCAAAGCTAGGCTTATAAATGAGCTTACATGGTAGTGGTTGTAGGACGTGGGTGTGGATTTCTGGGCTTCCAGAATTAGGGGGGAGTTCTGTGGAGGCTATTGTCCCTCACTCTAAGAAGACCCCAGAGTTCTTAGCCTGGAGACCAGTGTACCAAATAGCTTTCTAAAGTTTGGCATCTCTGAGTGTGGCTGCCATAGACTTCAGCACTGTGCTCATCAATCTGTCCCCATCTTGAGGACACCCCAACGTTTTCAGCTGGGAGACCACTGTTCCTGTGAATTTCTGTGGCTAGGTGATCTCCTCTGAGATTGACTTATGAGTCTGGAAAACTGGGCAGATGAATGTGCTTCCATGGCTGCAGAGATAGAATGTTGAACCTATATGTTCTTATATCCTTTTGAACTGTTTTTTTTTAACTTTGAGAACAAATTCCAAGAAATAGAATTATTGGTTCTATGGGAATTTTACTTCTACATTTTTGGTAGACCTCCACACTGCTTTCCATAGGAATTGAACCAGAGGACATGCTAAGACTAGTGAATGATGTTCCTTTTTCACCACAGCCCCAGCAATGCTGGTTGTTTCCAATCATTTTCTTATTGTTGTGTGGCTATACTCAGAACAATAGTGTGATATTCAGGCCTTACTCCTGGATCCACTCTCAGGAATTACCCCTGACTGTGCTTTGAGGGAGCATATGGATTGCTGGGCATTGAACCCAGTCAGGTGCATGCAAGGCAAGTGCCCAACTTGCTGTACTATCTCTCCTGCCCCAGTCATTTTGATACCTGGGAGGAGGTAAGGGGCTCATGACTGCAATAAATGTTCATTTCTTAGTTTATAGGATTTGAATCTACTCAAATCATCCAAGTAATTTGGGTTCATAGGATGTGCCAAGCATTGCCCACTATGAGAGTCAATCAATGAACAAAACAACAGACCCCACATATGTGAGATTCACATGCCAATGGAAAAGAAACAGATAATAATGGATTAAAAATGCAGCAAAAAAAACCCCCCACAGCACTCAAAAGGAGAGAGATAACAAAAGGGAATGTCCTGCCACAGAGGTAGGATGGGCTGGGGGGAAGGGGGGTGGGAGGGATACTGGGACTGGTGGTGGTCGAGAATGGGCACTGGTGGAGGGATGGGTACTCGATCATTGTATAACTAAAACCCAAGCACAAAAATTTGTAAGTCTACAACTGTACCTCATGGTGTTTCACTAATAAAAATTTAAGGAGGGGCTGGAGCGAAAGCACAGCGGGTAGGGCATTTGCCTTGCACGCGGCCGACCCAGGTTTGATTCCCAGCATCCCATATGGTCTCCTGAGCACTGCCAGGAGTAACTTCTGAGTGCAGAGCCAGGAGTAACCCCTGTGCATCGCCGGGTGTGACCCAAAAAGCAAAAAAAAAAAATTTAAGAAAAAAAATGCAGCAAAAAAGGGAAAAAGAGATAGGGGAAGAGTTCCCATCTGAAGGGGGGGCTGGTGGCACAAAGGAGACTGAGGAGGAAGAGAGGAGTAAAGTCTGAAAGGGAGAAATGTTGCTTATCCAAGTGAGATCTGCATTTAGGAAAAGGTTCACTTTCAAATACTTACTGATTACTTTTATATATTTCCTTGAAAATTTACACTAGTATTTTATCATTGCACCTTTACCACTGTCAGTAATTTTAATATCTTTTTCATATTTTTTCGGGGCTGGAGCGATAGCACAGCGGTAGGGCGTCTGCCTTGCACGCAGCCAACATGGCCAACCCGAGTTCGATTCCTCCACCCCTCTCGGAGAGCCCGGCAAGCTACCAAGAGTATCTCGCCGGCACGGCAGAGCCTGGCAAGCTCCCAGTGACGTATTGGTTATGCCAAACACAGTAACAACAAAGTCTCCAATGGAGACGTTACTGAGCCCGCTTGAGCAAATCGATGATCAACGGGAGGGCCCTTTTTTCATAATTTTGAAACAGAGTTGTACATTTACTAACATTCATAACTTATCCCAACTATTGATTCCCAATATTGAGCATGTTCTGGAAGTCTTCGACTGCCGGAGCCCTGGTCAGGGCAGAGAGGGAAACTCAACCCGCTCCCCTCCAAGGGGGGCAGGAGACTCTGTGCTGTTCTCTTCCGGGAGCTGGGTTTTATAGTCTCTGGATCTTGGGATGGGATGGGATTACACGGCGCCAGAACCAGCCACCTCCATGCTGAGACCACTCTCCACACGTATGAAAGTACCGGCAGAGGAACAAAGGTATGCGGGTCCTGGGGCTGAGATCTCCAAGCCTGCTCGGATCGGGGCTGAGCATCCTCCACCCAGATCCTCCATATTCCAGTAGGCAGGGGTCACACCCATCAACTGGCCCCCTGGCGCCGTGTAATCCCATCAATGGCCAAGACCCAGAGACTATAAAACCCAGCTCCCAGAAGAGAACAGCACAGAGTCTCCTGCCCCCGTGCCTGTTATAAATAGTCCACTAAAAATGATCCAAAAAGATTTCCGTAAAGGAAAGTACGTAAAAATTGTTGTATCTCACTTTGGAGCCATTACTCCCCCCGTATAAAAGACCATTAACATGCTACAGGTTAAGCCTTGTGTGCATACATACATATATATATATATTTATATATACACATATACACACACATATATATATCACTGTCACTGTCACTGTCCTCCCGTTGTTCATCGATTTGCTCGAACGGGCACCAGTAACGTCTCCCTTGTGATACTTGCTACTGTTTTTGGCATATCGATATGTTACAGGTAGCTTTGCCAGGGTTTGCCATACGGGTGAAATACTCTTGGTAGCTTACTGGGCTCTCCGAGAGGGATGGAAGAATCAAACCCAGGTCGGCTGCGTGCAAGGCAACTGCCCTATCTGCTATGCTATATTAATCAAGATAGGTTGCCTTCAGCTTACACCCCATCAAATGTGGTGTGCTACTTGTTTTATACGATACTCACAGAGATGAACCACAAAAAAAATTTAAATAACCGCATCCCAAAATGAGGATAGGAGATGAACAGATACTGCCTTAAAGAAGACAAAGAGATTGCTACAGATGTATGAAAAGTGCTCATTGTCGCCTGTGTTTATGGAAATGTAACTCAAAACAATAATGAGAATCCACCTTACTCCAGTGAGACTGGTATATCACAAAATGATTGGAAGAAACCAGTGTTCGTGGGATATGATGAGACAGGAACCTTAGTCACTGATGATAGAATGTCCTCTGGTTCAGCCCTTATGGAAAGCAGTATGGAGATGTAGCCAAACTGTAAGAATAATATTTCCATGGGAACCAGAATTTCTACTTCTTGGCATTTATCCTAAAATTTAAAAAATAACTGAAAAGGATATATGAAATCTTATGTTCATTGCAATATTTGTATATAGCACATAGAAATAATAAATAAGACAATAGTAAAAAGGAGAAGCAGGAAATAAAATTTCAGTGAATAAAGTTCCTATATTTGGGCAGGATAAATCAATAGGAAGAATCTCTTTCCAATTCTGCATCCATGTTAAGGCTAGGAGGTGCAGGATCTCTTGACTCTCACATCAAACCCAACATTGATGGTAGGAGACAATTACTCTATTACCAACTGGGTTGCCTTGGAGTGGAAATAAATCCTAGAGTGGGGTCACTGATTTCATGTAGCCCCAATGTGACTCTAAACTATGATAAGAACTGGAGGGTAGGGCCACTCTGACAAACAGAGACCCTCGACAGGGTCCTAGCAGAATGGTTTTACAAAGACTGAGTCAAAGACTGCAGTCAAATGCCAGTTTGACCACATACAGGCAAAATAAACATTGGAAACTCTAATAGGTGTTCTCGGTTTTGGATCACACATACACACGCAATAAACAAACAAACAAACAGAAAATCGCCTATGCAACAGATTTCCTGTGAAGATCAGAAGAGATGAGTTAGGGGGTATGGTGCTGCCAGCAGGTCAACCTGTACCTGCGGGGCGAGTGCGTCAGCAGTTTGATGGTGCCTTCAGGCTTCCTAATACCCCCAAATTGCCGCTATGCCTTTGGTCAGACTCCAACAACTTGGGACCAAGTTTACCAAGAAATTAAATGGTCAAAGTTAGATATGTGGGAGCCATGCCCACAAACCACCTCTGGATCAGCTATACAAGCTCATTTATTGGCCTTATTTCAGAGACCTATAGATAAATCTCAAAAGAGATCAAATACCACACACTTTATCTTGGACCAGCATGTAACTGAACAGACCAGGTAAATTGGAGGGATGAGTCAGCCTGGAGCCCGTCCAAGCAGAGCCCCTGGAATCTGCTTGCTTCTACAATCTATAATTGCCACCATGCCCCCAGCCTGACTTTGCCATCTCAGGATGACCACACAAAGACTTCTGAAAACTCAAGTATGGGGTTTTTGTGACTTAAATCTCCAGTATCTCTCGAAATTGGGATGGGCTACCTGTCCCCACTTCCCAATACTCCTGGAAGCACTGGCAGTCACCCCCACAAACCAACTCCAGCGTCACCCTGTAAGCTGTACTGCCAGCCTTGCTTTAGAGATCCATAAATAATTCTCGAAAGAGAGTAAGAGCCACAGTTAATCTTGGACCCGCACAAGGCTGAACAAACCAGGGTAAATCAGAATAGGATGGTTTGGAATGTGCCTGCCAAAGTAGAGCCCCTGGCAGCCACTTGTTCCCACAATTCAAAATTGCCGCCATGCCCCTGGCCTGACTCCACCGTCTCAGGACAGATGTCACCGAGGCATAATCTGCTGAAAAATCTGGTATGTGGTTTTGTGACCGAAATCTCCAGGCTTTCTTGGGGTCGGGATGGCCTCTTCCCCCCACCACCCTGTACTTCCAGAAACCTTGACAGTCACATCTACAGGCAAAGCTGCCACCCAATTGAAAAGCTATTCTAGCCTAACTCTCCTGATAAAAATACGAAATGCCCTGAACACCATGACCTCGTAGCACCTGTGTTTCAAACCATAATGCACAAAAGGAAAAAGAGATAGAAAGAGAGAAGGAAAGTGCCTCCCTTAGAGGAAAGCTGGGGGTGGGGGTGGGGGATTGGAGGAATGTGGTGGGGAAACAGGGAACATTGGTGGTGGGAAATGTACACCAGTGGAGGGATGGGAGCAGGATTATTGTATGACTGAAACCCAATTATGAAAAGCTTTGTAATGGTCTATCGCACAGATATTCAATGAAAAAAAATTTTTTTTAAAAATGTAACATGGAGGGGCTGGAGAGATAGCACAGCGGGTAAGGTGTTTGCCTTGCACGCGGCCAACCCGGGTTTGATTCCTAGCATCCCCTGAGCACCGCCAGGAGTAACTCCTGAGTGCAGAGCCAGGAGTAACCCCTGTGCATCACCAGGTGTGACCCAAAAAGCAAAAAATAAAAAAAAAGTAACATCGAGTTCATGCCCACTTCAATCAGCTTAATCAATGGCAGTACTCCTACATTTAAAAAAAAAGAAGAGATGATTTATGCACTATAACTCATTCCAAAATACAATGGAATGTGCGATAAAGGCTAGAGTTTTCCTAGAACAAAGATAGTACAAGATGCACTACATCAAGGTCTCAGTCACTCAGATGAAACATTCATAGGGGAATGAATGAACTTCCAGGAGAGATATCAGCCTGCAGCCCACTTAGTGATAATTTCCCAGAATTACTGAACAAATTTCAGGCTCCTTAAGACTATAGATGAAAAAAGAAAGACTATAGATTATATCTCTGTCCTGAAGTCCCAGCTTTGAGTCAAATTAAGTATTCTCTAGTAAAAGGTCTACTTGGTTAGCTTTAGACAAAAATTAATTTTAAAATGAACTAACAAGTTCTTCCAAAGATAACATAATTTATTGATTTTATGTTGAATATAGACATAATGGGACTAGAAATAAACTATATGGGTACTTAATTTTTTATGAGAAATACATTTTTTAAAATAAAAGTATTTAAAAAGTATTTAAAAGTATCTGTATTCTTATTGGGTTCCAGCACCACTGCACTGTGAAATATGTATGGTTATATGATCCATTCTAAACACTTCTTATGGAAAGACAATGAGACTAGACATAATATTTTCTAACATATTTGGAGCACAAAAATTGAAAGCTAATTTCTTTGCATAATCACAGTTAACTACATACGGCACAGGACACATCTACTGATGCCCACATTCCCTGGAGGCCTTGATGGGAGGAAGGCACTGTCTCAGAATATGCCTGCTGTTTTACAAGAACTCAACATAAGCCTATTGAATGAATGAATATGAGGCCAACAGCTCCAAAGACAAAGGTCCAACCAAAAATTTAAAACTCTTACAGGTGATAATGGATAGTGCAGTTTAACCCTTCCTCACCTACAAAATGGAGGTTCTGACTTTTGTGCCACTTATGTGTGAATTCAAGGGAAAGAACATGTCTGAGCATTTTATATGGAGTCCAAAAAGGCAAAGACACTCACCAAAGGATTCCTTGATAATGTCTTAGTAGAGTCAAGGAGCTCCCACTCTGAAGTGTAACAGGTGACTTAGATAAATTCCTATCAGATATTTCCATCAGGAAAGTCACAGTATCAAACTTAGGCAGAACACTCTGGTCAGTGAGATAACCAACTCTGTAATGATAAGCAATAAACATGGATGAATGAACTGAACTACAAACAAACTCCTCCCTCTTGGTTCCTGTTCTCCCTAAAATGACAAGTCCAGACGGGCAACTTACTGGCTACCAACATGCAGCGCTGGGTTTTCCTCACACTCTGGCTTCTGGTCGCCCTGCAATTGATTGGAGCAGCATTCAAAGTACGCGGTATGAAATATGATCGCCTTCAAACTGCCTGGGAAGCGGGAGGTGATACATGAATGCAATAAATATTCATTTCTTATTCTGATAGGATATTGAGCCAGTTCAACTCATCAAATACAAGTTGGGCTCAGAGGATGTGCCGGGCAGTTTCCACTATGAGCATCAATAAATGAACAAGTCAACAGACCCACACTTGTGGGACTCGCGTACCAATGAAAAAAGATGAATAATAATGGAGTTAGTGCAGTGCAAAAGGGAAAAAGAAATAGGAAAAGAGAAAATTCAAATTTGAAAGGGGGGGGGCGGTGATAGACAAAGAAGACGGGGAGGAGGAAGAGAAGAGTAAAGTGAAAAGCAAGAAATGTTGCTTATCCAAGTGAGACCTGTGTGTAGGGAAAGGCTCATTCTGGGACTCTGTACAAGTTTAGAAACTGCCCGCAGTGGTGGGGAGATGAAATGTAAATCTGAGGTTACCTACTGAAATGAGGAGAGCTACCTGTCAATTAGCTACCTGTCCTCATTTCCGGTGCCCATCCCCAAAACTTTCCAAGGTTTGTGGTAATCAGATGTCTCCCTTCAAAGTACATACTGCAACTGACAAATATTGATTTTAAAGCATAATGTACTCTCTGAACAATTCAACTATTTTTAAAAGTGAAGAGAAAGCAAAATTTTGTCAAGTCTCAAACTGCAGTGACAATCACTGTGGGACAGGGGTGAGCAGTTTTGCTCTCTTCATGCCCATTGATGCAGGAAACTATGGACTGCAGATTCTTGTACTGAATGAGAGGTTAAATCCCCCAAGAACACAATAGAAACACAGTTCTCAAGATTTCTTTCTGGTCCAGAAACAAATGGTGCAACAACTCCTGAGAACCTTCCTGACTCCAGGATGACTGGTTTGGAAACTCTGGGTGTGTTGCTCACAATCTGTCTCAACAAGCCCTTCTAATGATTGTGAGAGCCAGTCCCACTCAAACTTTAGAACTTCTGCTCTCAGAAAGAAAATAAGATAGTCACAGGATGGACACAAGTTTAGAAACTGCCCGTAGCTCCCACTCTGAAGTGTAACAGGTGACTTAGATAAATTCCTATCAGATATTTCCATCAGGAAATTCACAGTATCAAAATTAGGCACAACACTCTGGTCAGTGAGATAACCAACTCATTCAGACACCTACATTCAGTTTCAAATTTCCCCTCTCAGAAGCACCATGACTTAGCAATTTTATGTAACAATTTATGTTTGTTTGTTTTTATTTTCATTTTCTAAACTCAGATGAACGCTTTTCTCTACTTGACTGATCGTCTGATTTGTAAACTTGCAATTTTACTTTAATTCTTGGTGGGTTTCAGACTTAACAGGTTCTTGATTCAGAAAAAGGAAACTGTTGGGGTAATAATACAGTACAGAGGACAATCATGGTAGACAACTTGCATGCGGCCAACCATGTTTTAATCTCTGGCACCACTGATGGTTCAACAATTCCCACCAGGAGTGATCCCTTACTGCAGAGTCAGGAGTAAGCCTTTAGTACTGTCATTGTGGCCAAAAAAATCTAAGAATAATAATTATTTGGTTGCTTTAAGTGTTTCTATTCATAGAGAAAATATTTTCATCTCATTTCATTTCATCCTCCTGTTATTCGTCGATTGCCTCGAGCAGGCCCCAGTAACGTCTCTTTCATCCTAGCCCTGAGATTATATTCAAGGCTCTTTAGGAGAATGAGACCCATCATTGTTACTGGTATTTGGCATATTTGGTACGCCACGGGGAGTTTGCCAGACTCTGCCCTGTGGGCAGGCTACATTCGATAGCCTGCAAGTTTGTCCAAAGTAGGAATGAGACAATAAGATGTCATAAAAAAAAGTTCTGATAAGATGTCGCGCGGCCGCGAATGCAGCCATGCGGTTCCGGGATCTGGATTTTATAGTCTCTGAGTCTTGGCCGCTGATGGGATTACACGGCGCCAGGGGGCCAGGTGGTGGGTGTGACCCCCGCCTACTGGAATTTGGAGGATCTGGGTGGAAGATGCTCGACTCCAATCTGAGTAGGCTTGGAGGTCTCAGCCCCGGAACCCGTGTGGCTTTGTCCCTCTGCCAGTACCTTTATGTGTGTGGAGAGTGGTCTCAGCATGGTGGTGGCTGGTCCTGGAGGGGAGCGGGTTGAGCTTTCCTCCTTGCCCCGACCAGGGCTCTGGCAGCCGAAGACCTCCAGGACCAGCCACCACCATGCTGAGACCAGCCACCACCATAGAGAAAATAGAGAAAATAAATTACTAAGTGAACAGCTGCATAGGTGTATTAGTAAAGGAAACCTTCCAAGATGTTAGAGGAGAACAACAGAGGAAAGAAAACATAGTTTTCTCCAAAATAGAAAAAGACCAAAAGAACAAAACCGTGTTAAAAATCACAAAAATGAAGTGATAAGAAATAAAACAATAACTTAAAAGAGGAAAATGGTAACACAGATTTATGTAAGGTACTCAGCAGAGGATCTTTCCTATGTTAAATGCACACACACACACACACACACACACACGCACACAGAACAGAGGGTACCACCAGGTGACCCAAAGGGACTCGCAATTTTTATTCCAAAAGGACGCAGGTTGAATTTTTCCTTCTGGTCTTATACCACGGAGAAGCAGGGAGACAGAAATGACAGAATCAAAAGCAGGCAAGACTCCAGCCCTGCAGCTTCTCCTAGAGGAGTCCAGGGAGTGAGGCTGCCGTGACTTGGGTATCTCAGGACCCTCCGCACATGCCCCACTCTGCCCCTCATCTGAACTAACAGTTGATGGATAAACCATGGTTGGCACGGCCACAGAAGCAAGGTGGGAAGAGATAAGGAGCTCAGCTACTATGAACTGTCTCATGGATGTTCTCAGGGCTCTGCCAGCCCTTGGGATTTGGGTCTTACAAGTAAAGTGATGATTCTGATTTCTCTTCATTTCTTTATAACAACAGACGGCAAATACAGGAACCCTTCCTGCGAGCTTATTTTGTATGCTGGTTATGGTGAGGAGAAGATACCACGGTGGTTTTTCAACATTTTTACTCGTCAGTGTCAGAAATTTTTGTATGGTGGCCTTGGTGGAAATTCCAACAACTTTCAAAGTGAAGAACATTGTAAACGTGAGTGCCATCACATGCTGGCCTAATATGGACACGCCCACCGTGGGGTGGAAGTTGTATGACAGTAAGAACATTATGTTGTGAATGAGACAAGTCTCCTATACTCAAAGTTATTCTCTATAAAATAACATAATATGAGACTGACACTCAAGGACAGTAGATACAAAGGCCAGGAGAACTGCTCCATAGTTGGAAGCCTGCCTCATGAGAGGGGAAGAAGGCAGCTGGGATAAAGAAGGGATCAATAAGTCAATGATGTTGGAGGGATCATTCAGGATGGGAGGCCCTCCCATTGATCATCGATTTGCTCAAGCGGGCCCAGTAACGTCTCCATTGGAGACTTTGTTGTTACTGTGTTTGGCATATCGAATATGTCACGGGGAGCTTGCCAGGCTCTGCCGTGCGGGCGAGATACTCTTGGTAGCTTGCCGGGCTCTCCAAGAGGGGCGGAGGAATTGAACTCAGGTCGGCCATGTTGGCTGCGTGCAAGGCAAACCCCCTACCACTGTGCTATCGCTCCAGGATGGGAGATGTGTGCTGAAAGTCGATAAAAGACCGAGCACAACAACCTTTCAATAATCTATATTACAAACCATAATACCCCAAAGTGGAGAGAGAGTACGGGAGACATTGTCTGCCATAGAGACAGGGGAAGTCTGAGATGAGGGGGAATGGCATACTGGGGACATTGGTGGTGGAGAATGTGCACTGGTGGAGGGATGGGTTTTTGATCATTGTATGACTGAAACTGAAACATGAAAGCTTTGTAACTGTATCTCATGGTGGTTCAATGAACCAAGAAAAGAAGAAGAAAAAAGTCTCCTGGAATTGTTCATCTCTGTGCTGGAAACATTTGAAAATTATATCAACATATTTAAGACTCACATCATCCTTTTCAAATACATGCCAGCATACATATAAACACGTGGGACAGTTTGTGGGGAGGGTGGTTGGGGGCGAGTATGGTCATTCACACTGAGTCTGAATGACTTCTGGGCCAGAAGAAAACAAAGATTTTAAGGAGAGGACTGGGAATAGAAAACCTGAGACAAGATAGTGGAAAGGTTACATGGCATAAGGTTTCTGAGGTGTGTGGAAACAAAACAAGGAAACAAGAGGACTCCCAAGAAGTCAAGGCAGTTGGGCAGGCAGAAGAAGATATGACAGTCCTTCTAATTTAAATATTACACATATCTTTCCTTAAAATGTGTTAGTTAACATTAATGTTGGTAACCAGAGGGTAGCCTGGCCTGCTCCCTCTCCTGTGTCCATCCACCTTCCTTCTGAGACTTGGTTTGCTGTGTTCAATGACTGTGGCAAGAATTAAAAGGTGTAATGATATATATATGTTATATATATTTTATTAGTGATTCACAGTGAGGTACAGTTACAGGCTTACAAACTTTCGTGCTTGTGTTTCAGTCATACAATGATCGAGTACCCATCCCTCTACCAGTGCCCATTTCCCACCACCAATAATCCCAGCATCCCTCCCACCACCCCCGCCTTACCCCGCCTCTGTGGCAGGACATTCCCTCTTGCTCGCTCTCTTTTTGGGTGTTCTGGTTTGCAATAGAGGTATTTAGCGGTCATCATGTTTTGTCTATAGTCTACTTTCAGCCCGCATCTCCCATCCCGAGTGGGTCCACCACCCTTTACTTGGTGGTCCCTTCTCTATCTGAGCTGCCTTTTCCCCCAGCATGTGAGCATGTGAGGCTGGCTTCTAAGCTATGGAGTGATTCTTCTGGTACCTATCTCTACTATTATTGGGTGTTAGTCTTCGATTCTGTAATTTTATATTCCACAAATGAGTGCAATCTTTCTATGTCTGTCTCCTTCTGACTAATTTCACTTAGCATGATACTTTCCATATAGAACCACTTGTATGCAAATTTCATGTGGTTCAGTTAAAGACACAAAGTCTTCTTCAAAACAGTGTTGGGATTCCTATCAATATATATTCATCTACATTTGTATGTTTACTTAAACCTTCATGAACATCAGCTTCCTTCCTTCACTGGTTCTAGGGACCTGCGTACTTTCTGTTTCCACATTGCCCCCTACCTTCAATTATGAATACAGCAGGCAAAGATTATTGAAATATGTCATCATAGTATATACATTTCCTTGCATATTGCTCCCCTATGGTTCTTAGCTCTACTCTGTATAAAAGGTAAAGTCCATGCAGTGATAACAGGGAGCTCTATGACCAGCATACATCCTGAGACCCCACCTTCCCTAATGCTACCAACCAACCCTTCATCCCAGCTGCATCAACTTCCCCTGGATGTCTCTTGAACACCCCAAGCACCTGCAGATGATGGGTCCTTAGCTCGGACCCTCCACCTCCAAAGCTTTTCCATGACTGTTACAGGACTCAGGCCATCTTTCATTCCTCTCACTACCCAGTATAGAAAATGTGTCTGAGGTCAGTTGGTATGATGCATTAGGTGGCCGATAGACGTTTTCTATCTGAGAGATTGGAAATAGGTTGCAGACAGATCACCAGACAATAATTAGCAACCTTTATTCCCAATACCAAGATAGCACTGGGCACAGTGGCTTGCCTTTTGGGGCCTAGTCACTTTTCTTCACCTATTAAGATCTCATAAGTCAATTGGGCCTCTGAAAAATTTTCGTCCACAGTGACCTAGGACATAAAGTTTTGCCCAGGCCTCATCACTGAACCACATTTTCTTTTCTTTGTATATTGACTACGTGAAATTCCTGGAGTGCCCAATAAGCATGTAAAATATTTACACACTTCACTCCAAAGTGTAAAATATTTCTTGCAATACAGAGATGTATGTCCATACAAAGCATAGACCTTTTTGAAATAACTGAGTGGATCCATTCTAAACCCTTCATAAGATGGAGGCTGAATTTCCTCTAGCTGGATGAGGGAAAGAAGATGGAGCTCACAGGGCACTTGGTTTTTTCCAGATTTTGGCTATTGTAAACAGTGCTGCAATGAACATTTTAGTGCAGATGTCATTTCTACTATACTTTTTTTACATCTCTGGGATATATTCCAAGAAGTGATATACAATGACATTTTTAATCCATGATTCTCATTTCTGAGTCTCAGAGTTTGCTAGATCTGCTCTGTAGAAGACCACAAAGAAAACCTAAAAACCTATAGAGCCACTTGTATGCAAATTTCATGACTTCATCTTTTCTAACAGCTGCATAATATTCCATTGTGTAGATATACCAAAGTTTCTTTAACCAGTCATCTGTTCTTGGGCACTTGGGTTTTTTCCAGATTTTGGAAAAAAATCTGGGTAGAATTGACCACTTAAAGTCTAATAAAAGTCTCAACAGTACTCTTTGATTGGGAGCATGTCCTGGTCAGCCTGGAGACTGCCTGACAGAGGAGTGATGTTCTCTGAGGGAGAGTTCCTTACTGAGCAGCTCTTGGACTCAAGAGTCCGAGGAGATGACACTTTCCTTGAGGAGATTTGTCAAATACCTGCTGTGAGGGTCAAACTCTGCCCACACAGGGTCAGGGAGGAATTTTATTCCTCCAGACCTCTATCTCTTTTGCAGACTTTGGAAACCTTGGAATCCGAATAAACATTGCCAGGATCCTTATAAAATGTCAGTTAGTGCCATCATTATCACTAACATTGTGAACTACAGAATCTCTATGAAAAATAAGAATTTTCAATCAGCCTGAGCTCTCACTCCCACAAGGAGGCCTACTCTATTGTTCAACAGGAAGCGCCTGCATAAGACACAGCTTGTATGGTAAAGGAAATTTGAGCTAAAATATAAAACAAAAATTAGTGAACAAAAGAAAATATTTTCACACCATATCTCAAAGGGCTAAAACCCAAGGTTTATACAACACAGAGAAGAACTACAAAAATTTCCAGTACCTCATCCCCAAATTGGGAAAGGATATGTCCAGATACTGCCTCAAAGTAACAACAAAGTCTCCAATGGAGACGTTACTGGGCCCGCTCGAGGAAATCGACTGCCTCAAAGAAGACATACGGATGCATGAAAAAGTTCTCCTTGTCACCTGTAACTAGGGACATGTACTGTCCTCCCGTTGTTCATGGATTTGCTTGAGCAGGTACCAGTAGCGTTTCACAACAAATTGTGAGACTTGTTACTGTTTTTGGTATATAAAATGTGTCATGGGGAACTTTCCAGGCTTTGCTGTGTGGGCGAGATACTCTCGGTAGCTTGTCAGGCTCTCTGAGAGGGGCAGAGGAATTGAATCTGGGTCGGCCTGTGCAAGGCAAATGCCCTACCCGCTGTGCTATTGCTCTAGCCCCAGGGACATGCAAATCAAATGAAATACCATTTTACATCAGAGAGACTAGTATGTATCAAAACCGCTGGAAACAACCATTGTTGGTGGGGATCTGGTGAGAAAGAAACCCTAGTTACTTTTTGTGAGAATATTCTCTGGTTAAATCTTTATGGAAAGCAGTATGGAGATCTCTGAAAAAATGTAAGAATAAAATTCCTCTCAGATCCAGCAATTCCACTTTGCATTCTTCATAAAATAAAAACATTGATTCAAAAGGATATTTGAACATCCATGTTCATTGCAGTATTTAATATAATAGAATATGGGGGGAAATCTCCACTCCATATGATCCATCCAACAACATATGAAGGGATCAAGAAGATGTGGTATATATACAATATAGAAAACTATGCAGGTGTAAGAAGAAATCATGCAGTGTGCTACAACGTGGATGAAATTGAGAGTATTGGGCTAAGAAAAATAAAACAGAGGGAGAAGACAAATGCTGAACATCAGCACGCATCTGTGGAATACAGATAAAATAAGAGCATATTATGAGAGAGCAAGAGGGAATGCCCTGCCACAGAGGTGAGGTAGGGTGGAGGGGATGGGGTGGGGGTGGTGGGAGGGATGCTGGGAGCATTGGTGGTGGGAAATGGGCACTGGTGGAGGGATGGGTACTTGATCATTGTATGACAGAAACGCAAGCACGAAAATTTGTAAGCATATAACTGTACCTCACGGTGGTTCACTAATTTAAAAAAATGTGTGCTCTTATTAAAAAAATAATTTAAGGTAGTCCCATTTGTCTATCTCTGTTTTCACTTGCTTAGCCAGTGGCATGACATCTTTGAAGATACCATTAGCTTCAATGTCATGGGTGCTTGATCATTGTATAACTGATACCCCAGCACAAAAATTTATAAGTCTATAACTGTACCTCATGGTGTTTCACTAATAAAAAAAAGATATCCAAGTGAACCTTTTATCAGAGAATATAGCATTAAGGATCTCCACAACATCAGACCAGAATCCATAAGGTACATTGAAGACAAAGTTGGCAAAACCCATCCCTCCACCAGTGCCCATCCTCCACCACCACAGGTCCCAGCATCCCTCCCAACCCCCATCCCCCCATTCCACCCTGCCTCTGTGGCAGGGCATTCCCCCTTGTTCTCTCTTCTTTTGGGTATTGTGTTTTGCAAGAGAGGCATTGAGTGGCAATCATGTTTGGTCTATAGACTACTTTCAGCATGCTACTCCCACCCTGGGAGGATCCTCACAACACCCTTTATTTGGTGCTCTCTTCTCTATCTGAGCTTCCTTTTCACCTAGCACGTGTGGCTGGCCTTCAAGTCATGGAGCAAAATTCCTGGTACTAATCTCAGCCATTCCTGGGTGTTAGTCTCCCGTTTTGTTGCTTATGTTCCCCAGATGAATGCAATCTTTCTGTGTCTCTCCTGCTCTTTCTGACTCATTTCGCTTAACATGATACTTTCCATGTAGTACCACTTGTATGTAAATTTCATAACTTCATCTTTTTTTAACAGCTACATAGTACTCCATTGTGTAAATGTACCAACGTTTGAGACTGGCCCACATCCACAAGAACAAAAGCAACCAGTGGTGGTGCAGATGTGGCGAGAAAGGGACCCTCCTTCACTGCTGGTGGGAATGCCGGCTGGTCCAACCCTTTTGGAAAACAGTATGGACGATTCTCAAAAAATTCGAATTTGATCTCCCATTTGACCCAGCAATAGCACTCCTGGGAATATATCCCAGAGAGGCAAAAAGGTATAGTTGAAGTGACATCTGCAATTGTTTGTTCATTGCAGCACTCTACAATAGCCAGAATCTGGAAAAAACCTGAGTGCCCGAGAATAGATGACTGGTTAAAGAAACTTTGGTATACATTTCACTTGGTTATCTTTACACACATGTTATCTCTTTTCAAATGAACAAGAAAAATTTCCCCCAATAATAATTAATTTTATATTGAGTATAAATATGATAGAACTACAAATAAATGTTCTGGGCACTAAAGCCAAAGAGATTGTATAGAGGGTAGAGAGTTTGCCTTCCACATGACCAACCCAGGTTTCACCCTTGGTCGTAGAAGTGACTCTGGAGACCAGAGCCAGGCGTATCTCCTGAGCACTGCCAGCTGTGTCTCAAAAAAAAGCCTTTCTGGTTACTTATATTTTTATGATAAATACACTTTAATGTAGCACTGTCCACCTGTTGTTACTGTTTTTGGCATTCGAGTATGCCATGGGGAGCTTGCCCGGCTCTGCCATGTGGGTAGGATACTCTTGGTAGCTGTCCAGGCTCTCTGAGTGGGACTAGGAATCAAACCTGGGTCGACCGTGTGCAAGGCAAACGGCCTACCTGCTGTGCTATCATGTACATATTCTTGTTAAGTTCATACTCTACAGCTCTGTGAGATATGGATGGTTATAAGTTCCAAAAACGTATTGTAGGGAGAAAAGGAAAGAAGATAGAACATTTCCTGACATGAATGTAGCACAAAAATTTAGTCTTTGACTTTATTTCAAAAAAGATAAAACATATTGAGGTTAATAACCTTGCCATGGGCTGGAGCGATAGCACAGAGGGTAGGGCGTTTGCCTTGAACGCGGCTGACCTGAGTTTGGTTCCTCCGCCTTCTATTCCTCCGCCCCTCTCAGAGATTCTGGCAAGCTACCTAGAGTATCTTGCCCACACGGCAAAGCCCGGTAAGCTACCCGTGACGTATTCGATATGCCAAACACAGTAACAAGAAGTCTCACAATGTTACTGGGCCCTCTTGAGCAAATCAATCGATGTACAACAGGAGGACAGTGACAGTGAACCTTGCCATTATATTACCTCTCATATTTTTTTTAGTCGTCATTCTTACTGTTTTTGGGTGGGTAGACTTTTGGGGTTACACCTGGCTATGCTCAGGGGTTACTCCAGGCTCTGCCCTCCTGGCAGTGTTTGGAAACCATATGGGATGCCAGGAATCTAACCCAGGTAGGCTACGTGCAAGGCCAATGCCCTCCCTGCTGTACTATTGCTTCGGTCCCCATTCTTTGATATTTAAAATGATATGTCATTGTGTCTGTGGTTTGAATTTTCCTGATGATTCTAAAAATTGGAGCACCCTTTTATTTACCTGCTAATCATTTATATGCCTTGTCTGAGGGAAAAATGCCTATTATAGTCCATTCCCCTCTGATCTATTTTTATTGAGTTTTGGAAGTTCCTTAAATTAATCACTTATCCAATAATTGGTTTGCAAATAATAAATATCTAAACACACAAGACTTATTCTTTAAATGTTTCACTCTTTTTTATGATTGTTTTCATGTTTTTCTTTTTTTTAAATTTTTTTTTATTAGTGAAACACCATGAGGTACAGTTGTAGATTTACAATTTATTTTGTGCTTGGGTTTCTATTATACAATGATCAAATACCCATCCCTCCACCAGTGCCCATTTTCCACCACCATGGATAATATCCCTCCCACCCCCATCCCCCTATCCCACCCTGTCTCTGTGGCAGGGCAATCCCTTTTGTTCTCTCTCTCCTTTTGGGTGTTGTGGTCTGCAAAAGAGGCATTGAGTGGCAATCATGTTCAGTCCATAGTCTACTTTCAACATGCATCTCCCCTCCTGGGAGGATCCTCCAAACACCCTTTATTTGATGCTCCCTTCTCTATCAAATATTTCACTCTTACCTTCCCTATACTACCTGAATCAAATCAGGTAATTGAAAACTTGCCACGCCGTCAACGGTGTCGCCCGCGTAGCAACCAGCTAAGGTGGCCTGGGCCTGGCCCAGGTCCCGCGGGAAAGGGAGGTTCGCGATCTTTGGGTCTATGCCTCCGGCGCCCCCTTTTTCTTATCCTGCTTTGTGTGCTTCTGTGGCACTTTGGTATGTGGCTCTTCTGCATCCCGGATGGAGTTTATAATGGTTGCCTGCCAATTTTACTTATAAGTTAGGTATTTAGAATTAATAGGTAGAAGCTTTGTAGTTATAGTTTGCTTTTAATCATTGTGAAATCTGTAGGAAACTAAGGAGATGTTAGGTTTGACAAAGGTCAGGAGTCATAAGTGAAACCAAACAATAACAGGAGCCAGAAAAACCGCCAAATATTGTGGCTGAAACAATTAGATCCTTAGCATACAGTACAGCCCTCAATTTCAAGCAAGGGTGCCTAACATAAAAGAAAACAATAAGCTATCATATGAGAGAATGAGGGACATTGTGAAACCTCTATCCCCCCATACAAAAACTGATTCAAGCACATACACCCTGGAGTTTATTAACAGAAAAACAAAGTGTTGCAAACCAATATATGGGAAGGTCCAAGACCCTTCCTGGATTGTGATGTGTGGTTAAGACCCTGTCAGATGAAAACAAAAGTTGCTGAAGAAAAACAATGATAAAGAACTCTGTAGAAAGGGGAACCATGGTTAGACATTAAATCCTGTGTAATCACTGTAAAGAATTCATAGGTAAATGTTTTGTCCTAATTTGAAGCAGGAAGTGTATTAAGAAAGTGTTTTTGTCCCTCGATATTTTTTGGAATATGTCACCAATAAGTGACCACGATATGATGTAATGTCCGATTGTATTCTGGCCCTTTTTTCTATGATTTTGCCTTGACTGTATAAAAAAGGAACTCTGTGCTCAGTAAAATCGCAGCAGCACTCAACCTCACTTGTGTTGGTGTCTGTCTGTCATCGCCGAATCTCCTGCTTTCCTGTAAACCTTCTCCCACGTCCCTCAGCCTGGTGGTTCCCGACCGAGCCAGTCTGCGGCAAAAACTTATTTTCTCACACAATCAAACACAACTACACATGGCACAGAATACTATTTCTGATATCCACATGCCCAGAAACCCCCAGTCTGGAGGAACTCACTAGCACATGATATTCCACTAGAACTCAAGAAAAGTTCGTTTAATGAAAGACTGAGCTAAGAACATCAGATCTATGAAGAACAGGATGTAGTCCGAACCCGAAACTCTTTCTGCACATGACAACAGACTGTGTGTTTTAGCCCTTCGTCACCTACAAATTCGGGTTCTAACTCTTATGATAATCATGTGGAAATTCCAGGGAAACAAAAAGGTGTGAGAATTTTATGTAGCGTCTAGAAGACAAAGACACTCACCAAAGGGTTGCTACTTGTTATTTTATTGAAGTCAAGGGACTTGCACTTTGAAATTCAACAAAGTGATTTAGATAAAATTTGATCAGATAATTCTGGGTGAAGAGTAGACATGATTTTTGATCAGACACTCCATTGAGTGGGAAATCAAATTTTGTAAATGGTAGGCAATAAACATGGACGAATAAGCTAACTTCCAAACAGATTTTTCCTTCTTGATTTTGTCCTCCCTGATTGGTTAACTTACTGGTTACCACAAGCAGCTCTGCGTCTTTCTCACACGTTTGCTTCTAGTCACCTTCCAAGACCCTGAAGTAGAAAACATTGTTGAGTAGAAGATTTTGAGGAATAGATTGTAGGGAAACTATGTGTGTCCAAGCTGAATAACTTGCGATTCTTTTGAGGAAAATCCTGGAAAATGAATTTCTCATTTCAACACCAAACAAGATCATCTGCGGCATGAGGAGTTGGCAAAGGATGCAGTAGATGATTTATGTAATATGCAGAGTATAATGGTATAATGCCCCTGCGCCTGGCTATTCCTCACTGGGGCCCCTTGGAGGGGAGCGGGTTGAGCTTTCCTCCCCGCCCTGACCAGGGCCCTAGCAGCCGAAGACCTCCAGGACCAGCCACCACCATGCCGAGACCACTCTCCGCACACCTGAAGGTACTGGCAGAGGGACAAAGCCACGTGGGTTCCGGGGCCGAGATCTCCAAGCCTACTCGGATTGGAGTCGAGCATCCTCCATCCAGATCCTCCAAATTCCAGTAGGCGGGGATCACACCCACCAACTGACCTCCTGGCGCCATGTAATCCCATCAGCGGCCAAGACTCAGAGACTATAAAAACCAGCTCCCGGAGGAGAACAGTGCAGTCTCCTGCCCTCGCGCCTGGCTATTCCTCGCTGGGGCCCCTTTGGAGGGGAGCGGGTTGAGCGTTCCTCCCCGCCCTGACCAGGGCCCCAGCAGCCGAAGACCTCCAGGACCAGCCACCACCATGCCGAGACCACTATCCGCACACCTGAAGGTACCGGCAGAGGGACAAAGCCACTTGGCTCCTGGAACCGCGTGGCCGCGAATGCCTTATTATTATGCCGCGATGTCTTATTATGACATCTCATTCCTACTTTGACAAACTGGCAGGCTACCGTATGTAGCCTGTCCACACGGCAGAGTCTGGCAAACTCCCCGTGGCGTACCCAATATGCCAAATACCAGTAACAATGATAGGTCTCATTCTCCTAAAGAGCCTTGAATATAATCTCAGGGCTAGGATGAAGGAGACATTACTGGGGCCTGCTCGAGGCAATAGATGACTAACAGGATGATTTGTGATTGTGATTGTGAATTGTGTGTAAAAGATCAAAGGTAGTGTTCTTAGAACACAGATAGTACAAGATGCACTCCATCATGATCTAAACCAATGGATAGGGATAACAGTTCTAGGAAAGATATAAACTTGGAGCCTACTCAATGATCATTTTTCCAAGTTGAATGAGCAAATTTCAGCCTCCAGAATACCATAAATGATTTCTCTGTCCTAAAGTTCCTGTTTAGAATCCAGATTTTTGATCTAGGATGCTATAGATACAGCTTTTTGACAGAGTACTCTGGTAAAACTTCAACAAAAATTTCTGAAGGCACAAGTTGACTCTCTTTCTTAATGAAAGCTAGTTTTCCCAAAAATAGTAAAATGTGCTTTAATTTGAACACAAAAACGAAAGCTGGAAATAAATTTCTGGCTATTTGTTAACTTGGGATAAACTTATTTTTTATTATGCCAAGTTGCCTTCCTGCTAGGTTTATCTCCCATTGCCCTATCAAAGACTAGAGTGATAGGAAAGAAAGTAAGAAGCATTCAATCCAGACACAATACCTGGTATCACATATGGTTCTCTGGGTCCCATTAAGAATGACTCTCGAGCACAGAGCCAGGATAAGTCTGAGTACCACTGGTTGTACCCAAAACAAAAATAAATAAATAAATTGAAAGGGCTGTGGTTGTAATATATATTCCAAAGATTTTTTTTAGGTATGAGTACTGCTATTTATTCAGTCAATGAATAGCAGATTGAATTGGGCATGAACACCACTTTACATTTTTTTTACATTTTTATTAACACTGGCAAGCTACCTGTGACATATTCAATATGCCAAACACAGTAATAACAAGTCTCAAAATGGAGACGTTAATGGGCCCACTTGAGCAAATCGATGAACAACGGGAAGACAGTGCAACAGTGCTTTATTGAATCACCATGAGAGCAGTTACAAAGTGTTCAGGTTTAAGTCTCAGACATACAGTATAAAATCCAGCTCCCGGAATCTCGTGGCCGCATTTGCAGCTGCGCGACACCTTATTGTGACATCTTATTATCTCATTCCTACTTTGGACAAACTGGCAGGCTACCGTATGTAACCTGCCCACACAGCAGAGTCTGGCAAACTCCCCGTGGCGTACCCAATATGCCAAATACCAGTAACAATGATGGGTCGCATTCTCCTAACCCTGAAAGAGCCTTGAATATGGTACTTTTTAAAATATCTCTGTACTAGGAAGTAACAAAGTATCTCAGTAATGAAGGAGACATTACTGGGGCCTGCTCGAGGCAATCGACGAAGAACAGGATGATCGTGATCGTGATCATACAATGAAACACCCATACCTTCACCAGTGCCCATTCTCCATCCCCCAAAACTCCAGTATACCCCCATCCCACACCCTCCCCCTACCTTTGGGGCAGTTGATTTCCACATTACTCTCCCTCTGCTTTGATTACATTCAACATTTTGACACCAGACCCACCATTATTATTTGGGATTTTACCCCAACACTCAGATCTGCTGAAAAGGGAACAGTAGACAATTTATTTTCTATTGCTGGTTATGAATAACATATGATGTCACTTGGCTCCAGTAGTGGCTGCGCGGTTTTGAAATTCTGAAATTTTAACACTTAAATCTGGAGGGATTTCTGCCAAAATCTGCTGGGTTCTGAGATTTGTTCCTGAGTCTCTTGGATCATGGCTGTTAAGCAGCTTGATCAGGAGCCAGAAAGGCCATTCGTGGGCATTGACTCAGGGTTTCGTTTGGACGGGGAGGAAAGGGCTGGCTTCACCCTCATCCTGTGAGAACCCGCGTATCTCATCACTGAGGGCCCAAACCTGACTGTTCAATGGCTTCTGGAGGATGGCGGCCACCGAACCTCCAAGGGGGAGCAGGTGGAGGGACAGCACCCTTTCCCCCCTGGAATGGCCCAGCAACAGTAACCTACTGCAGGGTCTGGACGCATTTCTGCCAAAAGCCACTGGGATCTGAGATTTGTTTCTGAGTCTCTGGTATCATGGCTATTAAGCAGCATGATCAGGAGCTAGAGAGGCCGTTTGTGGGCATTGACTCAGTGTCTCGTTGGGATGGGGAGGAAAGGGCCGGCTCAACCCCCATCCCGTGAGGCCCTGTGTGTCTTGTCACTGCGGGCCCAAACCTGACTGTCCAGTGGTCTCTGGAGGATGGCGGCCACCGAGCCACCAAGGGGGAGCAGGCGGAGGGACAGCACCCTTTCCCCACTGAACTGGCCTGGCAACAGTAAACTATTGCGTGGTCCAGATGCATTTCTCCTAAAAATCGCTGGGTTTCGAGATTTATTTCTGAGTCCTTGGAATCATGGCTGTTAAGACACTTGATCAGGAGCCAGAGAGGCCGTTCGTGCGCGGTGACTCAGGGTCTCATTGGCATGGGGAGAAAAGGGCCAGCTCAATCCCCATCCTGTGTGGCCCCACGTGTCTCATCACTGTGGACCCAAACCTGACTGTCCAGTGATCTCTGGAGGATGGCAGCCACTGGGCCACCAGGGGGAACAGGCCAAGGCATGAAACCTATTCCTACCTGGGGTGGCCCAGTGCCTGTAATCTACTGCAGGGACTGGATGCATTTCTGCCAAAAGCTGTTGAGTTTCGAGTTTTGTTTCTGAGTCTCTGGATCATGGCCGTCAAGCAGTTCGATCAGGATCCAGAGAGGCCAACCTCCAATTATATAGCTGAGCCGGAGGTGGTTTGTGGGTGTGTCTCCCACATACTTAACTTCTGGCTATTTACTTTCTTGATAAAATTTTCCCCAAGATTTTGGTGTCTGGCCAAAGGCACAGCAGCAATTTTGGGGTATCTGAAAGTCTGAAGGTGCCATGAGGCTGCTGACGCATTCACCTCACAGGTACAGATTGACCTGCTGGTGGCACTATACCCCCTATATTCCAAAGATTTTTGAGAATACATGAGACATGACAGAACATTCTCTGAAAACAACTGGCTTGAAAACATTCAGTTGTCTTCCCTTTTCCAGAAAAGATGAATTGCATTGAAGGTAAAGTTCTGAATGGGAAAACTGTTCTTTCAAACTTTCATTCTTGCCCCACCAATTCTACACAACCAGAACCAAAGAGTCTGATTCAAAACAAATCTGTTGACACAAACACAAAAATAATACAGATACCACAAAGGACTTATCCCAGACAATGAGAGTGTTGTCTCCACAGTTCTCGAGGGTCATCAGACAAGAAGGAAAAAGCACCTCAGAAGATGTCTCATGTTCTAGCAGAAGAGGTGTTTGTGGAAAGAATGAGTAACATAAGGGCATCAGACCTCCCAGGCCAGTCCTGGATCCACACTTCCCTCCACATGACAACAGAAGGTGTAGTGAACACTTCCTCTTCTGTGCAATGGAGGCTTCTAAATCATATGATTATCACTTGTGGATTCCCCTCTTTTCCCCTTTTTTGCTGCATATTCAATCCAGTATTATCTATTTCTTTTCCATTGGTACTTGAATATCACAAATGTAGGTCTGTTGTTTTGCCTATTGATTGACGCTCAGAATGGGCAATGCTTGGCACATCCTATAAGCCCAATATATATTTCATGAGTTGAGTTGACTCAATATCCTCTCAACTAAGAAATGAACATTTATTGTATTAATGAGTCCATTACCTCCACCCAGGCTGCTCTTAGAGCTGCCCAATGCCATAGTGCCTAATTTGCTTTCTGCTCTAAACACTTGTAAAGTGACCAGAAGTCAAAGTGTGAGAAAGACCCAGAGATTCATGGTGGTAACCAGGAAGTGACCAAGTGTGGGATTGGCGTTTTCAGAAGAGGAACCAAGAAGAAAGAGCCTGATTGTATTTCAGCTTATTCATCCATGTTTGTTACCTCTCATTACAGACTTGGTTCTCACCGAGCAGAGTGTTCTGCCTAATTTTGACTCTACATTTCAAATTGAATTATCTGATCAGAATTTATCTGAGTCATCTGGTTTTATACTTCAGAGTAGGAGTCCCTTGACTCTAACAAAACAGTATCTATTTTTCCTGTGTTAACTCTCATTCTAGACTTTCTATAGAATGCTCATACCATGTTCTTTCCCTTGTATTCACACATAAGTGGCATAGAAGTGGTCCCTACTGCATCCCGCAACCACCTACCACCGCAACCCCACCAGCCACCTTCACAGGCACATTGCCAAGTTTGGTGTTTGCAGCACAGATCTCATTTTTTTCTCATTTATTGTTGAGTCTTTATTTTGAGTATATAGCTATATCTCTCTCATAGGTCACCGGTATAATTGAAGCCCTGAACACTGTTTCCATATTACTTTCCTGTTACTTATTATTTTTTTTAAAGATATTGCTCATTTGGGGATTTAAAAGTATATTAAGGGAACAACAAATGGTCAGTGATCAGAGGCAGACATTTTTTTTTCGAGTTCAATTTTGCTGCTGTCCTTCATTTTTGTTTTTTTTTCTTTTTATTAGTGAAACACCATGAGGTACAGTTGTAGATTTACAAATTTTTGTGCTTGGATTTTGGTCATACCATGATCAAATACCCATCCCTCCACCAGTGTCCATTTTCCACCACCAGGATAATATCCCTCCCCCCATACCCCCATCCCCCCCTGCCACTGTGGCAGGGCATTCCCTTTTGTTCTCTCTCTCCTTTTGGGTGTTGTGTTCAGCAAAAGAGGCATTGAGTGGCAAACATGTTCAGTCCAGTCTACTTTCAACCTGCATCTCCCCTCCTGGGAGGATATTCCAAATACCCTCCATTTGCTGCTCCCTTCTCTATCTGAACTGTCCTTTCCCCTAGAATACCCGGCTGGCCTCTAAGCTATGGAGTAATCCTCCTGGTGTTGATCTCAGCTATTCTTGGATATTAATCTCATATTTTGTTATTTTATATCCCCCAGATGAATGCAATCTTTCTATGTCTATCCCTCTGTTTCTGACTCATTTCGCTTAGCATGATACTTTCCATATTGTACCACTTGTATGTAAATTTCATGACTTCATCTTTTCTAACAGCTACATAGTACTCCATTGTGTAGATGTACCAAAGTTTCTTTAACCAGTCATCTGTTCTTGGGCACTCAGATTTCTTCCAGTTTCTGGCTATTGTAAAGAGTGCTGCAATGAACAAACAAGTGCAGATGTCACTTCGGCTACACATTTTTGCCTCTCTGGGATATATTCCCAGGAGTGGTATCGCTGGGTCAAATGGGAGCTCAATTTCTAATTTTTTGAGGAACGTCCATACTGTTTTCCAAAAGGGCTGAACCAGTCGGCATTCCCACCAACCATGAAGGAGTGTCCCTTTCTCGCCACATCCGCGCCAGCAAGGGTTGCTTTTGTTCTTTTGAATGTGGGCCAGTCTCTGAGGTGTGAGATGGTATCTCACTGTGGTTTTGATCTGCATCTCCCTGATGATTAATGATGTAGAGCATTTTCTCATGTGCTTTTTTGCCATTCGGATTTCTTCTTTGAGAAAGTTTCTGTTCATTTCATTGCCCCATTTTTGGATGGGGTTGGGTGTTTTCTTCTTGTGGAGTTCAACCAGTATTTTGTATATCCTTGATATCAACCCCTTGTCAGATGTGTATTCGGTGAATATTCTTTCCCATTCTGTAGACTGTCTTTGTATTTTGGTCACTGTTTCTTTGGAGGTGCAGAAGCTTCTTAGTTTAAGATAGTCCCATTTATCTATCTCTGTTTTCACTTGCTCAGCCAGTGGCGTGGCATCTTTGAAAATACCATTAGCCTCAATGTCATGGAGGGTTTTGCCAACTTTGTGAGGCAGACATGTTTTAAATCTCCAAAGGAATCAACAAGTTGTAGAGATTCTTCTGGATCTGTGCCAGTCTGAGTCATGAGGGGCACTCTGGATGAAGGCAGGTGACCCCAGCACCTATTCAAAAGAGCCCTGGCAGCTGAAAATCCTCCACACTCCACAGTCACCGCCATGCTCCTCGCTAGGCTCCACTGCTTGGGATGATTCTCATCTAGAAGTTAATCTGTTGAAAAACTCAGGTATGCATGTTTTGTGACTAAATCTCCAAGCTTTCACAGAGTCAGAGTTAGGCTATCTCCCCCCATCTCCCTAATCTTCCAGAAGCCCTTTCAGTCTCACACACATGCCCCACAGCCACCACCAAGTGAAAAGTTGTTTGTTTGTTTGTTTGTTTTTGCTTTTTGGGTCACACCCGGTGATGCACAGGGATTACTCCTGACTCTGCACTCAGGAATCCCCTGGCGGTGCTCAGGGGACCATATGGGTTGCTGGGAATTGAATCCGGGTTGGCCGTGTGCAAGGCAAACGCCCTATCCGCTGTGCTATTGCTCCAGCGGGAGTGAAAAGTTTAATCCAGCTGTATCACCCCTTTAAAATCTTTTGGACTTCCTAGAACGACTCTAAAACTTTACAATATCGTTAAACCAGATTGGATGGGTTCTAATGGAGATGGCAACCAATCTCAACTTACAAAATAAAAACACAGAAGCCACAGCCTCTTACAACATCTTAGTAATCTCCTGTATGAGGACTTACTGGTTCGTGGTGAGATGCAAAAATCTTCACTAACTTCCTTCTAAGGAAACAATTTATGATAAGTCTTTTAGAAAATTATTTATAACATGTAATATAAAATAAATTCTTGAAGGCCTGATATAGGGGTAGGCTTAAGGGATGGTTGTGAAAATTGGAAATAATGGTGGTAGAATGTTGCAAGGTGATGGGATTGGTTTTGAAATATAAAATGCCCATAACAACAACACAAAAAGAACCACATATCTTTTTTTCTGTAGGACTGTGCTTATATGTAAGGGGGTAGAAGTGGCCTTTTGGATACTGGTGGAGGTAGGCAGGTACTCTGGTGATACGTGTATTGTCAAAATTATGTGTGCATGTAATACATAATTTAGAGTATTGTAAATCCTCGCACTTCAATACAATATTTTTTAAAAATCTAAACCATTATCCCATGCATCTTTTCTACTATGTTGCTCCAGATTTTTTTATTCCCAGTTCTTTCGTTAAAGTCTTTGTTCCCTTTTGACTTGAGTCGTTCAGACTCAGTCTGAATGACCTTAACTTCTCTCCTGCTCCCCCATCCTACATGCATGCTAGTGTATGTTTGAAAAAGAACGTGTGACACTTCACATGTAGACAGTAGTTATGAAAGTTTTTATCACAGAGATGAGCAATTGCAGAGAGAATACTTTGGGGTGTAGGAGAGAGTTCTCATTTAGAGCATCATATTCTTTTTTTTTTGAGAACATCATATTCTTATTGTCACACAACATCAATCTTCTTCATTGGTTGGGTTCATAGTAGTCAGTGTATACTTGCAGGTCATCAAACATTGTTTTTCACTTCTAAATATGTCCCTAGGGCCATCACAGCCTCCATAGGCAATTTGCTTACAACAATCTTCTTCTTTGAAATAAAACCATGTTAGGACCGTTCTCCTACAAATATCATAGATGTTAGGAACGGTGCAATATTTATCAGGGTGTGGTACTTCTTTAGTTCTGAAGAGGTGAAGTGACAGAGAAATTATAATCATTACCTTCCTCGTAGGACCCATATTCCAGGGGCTGGCACAGCTATGAGAACATCAATGAGACTGTCCATAGGAGCTGAGTTCCTATCTCTTCCCATAAAATCCATGTAGTCATTCAAATTATTGCTTATCCATCATCTGTCAGTTCAGATAAAGGGTAGAGTGGGGCATGTGGGGATTGGTTCTGAGATACCTGAGTCTCAAAAGCCTGACTCTCTGATCTCTTACAGGGATGCTTATGGTGGAGTCCTGCCTGCTGCTTCTTCTTTTTTTAAATTTTTGTTAGTGAAACACCATGAGGTACTGTTGTAGACTTACAAATATTTGTTCTTGGATTTCAGTTATACTATGTTTGAGTACCCATCCCTCCACCAGTGCCCGTTCTCCACCTCCAATGCTACCAGTATCCCTCCCACGCACTCAAGCCCCCATCCCACCATACCCCTGTGGCAGGGCATTCCCTTTTGTTCTCTCTCTCTCCTTTTGGGTGTGGTGGTTTGCAAAAGAGGCATTGAGTGGCAATCATCTTCGGTCTATAGTCTACTTTCAGCATGCATCTCTCATCCTGGGAGGATCCTCCCAAAACCCTTTACTTGGTGCTCCCTTCTCTATCTGAGCTGCCTTTTCCCCTACCTGTCTGCTTCTTAATCCCTCATCCTGTCTTCCAGCCACATATTTGTTATGAAATGAAAAGGAAAAACTCAACCTTTTACCTCTGTTGTGAAAAGAGCTTGGTGCTACCTTTTGTGTCACCTGGGGTTCTCTGCTGAGTACCTTATAAGGATCTGGGTTCTCATCTATCTATCTTAAATAATCGTTTTCTTCATTATCACTTCATTAAAACTTTTCTTATGTCGTTTTATTCTTTTTATTCTCCATTTTGGAGAAAATAGACACTTTCTATTGCCTCTATGGTTATTATCTAAGTTTTTGAGGATTTCTTGCTTGGCTAACACAGTATATGTTGACATAGCGCTTCATTTTCTCTATGAATACAAACAGGTAAGACTACCAAGTCATCATTATTATTGTTAGTATTCGAACCTCATTTGGAAAGTCGTTCATCTACTAATTTATCTGAAAATGATAACAATAAGGTAATATTGAGAAAGGAGGGCATTCTGGGGAAGTAAAAAGGTTGAATGTCACTTGTGGAAGGTCTTGGGTACTTGAGTAGGCAGGAGGTGAGAGACAATTACTGTAATTCAAAATAATACAAGTTAACACTGGTCTAAAAATGTTAACTAAGCTATCTAACTAAATGAAATATATAATGAAACAAAACAAAAAATTCTGTTGCTGTGCAGGAAAAATTGTTTTAAGGGCATTAATCTGCCATCTTCCAACCTGCAGGCTTGTTGTCAACACATGTGATCCCCTTTCTTACCCATCCTTAATCTGGGTTGACCTTCCAGTATCAGTATGAGCCTTCTCTTTGTCCTACGTGTAACTGACCACAAGAATGTAGGGGACGTCATCTTGTATAACCTATGTGTCCATTTCCATATCTTCCTCTGACATTTTAATCATGACCACATAGCGTTGACAACATAGCTTTCACAAGACAGTGTATACCCTCATGATGAATGCTTATCCTATAACTGTCTGTACTCTTGTTAGTGATTCTTTCTCCCTAATGAACTCGTCAGGATGTAACTGATGGTTGGAGGGATCGCTCGGGATGGGAGATGTGAGCTGGAAGCAGACAAAGGACCAAACATGATGAACTCTCAGTACTGTATTGCAAACTATAATACCCATAAGTAGAGAGAGGATATAGAAGAAATTGTCTTTCATAAAGGTAGGGGGTGGGGTAGGGTGGGGGTGGTGGGAGGGATACTGGGGACATTGGTGGTAGAGAATGTGCACTGGTGGAGGGATGGGTGTTCGATCGTTGTGTGAATGAAACTCAATCATGAAAGCTTTGCAAGTGTTTCTCACAGAGACTCAATAAAAATTTTAAAATACAAAAAAATAGAATAAAAGAAAGCCTCTGGCATGGCTCTTCGCCTCGAGCTAGATCGATGCCTTAGCCCTCCCCATGCTATCTACATTCTTCTCACGTGTCTTGTCTCTGTGCCTCCGACCAAAAGAATATTCACACAATACCTTGAAACCCAAATTAATAACACCTAGAAGCTCATAAAAGTGTCAGTTAGCCCCAACATTATCACTAGCATTTCACATGCTGTGAGGGTTGTTTCCTCAAACATTCTGCCCACCCAGGGTCAGGAAAGAATTTTATTCCTTCTTGTCCTCAGCACTTCTCTATCTCTCTTGCAGACTCTAGAAATATTGAGACCCAAATAAACATCTCCAGGAAGCTCATAAAGGTGTCAGTCAGGCTCAACATTATCACTAGCATTTTTTTTTTTTTGCTTTTTGGGTAACCAGTATTGCAAAGGGGTTACTCCTGGCTCTGCACTCAGGAATTACTCCTGGTGGTGCTCAGGGGACCATATGAGATGCTGGGAATCGAACCCGGGTCAGCCGTGTGCAGTGCAAATGCCCTAGCTGCTGTGCTATCTCTCAGGTCCCATCACTAGCATTTTAAACTACGAAATCTCAATGAAAACTGAAAAATAGAAAATTTCAGTTAATATATTTTAGCACACAAGGCTCAACCTATAACAACATGTTAGTGATCTATTATGCAGGGGCTTAATCGCTCCAAGTTGAGATACAACAGCTTTCACACCCTCTCTTCTTTTTTTTTTCCACTACTTGGTATTTACCCCCCAAATTTTTTTTATTTTTTTATTATTAGTGAAACACCATGAGGTACAGTTGTAGATTTACAAATTTTTGTGCTTGGATCTCGGTCATACCACGATCAAATACCCATCCCTCCACCAGTGCCCATTTTCCACCACCAGGATAATATCCCTCCCCCCACCCCCCCATCCCCCCCTGCCACTGTGGCAGGGCATTCCCTTTTGTTCTCTCTCTCCTTTTGGGTGTTGTGATCAGCAAAAGAGGCATTGAGTGGCGAACATGTTCAGTCCAGTCTACTTTCAACCTGCATCTCCCCTCCTGGGAGGATCCTCCAAACACCCTCCACTTGCACACCCTCTCTTCTAAGGAAAGCTTTGTGATGATTTTTTGTGGATTATTCATAACAAGCAATAGAAAAGAAATTATATAGCATCTGCCTTTGGGGAAGGCTTGGGTGTTGGTGGAAAAATTCAGAATAATGGTGGTGGGAAGGTGTAATGGCGGTGTGTAGAATAACATTACCACAGGGAGCTCAGGTTTATCAGGTTACACCCATCACAGTGCTCCCGAGTCACTCTCATTCCTCTATTTATCTGTAAACTCTTCTCTGTGCTCTCTTCCCCAGCCAATTAATCACCTTTTCTCCCTAATCAGATTCTGTTAGCTTGCAAGATCAGATCCTTCTAAGGACACTGAAGTTGTATTGTAAGTTATGTTCTTTGCATAGTTTACCTTAAAGCAATGTCCTTTCTGTATGGACTCAGGAAGACAGTTAATATCATGCTTTGTAACTTGGGAGTTTATTGACTCCGAATAATATTTACTCCTGGGCATCTGCTTTCTTGATTCAGTTGCCCTTAGTTCCTAGCACCTCAAAAGCAGGGTCCCGACGAGGGACTGAATGGACCCAGGGCAAGCTGTGAGCTACCCTGGCATCAAAATGGGCCAGGCCAAAGTGCCATCATACTCAACTATAAGTTGAGGGCATGATCATGGACAAATGCTGTCATGATCCAAAAGTAAGTAAGATGAGACTAGGACCCTTTTGGGGCTAGGAAGACTAACCTGGCTAGCCTGAGGACTGATATATATATATATATATATATATATATATATATATATATATATAGATATGTCCTCAGGAAGAACCAAACTGTAAATTTATCTCTTACTGTGCTCATACAGAATGACATTGCTAGAAATATTAGAAGTAGACTTACTACAATTATTCAAGTAGATTACTAGCTGAGGAAAGAATACACCCTTGTTGGGATCCCACCCTTGAGCAGATGTCCTAGTAATCTGGATTAAATCTCTTTAGATGAGATTTAATCCTTGAGTTAGTCTCCTTGAGGAGTGGTCTTATCTCTCTTTGCTGATTTGTTAATGTTCAACCCACCTTTGTATCACCACCCCACGTGATTGCTATATAAACTAAGACTGTAAATTCAAAGGTGCTCAGGCTCCAGAGAGCAGAGACTGAGGCTCAGACTGAGGCTCGGGCTGAGGCGCGGGCTCAGGCTCGGGAGCTTGGGCTCCATAGGGCAGAATCAGAGGTGAGAGTGAAGTTTGGAATAAACCACAATTGATACCGACCAGCCTAGCTCTAGTTCCTTTCTTCGCCTGCCCATCGCCGTCGACCTCCCTAGGGTGGGGGAAACGACTTGAGACTACCGAACATGGGCGGCGGGAGAGATAGAGCGCTGCCAGACCTTCTGAAAACACACAGTGGTAAGATTGGTGTTGAAATATTGAATGCAATAAGTTATTGTGAACAACTTTATAAAAATGAAATTTCAAAAAGAAATATTGCAGTCTTTCAAAGTGGGAGTTTACATATAATTGTGAAATGAATACAAACTTTTTGGTTAATAAAAAAAGAAAATGTTAACCTGAGTTTTCACTACCTTCCATAAGGAGGCTTCCCCTTGCCCCCTCAGCATTACAGATTCAGAGAAGAAACTTTCAGCCTTCAGTAAGGTAAAGGAATCTTGAGCTATAATACAAAGACAATCTACTGAGTAAAAGAAAATATTTTCACACCATACTTCAAAGGACAAATGCCCACGTTTTATACACACTCAGAAGCTGAACCACAAAATGAAATTTAAAAATTTCATCTTGAAAGAAAGATGGCGGCCACATGGGAGCCTGGTGGAGAGCAGGTCTGAGCCGGGGGTGGGGGTGCAACTGAAACCTCATGGGACGGGGGGCGCTCCGGCCCATACTTCACGCCCGACCGAGGTCACCAGTTGCCCCCCACGAGCGGCTCTCCAGCACGGCCACGGCCCCAGAAGCACAGAGACCAATCTCTTAATTATCTGACTCTCAATAGAAATACTTGCAGGGTTAATAAATAAAATAGCAGAAATCCCAAACTGCATGGCCGCTATTGCGGCCGCGTGACATCATTTAATTCTTGAACCCAGCTGTAGAAAGCAGATCATTTCACAATGCTTTTTCAGCATGGCTGAGTTTGGGGGGTGGGGTAAAGTCTAAATAATAATGATGCAACTTTTATCAAAACAATGAAGCTAGTAAAAGTAGACAGAGTGTTAACTAGAATTCATCTACCCCACAGACACTGGGGGTGGGGATTGGGGGGGTGGGGGTTTACTGGGGTTCTTCGTGGTGAAAAATAAGTATTGGTAAAGGGAATTATGATTGATATTTGCATGACTGAGACCTAAACTTGAAAGCTTTGTAATTTTTCCCACAGCGATTCAATAAATAAATAAATAAATTTATAAAAAAAATTTCATCTCAAAATGGGGAAAGGAGATGAACCACACTGCCTCACAGAAGACATGCAGGTGGCTACAGGCAGGTGAAAAAGGGCTCAGTGTTCCCTGTGATTAGGGAAGTGCAAATCAAACCAATAATGAGATGACTTCATACATCACTGAGACTGGTTTATATCAAAATGATTGGAAATCAACCAGTGCTATTGGGGATGTGCTGAGAAAAGAACCCTATTTATTGTGGGTTTGAATGTCCTCTAGTTCAATCTCTATGAATACTTTAAAGATTATATGAATTATATGAATACTTTAAAGACACTATGGGTGTCTTTAAAAAAGTATAAGAATAGGATTGGAGTGATAGCACAATGGGTAGAGCATTTGCCTTACATGCGACAAACCGGGTTCAGTTCACAGCATCCCATTATGGTTCCCTGAGCACCACCAGGAGTATTTCCTGAGTGCAGAGCTAGGAGTTGCTACTGTGCATTGCTGGGTGTGACCCAAAAAGAAAAAAGTATGTAAGAATAGAATTCCCATAAGAACCAGAGAATCGAATTCTTCACATTTCCATCCAAAATACAAAATATTAATTCAGGGATAGAGTGATAGTACAACATGTAGGGTGCATTTCTTGCATGCAGTTACCCCAGATTCAATCTCCATCATACCATATGACCCTGAGCACCACCAGGAGTGATTTCTGAGTGAAGAACAAGGAATAACCCCTGATCACGTTAGGCGTGGCCCAAAAGCCAAAAATAAAAATTTATATTAATTCAAAAAGACATGTGCACCCTCAATTTTATTGCAGTGCTTAGTAGATAGCACATGAACATAATATATATTACAATAGAAGAAATGAGGAGTCAGTCAATAAAGCTTAATTGTTTCAAACTACTATTTGTAGCAGTATAAATCAATAGGCAAAATCTATGCCCGGTTCTGTATTAAGCCTAAGCAGTCCAGGAGCAATCTGCTGTCATATAAAATCCAACCCTGATATTATGCGATACTTTCTTCCTCTACCACAAAAACTGGACTGCCTTGGAGAAGGAATAAAATCCCAAAGGAAATTCACTGAATTTATAGAGCCCCAGTGTGTCTCTAAGCTATGAGAATTACTGGCATATAGGGCAAGATCCTTAAAGGTTTCTGGCCAAACCACATAGTATCATAGTTTTGCAAAGAATGAGTCTTAGGTAGACAAATGTCAGTTTAGCTACATATAGTCTAAATATACATAGACAACTCTAATAAATTTTGTGGGTCCTGGATCCCACATAGAGATTCAACATGCAAAAAGCCACAGTGCCATACTTTTGTTGTGAAGATCTGGAGATGAGTTATGAAGCACGCAGCATACAATGGATGGTGGGGTTAAAAGCTAGTGTTCTTAGGAAAAGATAGTACTAGAAGTACCACGTCACGATCTCAACCATTCAAGTGAAACATTCACTGGGGAACTACTTCCCAGAAAGTTATAAGCCTGAAGCCCACACAATAATTCCCCAGGCCTGTTGAACAAAGTTCAGACTCCTGGAGAATATAGATAATCTCTTGAGCTTGAAGTACATACTTAAGAGTCTATCTGTTTGGCATAGAATGCTATAAATCATTCTCTGATAAAAACTATGTGGATATCTTTAGAAAGAAGCTGACTCCTTATTTACTTTATACTGAATATAAACAAGACAAATAGAAATAAACTTTTTGGCTATATATTTATGATAAATGCATTCTTTTCTGTAATAAAGTGTTTCCCTGCTAGGCTCATCTTCCACTGCCTTTGTGAAATGTGGACGGTTATTAGATTTATTCCAAACACCTATATGGGAAGATGAGACAATATAGAATATTCTATGACATACATGTGTCATAAAAGTTTAGTCTCCTCCCTTCTTCCTAAAACAATTAAGCATATGGAAGTAACTATTCTTGCCATTATGTTATATCTCAAAATTTTATACTAGTCATTCATCCAAATGTAAGATGATGACCATAGAATCTTTGAATTAATATTCCTGTTGATCATTGAAATGGAGCTCACTTTTACATACCTACTGATGACTTGTGTGTCTTGTTGGAAAAATTGTCTATTTTATTTTTACCTCTGTCCATTTACCACTGTCTATCCACTTGTCAAATTTGTCTGATTTTTTCTACTGAGTTTTATAAGTTACTTCCACGAAGGTTTAATTGTTGTTTGCAAATTTAAAATGCTTAAATGCACAAAACTCATATTTAAAACTTTCACTTTGATTCTACCTTCTAACTTATTCTTTAAAAATTTCACTCTTATTCCACCTTCTTAGACTACCTGAATCAATGGGTATTACGAAAGACGAATTTCTTGACACAATTTGAAGAGAGTTCAGAGCACTATTTCTGATGCCCACATTTATGGGTGGAAGACATTATCTCAGGAGATAGAAGCCTGGTGTTTCACAAGATTGTAATGAAAGTTTTTTGAATGAAAGATTGATAGGAGGACAACAGCTCTAAAGACAAGGGTCTAATTATAAATTCAAAACTCCTTCTGCATATGAAAATGGACATGTACTTTCACCCATACCCACATACAAGATGGATTTCTAACTTGGATGGTAACTCTGTGAACTCAAGGGAAATGAGCATTTTATATGGAGTCGAGAAAGGTCAAGAAATACCAAGGTTAAAAAAATGGTTTTATTAGAGACCAAGGGCTTCCACTCTAAAGTAGAACAGATGACTTAGAGAAATCCTATTAGATAATTCCAGCAGGAAATTCACAGAGTCAAACTTAGGCAGAACGCTCTAGTCAATGAGATAATCAAGTCTGTAATAATAGGCGATAAACATGGATGAATGAACTGAATTACAATCAAGCTCCTCCCTCTTGGTTCCTATTCTCCCTAAAAAGCCAACCCCAGACTGATCACATGCTAGTTTTCACCATGCAGCCCCAGGTTTTGCTCACACTTTGGCTTCTGGTCACTGTTGAAGTGTTTGCTTCGGATCAAGGACAAGGTTAGTCTGGAATATGGGAGCTGTAAGGGCAGTCTGGGGAGAAGGAGAGGACACATGAATGCAATAAATGTTTGTTTCTTCTTGATAGCATATTGAGTTAACTCACCAAATAAAAGTTGGGCTCATAAGATGTGCCAAGCATTTTCTGCTGTGGACCCAATTAGTGAGCAAAACAATAGATCTACATTTGGGGGATTCTTTGTCCAATGGAAAAGAGAAAGATAGCTATGGACTATAAGTTCTTTGAAGAAGGGTGAAAAAGGATAAGGGAACGGAGAGTTCAAATCAAAAGGGGTACTGATGACAGACCAGAGGACAGTGTGGAGAAAGAGAGCAATATAATGGAAAAGCTAGATATGTTGTCTAATAGAGTGAGACCTGCTTTTAGGGAAAGACTATTTCTGGGATCCTTTCTGAAAGTTTAGAAATTGCGAAGGTGAATTGTTGGACAAATTTCACAACTACTGAAATCGGATAGGTAGTAGTTCTCATTTTCAAGGTGCCAATCCAATACCTTTTCAAGGTTTTTGAGCAGTAAGAAAACTCCCTTCAGAGTATATGTTACAGTAGTCTATAATTGATAAAAAATGCATAGACATAGTTTCTGAATAATTCAAACATACAAAGGAATTAAGAGAACGCAGGACCTTTTCAAGTTTCAAGCTGCAGCGATACTCATTGTTAGCATGGGTTGAAAAGCTTTGCTCTCTACCTGACCATTGATGCATAGATCTATGAACTGCAGATTCTTATAATGAATGATAGGCTAAATGTCCCCCAATAACGGAATAAAAACATCATTCTCGAGATTAGTATCTGATCCAGAAGCGGCAGCAGAAACTCTTAAGAAGCATCCTAATTTCAGTCTGACTGTGTCAGAAACACTTGGTGTGTAGCTCACAATCTGATTCAACAAGCCCTACTAAAATTTCAAAGACTGAGTCAAAACACAATTTTGGAACTTCTACTCTAGAAGAAAAATAACATGTTTACCAGATAGGCACAAGGGAAACAGACACAGCCATTGCACTCATAAGCTCCACCTTTTTTTTTTCTTTTTGGGTCAGGGATTACTCCTGACTCTGCACTCAGGAATTACTTCTGGCGGTGATCAGAGGAGCATATGGGATGCTGGGAATAGAAGCCGGGTAGGCTGCATGCAAGGCAAATGCCCTACCCGGTGTGCTATCGCTCCAGTCCCAAACTCCACCTTTAAGGAACATTCTTTATCTCTCTCTGCTTCTTTCTTTAGTGTGCAAACTCAGGTGAATGTTTTCCTCTACCTAACTAATAATCAGATTTGCAAACAAAAATGATATTTGCATCTTTCTGGATTTTTCACTAAACTGGTTCTATTTCAGAAAAAAGAAACTATATAGTGGATAGAGATACAGTACAGAGAACAAGGCATAAACTTATGGAACCCGATTTTGATCAATGGCACCCAAATTAGAGCACAATCCACTCTAGAAGTGATCCTCGAATGCAGAGTCAGGAGTATACATTTAATACGGCCCACTGCAGCCCCCAAAACCTAAATCTAAAAAAAAATAATGATTACTTGATACCTTTACTATTTTGACTCATAAGGAAAATAAAGTGCAAAGTTAACAGATACAAAGGTGTATCAGCCAAGTGAGTCTTCCTCAAGATGTAAGAGAAAATATTTTCTTTTCCAAAATAGAAAAGAATTAAGGGAATGAACAGTATAGGAAATATTGAACAATAAAATGGTGAGCAAGACAATGATAATTGAATGGAGGGGCATGGTATTCGCAGGACCATGACAGCTCCTGGCATATGAGTCCGACAAGTAAGATGATGATTCTGACCTCTTCATAAATTCATCTGTTTATAATAGGATACTCCAAACACAACACGATCTGCTTACTTCCTAAGAAGCCTGGTCCTTGTAGGGTTTCACAGCCAAGATGGTTTTACAACAAAGTATCTCATCGGTGTGAGCGGTTTTATTACGGTGGCTGTAAGGGCAATTCAAACAACTTTATTAGTGAAAGCAAATGCAAGTCTAAATGTATGGAATAACACACTCCTAGAGTGGTTGATGTATGACAATAATAAAATTTATGTTGTGAATGACAGAAGTCTCCTATAGCCAGAGTTATTCTTGCTGCAATCGTTCATCACTCTACCATAAACTTTTCAAAATTCTGCCCACACATTTAAAGTCTCACATCTTGCTTCACCCCGTCTGAATGACTTCTGAGACTTGAGAACAAAAACTTTCAAGAGAGTACAGGGAATAAAAAATCTGGGACAAGGTAGTAGAAAGGCTATGTGGGACAAGGATTTCTGAGGTGCTTTGAAACAAGACCAAAACACAACAGGGCGCTCGAAAAGTCAAAGGAATAGGGGAGTAAAGGAAGATTCTATGCTCATTCTAATTTAAATAGGAGACATGTCTTTCCTTCAAATGTTGAATACCATTAAGCTTGGGAAGCAGAGAGTGCGCTGGCTTGTTCCCTTCCACCTGTTCTGAGAATTAGTTTTCCTTGTTAAATGGTTATGACTGTGGCAAAAATTAACAGATGCAATGATATTTTGATCCATGTTTGTAGTTTCACAGTTTGAGAGATCACTGGGTCTACTATGTAAAAGACAATGTATGAAACTTACAAGAGTTCCCAATTTTTTTTTAAGACAGAAACTCTTCCCCAAAGCAGTTCCATGGTTCCTACTAATATGTATCCATATACACTTCTCTGTTTACTTAAATCAACAAGAATGTTAGCTTTGTTCTACAGACTGCTGTTCTCTCTACCTCCACCACTGCCCTTTACCTTCGATTCTGACAACTGTCGCAACAAGTAATTCAAATATGGTTTTCTACCATAGTATGTAACGCTTCCTTGCCTGTTACTGTCTCATGGATCTAAACTTTATTCTGTGACTGCACTGATTTTTGGAACATAAAACTTTTGTAATTTAATAATAATGTGAGACTGACATCCAAGAACAGTACAGACAAGGGCCAGGAACATTGCTTCATGTTGGAAGCCTGCCTGAAGAGCTGGGGGGAAGGCAGCTGGGCTAGAGAAGGGATCACTAAGTCAATGATGGCTGGAGGGATTGCTCGGGATGGGAGATGTGTGCTGATAAAGTAGATAAAGGACCAAACAGGATAGCCTCTCATCATCTTTGTGGTTTTTTTTTTTGGGGGGGGGAGTTCCACTCATCAATGCTCAGGGGTTACTCCTGGCTCTGCACTCAGGAATTACTCCTGGCGGTGCTTGGGGGATCATATGGGATACTGGGGATGGAATTCAGGTCGGCAGTGTGCAAGGCAAACTCCCAGTCTGCTTTACTGTTGCTCCGGTCCTCATTATCTTTACTGCAAACCATAATGTATAAAAATAGAGCGAGAGTAAGAAGGCAATTGTTTGCCATAGAGGCAGGGATGGGGTGGGCTGGCGGTGGTGGGAGGGATACTGGGGACATCAGTGGTTGAAAACGTACATTGGTCGAGGGATGGGTGTTTGATCATGAAAGCTTAGTAACTGTATCTCACAGTGATTCAATTGAAAAAAAAAACTTCATTGTTAATAAAAGGTAAAATCATTGCAGTGACCACAGGGAATTCTGTGACCAGTGCACACCCTCTGATCCTAGCTTCCCTTATGCTCCCAATTATTCCTTTATTCCAGCTGCATCAACTTCTTGGAGGTTTCTTAAACACGCTGAGCACCTGCAGATGATGGCTCCTTCGCCCTGGACCCTCTACCCCGACAGCTTTTCCACAATTTTCACAGGACTCAGGCCATCTTTCATTCCTCTCATTACTTGAAGGACCTTTCCTAAATATGCGCAGCTAGGAATCTTCCCATTTCTCTCTCTTCTCTCTTCTAGATTCAACAGTCTTCTTGACCAAATTTACTTTGCGTGACATTGAATTCATGTCTGCATTCATTCACAATTGACTAGTTACCCCAATTCACAAATAACATATTTCTTCATGCCAAACTCAATCACAGAATAGACGGTGCAAAGCTTCAATACAAATGTAATCAGGGAACAATAGCCTCTGCTTATGTTGACCTCTCTGGATTTGGACCTCTCTCCTAAACTTCTCTAACATCTTAATTTAACAGTTCTAACTAGTGATCATTTATTCTGTTTCCATTACCCTAAGATGGTATTTCAATGGACAGACCAATGTATATCTAGTACTCCCTTTTGCCCATCACATTATTATGGAAATATCCTGGAACAGAGTTAAGAATCTGAGGTTAGGCAGAAGACTAAAAGTTAGTGAGGATGAAGAAGTGGAGTCATCACATGACCGTGAAGGCATTTGTGCATTTTGTGTATCAGTATGGTCACTGGGACACTTGGGACTTCATGGATTTAGAAATGAAATGCCCTGAGCCAATCCAAAAAGGCAGTCTCTGGCAGTGCATAAGCGAGGCTTACAGGTGGGGTAGGTAAAAGGTCCCAAATTCTAGGGTCAACAGACAGAAGGGACATGGGGGAAAAAGTAGTGACTCAGGTCAAGTTGATCATCTCTGAAGGATAAAACCAGGTCCATATACATAATCATTATATGTATAAGAAATATAGTAGTGAAGGTACCAAAAATAGATCAGGTACAAAACTTATTCTTCTTATGGTATAGTCCCAAGAGGAAGATAAAAGGCTATTCCACCCACCTATGCCTTCTAGGCAATTTCCATAGAGTAGTTGTTATCCCATTTGCCTCAAGTATCTGCATTCTGCATTACAAATTCTTATACTTCCCTATTCAGCAGAAAGCATGCAGAGATGCTTTAATACCCCAATATACAGAGAAAGGAAAGAATAACTGATTGGGACAGAAATGAGCCCTACATGGATGAAGCCTGCCTGATTCCTCTGCCAAAATCTCAGGTCACAGATCTCTGTGACTGAACACCCCAGGTCTTCCTGGAGTCAGGATGTGCTAGCTCCCCCGCCCATCTCCCTGTACTTCCGGAAGCCCAGGCAGACACACCCAAATCCCTAAGTTGAAACCCAGTTAAAAATTTTACTCCAAAAGTACCACCCAGTTAAGAACTGTGAATTTCCTGGAATAACATCTCCAAACTCTACAATACTCACAATCCTTTAGTAGCATACCAGATTGGATGGGAATTAAAGTAGAAGCCAACCAATTTCAATTAATAAACCATCAACACAGAAAGCTTCACTTGTAACAACATCCTAGGAATCCCTCATACAAGGAGTTAATATCTGCACTTTGAAATACAACAGGTTTTACTAATTTTCTTCTATGGAATTATTTTTTATCATTCTGTTAGCCATTTATTGCTAGCAAGGAACACAAAATAAAATTTTGAGGGTTTTTCTATGGGGCCAGGCTTGAGGGGTGATTTAGAAAATCGAAGATAATATTGGAGGGAAAGTTATAGTGATAGAGGTGGTGGGATTAGTGCTGGAATATTGAATGCCTGTAACAATCATCACGAACAACTTGGTAAACCATAGTGTTAGAGCAAAGCGTGGAGGGAAATTGTCCATATACAGGCCTTACCTATTTATGCAAGTTTCAAAACATATTAGCACAAAATTTTTAAAAAGTTTTATTAATGACAGATAAGACATGATTCTTACCATAATGAGAACTAAGTGCAAGATAAAATTCAATGCAAAATATTTTAAATTCTAGAGATGAAAACTTACTTATGTAAATGAGAATAGACATTTAATATATTGCATTCAATGGTTTTAACTTCCTTATTGCCATTGGTTAAAATCCTATAGCATTCACAAATTGGCTCTTACTGATTAATTTACTTTCTGATCATTCTATTTGCCATTTGCTGGAGCAAGCAGCCATATAAAATCAATTTTTTATGCTCCTAAGGAAGCAGATTGAGGTTAGGGAGGATATTTGGATCATTGGTGGAGGGAAGATGACACTGATAATACTGGAACAAATAACTTTGTAAATCATGGTGATTTAATGAAAATAAGTTTTTTAAACGGATGAAGAGTTGAAACACCAAAAAATTAGAAATGGAGCTCCCATTTGACCCAGCAATACCACTCCTGGGAATATATCCCAGAGAGGCAAAAATGTATAGTCGAAGTGACATCTGCACTTGTTTGTTCATTGCAGCACTCTTTACAATAGCCAGAAACTGGAAGAAACCTGAATGCCCACGAACAGATGACTGGTTAAAGAAACTTTGGTACATCTACACAATGGAGTACTATGTAGCTCTTAGAAAAGATGAAGTCATGAAATTTACATACAAGTGGTACAATATGGAAAGTATCATGCTAAGCGAAATGAGTCAGAAAGAGAGGGATAGACATAGAAAGATTGCATTCATCTGGGGGATATAAAGTAACAAAGTATGAGATTAATACCCAAGAATAGCTGAGATCAGCACCAGGAGGATTACTCCATAACTTAGAGCCAGCCGGGCATTCTAGGGGAAAGGGTAGCTCAGATAGAGGAGGGAACACCAAATAAAGGATGTTTGGAGGATCCTCCCAGGAGGGGAGATGCATGTCGAAAGTAGACTATGGACTGAACATGTTTGCCACTCAATGCCTCTTTTGCAGACCACAACACCCAAAAGGAGAGAGAGAACACAGGGGATTACCCTGCCACAGAGACAGGGGGGATGGGGGGATGGGGGTGGGGGGATATTATCCATGGTGGTGGAAAATGGGCACTGGTGGAGGGATGGGTATCTGATCATTGTATAATCGAAACCCAAGCACAAAGAATTGTAAATCTACAACTGTAAAAAAAAAATAAAATAAAGGAAAAAAATTTAAAAAAATTAATTTATTAAATGAAAATGTTAATAAATGCTTTTAAAAACATAAAAAAAGAAAGAGTTGAAACACCCCTGAAAACGTATAAGGGCAAGTTCCTTCCTTACCATTTCCAGAAGCACTAAAGATAGGGACTGTTGTTCTCCTCTTATTCTTTCCAAAAGTCTAATCAATGCTTTGTTTAGGTTTGTTGATAAGAAAACTTGTGTCAAAGGGAACCAATCCCCGGGGAATTATATTATTCATTCTGGTCCACTGGTTTATTTATTTATTTTTTAAGTTTTTATTAAAGCTTGTTTAGAAAGATGTGAGTGAGAGGAAGGGAGAATTACATGTTTGAGAGAGAACCCAGGCTCCAGAGAGGAAATAGGCAAGCAGAAAAACATAGAGGCAAGCAAGAGAGTGTTCAAGGGAAAACACGGGCTTGAAGAGCAAGCTGGTACCCACTGGTTTAAATTTTCCCTATATTTTCAATTTTTATTAGTGAGACACCATGAGGTACAGTTGTAGACTTACAAATTTTTGTGCTTGGGTTTCAATTATACAATGATCAAATACCCATCCCTCCACCAGTGCCCATTTCCCACCACTACGGATCCCAGTATCCCTCCCACCCCCCATCCTCTCCATCTCACCCTGCCTCTGTGGCAGGGCATTTCCTTTTGTTCTCTCTCTTCTATTGGGTGTTGTGGTTTGCAAAAGAGGCAATGGGTGGCAATCATGTTTGGTCTATAGTCTACTTTCAGCATGCTTGGGATAGACATAGAAAGATTGCATTCATCTGGGGAACATAAAGTAACAAAATAGGAGACTAACACCCAAGAATGGCTGATATTAGTACCAGGAATTTTACTCCATGGCTTGGAGGTCAGCCGCACACGCTAGGGGAAAAGGCAGCTCAGATAGAGAAGGGAGCACCATGCTAAATTTTCTCTATTTAAAAATACTTTTTTTTAAATCTACTTACTCTTAGTACAAAATTCTACCTTTTCCCCTTTTCTTGTAACACATGGTGATGCTCAGGATTTACTCCTTACTCTGTGCGTAGGAATTACTCTGGCAGTGCCCAGGGGGCTGTATGGGATGCCGAGGATCAAACTTGGGTCAGCTGCATGCAAGGTAAGCAGCCTACCTGCTCTACTATCTGTCAGACCCCTTGGTCAAAGTCGTCTTATATGGGAACGAATAGTATTAAATGACTCAAGCCCTTGTTTCATTGAATTCGGAATTTGAAACTGATCGTAAAACTAGCAATACTGAGAAAGGGGAGCTATTGAGGTGAGAGTAAAGGGGTTGATTCAATGTGGCATAGAGGGGCTGAAGCGATAGTACAGTAGATAAGGTGCTTGCCTTGCATGTGGCCAACACAGGCTCGATTCCCAGCAACCAATATGTTCCCATATGGTACCCCAGCACTGCCAGGAATAATTCCTGAGTGCAAAGCCAAGCCAGGAGTAACCCCTGTGCATCACTGGGTGTGACACAAATAGCCAAAAAAAAACCAAACAACTAAATCATGGTGTCTTAGGGACATAGGAGGAGGGTCTTGGACACATTAGTAATGAGGTGGTGGCATGCTGTACCTGTACTTCCCCAAAACAGAAGTTAACACCATTCCAAATATTTGAGTAAAACTATAGACATTAAATTTAATAATAAATATTAAAAGGAATGTGCTATCACTCCAGCCCGATAGCACAGCAGGTAGGGCGTTCGCCTTACAAGCGGCCAACATGGCCGACCCGAGTTCGATTCCTCAGCCCCTCTCGGAGAGCCCGGCAAGCTACCGAGAATATTCGATATGCCAGACACAGTAACAACAAAGTCTCCAATGGAGACGTTACTGGGCCCGCTCGAGCAAATCGACGATCAACGGGAGAGCCTTTACCTTTTACCTTTTATTAAAAGGAAAACTCTCTGGTTTCTGTGCAGACAATACTGTTGCTTTAAAGGTATGAATCTGCCATCTTACAACCTGCAGATTTACTGCCAGTAAAATCTTCTCAACCTTCACTTTTTTTCCTCAATAGATTAGTAGCTAGAATAGTAGCAAAACTGGGGTTCATATTTTATTTCCAAGGGAAACAACCTTAACAGACATTAATCAATCACAAAATAAATGGCTTTTTAGAATTAATAGGTCATCTTTTATGCATACATTCAGTTTCGTATACATAATCACATTATGAATATATGACAGAATCTGAGCCAACTATCTCTTCTAACTCATGATAGTCTAAGACGTCACCCACACACGCACACGAAAATCCCAAAACAGATGTTGGGGGAAGGAGTGATAGTGCAACAGGCAGGACGTTTGCCTTGTACACAGTCGATCTGTCCTCAATCCGCAGTATCCCTTATGGCACCTTGAGCATCGCCAAGTGAAACTCTGGATTTGCTTCTGGTTAGAAAGTCTAATGGGGCAATCTCTTATGGCCCCTGAGCACCGCCAGGATTAATTCCTGAGTGCAGAGCAAGGAGCAATCCCTGAGCGTCGCTGGGTGTGACCCAAAAAGAAAAAAAATGTATTGAAGAATATTGAGCAAATTTCCTTGCCAAGTGTGCTATGATAAGATCTTGGATTGTGAACATTATAAATATTGTATGAAATTTCTAATTGAGTCAGTAGAAAAAAGACAACTCTATTAGACTAAATAGATGTTTCAAATCTACAATGAGAAACCTATAAAATGATAGACATTAATTGCTAGATATGGAGGGTTTTTTCATGGAACTGAATTTATTATTAATGATAAAGATAAATTTTTCTTTTTTAAATATAAATTTAAGGGGCTGTGTACAAAGTATATAGATTCTTGTTTTTGTATTTTAAAATCCTTTTAAAAAATTTAAGCTGCATCCTATAAAGCATCTTATTGTGAATAGAACTGAAAAACTTGTCTCTGTGGAACATCTTCAGGATTTTTATTTATTTTGGTTTTGCTTTTGGGCTACACCCTGCTTTTGGGCTACACCTTGCAATCAAATGCAAGGCAAACACCCTACTTGCTGTACTATCACTCTTGCTCAGGGTCATCGTTAATATATTTTCACCATATATACCACTGTGTTTGTATCATAAACCAAGGAGAAAATATTTCCTCTTCTCTGTAATAGCCTCCGCTACTCATCAGCGAGGGAAATATCTAAAAGTCATGTACAGGATTCATCAGCACCCTTCTAGAGAAACTGAAAGAAAGTCCAGCAGGATAGGGTTAAGCGATAAGGTTACTTAGCCTGGCAGGATCCTAGCAGAACAACTATAGTATTATCCCATCACAATGTCTGAATCAAACAAAGACTGGAGCCAAATATCAGTTGGAACACAATCTAAATGAACATGGGCAAATCCTGGGACGTGAATTTCTCATTTCAACACAAAACAAGATCATCAGTGGCATCAAGTAGTTGGCGAAGGACACAGTAGATGATATACAATATGCAGCGCATAATGGAGTGTAGAAGATCAAAGGTAGGGTTCTTAGAGCACAAACAGTACAAGATGCACTCCATCATGATGTCAACCACTCAAATGAAAAATGGATAGGGATAACAGTTCAAACTTAAGGGAAAAATATTAAATGTACTGACAATGGTAAATGCCCAGTGAGAAGATAATTGTGTAATTTTTGAAGGTAAGATATAAAAGTAATCAGTAGGTCTTTGAAAGTGTACTCAATATTTTTTTTAATGTGGGAGTACTGCTCTTTGTTCATCCATTGATTAAACTGATTGAATTGGGAATCAACTCCACATACTTTTTCTTTTATTCAGAATATTAATTTAATTTAATTTAATTTTTTACTATTATTTTTAAACACCGTGAGATATAGTTACAAAGCTTTCCTGTTTGAGTTTCAGTCACACAATGATTGATCACCCATCCCTCCACCAGTGCACATTCTCCACCACCAAGGTCTCCAGTATCCTTGCATGCCATCCCTCTCCCTGCCTATATGGCATACAATCTTTCCCACACTTTTTTTTGTATTGTCGTTATGAATAGCGTAAGATGTATCATGGCAGCAAGCTCCTGGAATTCTGAAATTTCGAATAAGTATTGTCTCTCGGAGAGCCCGGCACAGAAAAGTCTGGCAAGCTCCCCGTGATGTATTCGATATACCAAACACAGTAACATCAAGTTCCACAATGAAGGCGTTACTGGGCCCGCTCAAGCAAATCGATATAAAATGGGAGGACTGGGTCTGGAGAAATCTCTGCAGTGAGCTGCTTGGTTCACAGATCCTTTTGTGTGACTCTGGATCATGGCCCTTATGGAGCTCTAAGTAAGAGCCTGAGGCAGTTTTTTGACATGAACTCCAGGGTCCCAAGGGGGTGGGTGATGAAAGGACTGGTCTATCCACTATCCTTTGAGGCCTGGAGTTTGCTGAAAAGTGTGTTCAATTTCAATAATCATCAGGACAATGAAATGAAATGTGTAATGACCTCACCTTACATTTGAACAAATATAAGTGTCTGCTATAAAAAGTTCGAGAGAGAACATGATGGCAAGGACATTTACCTCAATATACTTTGTTATTTTGGAAGAAGGAATGAGACTAAATATTTGTGCTACAGCTTTGTCAGGAAATGTTCCATTGGGTCTCATTTCCTTTCCAAGACATGTGTATGGATGTGTATGGATGAGATCTTAAAACCGTATTTCAGAGGCTTGGCAAATGCACCTAACAATCTTTTACATAAAAATTCACTTATCATAAACATTTAAATATCCAGACAACTTATTTCTGTTTCTATATTTATATTCAAGTTTAAATTAATAATTGTGTATCTGAGGAGAAAGTTTGCTGGTTCAGAAGCCAAATTTGTCTAACGATATCAAAATAGACATTTCAAAGAGTTTGACTCTAAACTGGGACTTCAGGACAGAGAGATCAACTATAGTCTAGGAGTCAGAAGTTTGTTTAGCAATCCTAGACGAAGAACATCGTGTGGGCTTCAGGCTGATATCTTCCGGGGAAGTAGTGCTCCAGTGAATTGTTCACTTGAATTGTTGAGATCATGATGTGATCTCAACACCCTGTGCCATCTTTGTTCTAGAACATTCGCTGTTATCTCTACATTCCATTGTATTGTGAACTCATTTCTTCTGGATTGCACAACAACTTTGTTGCATAATTTTCTTGTTTTTGTGTTTGTTTTCTGTATTTATGTGTGAACCAAGACTGAGAACATTCATTAGAAAACCCACATTTGGTCAAACTGGCCTTTGTCCAGTCTTTGACTTACACTTGCCAAAACCATGATACCATGTTATTCTGACAGGAACCCACCAAGGGTCTCTATTTCTCACTGTGGCCTAAACCTCCAATCATGTCATAGCTTAGAGACATACTTTATGGTGCTCTATGAATTCAATGACTCTACTTTGAAATTTCACTTGCTCTCCAAGGCAATTCAGCTGGTTGCAGAGGAAGGATAAATCTCATAACATTGTTGTTGCATTTTCTATGTCAGGAGACCTGGGCCTCCTAGGCTGAATATGGATACAGAATTGGATATAGATTTTGTGTATTGGTTTATTCTGCTAAAATATGATAACTTTATACACAGACACTTTATTCCTGCACTCTTATTTGTAATAATAAATATGTACATATATACATACATATGTAGTTGATCTCTACTGAGATTTTATCATGTGTCTGTAAAACTGGGCTTATAAATGAGCCTACATGGTGGAGGTTGTAGGATGTGGGTTTGGCTTCCAAGGCTTCCAGAAGTAGGGGGGCAGAGTTTGGGGGATGTTGTTGGTCCCCACTCTGAGAAGACCTCAGAGTTCTTAGCCTTGAGACCAGCGTACCTAAGAGCTTTCGAAAATTTGGCATCTTTTTTTCTCCCAGAAGGGAGCAACATTCCACCCGCATAGAGATGCCACTACTCTCTGCACCAGGCTGTTTCACTCTGGGCGCCCCAGAGGGGGCGGGTGAGAGCCCTCCCCGCCCCAAGGGACCCAGCCCTGACAGCTGAAAACCTCCAGAACCCAACCGCACCCACGCTCAAGGCCACTCCCCACATTCTGGGACCAAGTTTCACGCATGAGTGAAGTCCAACAAAACCTAGGTAATGCAGAACTTTGTGACCTTGGACTCTGGGCTCAATGGGTCTGAGAGTGGAGATCCCTTGCTCGTTTCCCCCCAAGTCTCAGGCGACCCAGGGGTCACACCCACAAGCCACCTCATACTAGTGCCAGTTAATCTCGTCATCGGCCACAATTCTGAATACACGGCTTTTTCTCCTGGAAGGGAGCAATATGATCTCTGCCATAGACATGCCACCTGACTCCACATCAGGCTGTTTCACAAGGGGCGCCTCAGAGGGGTTTGGGTGAAAGCCCTTCCCCGCTCCAAGGGACCCATCCCCGGCTGCAAAAACCTCCAGAACCCCATCACTGCCACGCTCAAGGCTGCTCCCTAGAATCAAGGGACGAACCTCATGAACGAGTGAACCTATTCCTGAACACATCATAAGACTCCCTACTCATTCTCTAAGAGTACCACATCACATTTGATGGGGTTCAAATAGTAGGCAAGGAATCATAGAGGGAAATATATATATATTCATACATACATATTTTCATATATATATACAAAAGCTCACATCACTCAATCTTTAACAACTTGTTAGTGATATTCTAAAGAATGTCTTTTTGGCCCCTGCTAAAATAGAGCAATCTTCACCCTGTCTCCTCTAGGGATATTTTTTGTAGCATTTTCAGCGATTTTTCATAACAGACAATACAAAATATATTATTTCGGTTGTGCTTTGAGACTGGGATTGGGGCTTGGAATAGAAATATCCCAAATTTGGTGGTGGGATGGTGTAATGGTGGTGGGATTGGTGTTTTTATATTAAATATAATGAAATATTGTGAACTACCTTATAAAATAAAAATATTAAATTTTTTTTAAAAAGAAAAGAAAATTTGGCATCTCTGCCGATCTCAGTCCTGAGGTGGTGGAGTCAGGCTGTTGGTGTGAGTGTGGCTGCCTCAGATTTCATGAGCGTGCTGACTCAATCTGTCCCCCTCCCGAGGGCACCACAACGTTTTCTGCTGGGACACCAGTGTTTCCATGAACTTCTGTGGCTAGCTGATCTCTTCTGAGATTGACTTCTGGGTCTGGAAAGCTGGGCAGGCGAATGAGCTTCCATGGCTGCAGAAATACGATGTTGAGCCTATGTGTTCTTATATACTTTTGAATTAATGGGTTCTTTTTTAATTTTCAGAGAAAATTCCAAGAAGTGGAATTACTGGTTCTATGGGAATTTTACTTTTACATTTTTGATAGACCTCCACACTGCCTTCCATAGGGATTGAACCAGAGAACATTCCTAACAGTAGTGAATAATACTTTCTCACCACATCCCCACCAACACTGGTTGTTTCCAATCATGGATGGAGCGCTAGCACAGCGGGTACGCATTTGCCTGGCACGCAGCTGACCCAGGTTCGATTTGCAGCATCCAATAGGGTCCCCCGAGCACCACCAGGAGTAATTCCTGAGTGCAGATCCAGTGAGTAACACCTGAGCCTTGACCAATGAGATCCAAAAATTAAAAAAAAATTTTTTTTCGTCTTCTCTTTCTTTCTTGGCAAAATCCTGGTACTAAAGGATTGGCCTGTAACAAAAGATGACAAGTCATTGGTCTACTAATTTATCTGAAAATGATAACAATTAGGCAATATTGAGAAAGGAAGGCACATTCAGGGGAAGTAAAAAGATTGATTGAATGTGACATGTGGAAGGTCTTGGGTGCTTGTATAGGCAGGAGGTGAGAGACAGTGTCTGTACTTAAAAAAAATACAAGTTAACACTGGTCTAAAAAATGTGAACCAAACTATCATAACTAAATGTGATAAATAATGAAACTAAATAAAAAATCTGTTGCTGTGCAGGAAAAATTGTTTTAGGGCATTAATCCGCCATCTTCCAACCTGCAGACTTATTGTCAATAAAGCTCCTTTGTACCTTTCACTGGGGTTCTGAATAATTTGACCCTGGAACAGCTGTGGAAAAAGACTTCAGAATACATTTCCAAAGGAAGAACTTCAACAGGTTACAATAATCCCCTCCCAAAATCAAAATCTGTCTAGTATTTATGTCAGCTTTTGTGGCTACACTCAGTCCCACATAGGAAATTCAGTGATGACGATATGACCAAAAATGAGCTGACTTTCTCCTCTGTACCTAATGACTGCCTAAGAATCTAAAAACAAGATCCCAGATATTGAGGGCCAGAGTGATAATACCAGGCAGGGCATTTACTGGTCTGGATTAGATCCCCCGCATCTCATATGTTTCCAGAAGCCCTGCAGCTCAGGGATAATTGAGTTGTAAAGCCAGGAGTAAACTGTGGGCATCACTAGGTGTGACCACAATCACCAAGCATTCTCCAGATCCCATCCCCAAATATAGATGGAATTTTCCTGTTTAAAAGCAAAATGCTCTTTTTCACTTGAGTGTTTCTCGAAAAAGCAATAAACAAACAGAAGACACGGGCCCTGACACCTTCCTTGAGGAGACTCACCCAAGCACATGCTGTGAGGATTGTTTCCTTCAACAATCTGCCCACCCAGGGCCAGGAAGGCATTTTATTCCTCCTCAGCCTCAGCACTTCTCTTTCTCTCTTGCAGACTTTACAAACTTTGTGTTGGTGCTAAGCCAGGACATTAGGAGGAGCCTCTGGACACTGCCCTGCAAGCAGGAAGTAGCACTGAGGCCCCACTTTCACATTCAGTGGGCCACCTAAAACTTGTGAGTCTGATGACCTGGAGAAGTTCAGCATGCCCTCGTACACCCACCTGGTTTTACCTTATCTTGGCGGTACGAGGCAGCAGTTTCCCCCTTTCTTACCCATCTCTAATCTGGGTTGACCTTCCAGTATCAGTATGACCCCTCCCTTTGCCCTACGTGTAACCGACCACAAGAATGTATGGGACATCATCTTGTATAGCTTATATGTCCATTTCCATGTCTTCCTCTGACATTTTAATCCCGACCACCGAGGTTTCAGAGCACAGTTTATACCCTGATGGCGAATGTTTATCCTATAACTGTCTGTACTCTTGTCAGTGATTCTTTCTCTGTAATGAAGTCATTAGAATGTAACTGATAAGAAATAGAATAAAGGGAGGCCTCTGGCAATCGCTATTCACCACGAGCCAGACGGATGCCTTGTCCCTCCATGCTCTCTACATTCTTCTCGCATGTTTTGTCTCTGTGTCTTCGACAGAAATAATATTCACGCAACACCTTGAAATCCAAATAAATATCAGCGAGAAGCTCATAAAGGTGTCAGTTAGACCCAACATTATTACATGCTGTGAGGATTGTTTCCTGAAACACTCTGCCTACCCAGTGTCAGGAAGGAATTTTATTCCTCCTCGTCCTCAGTACTTCTCTATCTCTCTTGCAGACTTTAGAAACTTTGAGACCTAAATAAACATCTCCAGGAAGCTTATAAAGGTGTCAGTCAGCCCCAAGATTATCACTAGCATTTTAAACACAAAATCTCAATGAAAAGTGAAAAATAGAAAACGTCAGTTAATATATAGCAGCACACAAGGCTCAACCTGTAACAACATGTTAGTGATCTCTTATACTGGGGCTTAATCGCTCCATATGAGATACAACAGCTTTCACGCCCTCTCTGTTAAGGAAACCTTTTTGATGATTTTTACAGGATTATTCATAACAAGTAATACAAAAGAAATTATTTAGCATCTGCGTTTGGGGCAGGCTTGGGTGGTGGTTGAAAAATTCAAAATAATGATGGTGGGAAGTGTAACTGTGGTGGCATTGGGGTTGAAATATTGAATGTAATAAATTATTTTGCTCGAGCGGGCCCAGTAACGTCTCCATTGGAGACTTTGTTGTTACTGTGTCTGGCATATCGAATACTCTCAGTAGCTTGCCAGGCTCTCCAAGAGGGGCAGAGGAATCGAACTCGGGTCGGCCATGTTGGCCGCTTGTAAGGCGAACACCCTACCACTGTGCTATGTGAACAACTTTATAAAAATAAAATTTAAAAAAGAAATGTTACTGTCCTTCATAAGTGGGAGTTTACAATATAATTGTGCAATGAATATAAACTTTTTGGCTCAAAAAAAAAAAGAAAATGTCAACCTGAGTTTTCATACCTTTCATAAGGAGACTTCCCCTGCCCCTTCCACTTCCCCAGCATTACACACCCAGAGAAGAAACTTTCAGGCTTTAGAAAGGTAAAGGAAACTTGAGCAATAATAAAAGACAAACTACTGAGCAAAAAAAATATTTTCACACCATACTTTAAAGGACAAATGCTCACATTTTATAGAACACGCAAAAACTAACTACAAAATGAAATTCAAAAAGTTCATCTCAAAATGGGGAAAGGAGATGAACCGCCACAAAGAAGACATGCAAGTGGCTACAAACAGGTGAAAAAGGGCTTATTGCTCCCTGTGATTAGGGAAGGGCAAATCAAACGAATAATGAGATGACCTCATACACCACTGAGACTGGTACATATCAAAATGATTGGAAATCAACCAGTGTTATTGGGGATGTATTGAGAAAAGAACCCTATTCATTGCAGACAGGAATAAAAATGTCCTCTGGTTCAATCTCTATGAATAGCAGTATGGATGTCTCTCAAAAACATAAGAATAGGGTTGGAGTGATAGCACAATGGTTAGGGCATTTGTCTTGCACGGGATGAACCGGGTTCAATTCACAGCATCCCATATGGTCCCCCGAGCACCACCGGGAGTATTTCCTGAGTGCCGAGTTAGGAGTTGCTACTGTGCATTGCTGGGTGTGACCCAAAAAGAAAAAAATATGTAAGGATAGAATTCCCCTAGGAACCAGAGAATCGAATTCTTCACATTTCCATCCAAAACACAAAATATTAATTCAGGGCTAGACTGATAGTACAACATGTAGAGTGCATTTCTTGCATGCAGTCACCCCAGATTCAATCTCCAGCATACCATATGACTCCTGAGCACCACCAGAAGTGATTTCTGTGTGAACAACCAGGAATAACCCCTGAGCACATCAGGTGTGGCCCAAAAACCAAAAATAAAAATTTATATTAATTCATAAAGACATGTGTACTCTCAAATTTATTGCAGTGCTTAGTAGATAGCACATGAACGTAATATATTACAATAGAAGAAATGAGGAGACAGCCAATAAAGCTTAATTGTTTCAAACAACTATTTGTAGCAGAATAAATCAATAGGCAAAATCTATGCCCCATTCTGTATCCATATTAAGCCTAAGCAGTCCAGGAGCAATCTGCTGCCATATAAAAACCAACTTCGAAATTATGATATACTTCCTTCCTCTACCATGAAAGCTGGATTGCCTTGGAGAAGGAATAAAATCCCAGTGGAAATCATTGAATTTATAGATCCCCAGTGTGTCTCTAAGCTATGAGAATTACTGGCGGACAGGTAAAGGTCAGTGAGAGGTTTCTGGTCAAAGCACTATAGTGTCACATTTTTGCAAAGAATGAGTCTTAGGTAGAAAAATGCCAGTTTAGCCAGATATAGTCTAAATATACATTGACAACTGTAATAAATTTTTTAGGTCTTGGATCCTACATAGAGATGCAACAAGCGAAAAGCCACAGTGTCATACATTTGTTGTGAAGATCTGAAGAGATAAGTTATGCAGCACACAACATACAGAGGATGGTGGGGATAAAAGTTAGTGTTCCTAGGTAAAGATAGTACTAGATCACTAGTACTAGATCACAATCTCAACTATTCAAGTGAAACATTCACTGGGGCAGTGCTTCCCAGAAAGTTATCAGCCTGAAGCCCACACAATAATTCCCCAGGCCTGTTGAACAAAGTTCAGAATCCTGGAGAATATAGATAATCTCTTTAGCTTGAAGTACATAATAAAGAGTCATCTATTTGCCATAGAATGCTATAAATCATGCTCTGATAACTTTCTGGCTATATATTTATGATAAATGCATTTTCCTGTTAAAAAGTATTTCCTGCTACGTTCATGTTCCACTGCTTTGTGAAATGTGATGGTTATTAGATCTATTCCAAACACCTATTATGGGAAGATGGGACAAGATAGAATATTCCATGACATACTTGTGTCGCAAAAGTTCAGAGTCTGCCCATCTTCCAAAAATAATAAAGTATATGGAAGCAACTGTTCTTGCCATTATGTTATCTCTCAAAATTTTATACTAGTCATACATCCAAATGTAAGATGATGAACACAGTGTCTTTGAATTAATATGCCTATTGATCATCAAATGGAGCACACTTTCATGTAACCACTGATGACTTGTGTGTCTTGTTGGGATAGTTGCCTAATTATTTTTGACTCTGTCCATTTGCTACTGTCTGTCCACTTCCCAAATTTGTCTTATATTTTTCTACTGAGTTGTAAAAGTTACTTCCACCAAGGTTTCCAATTCTTGTTTGCAAATTTAAAAAGTTTAAATGCACAAAACTCGATATTTAAAACTTTCAATTTTATTCTACCTTCTGACTTATTCTTTAAAAATTCCACTCTTATTCCACATTCGCCAGACTACCTTAATCAATGGGTGACACAACAAACAAAATTTTTGACACAATCCCATAAAGTTGAGTATATGCAGGGCACTTATTTCTGATCCCCGCATTGATGGGAGGAAGGCAATATCTCAGGAGATGGATGCCTGGTGTTTCACAATAATTCAATGAAATTTTGTTGAATGACAGAATGATATGAGGACAACAGCGCCAAAGACAAAGGTTTAATCATAAATTCAAAACTCCTTCTGCTTATGAAAATGGACAGTGGAATTTCACCCATACTCACTTACAAAATGGATTTCTAACTTGGATAGCAACTCTGTGAACTCAAGGGAAATGAGCATTTTATATGGAGACAAGAAAGGTCAAGAAATACTGAGGATAAAAAAATGCTTTTATTAGAATCAAAGGCTTCTACTCTAAAGTAGAGCAGGTGACTTAGAGAAACCCAATCAGATAATTCCAGCAGGAAATTCACAGAGTGCAACTTAGGAAGAACACTCTGGTCAATGAGATAATCAAGTCTGTAATAATAGGCGATAAACATGGATGAATGAACTGAATTACAAGCAAGCTCCTCCCTCTTGATTCCTATTCTCCCTAAAAAGTCAACCCAGACTGATCACATACTGGTTACCACCATGCAGCCCCAGGTTTTGCTCACACTTTGGCTTCTGGTCACTGTGGAAGTGTTTGCTTCAGATCAAGAACAAGGTTAGTCTGGTATATGGGAGCTGTAAGGGCAGTCTGGGGAGAAGGAGAGGACGCATGAATGCAATAAATGTTTGTTTCTTCTTGATAGCATATTGAGTCAACTCAACAAATAAAATTTGGGCTCATAGGATGTGCCAAGCATTTTCTGCTGTGGCCCCAATGAATGAGCAAAACAACAGATCTACATTTGGGGGATTTATTGGCCAATGGGAAAGAGAAAGATAGTAGTGGACTATACGTTTTTTGAAAAAAGGGTAAAAAAGGATAAGGGAATAGAGAGTTAAATCTGAAGAAGTACTGGTGACAGACCAGAGCACAGTGTGGAGGAAGAGAGCAATACAATGAAAAGCCGAGATGTTGTCTAATCAAGTCAGACCTGATTTTAGGGAAAGATTATTTCTGGGATCCTTTCTGGAAGTTTAGAAATTGCGAAGGTCAATTGTTGGACAATAAGTACTGAAAAAGGATAGATAATAGTTCTCAGTTCCAAGGTGCCTTTGCAATACCTTTCCAAGGTTTGTGAGCAATCAGAAGACTCCCTTCAAATGTTACAGTACATGTTACAGTAGTCTATAATTGATATAAATACATAGACATAGTTTCTGAATAATTCAAACATACAAAGAAATTAAGAGAACGCAGGACCTTTTAAGTTTCGAACTGCAGCGATACTCATTTTTAGCATGGTGTGAAAAGCTTTACTCTATACCTGACCATTGATGCATAGATCTATGAACTGCAGATTCTTATAATGAATAATAGGTTAAATCTACCCAATAACGTATAAAAACATCATTCTCGAGATTAGTATCTGATCCAGAAGCGGCAGCAGAAACTCTTGAGAAACATCCTAATTTCAGTCTGACTGGGTCAGAAACACTTGATGTGTAGCTCACAATCTGATTCAACAAGCTCTACTAATAATTCAAAGCCTGAGTCCCAATACAATTTTGGAAGTTCTACTGTAGAAAAAAATAACATGTTTATTATACAGGCACAATGGGAAATAGACACAGCCATTGCACTCATAAACTCCACCATTTTTTTCTTTTTGGGTCACACGCAGCGATGCTTAGGGATTACTCCTGACTCTACACTCAGGAATTACTCCTGGAGGTAATCAGGGGACCAATTGGGATCCTGGGAATAGAACCCGGGTAGGCTGCATGCAAGACAAATGCCCAACCCGGTGTGCAATCTCTCCAGCCCCCAAACTCCACCTTTAAGGAACATTCTTTATCTCTCTCTGCTTCCTTCTTCAGTGTGGAAACTCAGGTGAATATTTTCCTCTACCTAACTAATCATTGGATTTGCAAACAAAAAATGATATTTCAATCTTACTGGATTTCTCACTTAACTGGTTCTATTTCAGGAAAAAGAAACAATATAGGGGATAGAGATACAGTCCAGAGGACAAAGCATATATCCCCTGTATGCAACCCAATTTTGATCACTGGCACCCCAAATTATACCACAATCCACTCTAGGAGTGATTCTTGAATGGAGAGTCAGGAGTAAACCTTAGTACTACCAATTGTAACCTCCAAAACATAAAACTAAAAAATATAATAATGATTACTTGATACCATAACTATTTCGACTCATAAAGAAAATAAAGTGCAAAGCCATCAGATAAAAGGTGTATCAGCCAAGTGAGTCTTCCTCAAGATGTAAGAGAAAATATTTTCTTTTACAAAATAGAAAAGTCTTGAGGGAATAAACAGTATATGAAATGTTGAACAATAAAATGGTGAGCACGAACACGATTATTGAATAGAGGGGCATGGTATTTGCAGGACCAAGGAAACTCCTGGCATATGAATCTGACAAGAAAGGTGATGATTCTGACCTCTCCATCACTTCATCTGTTTATAACCACAGGAGAAAAAAAAGACAGAAACATCTGCTTACTTCCTCCGAATTATGGTCCTTGTAGGCCTTTACGTCCAAGATGGTTTTACAATAGTGAAACTCAACGATGTGAGCGGTTTGGCTACGGTGGCTGTAAGGGCAATGAAAACAACTTTATTACTAAAAAAGAATGCAAGGATATGTGTATTCCAGAAATCCCTCCTAGATTGCTTGTTATATGACAATAATAAAATTATGTTGTGAATGATGGAAGTCTTGTATAGCCAGAACTATTCTTGCTTCAATTGTTCATCTCTCTACCATAACCTTTTCAAAATTCTGCCCGCACATTTCAGTCTCACCTTTTCCTTCACCCCGTCTGAATGACTTCTGAGACAATGAGACAAAGACTTTCAACAGAGGACAGGGAATAAAAAATCTGGGGCAAGATAGTAGAAAGGCTACATGGGAGAAATATTTCTGAGGTGCTCTGAAACTAAACCAAAACACAACAGGACACTCGAAAAGTCAAAGGAATGGGGGAGCAAAGGAAGATTCTATGCCCATTCTAATTAAAATAGGAGACAAGTCTTTCCTTCAAATGTTGAATACCATTAAGTTTGGGAAGCAGAGAGTGCGCTGGCCAGCTGTCTCTCTTGTTCCCTTCCACCTTCCTTCTGAGAACTGGTTTTCCTCGTTAAACGGTTATGAGTGTGGAAAAACTAACAGGTGCAATGATATTTCAATCCATGTTTGTAGTTTCATAGTTAGAGAGGTCACAGGGTCCACTATGGAAAAGACCTT